>NC_090986.1:11426875-12076250 GCF_041146395.1 Eulemur rufifrons | reverse complement strand
ATCGTACATGCATCCTCATAGCGGCACTATTCACGGTAGCCAAAAGGTGGGAACGCCCTAGAAGGGATGAATGAACAAATCGTGGTCTGTCCCCACAAGGGAATGTTACTCAGCCATAAAAGTGAACGAGGTATGGTACACGCTGCAGTGTGGATGAACCTCAAAAACATGTTAAGTGAAAGGAGCCAGACACACAAAGTCACATATCCTATGATTCCATTTATGTAAGTATCCAGAACAGGGAACTCCATAGAGACAGAAGCTGGGAGAACGGGGAGTGATTGCTTAATGGGTACGGGATTTCCTTTTGGGGTGATAAAAACGTTTTGGAACTAGCAAGACATGGTGGTTGCACAACACTGTGAATGTACTAAAGCCATTGAATTGTACATTTTTAAATGGTTGGTTTTATGTGAACTTCACCTCAATAAAAAGAAAATGTGACATCATGCTTCAGAAAAGGAAAGGCTAGAGTTTTATTCCAAAAGTCAGACTTCCCATCCAGGAAATAAAGGTTAGAAAGAAGTTTACTGACAATGGAAGGAAAATTAGTACATGATGGGGTTAGTCACTTTCCCCCATCAAAGGGAATTGAGCAAAGGTTAATGAATGCAAGACAAGAATGTGGCTTTTCATCATCAAGACACACATATTCCATTTTTGGTTAGCAGTACATGTTCCCTTTTAGTTGGCTCTATAAAATAATCCCACTGGATAGACATGTAGTTTATGGACAATAAAAATGACAGTACCATTGAGGAACATTTTATCCCCCTAAAGATGTTCAATGTAAACACTAACAAACTGCAAGGCTCAACGTGGTTAGGGGAATTTGAGGCTTTATGGCATGGTATGTTATCATAAGATGGTTATATTCTAGCATAGCCACAAACAAAGCAAAAATGAGCACAACTGGGAAAGATCCATAAAAATCAGAATCAAAGCATGTTTTGTTCCCAAACTCCCAACAACTGTAGCGCGATAAAACCACTGAGCATTAGAGATAGAATGAGCCTGGGGTATCACGTGTCCAAGGTCTGGGCCATCTATCCACCACCACAGTTCTCCTCCACTGGGAAGAAACACAGTGGCCATAAACTCGCTTTTATAATGTTCTCAAAGAGAGTAGAGATTCATGGGCTTCGCCGCTACTTACGATGATCGAGATCAGGCTACCCCAGTTGAGTATTTGCTGATGGAGGCAGTGACTGAACTCTTCTGGAAAACTTGGATAGTGAAGAACTCACTGTCCCTAACACTCAGACTTTGGCCCAGATGCAGCCTGAAGGGAGCTTTCCTCGCTTGGTTTGAGGGGACAGGGGTCCCAAGCTTTGGGCTAAGTTGTATTAATCACATCCGCCAACCACAACCTTAACCTGTGTGGATATCTTTCACGTCAAAGAATCAGCTTCACTGCTTCCCCCAGCACCTGGCTTCTAACAGGCTTCTAACACGTCAGGGGACTGGCACGTAGGCATGGTAATGAAATTCGGAAGTGAGAGCTCCCCACGCCCCTCCACGCCGCTTCCCCCAGCACCTGGCTTCTAACAGGCTTCTAACACGTCAGGGGACTGGCACGTAGGCATGGTAATGAAATTCGGAAGTGAGAGCTCCCCACGCCCCTCCACGCCGCTGCCTCTGTGAGGTTACACTGCACCTCAGCTGTGTGGCACGCTGCGGACGGCATTATAAACATCTGTAAAGGCACACGCTTCTCAGCTGGGCAGTTTCTATGGGAAAGGTTACCTGTAGGCAATGGAGCAAGAGACCAGAAAAATGGCTCAGGTCGCTCCGGATCTCAGGGCAAGCTGGGAATTTGAAACGTCAAAGCAAATGGCGCTTGGTGGGTAAAGGCTCTGTATGCATAAACAGACTCATTTACCTAGAGAGGGATCAAGACGTGCATTTTTTCATTTGGGCCAACCTGTGAACGATTAGAGTATAACTGTAATATTATACAAGAATTGGTTCCGTTGGGGCACAGAAATCCTCCACCCCTCCTTTGTTCATTTTTTAAAATGTTTCATTGTAGTAAATTTATTTTAAATGTGTCTTTATCTTAAAAATTATTTTTATTTTTTAAATTTTTTATTATGATTAAAGCATATGTGACAAAATTTAGCATGTTAACCATTTGTAAGTGTCCAGTTAGGTGACCTTAAATCCATTCACCCTGTTGTACAGCCATCACCACCAGCAGTGCCCAGAGCTTTCTTATCTCCCCAGCCTGAAACTCCGTCTCCCCATTTCCCCCTCCCCAGCCCCTGGAAGCCTCAATTCTGCCTCTGCCCCTGTGGAGTTGACTATTCTATGTACCTTGTATAAGTGGAACCACACAATACCTGTCCTCCTGTGACTGGCTTCTTTCACTTGCCGTGATGTCCACAAGTTTCCTCCATGTAGCAGGTGTCAGGACTTCCTTCCTCTTCGTGGCTGAATAACATTTCATCGTGTGGTTGTGCCACGTTTTGTTCATGTGCTTATCCACTGGCAGACATTTGGGTTGTTTCCACCCTTTGGCTACCTTGCATAATGCTGCTATGCACATGGGGGTGCAAATATCTGCTTGAATCCCTGCTTGCAGTTCTTTGGGGTGTAGCCCCAGAAGTGGAATTGCTGGGTACTATGGCAGCTCCCTTTCTTAATTTTCTGAGGTGCCATCGTGCTGTTTCCGCAGCGGCTGCACCGTTTTACATCCCCACCATCCAAGCACAAGGGTTCTGATTTCTCCACATCCTCGCCAACGCTTTTAATTTGGGGTTTTTAAAAATATAACAGTAGCCATTCTAGTGAGTGTGGACATACATTTCATATATCTCAGAATCCCTTTGCTTTTTTTCTGTGTGTGGACAAAAGGAGAGGTTACCTAATCACTTAAACATCTGGGGGTCATTTCGATGTCTGCATGCAGTATATATTTCCATACCTACTGTATGCATTATATTGAGAAAAACAGATAAAATTGTAGAAATTTGTTTGGAACTTTTGTTTGTACTGAAAAGACTTAAAAAGAAACGCAACCCAATATTAGCATTCCACAATAACATCACTAATAATGTAGGATAATTTTTTTCACACTTAATATTTTTTCCTCTGCAACTCTATGGTTTCTTTCTTTAGCAAGAAATTGCTATCTCTAATAGCTATCATGGCAGTAGATGGTAGTGTGTTTACTGTGATGTTCTCTGAAGATTATAGCTCTTTGAGAATGAAGCATGTAGTTTCAAAAGTAACTGTAACTGAAAATGAGTATTTATTGTTATTAATTGTGGAAGTTGACCCTGTGTTGTTCCCACAGGGTCAGCCTGGGCCAGTGGGCCCCCAGGGCTACACCGGGCCACCAGGGTTGCAAGGATTTCCAGGACTGCAGGGCCGCAAGGGTGACAAAGGTGAAAGAGGAGCTCCTGGAATAACGGGACCAAAAGGAGACGTGGTAGGGATCGCTGTGATATTCCTCTGGCTCCGTGCAGGGTGGCGGGTGTTTGGCCTTCATTAAGTTTCTTTGCTTTCTTCACAGGGAGCAAGAGGCGTTTCTGGATTCCCTGGTGCTGACGGAATTCCCGTAAGTTTTTTGGCAGATGAGAATTTTAAAGCATTGCGTGCATTCTAAGCAATACATTAATGACTTAAAGAAACATTTTGAAGGCGACCTCCTTCGTTGTTTATAACATCAAGCGTGTGGGGACTATTATATGTGCATAAATGTTCCCCCTGGAATCCAGTCAAACGTTGAACAAATTGTTTCTCTCATAAACATGCTTATAGACTTGGCTTAGGCATTGAGGCTACTTTGCTAAAACTGGACATTGTTTTGTAATAAAAAGCTCGAGTGTCATTCAGATATGCTCTGTAAAAAGCCAGTCTTGACATTTCGTTTGAACTACAGAATGACCTGAATATAAAGTAGTCCCACCAAGAACAGGGACAGAATGAAGCCCCGCTGAGCATTTGTGCAGCTTCTCAAATTCCTTATAGTAACCACACGCAAAATGAGAAAAAGCAAAGGCATGGTTTGCTCATGAGAAAAATCTCAAAATGCAATAAAATGTGTTTTTATAACCTAGTTTACTTTACTTCTTGTGGCATAAAAAAAATAAACAAAACAGCCTGACTCACAGCCTTCTTCACAGGGATCCATGAGCAGATTTCCCAGGGTTGGCTTCCTGGCCAGACTGACCTGGGGATGAATGTGTTTATCGCACGTTCTGACCCGTCCCGCATCCGGCTACCACTGGCATTCTAAGACATCTGCTTCATAAACCTCACACATATACACAGATGTCTGTGCCCTTATCCTGCTTGGACATCTTCTCCAGCCCCGTGTACGCGCGCACACACGCGAGGGGAAACAGGCTCCGTTCCCAGGCTGCATAAGCAGGGCTGCGGCCTCGCAGGCTGAGACACAGGGGCGGGTGGAGAGAAGGCACAGAGAACTCAGGCATTTTCCGCAGAGCTTTAGCTCCGTGTTCCAGGAGACCTTTGTAGCAGTAGAAGGAAGCGGCGACAGCAAAAGAAAGGCAGTCATGTTCACCAAGACACAAGACGAGACCTACACGGCCCGTGATCCTGAGTGTCACTGAAGGGTGGGCTCGGACAGATACTCAGGAGCACCACGCAGCTCTGAACAAGCAAAGAAATAACTTGACATCAGTCAGAATCTTGAGGAATGGGCAGAGTTGAAGAATCTGCATATTTCAAAGGTTGAACAAATTATAAACGTATTTCCCTACTAATGGCCTAAAACTAAATTGCCTATTTTTAAAGTACTTTTTTTTAACTCTTTAGACTGTCCATTAGTTTTGCCTTTAGGAAGCTGAAATCTGAGTTACAATGGAGTGATGTTATGGAGAAAAAATTGTAAATTGCCTGAACCATATTTTTGTTCATTTTCCACTTTATGTTCATTAACTATCAGAAGCAAATATCTCACAAATTACAAAGAAAGTAATTATATGGGGCAGTGATTGTGGTGAGCAGAGAAGGATCCTTTTCTGCAGAATCTTGGTGCGGCTCAAACACAGTCTCTTTAACCACAGAACTCCAGCACTACAAATTAAGTTAACCTAAATATCACCTGTTGTAACTAATCAGTTAATGAATGCAGAGCTTGAGAGACCTGGGTCATCTTAGCTGTGATGTGCAGTAAAATCTTAGAGTTGTATCATAGAGAAAGGTATCTAATTCGATGTTGAGCAATGAGATGGACATTTAGCTCAATGTAATTGAAATTTTTCTCTGAAGCACAAAGTAAGATCAGATTGACATGCAATTTCAAGTGACTTACATCAGTTCTAAGTGAGGAAGAAAGACCAACTGCAGGCACGTAACCCAGGAGAAGAATGAAGAACTCAGTGGGACATTTTGAGCAAAGGAATCATAGCATACTAAAGACCTTGAGCAGAACATGCAGAGAAATGTTTTCTCAAGCTGAATTTGAAGGACCAACTTGAAAAGACCCCTGTGTCTTCATTTTGAAGGCCGTCAGAGAGCTGGCTCTGTTAACAGATTGAGAAGTTGTGCATGCAATAGGGATTTCTCAGACAACCAGATGGTTTCAAAAGTCCATCCTATCTCTTGTCTGACGGCACCACTTCAAAGCAATGACTTTGAACATCCAAAGTAAAGAGATTTGAAAATAAAAGAAAAATTCTACTTTCTCATTGTATTTCTTATTATCATCCAGGTTATGGGGTCCTGTATGTATGATTTGTTTATTTATCTTGACATTTTCTTAATTCCTCAAAGCAAATCTAATAGACATCTTAATGGCCTAAAAATCACTCTGTAAAGTATGTTTTATGATCAAGAAAACCAAAGTTTAAAAGAAATTGCATAATAATAAGGCCTATATCTAACTGTCTATTGTTGAAGGAAATAGCAAAATAGGCTATGGTCATGTTGTGCATACATTATAGATTCTTAGCCCAGCTCCTCTGTGTGTCCTGGAGCCAGATTAATGTAGCAAAGGTGTCCCCAGACTTAGCCTGACCCTCCCTAGTTTTTCAGCAGACATTTGATCTTTTTGCCTCCACCCGCTCCCAGACATCTTAGAGCACGTGACACGCTTTATACTCCTGTTTAAAATCTAAGAAGTAGTGTTTCCCAAGAAAGTAAGATAAGAGGAAATCACTTATTTTAAACATGGCTAAGCCATTGATAAAATCCCGTTGTCGGTATGAATACCTTCTTTGTTTAGAATGTGGGTCTGTCAAACTCATCATCTAAAATTCAGTTGAGGACAACTGATAAAGATATCCCTGTCCTCTCTGAGAAGGAGCTGGTCGCTTCTAGAATCTTTACAAATCTACCCTCACTTGTTCCTACTAAGAGGCAGTAACCCAATGGAGCAAGGCGGAGGAGATCCCAAGACAGTTACTTCTTACCAAAGCCCATGTGAAACAGAACTTGACCTTGAAAGCCGCTCCCTGTTTAGAACTATCCCTATGCCTTCACTTATTTCATCTTTCATTCATTCATTTGTCCATTTTTGAGTTGCCTTTTCCTTGGATTCATGCCAGGGACACTGCTTATGAGAACATTTAAAACTGGTTCCTCACCAGCTGCGTGGAAACGAGACACCTGTGGGCGGGAAGGTGCACTTACTGCTCTCTTTCCCAGGGACATCCAGGGCAAGGAGGCCCCAGAGGAAGGCCCGGCTATGACGGCTGCAACGGAACCACGGGTGACGCAGGCCCACAGGGACCCTACGGCTCTGACGGGTTCCCTGGCCCTCCCGTGAGTACCCCTGCGGCACGCGGTTCAGTTAGTGCTGGCACCCTGAGTGGCAGGTGCTTGCAAGTGCGGATGTATAAAAGATGCCATCTCCTGAGCTCCGTTTCTTGGGGCTTAGCCCAGAAGGTGCAGCGTGGGGCCCTGTCAAGAAATTGTCCTAGAGACACTTTCTGAGAAATGAGAGTTGCCTCCTGCTTGCTCAGCGGAGAGGCAGATGGACACCCGCTAAGCCTTTATGGGAGAATCCTCCCCATCATAGCCAGGTTGGAAGCATAGCTCCCTGCTCACGCTTTCTTGCAGCTCTCAAGGCATGACTTTCCTGGACTTAAGGATCTTCATCTTCTGTGCTAATTGTTTAAACGTTAGATAGAAAACAATTGGCTTGGGTGAGGTTGTTCACTCCTGTGGTCTCCAAGCACCAGTTCGCTTTCTCCCACACTCCCATTCAAATAACAGCCAGCAGTCATGGAATAGTAAACCTTAATTGTAAAAAACCTAGAATTAAAAAGCAGAGACCTTGACAAAATCCTCTGCTAGTCATCATCTTTGTCAGATTATAAAACCCTTTGTGCCATGAAGCACAGTTACACTCTCCAGCATGTACAATGCGGGGGGTTGTTTTTTAATGGAAGAATTTTCAGATAATAACCCATTTTATGGTCTAGTTTATTTTTTAGGATGTTTGCAGGGAATCCTGAAATTTTTTTCAGTAGTTTGTTGCTACCTTCTAACCGTGAAAATCTTGCAAATTCAGGGTCATGCTAAAATTTTGTTTAGTAAGACTTTTTATTTAAAAACAATATACATAAACCTTAATGTGGAGGAAGAGCATTGTTAACACCCTTCACCCTGTTTTCACCCAAAGCAAATAGACTTCTGCTCCTAACGGGCCCACGTCTACTTGGCTGTTTGTTTATTATGATGTTCATCTTTTCAATAAACTACATCATCTTCTACTCTATCATAAATTCTGTTATCAAGAAACATATCTACTACTTTAAAATATTGATTTTTATATGTAGGTATTAAAGATACTTAGCATAAACGTATATATACACCAACTGTTTACATCTGACACAATTCCAGTTTTGGAGAATGACCCAGCATCTCTCCCACGTGGTGCTTAAGAACACATGTGTTAGTATCTTTAGTACACTGATGCCAAAGAGAGCACATCATATTATTACAAAGAAAAATAACATACTGCCACACTAGAGAATTAGTTTACAGAGGATTCATTTGGGTTTTTGAAAATAACTAAAATCCTATAAAGTATTATAATTTTAACTCTGAGGAAAGATACTATTGGATGAATCTGAAATTAAAAGCCTGACTCTTGATATTGAATATAGGGGTTGATATTCAGAATACCCTATAAGCCATAAATACAATTAGACATTGCCTATAAAAGCCAATATTTAATCATCAAAATTACGGTAGCTGCGCTGAATATTAATGGACTTTTTTGTGTGTTTTTCTTTTTACAATTTATCTGCTAATTAGGGGCCCCAAGGACCCAAAGGGCAGAAAGGCGAGCCCTACGCACTGTCCAGAGAGGACCGCGACAGATACAGGGTACGTCCGCTAGAGACGGGAGACGCGATTACGTGATCCAGTGCAAGTTCTCAGCACGGTGTAAACCGTGATTAATATGAAAATTGTCTTATTTTCATTCCCAATGTTTTCAATCTTATATTTAATTGTAGGTTTATCTCTTTTCCATGTTCACAATACTCCCAGCAGAATGTTAGGCAGTTAACATTAATAAGTCCTGATGAGGCTGATACATTTCACAGGCTTATTTCCAACTATGTAATAAAATGTAACTAAATCTAAAGATGCTTAAAAGCTATAACTCTTGAAATTATTTCTCCTCAATTAGGGTGAATCTGGAGAGCCTGGATTGGTCGGTTACCAGGTAAGTTTATTTTTATTAGAGAATATTCCCAACAAAAGTTTAAGGACTTCAGGACTTCAGTTACCAGTCTGCTTTCTTCAAAACATTCTCTTATTTCCTGTCTATAGGGGCCTCCCGGCCGCCCTGGGCCCGTGGGACAGATGGGCCCCGTTGGAGCTCCAGGAAGACCTGTAAGTACCTGAATACCTGTGTGCACCCTGGGACCACTGTCATGTCATCCCTCATAGACGCTGCTCCTTCGACTGTTGAAAGTGGATGACAGCTTTAAGACCACTGTGAAGCGCATGGTCATTGTAGAAAATACCCAGACAAAATGGGCCATTCTTTGCATACGTTCCACTGCCATTAAAGTTGGATAATAAGGACTCAAAATTGTTGTCACCACCTCACTGCCAATGATATCAGATTTTGAGGTGGCCCTGGCAGGATGCCCTTCCAGTCATGCATGTCTCCCCCAGCCCCATACCTACCCAGGTGACAAAGGGCCCATCATCCATGGGCAAAGAAGTCCATAATCTCATAGGTCAATAAAGAGAAAATGGGCTCTGCCTGGGCCATGCCCATTACAGCAGGTGTATCACACCTGGGCCATGCCCAATATGGCAGTTGTGTCACAGGCAGGCCCTGGCCATTGCAGCAGGTGAGCTCTTGGCCATCACAGTGCCCCACCTGAGTAGAGGTCTACAGGTATTCCTTCCTCCTGCCAATCAAGTGACAGAGTGAGATGTGACCAGACAAATGCGTGGATGCAGGGGGCTTGCGGCAAGGACGTGAGCACAGAGAAGGGAGTTGCTAGAGCCCACACAGCCCTCTAGCCACCCCCCAGTACACAGTGACCTGGAAGATGGACTGGCCACTGCAAGAGGGTTTCTGGCTGTCTCACTCTCCACATTTTTTAGTGGTAAGACAAGTCGGCCTTAAATTATACAAGGAGAGATTTTGGCTACAGGTGAGAGAGACCATCTCACAGAAAACCATTGCTCCAGATTGAGACAAGCTATCAAGGGGCCCAGTGGTATCACCAAGAGTTGGATATTGAGATAAAATGAACATGCATATGTTTGGGGAGATTCTGTCATACTAACAGCTTGGGGGGAGGGGGTGGCAGTACTCATAATTTTCTTCAGACACAATAATAATAGATTTTGTTTTTACAAAGCAAATCTCCCTGGTGCTATGGAAGTCTTTTTGCAAGTAGCCCTCCTTCTGAGAAATATCTGGGCAAATGGAATGAAACAAGGGTCATGTTTGCTCTTTCACTATGTATAGTTGTGGCTTAGTCACAGCACACATGCCACCTGGTCGGAGTTTTTATACCCTACATACACAGTTCAGAGAGGTCTGACACGACAGATTACACTCACTGAGTCCTTGGCTGGGTACAGCTTTAAGTTCTTCACGTGAGCCAGCAAAATCAATCCTCACCCACACTTGTCTGTGCCTTTGCATCTGTGTCATTGTACGAAAACACTCTCCAAGTGCATTTTACATACTTTTATCCCAAGTATGGTGTTGACACTGAATACTTTGCAGAGAGACGCACCACGGTATTTGCAGAAGGACTTTCCACTCTGCCGTGTTGGCCTGTAGATTAATCCCACCCGTGAACATTTGCTGAGCCACCAGCAGGAAGTGCTGGGCATTGTCTCGTGGGGACTCCCACAGGAAGTCAGAGGACTGTCTCTGCATCCCTGGGGGCCTGGGACTTTGCAAAGGGACCAGAACAAACACAAAGAGGACATGGGTGAAGTCAAAAGCCTAAACACAAAAGCAAAGCAGAAACAGCTGTCCGTAGCCAGCCGGCCAGCTCAGAGCTGGAGCTGGCCCTAGGCCTCCGTCCCAGCTCCTCAGCCTGCACAGTGTTCTAAATATACGGTAAATGGCTTTCCCAGGGCTTCCTAGCAGATGTTATCTGGCTCCTGGGGTAAAGAAAACAGTTCACAAATTTCTCTGTATTTGTGCAGGGACCACCCGGACCCCCTGGACCAAAAGGACAGCCAGTAAGTGGGTTTGGGGGATGAGGGAGAAGGGAGAGGGGACTTGAGTGTTTGTGTATATATTTTATTATCATAAAACTACTTGGTTGACAACTATTTATTGTTTATATTATAATGAGGACCATTTTACAGGTTTTTAAGAGGCAACTCCAAGGATGGATGCGATGGTGCATCTGGAATACCTGGCACATTAAATAAGTAAATGTGTTGAGTGATTTGTTGTTTGAAAATCAATTATTACGTTCCTACTCCTGTATGAAGACCAAACTGATGCACATCTGATTGCAAATGTAGATTAGAACAAATTAGGGGCAGCTCGTCTTTATCCATATGTGTTAAATTGTGAGAATGGGCAAGACATAGCTCTGTCGTGGGGAGGCCAGTGGCAGCCTTCCCACTTGTCAGCCCCTGGGGCTGTGCTCGGTGATATTCAGGAGTGGCTATACCATTTCCATCACAGAAAGATTATTAAGTTGGTTGGAGCACAACAAAGTAGGAGGTTGGTTAGGAGCTTGGAGAACGGAACTAGGGTTCATTACGACCCAGGAAAGTTGGGTACATATCCAAGACAAACGAAGGAGGTTGACGAGGGAAGTATTTGATCAAAACTCAGCATGAGTTAGAAATACTAGGCTGCTGGTAGGAGACGTCCAAGCACTGCTCAGCTGCCCTGCACCGGTGAGAGACGCTCAAGCCCCCGCGTTCCCACGGCTGCTGCACGTGGCCCCCGGTGACCACCCCTCAGCCGTGCCCTCAGGCTCCCATCACCTCCGACAGGGCTTCCGGCCGGTGCTGAGCTCGCGGAGGCTGCTGGACTCCCCACTGCCGCAGCCTTGAGCGGGATGAGAAGGGCCCAGAGCCAAGAGCCGCGGATGTCACACTGGGCGGCCAGGCAGAAGAAGCCCCAGCCAAGCCCCAAGCTCAGGCGTGAGCCTCAGATCTCTACTCGCCAGGACAAACACAAACAGCTCCCTTCACCCCCAACCAGGCCACTTCCTGGTGACTTTGATGGCAGCTCAGGAGGCAGAGAGGGACCGTTGTGGGGGGGGACCACGCAGACTGCATTCTCATCTAGCCGGCTGCATCTCTGTGCTTTGATTTCAGCTCTGAGCCAGGTGGGAAAGCAGCAAAAAGCAAAACTCAATTAAAGGTTTTGTTTTTATTTTCAGAAAATATCTGGACATTGGAGGGGCAGGTGGTACGCTGCAGGGGGAAAGATCAGATAGGGCCTGCAGGATCGGTTGTCACTGTGGGAATATAGGGACCCTGGGAAAGAAGCGAAGCATTTGAAAGTAGAAGAAAAGAGTGCTATTTCTATGATGTGCATGCCTTTGTGGTCCAGCTTAGACATCAGGGCTGAGTCCATCCTCCCATGTGTGGCTACTCCATTCATGAAACTATTAAATACTTGCTAAGGCATTGTGCCTAGCTCTGTCTCTTAAACAGAAAGGAAGATGAAAATGTTGGATAAAACCCAAAGAATCACTTAAAATCATTAAATTCTGATTGGTTTTAGGTCCTATAAAATCATTAAAAAGATAGGAAATGTTTACATGAAATTAGGATTATTTTACCAAAATAAGAAAAGGCTGTATCAGAGGAGAGCATGAACCACAACCTTCAGACAGGGAATGAAAACAGGCTACTCTCTAAGTCTGGAGGGACCAGGACCTAAGGAAATGCCCTCAGACCACAGCTGTAGAGACAGTGTGCCGATGGCTAAGAGTCAGAAGGAGCCGGCGTCCAAACCCAGCTCTCCCGCTTGTTGGCACTGAGGCCTTGGTCAAAGGACGTGATGAGGTCGACTGGTTTCTGGGAGATGAAGCCAGAATGTTACGCAGGTGTAGTTGTTCCGTAATGTTGCAGATAGGTAGGTCTTGGGTTTCTTTTTCTAAAATGAAATATTTCACTGTGATTATTGACTTTTTAAAACTTACAAATATTATTTCTCTTTTCAGGGCAACAGAGGACTTGGTTTTTATGGAGAAAAGGGAGAAAAGGTAAAGGACACCTAGTAGGTTTGAGCAGAAGTGTGCAGTGCTTAGCAATCAAGAAATAGATCTTGGCAGTTGCCCAGTTTTACACTGTGACCCTGAGGGTATCTGCAAACAGACCACGTGCAAAGGAAAGTAATCATTGTGAAGTGCCAGGTTATCAAACACTCTCTAGCGATGATTAGGGATCAATGAAACAGTAAATGCGAACCATCTATGCTGGCATAGACCTCTACGCAGAGGCGTAACCTCAGCCCATTTTCAGTGAGTGGAAGTAAAACCACTTCCCTGAGAATGTCTTCTAGCGAGTGGAATCTGGGGTGATTGAGACAACTGAGACAAGGCCAAAGACTCACACTGAGCCACCTCAGGAGCCAGGCAATCTCAGGGGCCGGGCAATCTCAGGGACCAGCTTTGGTTGGGCTCAAAGTCAGGAACAAGGACCATGTGACTTGTAATTCCTGACAGTGCTCAGATTCAAAGACCTCATGGCCTTGGAGAGGAACACATGCGATTACATGTAGGAAAGTCCCGCTATGGCACCCACACCCAGTGAACAAAACCTCATCAACACATAATCCCATTGCAGTTACCACGAAATCCATGAGCCCACTGTAAAATAGATTTGTGCCTTTGACATCATTATTTGAGCATTTTCATTTTGTTTTCCATTCTGCTGTTTGATTGAACAGCCTATTAAGTTGAACCCTCCATACCGCTCAGGTGTGAAGAGGAGAGACTTCATTCTTTGCATTAATACTGTAGAAGAAATCATAAAAGAAAAACATTGAAGAGCCAAACACATAAAAATGTAAAGACCCATACAATGAACTATAACAAAATAATAAAAGAAAGAAAAATCTGGGAAGAATTCATTGGTAGGAGGAGAGAATGGTCACATTAGATATAAGGGAGATGAAGTTAGTGTCTGTAATCTACAATGAGCTCATTCAAATTATTAATAAAAACATCAAGGCTTATATAGGTACAAGAGAGAAGGACCATAGTGGATGCTCAGAGTACACCACAGACTGCCACTTTCTGCGGCTGATACATCATCTCAGTTAGCTGCTGTTCATGTTATCTGGGCTCAAACTTGTATGTGGAAATAACAAAAGAAAAGACAATAACATTCTTTCCGTGTCAGTTTCTGCAAGGTAAAGCCAGAACGCTGTGTGAGGGTAGCCGCCCAGTAATGCTGCAGATAGAGAGGTTTCACCGTGTGTGCACCACACTGGGAAATGTTTTCTGGTAATGATAAAAATGCAAATTAAAGCAATCTTGGGATTGTATATTTATTTAAGACTGCTTCTTATTATACAACAACACTTTCAGCTGGTGAAGTAGTCTTTCATTTCTTGGGTATTTCTTATATCTTGGTGCCAATCTTGGTAGGCAATAGAGTAATAATGCCTATCAAGAATCAGGAAGACATTTAGCCTCCCCCCTAAGAATTTCCATCGTAAGGAGATAATTCTATGCAAGCAGATGCAGCCCAAAATTGTGAACAGGCTACATGGCTTTTATACATGAGTTCTAAATGATTACCAATGAAAGTAGGATACCAGTGATTTTATGTTATGATGATTTCATTTTGTTATGAGTATAACAATTCAAATAGGTATATCTGTGGTCAGTAATATGCAAAAATAAAAATAGCAGTATTGTGGCAGGATTATGCTTTTATTCAAATTTTACGGTTTCCTTTCAATGTAAAGACACCTGCTTTTGCTACACAATACACAGGGTGACGTGGGACAGCCGGGGCCCAACGGGATCCCATCGGATACCATTCATCCCATCGTGGGTCCCACCAGGATTACCATCCTCCCGGATCAGTACAAGGTAAGGAGGCTTCGGCAAAACTGACTGTTTTCCCGATTGAACTAAAAAAGGAAAAGAAAAAAGGGACATTTTATTCAAACAATTATATTCCAAGTGGAAAAATCCTCACCACCAAATTGGCAAATTACACATGAAAACACAACCAGGCCCTCCTGAATGTTCTCGGCACTTCTAGACAGTTACTAGATTCACAGTGAAAGAGCTTCATCAGTCCGTCATCGTAAAAATTGTGCTGAATTTGAAGCAGCACAAAAATCCACTTAAAAAACTCAGTTCTATCCTAAAGTACGTGAGTCTCCAACGTAGACATGGGTTCACGATCGTAGCATAATTCAATGCCAGAATCATAGAACTAACTATCTGGGCAAAATGTTGTAGTCTACAAAATAAAACCTCCTTTTTCTTCTTCACCAGTATGAATTACCTTTTTTTACTGTTTTTTGATCAAGGTCAGTTTTCAGACTCTTACCCTATAATTCAATTAGCGTTTTGCTTGATGTAAAACTTACTCTGAGTCTGAAATAGAGATTAGTGTCCTGCTGTCCCCAGAACTGAAGGCATGTTCCCTCTGTCTGCCTAAGCCTTCCTGTTTTGCTATGCCAGGTGGGGACAGTGAACCAAAATAAAAACCCCAAACATAGAAATCTTATCTTTCCAAATAGAATATAATTCCCAGCACTCAAGTGATGATAGGGTTTGGGTCCTGGGCCGAGGGTGGGATTTGGCAGGCAGGACCACTACTTTAGGGGTGAAATCAACCCAGGCAGCTGTGGCCCGAGTGATGCGTGACCGTTGACAAAAGTGTCCTGGGACACATAGGTAGGGCCTATGTCCAGTTTTGGGACAGGAGCCCAAGGGTGGAGGGGTCAGAGCAGGTTTGGTCCGTGCAGAGGCACTCAAGCTTCTGAATTACATTCCCTTCCTTTTTTGCAACCAAGGAGAGGACAGGCCAGGGCAGAGCCAGCCTGCAGGGGGCAGTCGTGAGCTGCAGGGGTCCCGAGTGGATCCTAGGAGCGCTGGGGACAACCTGTTACATTTCTTTCACCATTTTAGACAAAGCAAAGTGGGAAAAAGTAGATCATACAACATTGGCACTGCTTTCTAAAGCCACTTTTGCTTTGTGTTTTATTATGTTCCAAATGCATCTTTTCCTCAGAGGACCTTCCTAATAGTGTCCCATTCAAACAAGTGTTTTCATCAGGGGCTCTTTCCTGGGCACGTGCTCCCACCCACCCTGCGGATGTTAATATGAGCCCGGAACCGTGGCCGGTGAGAAAAAAGCCTCAGACAGAAGAAAAGCCAGACTTTGTCATATGAGAAATCATACCCGCTTTCATTTATCTTGTGAAAATCTAGAAGAAATATATTTTTTTGCCCTTTGAATTTTGAAGCTGCAAAATTTAGGAGTCGCTTGTTGCGGTGAATTTATAATGATTGTTTAAAGTCTGATTCAGTACCTTTCACCTCCTATCATAAGCCCTGAACGATTTTTAAACATCACCATTCTCAAATTAATAACCATTTCTTATTTTTTATATTCTTCACAGGGCGAGAAAGGAAGCGAGGGAGAACCAGGAGTAACAGTAAGTCACGTCGTGGAAATGTTCCTGCTCACTGCGGTCCCCAAGTTCTCCGCGTTCCTCCTGCAATGACAGAACGTGCCGTGGTCCCGTCGCTTGCCCAGGGCAAGAGAGCAGTAGCGTTTGCTCTTACACTTCTTTCCCAGAAACCAGTTTTAGAATTTCGTCCTTTTCGCATCATAAACACTGGCTCAACTGCATTTTCTGAAGTTTGTAAAAGCAACATGCAGATGTGGCATTGAGCGGTGCCTTCCTTTGGGAGCAAGGCCACTGCTGCACCCTGTCCCTTTCATCTTGGTCTTACCTGCCCCCAGATGTCCATCCTCCCTCTCTGCCACTTAGACGTGGCTGGTGGATGCTCTCCCGGATACCGGATGATCCAGGCCGGCTCGCGGGCCTCCTAGGGCAGTGCCTGCCCTGCGCAGGCGCAGAGCGTCCGCAGAGGCGGCGGCAGGGCGGGCGGCGCATGACAGCTTCCCCCACGCTCTCTGTGTTCTCTCCTAGGGCATTTCCGTGAAGGGAGAAGAAGGCATCGTGGGCTTTTCAGGAGCAAGGGTAAACCATGCGCCTTGTAACTGTGCTCGCTTGCTTCGTTTTATTTTTTACATAGACTTTCTTCTTTAGAGCAGTTTTAGGTTCACAGCAAATTGAACAGAAAGTACAGAGATGTCCCATTACCGCCCCCCCACACACAGAGCCACCCAAGAGAGGTGCATCTGCCAATCCCTGAACCCAGTGACACATCCTTCCCACCCAGGGACTGAGGGGTTTGACACGGTGCCCTCCATTCGGGGGAGGGAGCACAACACGGAACCTTTCTGATTGTGCGTTAGGCTAAATGAGTCTCTAGGAACCAAAAATGTGGAATATCTCAAACCACAGGAGTCCAGCAAAAATATCCCCAGTTGTGGAGGGTGGGAAGGGGTCTCCTCCCAAGGTGATTCGGCCACCCAAGAGGCAGACCTCACCTTCAGAGCTGCAGCCTAAAGTGACCCTATGACCTCTGCTCCACGGCCAAGACTAGCTGTGGTCAGAGCCCCACGTCCAGGAAGAAGAGAAAGTGGGTTTTGGTGACTGTCTGGCAGTTGCTACCACTAAAAAGACGTATGTCACGGTCTCCAAAAGTAAGACTAAAGAGACTTGTTAAAACATTGGCGTACACACCTCTTTGTATTTTTACCATTTTACCATACCGTCTTTGTAGATTTGTCCATATTTAAGTGGTAGAAATGATGCATTTTATGACAGTGTTGCTAAAATGACTTACCTCCTTTAGAAAATAAGTCCTAGGATGGTTTTAATGCCTTTCACAGTAAGGGTAGCTTTGCTGTTATGATAGATTTTGCTTCCTTCAAAGGATCAATCCTTTTTATCATAGTCAAAAGGGAGAAGAATTGCAGTTGATATTGAATTTGGTAGCTTGTTACCGGTCTTCAAATTCTGGACCTTAGACTAGTTCTGTTGGTGCAAGATAATTCTGCTATAATCAGCATCAAGTCCCATGCTAAAGCCCCGAGGGAAGCGTGGCTGCATGTTCTGAGCTGTTGTTGCTTCTGTTTTCTGTTCAACCAGGGAAGCCCTGGCTTCGACGGTGAAAAAGGCGCACCAGGACAGAAAGTAAGTTTGATGCATAAAAGACAACCTGCTCTGGGCCTGTGACATCTCACGAAGGTGAAATAGGAAGGCCGTCGTGTCCCAGGAAGGAGCACTTGTCCCCAGAAAGCCACTGACCACTTTGCACTTATCCCCGGAAAGCCACTGACCACTTTCCCTGCATTGTAGTGGCATGAACAGTCCCTTCTTCCAGAGCATTCACAGTATTGAGCCAGATCGCTGACCTTGGTCCCCCCCACTGTCTCCCCATCAAAGTTTCCATCATTCAGCCCCCACCAGCCATGGCTTCTGTCCCTTCCAACCTCACACCTCTCCCGTGTGTCATTGTCACTCTTGGGAAGGTTGTCAACTGGGTGGCCCAAGGTCCATCTAAATTTTGGTATAGATTGACCCACACTGTGTCTCTCACTCATGTCTAATGACAACTCAATTAGTTATCTTTATCATGTGTTCCCTGGACAGATTTTTGGCTGTTTTTTAGAAGAAATGTTATGTAAGAAGTATATCATGAATCTGGATCAGATTTAGAATTGTCTGAGCACTAGGTCGTAAGGGAGAGCACACATAGAAGCAGATTTTTTAGGTTAGAGATCAGTGTATTTTCACCATTCATTGTACTCACTGGTTCTGCCCTAGAAAGTACAGCACAGCCTCCCCCTCCCTCGCAGACCCCCAGCACCACCCACCCTACCCCTGCACCACTGCTGACAGCTCCTGGGTCTTGCTTCAGATAGTGCCGGCACACACTGCTGTGTGGCTTTGCATGGAGGTACTTTAACAACAAAGGAAATGAACGACGTGTCTGTACTATCCTGCCCCTTTACTTTTCCACTCAGTGCACCCTACAGATTGTTCCACATTAGCATGTACACGTCTGCGTCATTCTTTTAATGAGCTGCAGTGAATTGCATTAAATGGATGCAGCATATTTGCTTAGCCCCTCGAGGTTTCCATATTTCCAACAAACATGTGTCAAAGTTACGTTACACACACTGGTGCCCACGGGCTAGTATTGCCATTGTTCTGACCTAGTAGGTGCATAGAAATAGATGTTTTTTTAAAAATCAATTCAACCTCAGAATCCTGATACCATGGACTCCTGCTCATGGCGCCACAGCAGGGTGGTGGTGTGACTGCTGGAGACTATGAAGGCTGCCCCGGTGGGGAGTTCTGCATGTTTGTCCTGGGACCACAGGGGGACTTGCCTCCCAGTTTGCAGTTCTCATCCCCACTGGCTCCAGGCGTGGGCCGTCTTAACCCAGTATTCTGTTCTCAACCACTTGCAATTAACACCAATCTTGATGACTTCTGAAACCTCAATTGGTCTTATTCTTCCCATTCCTGTCTTTTTACCGAGAACTGAGGATAGGGATCTGATGCCGGGCTCTGCCCTAATTACACCCAACCTTTCGTAACATTAGTTACTGACCGGAGTGTCCCCAAAGGTCGTATACCTGGAGCAACAGCCACCTGACCTGTTTCCCAACCAAAAGGCTTACAAAAGCCAAGGTTGTAAAGGGCCAGAGGCTGACGCAGACATGAGCATTCAAAAGTGGCTCATTTTCACTCACCCCAAATAATTAAAGCGCTGCTGTTAATTCTTTACCATGTGCCAGTGAAATCATAATGATTATTGGTTTTTCTACCCCCAACACAAAGGAGCTGTAGTGTTTTAAAATGCGGCTGGACACAGCTGCCCCTAGAACTCAGCGGTTGAGTTGACGAAAGGCAAGATGCTCCGGAGCACTGACCACCTGGCCGCTCTGACTGCTGTGGCCCAGATGTGACGGTTGCAGGCTCACATCTTGGAGCTCACTTTCTGCAGTTTCAACAACTCAGAAAACACAGATCTTTCCAGTCAAGTGGGTTAAAGGGAGGTAGTTTACTTGACTGTAGATAGGAAACAGGCAGGACTACACAGATAGCTCAGGCGTCCTGCCTGCGAGGGCCAAACTGCTCCACAGCTGTGTCTGTCCCGGGTCACCTACTGGCCAGGTGGCCATCATTGCACAACTGACTTTGGTTTTATGAAATAATATAAAGCCAGAAACCAAAGCGGCTCCAAGAGGCAACTGAGAACGTAAACAGTGCATCAAGTGGGAGGAATCGAAGGAAAATGTATTCCCTGGGAAAGGTTTTTCTTTCCCCCACATGAATTGGTTAGCCCTCGTTTCTACAGAGGCTAATAGAACTTCTATGAGTTCTAACCTTTTCTAAAAGGGAATGGAGAAGTGTGTTTTATGAATTTGGTTATCTTAAATTTTCTGAAAAATTAGAGATTGTTTCCCCTCCTTTTTCTAGGGGAAACCTATTTTTAATAACTGAGCAAAAGATTTTGACAGCTAGAGTTATTTTAAAAAGTGTTCATTGAGAGCTAGTCTCCTTTGAGGGATACGTGCTACTGAATGCTGTTGAAAGTCCTCCGTCATCAGCAGGACGGTGTGTACTATGTCAGGTGTAGTCAGGACATCCGGGACGTCGTATCTACATAGGTGTACCAAGTGCAAACTCGAGAGTGTGGTCATGACGATGTGTAGTAGTCTGAAGTGGTAGCACATGATTTCAGATTGGGCCCTTGTACTGAAATCTCACTGTCTTCTCATATGATAAATTCCATTTCACTGCTAGGCTGGTAGAGTTTCTTTAAGGAGATGCTTTCATGAGGCATATGAGTTATATTCAACCTAACTAATGCTCCCTTGGCCATGGAAATGAAAACGGGTGCAGTAAACAAATGAACAGCACAAAGATGAAAGAGGCATGTTCTCTCACCACTGAAGACTAAACTGTTCTTAAGTGCTTTGGAAATACGCATTTCCCTGAAAGACTCTAATCGTAAATTCTTTTCATCTGTTGCAGCCAGTCCCTGGGACTCCTGCCTAATGATTTTCTTTAACTGGGTTTGAATCATTTCTGCCCTTGAAAAATATTAAATCAACTTTGTACTTCTGAAATTCTATAATCAGAACTTCCCATAAACCATATATAGGACCTCACTGAATTCAAGTTACTAATATGTTAATAAATTTGGGGGCTGCTGTAACCTAGGCTGATGCCATGGCACTGTAGCCCAGGCAACAGAGTGAGATTCTGTCTCAAAAAAAATAAATAAAAATAAAAATAAATAAATAAATTTGGGGGAGGGAGATGGGGAGAAAGGAACGAATACCTTCAAAGCACCTTATAATTATTCCTTCTAAAGTAGACAGTTATCTGAATGTCAGTTTCTGATTCGGTTTCTCCTAATGGTGAGTTCTGTGATGCACCTCTTAGCAGAAGTAGAGGCCTCAAAGCAGGGTCTTGGGGAGCCCCCACTGGGTCCTTCCCAGGTACAGGCACCAGCAGGCTCCTGGTAGCCGCCCCAGATAACTCCTCCTGCACCACGCCCTGCCTTCCCACCCCTTTGCTGCATCTGCCACTGGAAACACCAGGGAAGAGCTTTATATGGTCCTTTTGACTCAAGGTTCCAGACTACTGGGGTTCCAGGTGCCAGTAGTCTCAGAGGAATCTGGGTGCTATTTAATTTTCCCCTTTCTCCACCTGGTTTTACATAATACCCACTTAGTTTCAAACTGTTCAGACATATTTCAGGAGTGTGAGTGCTATCTTGGGGAGCTCTTGGTGTTCAGGGATGCTTGTTTTTGTTTGTTGATGTCACAGCACAACTGAGTGATGCTTCGTGGCACAGAAGGAGTGTAGATCTGAGAAATCCCAGGGCATTGTTTGAGCTGCATTGGTCTGTTGGCTCTGCCCGCAGCTTGGACTGAATGCCCGGTGGCCCACCCCCCAGTCATGGCACACTCTCTGACGGCTCCTGGCTTATCTCCTGAGATGGCCTCTAAGTAGGACATCATTTTGAGCATCACAGAAATTCACCTGTGCTTTTGAATCTTCAGCTCCACCTAGTGTGAGAGGAAGTCTGGGTCTAAACCACAAGCCCACAACAGAAGGCACAAAACGAAGCCCAACTCAGTTCAGTCCAAACAACATGACTTCCAGTGTAACTGCACCTGGATGTCAGAATAGCCTCTAAAATAATCAGAGAACGTGCATTTCTTACACCTTTGGCATCCGGCTTTCTGAATCTGGGGAGCTGCGCCCTATGAATTTTTAACACGGGGAATATATTTCTATTAATAGATTGTTAGAAAGCTTTACTCATCTATCCAGACACCTGCCGATGTGACTGTGATAAGGATAACCTTTATCTTTCAATAAATGTTCAAGGGAATTGAAAACAAAACTTAGCGTGAGAGGTTTTAATAGCTGGATCAGGTTGTCAACACCTGACCCCACTGAGCAGTCAGAAAAATCACTAAGGTGGGGCAGCCCAGCACCCGCGCCTCACAAGTGATCATGCGGAAGTAGAAGCGTCCTCCGAGAGCGAACGGTCCCTGCTGAACGGAGGAGCGTGAGTGCCGCGAGGCTTGGGGTCTAGTAACTAACTGGGGAGAGTCTGGGGTGGGGATCGTGGGTGCCGCACCACTGGGGTGAAATAGGACGTTCGCTGCACGAATGACCCAGTTTCTTCAACAACAAAGTGATGCAAGAAGAAGAAGGAGGAGGAGGAGGAACTATTATAAATGAAAAGAGAATTGAGGAACAGAGGAGACAAATGTTTTATTTGGACTTTGGCTCCTGATTCAAGCAAGCAATGTTAAAAAGACATTTTCAAGACCAAGATCAGGGAAAATTAAACACAAACTGGGTTCACAGATTTAATGAATTATTGTTAATTTTGTTAGCTGTAATAATGATATTGCAGTCGCTTTTTTAAGTTATCTGTTACAGATAAAAACAAAAATACTTGCTGCTTTCTTGCAGGGAAGCAGAGGCCTGGATGGTTTCCAAGGCCCTGATGGGCCCAGAGGACCCAAGGTGAGCCCCTTTGTCCTTTCTGTCCTTCCCTGGAGAAGGAGGCATCCCCTGCCCTAAATAGTACGAGAAGGCTGAACACATGGCACACGACGCTGGGCAGATGAGGTGGCCAGAGACTTGGTGGTCACACATACGCCCAGCCTGGGGGGAGGATGCCGCCTGCTGTACAGGGTACCCCGGGCTGTTCTCAGAGCTGCGCTCACAGCACAGGCAGCCAGCAGGGCCTCGGGAGTCGGGTGTCGCAGGAGCAAGAGGGTGAGGAGCTCCTGGTTCCTAGGGAGGAGATGACTTGTCTGAATAATGCCGTGGTGAGCAGGGAGGTGGAGCCATTCAGCTGAGGACTGGGTGGGGTGCGGCCAGTCCTGCTGGGTGGGGGCAAATCTGGCAAGGACTTCAGAGCCCTGGGAGGCTCAAAGACGTCCAGGCAGCATGTAGAATGTTCTGTCTTACCAATACTGATGGCGTTCCATCACGGTGCAGCTGCACCATCTCCCGGTTCACCTGGGTGGGTCACATACCATTATCAACCACGAAGTAGTCTGAACTACAGAAAGCACAGTCTCTGGCATGTGACAAGGATCTCAAAATGGGATTGGCAACCACCTGCCTTGTTCTCTGCATCTGGCTGGAGGCTGGGATGCCCGGACCCACCACCGCAGCACGGCGGACATATTGCCCCAAGCACTGTCCGTGGTTCAGTTGGTCAGAATAGCTGACTTGCTAAACTGCTAGTACACATTCAGCATTATTCTTTGGAAATAGGCATATTGTCAAAAACTCCGAAGGGCTATTCTGACATCCTCCTATTTTTCTCCTTCCTCTCTCTAGGGAGAAGCGGGTGACCGAGGACTCCCAGGACTGCCTGCCTACTCCCCGCATCCTTCCCTGGCAAAAGGTGTGTGTGTGGTTCCCCTGCATGGTTGGCATCACATACACATGTTCTCCTGTTACAGACACGGAGCCATGAACTTTTAAGGCAGTTTTTCTAATCAAAGAAAAACAAAACCGAAAAGTGTTTAGGACCCAACCTTCGGAGAATCTCAGTCTTGTGTACAACTTCCCTCGTCCCTCATTGGCATAACAGGTGTCACCGGGAGGCCATCATACTGCCTCTGCCTGGGAGAGTGTTCACTACCTTCCAAGTGAGACCCCCACTGCTGGGGAGTTCTTTTACTTCTATGTAACTTGTACAGGTTCTGGTTTTTCTATCTGGAATATCACCAAACAGACCCAGTGGCAGCAGTCCCTGCCACCTTGAGGTTCTTTCCTCCAAAGGTACCAAGATTCCTGAGCCCCCAGCTTGCCAGTCTGACACCTAGAATTGATCATAACCCATGATCTGTAAGCAGTCATGTCCTCTCAAACTTTAAGGCCATGAAATCCCCAAAATTTGGCACATAAACTACCACTCCCATGTCACAGGTGACTTTGGGGTGTAAATGAAGGATGTGTGTGTTGCAGCTGATTGCACACTTGTTCTTAAGGCTCAGCCTCCCAGACTGGTGAGATCATATGGAAATAGGATTCTAAGCCTGCAGTTACAGCACTGGGCTCTGGATCTTTTAGAATGTGCATGCTTCGCAGCACCCGCTTCTAATCGTGTGTGTATGTATCTGTGTGTATGTATGTATGTATGTATATGGTAACTCCTCCAGGTTACAGAAAGCTCTGTGTGGTTCACTGCTGCATCTGCAGTGCCTGGGCCAGTACCAGGCATGCGGTAGGTGCCCAGCAATGCCTACCTCTGAAACTGAACGACAGGTGTGACAACACATGCACATCAGATAGCCATTGTGAAGGGTCAAGTGTTTTCCAAAAATAAAGACACCCTGACATTTTCTTCCTAAACTCCGTGGATCATTTGATTCACCCTGTCATGTGTCCAGGTGTCGAGAATTCGCTTTCCTGCTTAGGTGTGAGCCACCCGTGCATGTGATAACTACTTTTGCTTGTCTGCATCCAACACTGGTGAAATACAGAATGGAACAGCCCCCTGGGGGTGTCTCTCTGGTTGACAAGGAGCCATAGATGAGTATGTTCTGAAATCTGTGCTCCACCCTGTGATCTGCCTGACCGGGAAGGGGCACCCCACCTTCTCATCCACGGTATCCCCACAATGACCAAACCCGGAACCCGGCTGAAACTGCGGGGCTGTCTGACCCACCTCACTATTAGTAAAACAGAAATACTCGCTTTGAGGCTTTGGGAACATAACTTTTAAATTAATGTTAGCAATATTTTTTTGCGTTTTTCAAAAATGTCACTCACTGAGAGCCCAGAATTCATTCAGCTCTCCCTTTTCACCACACTGTATCCCTGGGACTCTCACTGGGAAGATGGATGGTTTTAAAATTCATTTTTTTCCCACAAGCAGATTCAGAAATGCCACAGTTGTCCTCTTTGCTACTTGACAGCATTCCTGCCTTATTGGAGGGCCGGAATGTCGGCTGAGTTGCAGTCCAGGGTTTCTTAGGGTCACAGGTTGACTGAAGAGCAGATTCCCTCAGGGAAAAGAGGAAAATCAGTGTATCTTTTACAAGGTAACATTGCATGAGCTTGTCAAAATACAAAAGGGAAAGACGAGTTTGTGCTAAAAGAAATGATTCCAAGGTAACTAAAAACAAAAGTAATCTTGCTATTCTTCCAAGCACCTGGGGTCTATGGTTTTAAATTTTATCTTGTCTCTTTTTATCTAATCATAGTAATGGCTAACATTTATATAGTGCTTACTGTGTACTTAGTGTTCTTAGTTGTTGTACTTGTACTTTCCAATTTATTTACTTTAATGACCCTGTGAGGTGGGGAACAGCAGCCTCATTTTACTGAGGAAGAAATAGAAGCTCAGGGCAGTTGCGTGCCTTGCCCAAGGTGACGTAAGTAAGCAGAGAAGGCGCGAGATGCAGCCCCAGGCCACCTGGGTGCCGGCGCAGGGCGCCCTAGGAGGGAGTCACATGTCCGGTCCCTCGCGTGTACGGTTCAAATACGAGGCCCAGCAAATCCCCTCCTTACTTTCAGGATATTCTTTTGAGATTAAAAAAATTAAAGATCCCATGCAGAGTGATGGATTTCCTAAAAATTTACTAATACTTACATGTTAAAACATTTTCTTCTCTTTTCCCTCATCTTTCTCAATTCCAGAAAAATGTTCTATACAGTAAAATATTGCTGTTTACACAGCAAAAGAACTTGGTGATGCCACTTTGCATTTGCTCTTTAGGGATGAAAGCTTGTGAGAGCAGCCACACACATTACTCATCCGCACACAGTGAGGGGAAAGAGTCTTGCAGGGCAAAGAGCTGGGCTCAGGGATGGAGTCCTCACCTGCAGGCCTCCTGGGACTGCATGTGCCTGCCTGGGGCTCGGCAGGACTTCTAGTCAGATCATTCCCTTCTTTCCTCATGCTTTGGACTCCTGATTTCCCGCTAACCCCGCTGCCCGGGACCCCAGCACCCCAGCCAGGACCCTGCCAAGTGCGGTCAATGTGGCCGTTCTCTCCCTGGACGCCCTCCCCCCATTTGCAGAAGTGAGGCTCTTATGCCGTCTATACCACGGGCTGGGGGGAATCAAACACACCTCAAGTGTTTAACACTGAGCCTCCTGCACACAGTAAAGGCACAAATGTTACCTACTTCTATTTGTATTCTCAGGGGTCCCTCAATATCAGATTTTTCCCCAAAATAATCTTCCCCTCCTTCGAAAGCTCCATGTATCTTTTTGGCATTCCATCCTGTTTGATATCTGTAGGAATCTTGCACCACCCCTATTTGATTGTGAATGAGCTCCTTGCAAACAGAAACCACCCTCACACAACGTGCAGGGTAGTTGTAAATATGATTCAGGGGAAGAGTGAACATCTGCCTCGATCTTGGACAACAGTCTTGTTCTTCCTGTCTCGGTTCCAGGTGCCAGAGGTGACCCAGGATTCGAAGGGGCCCGTGGGGAGCCTGGAAGCCGGGGTGAACCAGGAGACCCCGGCCCCCCAGGCCTGCCTGGCACATCCATCATAGATGACGGTAATGTGGTTTCATGGTACCAAAGTCTAAGGCCAAAACTGCTGCACTCAGGTCTCGACACAAACCTCCAAGCCTTTACTCACTGCACAGCTATTGTGTTGTTTGTGTTACTTTTTCTGATAGATTAGCCTTAGCAAGCTCTAAGGAGTCTTGCGTACATGATTTGGATGTCTTCACGGAACCGTTGCACATATGACAATAAGTCTCCGACTAGGTTAGATTGTGCCATTGAGGAGTAACTCGCACGATTCCAGTGGGGGTTGGGCAAAGCGTAGAGGATCATCAGATGTTGTTGCCAAGTGTTGGTCACAATTATCAGGCCATTATTTAGGGGGCAAAGAGAGGTGCCTTTTTAAAGTAGAAAAATAATAATGAGATATACCAGCAGCGTCTACCCCTTGAGTTATTGATGGGACTGCGAACCTGGTAGTCCTGCCAGGAGTCCCGTGGACAGGAACACAGATGCACCCAGTCGATACCAGGAGACGCGTGCTGATGAATGCTGTTGGATTTCAGATGAGAAGCGGGGCCTGCCGGGTGAGATGGGACCCAAAGGCTTCGTAGGAGACCCGGGCATCCCTGCGCGCTACCCAGGCCCACCCGGAGCAGATGGAACACCGGGCCTCCGAGGACCCCCCGGGCCTGCCGGAGAACCTGGACCAGATGGTGAGCAGAGGAGAACTAAAGGGAGGGTGCATCCCAGTGTCCAGAGAAGCCTGACCACAACTGGGTCTTATTTGGTTTTTCTGCTAAATAATTCTGTGAACTGATCCAGTCAGACAGTGGACTAGGGCGTAGTGGATTTGGGTAGATTAGGATATAGTGGGTGCTCTCTGGGGTCCACAGCCTTGGAGGCCTCTCAAGAATCCACAAGCCTGTGGATATCACACAGGGAGGTTAGGATGCTTCAGCAAACCACCTGAGATGAGGAGTCTGAAAGCAGGTGTGGGCTAGAAAAGCCACGCTGGTGTCTGGGTGATAAATTCCAGGCACCTTCTTTCAGGGTGGGGCCTCGCCCTGGGCTGGCAGCCTCTCTCCTCTGTTGCACCAACCACTGTAAGCAGACCTGTTAGTCTGCCTCCCCGGCCGCTTCTTTCTCCAAAATAGTTTATTTTAAATTCCTTGACATCACCCCCAATCATCTCGTACAGCTCCTGTCTTCAGGCAGGAAGAGCATCATTTTTGCTAATGGGTAGTGTCAATTTCAATTAAAGGTCAGATTCAAAGATCTGTGTTTTAATTGTCCTTGGAAGGCTATTTCTCATTGCCATCTCTAGAAGGAAAATTATTGCAGGTATTAGAAAGATATCGCTAAATATTTCCTCCATTAAAAGAATCAATAGTCATTTCTCTGCTTCTTTGTTATATTCTATAGTAAAATTTTAACTTAATATGGTTCTACTTTCCCATTTTTTTCAACTAGAATAAAACATAGATTCCCACATTCTTTTGAAAATTTTTAGGTATAAATATTTCCCTGGATCATGAATCTGCCAAATAGTTTGAGCAGTGTTACCTTCACTTTTTTTTTTATTGTTCTAGAAGTAACATTTATTACTGTGACAGCTGTGATAAAAGCTAAGTTTCTATGAGCATTGTATTTCCTAAGTAAATGTTATGTTTGGGGTTTTCCTTTTTAGGAACATGATGTGTTAAAAATAAAAGCACAAAAGTATGCCATTTTAAAGAACTGTGATTAAAGGCTAACTTTGCCATTGTTCATGTAACTAAATTCCACTTTGATAAAGGCACAAGCACATGCCATCTGTCTTCTAAATCTTACTTAGTAAGTCTGTGATTTACTAGTATAAGTCAACTGCAAACAACTTATTTCTGATCTACTGTATTGTAGACTGAGGAGAGAATTTATAAAATAGATGGAATGGTATCAGATAAATTTTATCAACTAAAAATTCTAAAAGCACACAACTTAAGTTCTCTTTTAAATATATCTTACCCATGTGAGACACATTGTTTCCAAATAACCTTTTTAAAGCAACCTTTTGTACAAAAAGTAGCCAGCTACAGCGGCCTTCTTTAAATATGTGTGTTTAGTCATAATTTTGATCTCAGTGACCTTGATTCCCACAGAGTTCTTCGACTTTTCCCTTGGAATGAAATTGTTGGCTTCTTCTCTTGTTAACTGCATTTCATCCTATTTTATGGGTTGCTACTGATGAAAACCAGAATTTTTAGTCTTTTGCAATTCCTGTAAAATCAAAACACAAGGATAGTTTTCTTTTTGGGTGAAATATTTTGCTTACTCCTATTTCCAGTTCCGTTAACTGAGTAGAGTCCAGGGGAAGCTCCATCCTGCTCTAGAACGAGTTGAAATGAAGTATGCCCGGTTCTTTACCGCCATCGGCCTCGCCATGGAACTTAGTTAGGTTCAAAACATCTAAGAGGCACACCTCTGTTCTATAGGACTTGTTGGAGATTATTAATGTATTAGATAAAAGGAAAACAACAGAGGAAGGATGTCACGTTACGGCAGCCACACTGTGCCTTTTTGGCTAAATTTGCAAAGCAGCTGATACTATAAGGAACACCCACAATCTCTTTGTCCTGGAGAATGTGTCCCAGATTTGAAATGCGGACGTCCCTGAAGTGTGCATGGTTGAATAACATTACCTGTGATGCCATGCTTCTCGTAAAGTACCGGGAGGGCTTAGAGACATAACGTAGTGCCCACAAATCTGTGACTGGACCAAGACAGCTGCTGACCTGGCCACCAGTCACCGCCACAGAGCCCCGTCCCGGGGATGCCTGTGTCTCCGGCAGCGGCAGCCTCTGCAGCGCAGGACACAGCAGCGATGCTGGCTTCTCTTGCCCTCCTCGTAATCCCGCTGCCCACCCCATCCCTCTGACTGCTCTCGCTGAGGCTCCTTTGCAGTCTCTTCCTTCTTCCTCCTCCACCCATCCGGTAGACCTGCAGCACCCAACCTTTTTGGCACCAGGGACCAGATTCAAGGAAGACAATTTTTCCATGAACTGAGGGGGCGGTGAGGTGTCATGGGCAGGGAGGTGGTGCGGAGCTCAAGCGGTGACATGAGGCCCATTTCCTAACAGGCCACGCACCGGTACTGGGCCATGGCCTGGGGGTTGGGGACTGCAGCAGTGGACGGTGGGGTTCCTTGAAGTCCAGTCTCACGCCCTTCTCTCTATACTCTCTCCCTAGGTAAAACCACCATTCATGGAAGCACAAGTTATACTCCGGTCACTCTCTAATTCTGTCTCTAGCCCTGTTCTGTATTCTGAGCTACCCACATGTAACTGTTAACTGGACGCATAGTCAACACTACACACACATCTCACAAACACCTCAACCTTTGTGCAAAATTGAACTCTCAACCTCCTCCTCCCCGCCACAGGCCCCTCCTGGGGTCCTCACCCACCCCCACAAACCCAGGCGCTGCAGCAGAGCCCTGGGGGCCACTCTGGGTACCCGCTTACCCCCCCCCTGAAGCCCTCTCCTCGTCCTGGTGATTCTTCCTCTTGAAGCCTGAATCTGTCCCTTTCTGTCCATTTCACTGCCTTTGTCCTAATCCAAGCTGCCACCACCTCGTGCTTAGTCTCCTGGAGTAGACAACCCACCGTCCCTTCTCTCTCCTGCCAGTCATCACTCGTAGCTTGAGTGATCTCCCTCCTTGAAGCCCTTTCGTGGCTTCCCATTGCCCTTGGGATGAACGCCAAGCCCAGCCCCTTGGACCCCGTGGCCTGGCAAGACCCGTCCCCTCCCCTCATGCAAATCTGCCCTCCACTCTCCACCCTTCATCACTGACAGGGCCTTGCAGACACTCTAATCCGCTCCCAGAAAATTCTGTCCCACTCCCTGCTTTGGGTTTTAATTTAAGTGTCACTTCCTCAGAAAGGACTTTCCTGAGCACCCTCCTGCAATTTTAATGGGTTTGTCCCTGTCACTTTCTCTGACAGCTCTCTGTTCCCACTGCAAGGCCCACAGTTTGAAAATCTATGTTTGTTTGCTGATGTGTTTGATGTGTCTCTACACCTAAGCTGTGAGTTTCATGAGGGTGTGTTGGTTTTGTTTCCAATTATGTACACACAGCGCTGAGCACACTGCCTGGCATGGCACCAGTGCTGGGTAAATGTTTGATCAAGGAATGAATGAATGAGTTATATTAAATGTGTTGTGAGGCCAAGTTACATGGAACAAATATTTTTGCCACCTATGCGTATTTATACTTACCTAGGAACTTGCTGACATTCAAATTCTGGTGTTATTTTTCCAAGCAGATAGCTAAAGTTTTAAAAATCTGGTGTTTTCCTCTCTTTCCTGCTTTCTTAGTGGCCTCATTCTCTCTTCCTCCCAGGCACCATGTGGTGTGTATGGCAGCATGCATTTTAATTTGTTGGGAGGAGTTTTATTTGCTTGTTGGAGCTATGACCCTACTAGATTGAACAGTGAGGAGGACAGAATGCGGCAGGGGACAGGTGCAGGTTCCGCACTCAACAGGGGCTTTTGTGTCCCGGAAATGTATGGCTCCCTTTCTTCCACAAGGTGGCACCCTTCTCGAACGCAACACCAAGAACCGTATTGGTGCTGAGCGCGTATTTCTTACATGTAACCCACCCAGGTACTCCTGCCTGGGTCACTGAGCCCTCCAGGAGGTGGCAGGACTTCTGAACGGCCCTGATCCTTGAGAGTCGGGAGAGGCTCAGAAGGGGAAGGTGGAGGCCTGGACTGTGTAGTGAGGCTGACCACACCGAATCCAGACTGGTCACAAGAGATCTTCCCTAGTTACACTAAATCTGTGCATAGGTACACACATGCACAAACGAGTGAAAGAGGAAAGCGTGTGTGTACGGATGGGCAGTATGCACACATGCTCCCATTCCCATTCCAGAAAAAAAAAGGACAAAAATGGAAAATGGAGCTCATCTTAATTCTTTCTCTCTCTCTCTCTCTCTTTTTTTTTTTTTTTTTTTTTTTTTTTTGTCTTTCTAAGGAACCAGAAGTATGTGGTAGTCTTGGAATCCAAGTTATGTGGTCAAATAAATGAAAACGTTTCTTTGGACTCAATGTTTATCAAAAGCAATGATTTTCATCTCTATACTTTCATGGAAAAGCTAAATTTGCAGACTCGTGTATTTCTCTCCAACCCTGAAGGCTGTGGCCACAAAGCAGCCTAAGTTGCTTTCTACAAGGGTGTTTGGGGAGGAATTGGAGTTGACAGGCCATTTGGGGAGACTTGGCGGACAACCTTGCCAGCCCTGGGTTCAGCGAGATGTTGGTCTGTCCATGGTCTGCTGACGTCCTGTGCCTATGGGTCTTCTCCTTAGGTTTCCTGTTTGGCCTCAAAGGAACAGAAGGAAGAGTGGGCTACCCTGGGCCCTCCGGCTTCCCTGGGACCCGAGGACAGAAGGGATGGAAAGGTAAGGATGCATGGGAGACCTGGAGGGGGCCTTCCTGAGTCACCTCACCCCGCAGAAGGTTAACTCCATCCCTATCCGCTTGGGCACACCTGAGGGTGGACTGAAGGAGTCAGGGGCCCAGGTGGCAGCCAGGCATTCTGTGGATGAGCCACTGCGGTCCTCTGGGCCCTGAGCCCTAGGGGAGCTGAGCCCACAGCCAGCGCACGCTCCCTAGCTGCCTGGCTCCCCAGTCCAGCCGTGGCAAAACAGAGGAAGGGAGGTTGGGTATATTGTCCCTGCTCACCATGACCTTGGCGTCCACCACCAGGGCTCTCACCAGGCCACCTTCCCCAACAGCTCCCTAGGGCTGGCACCGCCCCTTGGCCCCCAGGCCCAGCTGTGGCGATCCTACCGTTCTGGCCACTGGAGATTCCTCAATGTCCTTGAGAATCCCCTCAACTCTGTCCAGGCCTTTGTTAATGGTCCCAGTTTTTAAGTATCTTCAGTAAACGTCGGAGTGGGATTCTCAACCCAAGGAGACCGTGACCAAACACTTGAGTAACTTACTTCGAGCCTCACTGTTGTCATCTGAGAAGTGGGTACAACCACCCTCTTCTGGACAGAGAATGCATGTAAAGTGCCCAACACGCCATCCAGCCGGCATTGCCTCCAGGGTCCAGCCCTGCTCACCCCACCTCACACTCCCTCCCCTGCCATGCTCAGAGACTGTGTAGCAAACTCCAGAGCAACCGGCCTCTTCCTGCCCCACAGGTGAGGCTGGGGACTGCAGATGCGAAGAAGGCGATGAATTCGTCCGGGGCGCTCCAGGACTGCCAGGACCCAAGGGCTTCCCCGGTGTCAATGGGGAGCCGGGCAGGAAAGGCGAGCCAGGAGACCCCGGGCAGCACGGCATCCCCGGGTTCCCGGGGTTCAAGGTGAGAGCACAGCGCTTCCCCATAGCCAGCTTTATCACAAAGCTGTGAGATGCCCTAAGGCTCTCCCCACTGGTCCCGTTCCCATTCCTAGCTTTTATCTGCTAAATTAACTCAGCTTTAGACCATCAACACTTGTGTATGCAAGGGGTGGAGGCACCTTTCGGAAACACCACGGGCTCCAAGCTGCACTTTAAGTACCTTCACGTGGGGCTGAGGGTGCCGCAGTGCAGGGGAGGCAGCGGCAGCTCCTGGAGTTGACCTGGAGTCACCACGTGATCCGGAAATGCCACTCCTAGGTGTGTCGCCAAGAGAATCAAAACATGTCCACACAAATACGTGTGTGCCAATGTTCAGAGTGGCATTTTTCATAATAACTAAAAGGTAGAAACAGCCCAAATGTCCACCACTTGATGAGTGGATAAACGGAATATGGTATTAATAGAGCCGTGCAATGGAATGTTATGCAGCGGTAGGGACAGTCCTGAGACCTGCTGCAGTGCGCGTGAACCTTGAGAGAAAAGACACACACAAAAGAAGAAACATTATATGATCCTGTGCATAGGACATGGCCAGAATAGGCAATTCCAGAGACAGGAAGTGGATTGGTGGCTGCCCCAGGTGGAGGGCAGGGAATGAGGAGTGACTGCTTACCGGGGATGGGGTTTCTTTTTCAGGTGATGAGGAAGTTCTGGAATTAGATAATAGCAATGGTTGCACCACCTTGTGAAAATACTAAAAACCACTGGCTTCTATGCTTTAAAACAGTGAATTTTGTGGCATTTGAATTATATCTCCAAAAAAAAAGCCTTCCAGCGTTTTGAATGTAAAGCATATTACTTATTGAACATTCACCTCTTCACATTTAGTAAAAACTGATTTAGCATTTTATGTAGGCTTCTTTAACCCAATAAAAAATGCAACCACAATTTCCAGGTAAGTTGCAAATTTACTTTGTAGGAATGTATGAAACTCCTGCCCGTGGGTTCCCTATATGTGTTGGCTAAGTGGTGTTTATTTCAAGCCTTCAGCAAAGGTCACCTGGAGTAGATCTTTCTTCCGTGGCAGATTTTAGCTAACCAGAGATTTCAAAGCAAATTTCAGATGTAGGCAAAAAATTATACTTTGGGTGGTTTTTTTTTTTTTTACTTAAAAAAAAGAACCTCAGGAGATTTACAAAGCAAAAAGTCCATTATTTTATATATTCAGCAATAGAGAAAAAGATTGCTCAGGACATTTAGCCAAGAACATTTGAATGATCTGACTCACTATTTAACATCTCAGCGGAGGAGGATTTGCAGCCACACGGCTGCTGGTGCGGAAGGTTGAGACTCTGATTGCTTCGTGGCATGGGAGCTTTGTTGGTGAAAACAAGACCCAAAGCACCTTGCTGCTCCATGCCCTAAATTTTCTCAGAACACAAATGAGAAAATCCAACAAGCAATAGTAGGTCTGTGTTTCCTAGTTTAAAAATGATATCATCTCTAAATCATGGTTGTCCAAGCAGTAATAGTTGCTCAAGCATTCAGAAAAAGTACATGTATAGAAATTGCAAACTTACTAATGACAAAATTAGTAGGATCTTCTGTTGTTTAAAAAAATGATTGAATGTTTCCTAGAAGCCCAATGGATCCCATTCTGTGCACCTGAAATGTCTAACATCTTCCAAGTGTGTATGTTTCCAAATTGTATTTTAATATTACACACCGACCACAGGACTTTTGTTCCAACAGCTCTGGCTGTGTTTGGTGTCTTGCATTTAATTATATGTTTATGTGTCTGGCAACCCCAATACAATAAAAATGCCTGAGACAACTTGGGGTTTTTCATTGGCGGTGGTGGTTTTTAAAATATTTGCATAGCCAGAGCCTGGCAGAGTGCTTAAAGTATGGGAATGGGTCGATAAAGTCATCCGTGCATTTGTGTATCCAACACACATTTATTGAGCACTGTCTGGGTGTGAGATGCTCTCCTCGATATGAAAAGAATGTTGCCTTTTTCTGCATAGAACTAAATCAATAAATCAAGTATCTGTGGAATTTTGTAGCAGAAATGAATGCATAATCACTTGTAACATTTCATTTAATTAAATCAACGCTAAAAGCTCCCACATTCTTGGAAATAGTATCAACCAGGATATGCCAAAAACTAGCACATGGCACAAATTAAAATACAATCCTGAACTGTTAACCTACTCATTTTGGCTTGTCGAAAGAGCTACACTAGTAGTGTCCTTGCAACAAGCTTCTCTGTAAAGTATGTCCTTCCCCCCAACCTTAACCTCAGTTTAGAAAACAAATCGTCTATTAAACACTACTTACTGTTCTCAATACTAAATTATCACAAATTTTAGTCCTTTGTACTTGGAGTCCTATCACCTACTTAGATCCTATGATGGTAGTTTAGAGTAAGCCACCTCAGATTTGGGATCAGTGCTTCTCAAAAGTCACTGAGTGTGTGAACTCCGGGACTTTGTGGAGATGCCGTTCGAATTCATTTGCCCTGGCCTGGGTGACTGCTGCGACTTGTATGAGCCGAAAGGTCACCGTCTTCTCAGATGGCCTAACAGTCCGAAGGAGAAAGAAACACCTTTGTGTTGTTTCCACAGGGAGCCCCTGGCAATGTTGGTGTGCCTGGGCCCAAAGGAGCAAAGGGAGATTCCAGAACAATCACAACCAAAGGTCAGTTCTTCTGTGGCTACACAATTCTTGGCACACGGAGCCTTTCTGCGGGTGCACGGCACCGTATGAGTAGATTCACGTGCAAATTCTTTCCCAGGTGAGCGGGGACAACCAGGCATCCCAGGTGTGCCCGGGATAAAAGGAGACGACGGCCTCCCAGGGCGTGAGGGTCTCGATGGATTTCCCGGCCTCCCAGGTCCTCCGGTGAGTGACCGTGAGCTGCGGGGCAGGCTCAGCCTCTCTTCTGGATCATTCTTGTTCTGTAAAAACCTGAGAAGCAAATGGTATCAGCCTCAGCACTGAACCAACCCAGCATAGGACAGGACCACCCTGTTTGTAATGAGCAGAAATCATATTTTTTAGTAAACAGTGAGTTCTGTTGGAAGCCAAGCCCAGAGTGAACATTTAAAAGTAAAAGAGTAAATAAATATTTCTCATGATGCAACACAGAATGAGCCCCCCAAAACATGCACTCTTCTAAAACGAGTGGTGGAACCCTATTTTTCTAGGATAAATTTTGAAATAAACAATTTTGTTTTTGCAACACACACACCGGTATTGAGCAAGAGGCTATCTAGTGAATCTCCCTTCCTGGGGAGGCTGGGTCAGGGGCAAGAGGCGGCTGCGGAGCCACAGGGACGGGACTTTCCCGCCCTGAAGCTTTCTGTGCTCCTGACTCCGCAACATTGTTCCTCTAGACTGCGTTTTATTTCCTCCCTGTGGTTATCAAGCCTGTGCCTCTGTAAACTCTGTGTTAGGGCTACTGTAACAAAACTCCCCAGATGGGGAGTGGCTTAAACCACAGAAAGTTGTTCCCTGCAGCCTTGCAAGCTGGAAGTCTGGGATCCAGGGGTCCGCAGGGCTGGTTCTCCTGAGGCTGGGAGGTCCTGTTCCTCCCCCCTGCCTTGGGTGTAGACGGCCGTCTTCTCCCTGCGTCTCCGCACGGTCCTCCTCCATGCGTGTCTGTCTCTGGCTCCCAATCTCCTCTTTTTTAATGGAGACAGGTCATTGATATAGGTATGTGTGGCATGTGTGACATGTGGTAAGTGTGAGCCTTGATTCGTCATGGTGACAGTAGGCTTCTCTGGTGTTGGTGGATTATGAAGTCACTGGTGTCCAGGAGGACACTCGTCCTGGCCGTGCGTGTGGATGTGTGTTTGTGTGTACGGTTGTGTATGGGGGATGGGTGTGTGTATGGATGTGGTATGAGCCTTTACGTCATGGTGGCAGTGGCCTTCTGGAGGTGGTGGCTTGTGAAGCCATCGGTGTCCAGGAGGAGTGCATCATTCTGGCGTGGGGTTGGGCGGCCCCCATGCCACTGAGGCCAGGCTGCCGTCCCAGCCCAGCTGCGACGGGGGCTGCTCCTTTTTCTCTGTCCCCACAGCGGCTCCCGAGAGCACCCCCGACACCCAGCTTCCCGTTGGCAGTGCTGCCACTGCTCCGTCCGCCCTCCCCAGGGCCCCACCGTGGTGGCACTGTCATTCCCAAGCCATGGGACAGCCACAGCCTTTCTCCTTCTTGACCCTGTCATCACTCCTGATGTCCAAGGGGCACGATGCGCTCGTTCTTGTCTAACCTTTCCTTCAACAACAGACCATCCGTTGTGACTAGCGGACAAGTCACACATGCTAAATTACAACAACAAAATAACGTACTCCTGCCCCTGTTACCTAAGACTCCTCCTTACTGTTCTGCAGAAATCTTTCATGAATGAAGGTCCGAGCCGACACAGGGCAGCTCGTGGGTGCGAGGAGGGAAATGCGCGGATGTATGTGCACGCCTCTGGTGCGCTGCTCACCCTTGTTACGCGCGCGGTCGCTGACTCCTGCAACTTGGCTAGACCATGACAGTCTGCTCCCATAAATCTCTGTAGTCCTTTAGTTCTGTATCCATGGTGCAGAATTCCGGGAAACAGGGAAAGGAAAGTGGGAATTAGTGGCTATCCCTGATGTCTGTATGTATTTTAAGAGATAAACTGAATTTTCACACAGGGCGATGGCATCAAAGGTCCCCCGGGGGACCAGGGCTACCCAGGACCACCTGGAACGAAGGGTGTCCCAGGAGAGAGGGGCCCCCCAGGCCTGGGCTTACCGGGCCCAAAAGGCGAGCGCGGTTTCCCTGGAGACGCCGGATTACCTGGACCCTCAGGCTTCCCGGGTCCTCCGGGCCCCCCTGGCACCCCAGGACAAATAGGTACGAGGAATTCTCTGCTCCTCTTCCTCAGTCGTGAGACAGCATTGTTGCTGCCACATCGCTGCTCTTCCCACCAGTGTGAAGACCCCCATGGGGTCAGAGGAGGATGTTCTGTTCTCCGCACGCACAAACGATTCCCCAGCCACAGGGCTCTGGGCCCCCCTCCAGCCTCCTCCCAGCAGCTGCTCCCTCCAGGCCCGAAGTGACGGAGGCTTTGCACAGAGGTTCCCGCCCACACCAGCAGCACACACCGCACGCCACACACACCCCTCACGCACCTGCACGCCCCGGGATGAGCCACTGACTTCCAGTTGTTCCAGACTGCCTCACTCTTGCCTCGTGTCTTCCCCCAGATTGTGACACCGGTGTGAAAAGGCCCTTTGGAGAGGACGGACAAGAGGCTGTCCAGCCAGGTACCGTGGGGAAGACAGGTGGCTTCAGAGTGCTTAAAGCTGTCTGGAGGCCAGGCCCCTCCGGAAAACATCCAGGTTCCTTTCTCAGAACGCTGGGCTGGCCAGTTTGCACCCTGTGATGTAGGTAGCAGAAAAAAGAAAGCCACGGTCTTGGAGATGCCCCATTCAGGGGCGGTAGGAAGAGGAGGTGCCCACAAGGCCCCAGAGGAAGGCTTTGCGTTAAGTAGGTTGGGGGCAGGGCATTGCAGGCCGGGGCAGGACAGAGAGGGTCTCAGGGAAGTGTGAGTGCTGACTTGGGAGCTGCCGTGGAAGGTCGAGAATGGTAGGGATGGGAGAGCCAGACACACAAACCACGGACGTGTGGCAGCACTGAGACAGGCCAGGAGCACAGGGGAGCTGGGGACTGGTCACAACCACCGGGGCTCAGAGGTGAGGAGCCGGCCTGTGCCCAGGTGGCCATGAGAGCCGGTGGTGGTCCTGGTGGGCCCAGGACAGCACATGGGAAGGGCCTAGAGGGCCAGGAGGAGATGTATGGGGTGGTGGCACCTGTCATTGCCTGTCACAGACATGCCTGAGGGAGGCATCCCAGCCAGGTGGAGTGACAGACAGACAAAAGAGATCTCCAGGAATTACTGTGCCTGCGTAGACACAGGCCAGACAACAGAGTACCCCTGCCGAATGTCACTGCTCCCAGCCAGACTGAGTAGAGGTGCCTGCTCAAGGCAGCCCGTTGCTGTGGTTTATTCTAGAAGTATTCAGAGTCACAAAGGAGACGGCAAATTCCTTCTGGGATCAAGAGCTGTCTCCATCTGCTGATAGACATGTCAGACGAGGGAGGCGTCCACACTAACGGGACCCAGATTGATTCCACGCGGGCTGAGGCGGGTGCCCTATATGGGGCAATGAGCCCTTTGTCAGCACAGTACTGGTTTGCACTTGGCTAGACTAAATTTGCATTTTATGTTAATATTCTGATTTCATTGCACAATGAAATTAAACTTTTATTTGCATCAGAACCAAGATTAATTAAATCACTAAATGACTCTGATCGTAAGATGGTGGCTGGTTCGCATGGCTGGTGCTTTTGACCTTGGCCTTCCCCAAGGCCGTGAGACTCCACATTAGAGATCGCCAGGCTCATCCTTTCTGCTCTCTCCCCAGGTTGCATCGGAGGCCCCAAGGGACTGCCGGGCCTGCCGGGACCCCCAGGCCCCACAGGTAACTCTCGGCGGGAAACTGGAGAGAGCCCAGCCTTCCTCTGGCACCTCCATCCTCGTTTTCCTCTCTGTCGGTCTTTCCTCTGGCCCTGCCCTCCCACCCGCCGGGCCGTGCCCAGAGTCCTACCACAACTGGGCACACTCCGCAGGGAGCAGACCTTCACTCACTGCCGCAGAAGGATGAGTCTGAGGCTCAGCGAGCCCAGGCTAGGAGAGAAAATTCCGCTCTAGGTCTCGAGGGGGCACCTGTGGTGGTGGAGGCTGAGCCTCCTCCCTCTGGCTGGGGAGGGAATGTAACTCTCTGCATTTTCATTTTACGCCTTTGTACCCAGGATATGAGCCTACAGGAGAGGATTCTTTCTTTTGGGTTTTGATTGACAGGGAACAGAATTAGACACAGCTAGCAATTTTGTCTCTGGCGTCTGGGGGGAGCTGGGCCTTGCCTTTGGCGCAGGCCGATCACCCCCAGCAAAGAGCTCGTGTTGGGGAGTCAGGGCCGGTGTCCAGGGCCGCCCTGCCCTGAAAGCAGGTTCTCCGACTGGAGCGCCAGGAGTTCTGCTCTGGGGGTGGCCCTTTGATTTCCTGCTCCTCGGCCTGCGACAGGGCAGGGGAAGTGCCTTGGCCACCCCACCCAGGAGGCAGTGGGATAATTCAGTGTTGAGAGTTGAGACACGCAGCTGGAGCTGTTCTCCCCTGTTCTTTCTGGACTCAGTCCTCGCCTGTGCAGGAGGAATAAGGAACAGTACAGATGTTCCAGACTCCTCCTGCTTCCCAAGATGCCCCCAGTACTTCACGTGACCCGCTGTGGCTGAGGCCCTACGTACACTATGAAGTGCTAAGCCAGGGTTGTGCAAACAGCCCTCCAAGGTAGGAAGGCAGGCTGACGTGTCCTGTGTCCTGGACCTTCAGGGCATCTTCCAGGTGCACAGCAATCGCAGGATCTGGGGACAATAAGACAGAGTGCAGAGTGTCATTTGCACTGAGGGGCAGAGTTAGAGCCCCTCCTGTTGCCTCTGAGGCCTGAATGTGTGTCTTCCGCGTCTCATCACCCTCGTGGTCCCTGCTCCCAGCTCTGGTTCTGTCTGTCCGTGGATTCCGACAGCCGCTGATGCCGCAACCCCCAGAGCAGTGACAGCTCCGTGGAGAGGGGGCTGGGGCTCGGGGACAGTGGGGTCGTTTTCAGCAGCTGAGTGGAAGCAGGGCCCCAAGTATGCGAAAAGTGTACTGGGAGTGAGGGCAGAGGCTTTGCTGAGTATGTTTTGACGACGCTAAGCTTCCCGAGATGGAGGGTTAGTGAGATCTCGTGTGTTAATGAGATCGTACGCTGAGGAGACAATGAGGTCTTAATGAGATCATGGATGCAATATTTCTGGTACAGACTGAGGCTTAGTCTATAAGGTGATTATTCAAATGTGCAATGAGCCTACAATTAAATGTGAAGAAAGCAATATTCCTTTGGTGTTAGCGAGGCAGAACCAGCCTCCTCCCTCTTTCCCTTTCAAGCTTAAGCTAATCTGTGCACCAGACCCAGAACACAGGGATATTGGCCTCAGCTGGGCGCCACCGCGGGTAATGACCGTGAACAGCTCGCAGCTCGGAGCGCTGTGCCACTTTGCGTTCAGAACAGGGACAATTCAGCAGACGGCCCCCTCAACACTCCAGGCTTCTGTGACTTCTGCTCAACTCTAGTTGCAAGTTCTGGGAACCTTCAAAAGACTTTTCAAAATTGTGAAAACCCTTACATTTTGTGGAAAGCTGCCACCCTTCCCTGCAGAAGGTGATGGGAAAGTTGGATGAATTCTGATGCGGTGTAGACTCTTGCTGCTGGGGAAGACGTTAGCGCCCGACTCAAAATGTGGTCCTCAGAGAAGTGCAGGTGTACACCACTGTCCCCGATACGAAGATGGGAAAGCTGCCTGCAACTGACCTGCCCGGGGTCTCAAAGCAAGTCAGTGACAAACAGAACGCTCACCCTGGGCCCTCTGTCCAGTGCTAATTCCCTATGGAGAGTTGAATCTTCCTCGATGATCCAGCAGAAGCAGGAAGGTCTCGGGTTGTGGGCTCCGTCCCTGTGAGAATCATACCAAAGCTGCTTCTCCATTCTGGCCATCCTTAAAGACGTAAATGCCACTGATCCCAAGTGCACACGGAGCCCCTGAAGTGGGGACTCCCTGGCCCGCACACTTATCCCCACGGCTCTTCCTCAGGGTACAGCCGTTTCCCTCCCCCTCACAATCGAGACAGACACATTCACGGTGCAGAGCCCCCTGCCCTGTTCTCAGGCTGCCCCTTCTTCCTGGCCTGTGTTTCATGAGCCGGGTCCCCTCGGCGAGCCCCTCCTGAGGAACCACATCACTGTGTGACCTGCTGGGAACACATTTCCAGTCGGCGTCAGAGGCTTGTGCGGAATTCAGCCAGGCTCAGCCAACCAGTACTCCTAGTGTGCGGACCGGTCACCGCGTTGAGAAACGACATCGTTATTCGCTCCCGGGGTCAGGCTGTGCCGCTACCCTGTGAATGTTAGCACCGGGTGGTGGCGTGGAGACAAGACAGACAGGGCACTGCACCCGAGCACAGCCAGGCTGCCTGCTTTGGGGACAGAAATCTCCAGAAAGGGGGAACATGAAAGGAGGCAATTTTTTTTCTTTTTTTTTTATTGTTATTTCAGCATATTGTGGGGGTACAAAAGTTTAAGTTATGTATATTGCCCTTGCCCCCCCAGCCCCCCGAGTCAGAGCTTCCAACATGTCCATCCCCCAGACAGTGTGCATCGCACTCATCATGTATATATATACCCATCCCCTCCCCCCCCATGTCTGCCCGACACCCAATCAATGTTATTCCTAAATGTGGGGAGCAATTTTTAATATATGGTCATATGCACATTCAAACTCTCGAACAAAGACCTTATTTTTTAGTCATTTCATTTAAACGAAGGATTAGGAGAGGAGAAGGTGAAGCAGAATTCTGGCAGATTCTGGTGAGCCTTCTAGGTCTCAGTCTCTGAGCGCAGAGCCCCCCAAGGTCGGGTGAAGGGCAGGAGGGTCCTGCGTGGAGCTCACTGCTCACGGTGCGTGTTCTCAGCTCTCGTAGTCATGTGTGTGCAAACAGCAGGTGGCTTTAGATGACATGGGTCAGACCCAGTGTGACCAGGCCCAGCAGCGCCCATGCGGGAGCACCCAGCTCCCCAGCAAGAGCGGGCTGCCTGCGGCTGCGGTCCCCCTGGGTCTGTCTCGGGGGCCCTGCCGTCGAGCCTTCCGTGGAGCAGGCCAGTGCTGGGTTCTGTCCGCTCCTCACACACTGAGCATCCACAGTGAGAACAGCCCTCTTCGGCCTCGTCCTGGGAGCGGTGAGAGAAGGTCTTCTCAGCTCACGCAGCTCTGTGGAGCTTCTCATCTCTTGGCATTGACCCTGGATCTGAGGGAGACAGAGCCAGAGGTGGAGACTCTTCCCCAATAATCGCCTGTGTTAAGGAACGTGTGTTGGTGTCACTTTGCAGACTCTGGCTCATGCAAGAACCTTTCATCAGTCATGTCTTGATGGTCAGAGAGGACCAGAGGCCAAGGCAGTCGACACACCCAGAGCAGAGACATGTTCTGAGGCTGGTCCCGGGCAAAGGGCCCAGATGTCCGGGCTGGTTTCTGTGACTCCTGGGCCATCCCGCCTCGGCCAGTCGCTGCCCTCCATGCACGTTTCCCCATCGCTGCAAACCCCTGGCTTGTCCCCGTCTGACTCCTCCCTGTCACTTCTGCCATATGCACCCCCACTGTCCAAGAGGGAAGGGGGGTTTGCATCACACAGCACCCCCTTCCTGAAGAAAAACTGGGAACGTGGATGGGAAGGTGTGGGAGCTCAGCTTTGTGACGTTGGTGAGGAACGCCGGCCCTTTAACTGTAAGAGCATTCACGGAGCTCACCCACTGTGCCACGCACTGTCCAGTGTTAGACAAGGGTTCCCTCATTTAGTCGTCATGATGCCCCGTGTAGCAGGTATTGTCATCCTCCCCATTTTACGGATGAGAAAATTGAGGCACAGAAAGGTTCAGAAGCTCCTCCAAGGTCACACAGAATAGGCAGAGGTAGACTCACACCAGGCATTCTGACTCCAGCCCCCAGCCCTTAGCTGCAGAATCTTATTGGATGTTTTTCTTCTTTATGGGTCAAGTCCTTAAGAGGAGTTTAACCACCAAGAAGCATTCTACAAGCCCGGCTGTGTGTCATAGGGCTGACGTCCCCGCCAGCCTCAACATGGCCCGGTTTCGTGAGAGACCATATTGAGTCAGATGCAAATGTGACTGCAGCCCATTCGTCCTCCTGGGACCTGACGTGTTTGTGGTTTATCTGCGTGTTTAGGTGCCAAAGGCCTCCGAGGGATACCAGGATTCCCAGGAGCCGACGGAGGGCCGGGGCTCAAGGGTTTCCCAGGAGATCCAGGGCGTGAAGGGTTCCCAGGACCCCCAGGTAAGTCAGGGTCGGGCCCCCTTCACCCCGTCGGTTCGGGAAAGGACCAGCATGTATGTGATTGAGGTGCCCGGCTCTGTTATCTTCCAATATTTAGAAACTATTTCAACAAATATTGATGATGATTTTGTGCTTGTTTTGGAAGATTAAAAATTTTCGACTTTCCATTACTGATACTGTGCTAGATTTTTGCAGAAATACCTACAGATCCTGCAGGAAAAAGAGATAGGTGTTGCAGAAAGATTGTCCACTGCTTGATGTTAAACATTCCAAAGGCAGCTAGCGTTCCCCTGTCTCCAGGATCAAGTAGGCTCTCGTGATCCATCCCCAGTCTGAGGATCACTATGGTCCTGCTTTCTGTGGCCCTCCTGGTTCATCCTTCAGTTTCCAGCTTGTCTAGTAAACGATTCCAGCCGTTGCAGCTACATTTTGACAAAGCAAGGAATTGTAGAAACCGTAGTTGCTGAAAGAGCTTAAGACTTGTATCTGTACAGAGAGGAAAATGAATGTGTCTCCCACGGTGGGTTGAGGTAGAGCACGTGCTCATGCGTCAGCGTGCCCTGTGCAGAGTTCAGCGTCCCCAGAGTCAGGCATTCATCACGGTTGTGACGCAAACGGGGTGAGTGACAGTGATTGCACCACCTTGATTGCAGAGGCACGCACACTTTGGATTGTGTGGAAGTCATTACGGCCAACTTGCCACTCAACATAAAACGTCCTTCCACAGGATCCCAGGCAGGTGTTCCTCTAGCTTCTGCTGGGATCACTCTTTTCACGTAGGACCTGTGGAACATTGCAACCGAGTTCCCCTTTGTTGGAATACAGTCTGCCTCCCAGCGAGCCCTCCCTGGGCTGTACCTACAGCCACCCGGCCGACTTGCTCATGTCCACACACACTGGGAGAGGGGCCACTTCTCCCCACAGACATGCATGGGCAGAACTGACCCCAGATCACCAGCTTTCTTTTTGTGACATGATTTCCATGCCCATGGCATACTGGTCATCCTCCCATGATTGCCTTCTGACTTGTCAACATTCCTTTCAAACTGTGCCCTGGAAACTGCAGGAAATGCTCCACCTGTCTGGAAGGTCCCTCGGAACAGTGGGACTGTTGTGTCTTTAGTTTTAGACATTTGGTAAATTTTTTCAGCAAAGATTAATTGAATCCTGCCTTTTCCCTGTTCTGCACTCGGATAATTGATTTAAACCTAAGTGTAGAACTTTGTGTCAGTCTTTGGCAGATTTTATCCTTCTGAATTCAGTGCTGCAGCCCACAGTGACTGTTGCAAACCTGGACCCTGTTGCCTTTCATGTTATGCGTCTCTTCATGTTTGCAAAACTGGGAAGCGTGTTTCCTGTGTCTTTTTTCAAGGCACTGAGAAAAACCCTGCGTTAGAGAGCTGCAAAGGAACCTCTCCCTGCCTCCAACGCAGAGGATAGGTCTGGATGGCTCTGTTGCCCTGCTGAGTATCTAAATGTTTAGAAGTCACAGCACTGGCACTCTGATGGTACCACATACAAACGAAGTTTAAGTGTTCATTATTTTGAGAGACAGATAATAATTCATTACTGGCATCTTGCTTTGAGTGTCAAAGGTACCCAGCAATCATAGTTTGAGTGCACAGCTGTGTGCACAGCTGGCCTGGAGCAGAACATGGATGGGACGTGCCCATTGTCTGGGGATTTGGGCGGTTGACAATCTGAGCAGGAAGCCTGTTCTGTATTGAAATAGGAACCCGTAAGTGATCAGGGAGGTTGGAGTAAACCAGACAGGAACTGGTCTGTTCAGTTTTTGAAATGCATGTCACCTTTTATGGTCCTGAAATGTACTGTACTTCTATCACCACATGCAAAAGAGGATAAAATTTCCAACTTCAAAGACTGCAAAAAAAAAAGAAAAAAGAGTCCATTCCAGATATAAGACGCACACATGCAAAGCTAAGCACACAGCTCCCCGGGTGCAGTTCTTCACACTTCCAGTGAAAGTCAGACCTGTCCGTTATGTGAGTAAACCACACATTAGCACTCTGAAGTAGGGTCCAGCTAAGCAACATCAGGTCAAGTCCAGACCTTTCGTACATGCTACAAGCACAGGGAGAAACCCCTCTACCAGCTCACCATGAGGCTGGCCTTACGGTCCTAGGAGGGCCTGAGGCCCTGTTTGTTGGATTTTATTTTTTAAAACAGGGTCTCACTCTGTTGCCCATGCTAGAGTGCAGTGGCGTCATGATAGCTCACTACAGTCTCAAACTCCTGGACTCAGGTGACCCTCCTGCCTCAGCTGGGACTACAGGCACATGCCACCATACCCAGATAATTTTTGTGGGTTTTTTTTGTTTTTCATTGTGTGTGTGTGTGTGTGTGTGTGTGTGTGTAAAGACAGGGTCATGCTCTTGCTCAGGCTGGTCTCGAAGTCCTGGCCTCAAGCAATCCTCCCTCATCGGCCTCCCAGAGTGCTAGGATTACAGTCGTGAGCCACCAGCCTGGCCTGAATCTTCTTGGTTAGATACACCATGCAAAGCGGACAGACACAGGAATGCTGAGCCTTGTGTGTGTTTGACCTTTGCCCATAGAATCATCCCTAAAGTGTGACTCTCATCTCGGCAGGCCCCCTCCTCCTGCACACACAGCTGGGGTGGCCCTGACCTCAGACGCCTTTCCTCTGAGCACCACGTGACCGTCAGCTCTGGGAGCTCATTCTGAGGTCACGTGGGGCTGGGCGCCTGAGAGGGGAAGTGATCTGATGAGGTCATTCGACTCAGGGGTACCAGCGAAAGGCATGTGACAGCGAGCATCCTCCTGCCCACATGTGGGACCTAATGCCTTTCACAGTAAACAGGACAGAGGGTGGTGGGATTTATGCCCAGGGCGATGCCATGGGAGGCAGAATTCAGCGCTGGTGGCTGGTCGCTCTACCTGCCGAGGATTTCCCAGCCACACAGCCCCGTTCCTCGCTTGCTCGCTCAACTAGAGGGTCCCACAAAAGTTGCACTTTGGGGATTATTTGCAAAACATGGGAGCCTGTGAATTATGAAGACACAAGTCCGTGGAGCAGTTGGTTCCGAAGGCCTTGTCCACCTTAGCTAAGTTTAGGGCGAGGGGCCCGATGGCCAAGGGAAGCAGAAGAAATTTAACCGACAGAAGAGTGACGTGGTGAGAGTTGTAGGTTCCAGGGTGAGCAAGAGCGACGGGGCCTTGAGCCCAACGAATGCCTTCTGAGGACACCGTGGCCAAATGTTTGCTATTTTTAGCATCTTGTCAACCTTCTCTTAGAACGTCATAACGCTGACTTGTGGTTTGGGGGACCACCCCTGTTTCCTTTTAGGGTTCGTGGGACCCCGAGGATCCAAAGGTGCAGTGGGCCTTCCTGGCCCAGAGGGACCCCCAGGTGCCATTGGTCTCCCAGGGCCAGCCGGGCCTCCTGGGGAGAGGGGGCTTCCTGGGGAAGTCCTGGGAGCACAGCCTGGGCCCCGGGGAGATGCTGGCCTGCCCGGACACCCTGGGCTGAAAGGCCTTCCAGGAGACAGAGGCCCCCCAGGATTCAGAGGTGAGTCCCACATCAGGGGAGGGAGGGGCCAGGGGTGCAGACCATCGGGTAATCGTCCAGGTCACTCATTGGCACAAGGTGCAAATTGGAGACCGTCTGCAGAGACTGAGCGGGGTTCCGCGTCGGCCTTCTGGGCAGGCACTTAGGTGAGTGGTGGCCTCGGCGCTCACGGAGGCAGAGCAGAGCACACACAGGTGTCACAGTGTGTCTACCATCGATCTGTTCTGCCACCCAACTGTGAAAATCCCACCCAAGATCTCTTACATGTGGGTTCTTCTGGTGGATTTTTCTTAAAAAACTTCATTTGCTACAGGCTTCAAAATGTTTAAGCATAACAATAAAAAATGGCAGCAGGTTTACTTTCGATGCCTCATTAAGCTTCCACCATGACCGACATCCCCTTTTGACAAGCTTAATATATATGTCTTGTTTGGGCAGAATGCCTTGTCTGGTAAAAATCCTGGTCCCCATCTGGCCTCCCTGTCTCAGGCCAGCCCTGCACACTTGCAGGACGGTTGTGAGGCCACATGGGAAAGTTTACTGGGAAGTCACTGCAGGAGTGGGCGCCCTGCGTTATTAACTGGATGGTAACTGTAACAAGCTTTAAGCTACAAGAAGGAAGCAGAGAAAAAAATGCCTAAATATAAAGAGGTCCAGGGAGTTAGTGTTAAAAAAACTTAGAAGTTACATACTATCTGACCATTGTATAGGGCAGGATATGCTAAACATAAAGTCAAGAAGTCACATATACCCACAAACACACACACAGTATATAAAATTTGCATACAGATGTTAACTATTCTACACATCAAAAACAAAATTAAAGTTTAATCAGCAAAGTAAACTTTAGAATAGATATGAAGGAAAATTCGTCAATATATATGAGGAATACCAAAATCTGTAAGAAAATATCAGAATCCTCAGAGGAAAATGTAAGCAAACAATAAAAACTTCACCCAAAAACAAAAACTAGGAGGAAGAAAGGTAACTGCTAACCAAGAACATGCAGACAAATCCAGCCGATGCAGCACTTCCCCTGCACCGTGCCCGTGGGCTCTGGCTTTACCGCAATGCCAGCTCGCACTAGATGCCAGGAAACACTGGGAGAAGGATAAGTTGGTGCAGACCTTCCCAAACCAGTGAGATGTATTCAAAATATTAAATTAGTGTTTAATGAGCTATGTCAATTTCCTGGGGCTCTTTCCTAAAGAAATTACCTATAACATGGACATGGATATATATCCTCAAAACACCCCCAAAACTGTCCTCACAGCACTCTTTGTAATGGTGAGAAAAGTGGGGGAGTGGAATACATTAAATGTATCCATATGATGGAGCATTATTCATGTCATCGTTTTAAATGTGGCAAGATGCTCAAAATATAATGTCAAGTGAAAACAGCTTCAGATATCCATTTATAGGAACAGAAAAAGGCAGGAAGGAAATACACCAAGATGTTAGTAATTATCTCTGGGTGATAGTATGAGTTACTTTGATTTATCCTTTATAGTTCTTTGTATTTTCCAGATTTTCCACAATCCGGAAAAAGTTAAGTTCCATTTTTGTAGACTAAGTCTGTGGAGGTGGCTGTTATCTGTGATGAACCATGTGGAGGTGGCCCCACAGCTCTTGTCTCTGATCCCTGCAGGAAGCCAGGGGATGCCCGGAATGCCGGGGTTCAAGGGCCAGTCGGGCTTCCCGGGACCTTCGGGCCAGCCAGGACTGCCCGGGCCTCCAGGACTACACGGATTCCCAGGAAATCCTGGCCAGGAGGGACCCTTGGGGCTGCCAGGTGCCCCCGGCCTTGGAGGTAAGACTCCAGCCCCCCAAAAATGGGTGGGGTCCTCACTGTACTGACAACTGGACTATCACCGCCTTCCCCTGGGGAGCTCTCAAACTGTGTTCCAGGGAACCCACCCCCAAGAGCTGCAGGGCTTCCACAAACAGATGTAAACAGCCTGAGAACTCGGCTCATCCTTTGTACCCGATATATATATATATATATATATATATATAAATATATATAAATATATATAAATATATATATATATATAAATATATATAATTATTAGGGGGAAAAAGAGAGAGAGAAATTCCTACTGCAAAAGTCCGAAATCACTGCTCTGATTTGGAGAGGAGAAATTGTTTCCTGAAAGAGAATGATCCAGGAGCAAAGGAAGATGCTACTTCAGGAAAACCCCGGCAGGTCGGGTGGAGCAGAGAAGCAAGGAGATGGAGCCCCCACAGAGGGGCGTTGCCACCACACAGAGACTGAGGGAGGTGGCAGCAGGGGCATGGAAGGCATTCGGGGCACAGTGTCCTCCACGTGGTCCAACCCCACTGCCCGGCCTGGGGAGTGTTTATCTCTCAGCTCTTGCGACAGAGCTGTGGGCCCAGACTTCTGCAATTCGTGGACCTGTGCAACTCAGTACAGTTTTGGGTGATCAGCAAAGCTTCCCAGCTTTCTGTTTTGCCCAGTAAGAACACTTTTTTATGGATGTGTTGCCTGCCGTCACCATTGTGTCACCAAAGGACACTGCAGCACTAAAAACTGGGAAAGACACAGTTGCTCAATGAGAACGATCTCCTCAACGGACCACATTAACCATTTCAGAAGTCCCAATCTCAGCGAAATTCTCCGCTTTGCCACAGTCAGGTGACAACCTTGTTGGGGACTTTAGCTGGTCTCTGCTGGGAACTACCATGCCCATACACTGACCACATAAACCAGACACAACCATGCACATGGGCTTCCACCACATGGGGCCTCAGTTGTGTCCAAACGCAGGGGCTGGATGTGGCCGAGGCCCCATCCCCCAGGTGCCGTGCTAGCCACTGCTTCACAGCTAGCAAACCCTGGGGCCTCCATTTCAGTATTTGCAAGGCTCAACTAATGAGCCTCAACTGAGCACAAAGCATTGCGTGGTGCCTGAAAGATCCGTGGGGAAAGTCGTATCCTTTGGAGTCTACACTTTAGTTAGGGAGAGAATCACACACATAGAGTTTTGCATTTGACCCCGGGGAAGCCAGTGAGGGGGAGCAGATATGCAGACCCCAGTGTTCCAGTGGAAGCAGGGAGCTGGGAAGGGGAAGAGACTGGTGCCAGATGGGAAGGTGGGTGGGATTGGAATGGGGCGGGGGCTGCTTTCTAGGGAAAAGGCGGGACTGGATCGCTTTGGAGCTCTGATCCCCCAAGCTGGCTGGGGAGGAGAGCTTAATTTGAGGAGGAGCTGGTGGTCTGGAGAGTGAGATAGGGCCAAAGTTTAGAGGGCATTGAATGCTGAGCTAAAAAGTCAGCACCCCCTAGGCAAAGGGAGCCCCTGGCATTTTCAACAGAGAAGAAAGGATTTTAGGAACATAGCAGGCAGCTTACCGCTGTGCTCCCCAACCCCCAGGCCAAGGACTGGTAGCGGTCCATGGCCTGTTAGGGACTGGGCCACAGAGCTATGTGGGAAAATTGTCTTCCATGAAACTTAGGAACCTGGGACAGGGGACCCCACAGCAGGAGGTCAGCCGCAGCCTAGGCTAGCGAATATTTACAGCCACTCCCGACCGCTCGCATCACCGCCTGAGCTCTGCCACCCCCACAACCCCCACATCTGTGGAAAAATTGTCTTCCATGAAACCAGTCCCTGGTGCCAAAAAGGCTGGGGACTGCTGGCCTACTGGGAGGGGAGCCTGGAGGGCAGCGGCGCACTGGGGGCTGGTGAAGTCCCTCAATGATGACAGTGAGGTAGAAGCAGGAGGCCGGAGAGGGCAGCGGCCCAGCGGGAGCTGGGGCCTCCCCCAGAACTGATCCTGGGCTGGAGCCAGCGATGTCCGGGAGCCACAGGCAGGCTCTTGCCTGACCCCCGCAGCCACACTCCGGCAGGTTGTCAAGGCCACCATGCCGCCTCAGCATCCCCGGGACAGCCCTGCCCCTTGGCTTCTGGGAGTGAGAGGCTGGTGTGGAGAGTCACGTGGCTCGCGTCCCTCGGGATGGCTTGGGCCTCCTCAGAAAGGCCAGCCTTGTGCACGCTCCAGCCACACTTGCAGACGCACCTCTGAAGTGGCAGTTGTCCATTTTCCTTCCCAGAAGGTTTTCTTATCAAAAAACTGATGCCGTGCCAGCATCATATGAAACTTTTCTGTGTGTGTTTGTTCATCCTCTTTGATTTGCTTTCTCCTTTTTGGCAGGTCTGCCTGGAGACAGAGGGGAGCCTGGGGACACAGGCGTCCCCGGCCCGGTGGGCATGAAAGGTTTCTCTGGCGATAGAGGAGATGCTGGCCTGTCCGGCGAGCGAGGCCATCCAGGAAGCCCGGGATTCAAAGGGATGGTCGGCATGCCCGGAACCCCTGGGCTGAAAGGTGACTGTGTGATGTGACCGGGGAATCACCTCACTGGGTGTTGGGGTGGTGACACTCTGACCCAGGACAGCTCTGCAGGGCACCCCGTGGGCCACGGTGAGGCTGGCCACACCCCTGCAGGTCCGGGCTCAGGATGCTCCTCGCCAGGAGGCGCAGCCCCGGGGAGACTCGGTGGGACCCATGTGCCTCAGAAAGCCAGTTTTATGCTTTCCCAAGACAGACTGCTCTGGCCTGGCAAACGCTCGTCACCTGCACAGGGACGTTTGTGGAGAGGCCCACTCAGGAGGCTGGATTCAGATCTGGAGGCTGTTTGGTGAATACAAAACCAAAACAGAAAAATGCTCCGTCAGTGGGAGAGTTTATTTGTGCACAAACAGGCCAAACTAGAGGCGGCGCCCTGCGGCCTGTGAACGTTGCTAGAGGCACGGTGTTCTGTCTTCCCCTGTCCCGTGTCAGATTTCCGTGCTGGGGGTGGTATCGGCACTGTGTTCATTCGGGGCCCGTGCACCTCTGTCACCTTCAGATTTTTCTCCTAGTCTTCCTGCCTTTCCTTTGTGTCTTGGCGCCAATGTCTGAAGACAGCTGACTCCGTAACCCTCTGTCTGTAGACAACAGGGGTCAACAGATAAGGCTACCTCGAAGGTGGTGTCCCTGGAAACTCGTGTTTGACATTCAGAATCGTAGCATCGTCTCACTCGAATCACACTGCCGAGGTGTTTCGGAGACGTGAGCGTGAATTATCTTGTGCACTGACTCGTGCCTCACCCAGCGCCTTTCTCTTTTCCTCCGAAGGAGACAGAGGCTCGCCTGGGATGGATGGTTTCCAGGGCATGCCTGGGCTCAAGGGAAGACCTGGGCTGCCAGGAAGCAAAGGAGAGGCTGGATTTTTTGGAATTCCTGGTCTAAAGGGTCTGGCTGGCGAGCCGGGTGTTAAAGGTATGTCCCCTCTTGAGATCCTCCACACGTGGGTGACGTTCACGTTCATGGTGCGGCAGCACTGCTCAGGGTGGGTCTCTGAGGATCCACCAGTCTGGGAGCCCTAAAGCTAGAAGCTGGTATTTAAAAAAACGCTAATCAGGCTGGATGCGGTGGCTCACGCCTGTAATCCTAGCACTCTGGGAGGCTGAGGCGGGAGGATCGCTCAAGGTCAGGAGTTCAAGATTACCCTGAGCAAGAGTGAGACCCCGTCTCTACTAAAAATAGGAAGAAATTATATGGACAACTAAAATATATATAGAAATAATTAGCCGGGCATGGTGGCTCATGCCTGTAGTCCCAGCTACTCGGGAGGCTGAGGCAGAAGGATCGCTTGAGCCCAGGAGTTTGAGGTTGCTGTGAGCTAGGCTGATGCCACAGCACTCTAGCCTGGGCAACAGAGTGAGACTGTGTCTCAGTAAATAAATAAATAAATAATAAAGGAAAAGAAAAAAGAAAAAACGCTAATCAAACTAACAAAAACTTGAAGGCTTCATGCTTGCTCCAGCTCATTGGCAGTGTCATAAGGGAATAATCTTAACCAACGGGAACACTTGAGGACAAAATGGCAGCGCATTAGGAACCAAAGACATTGCAGGAAACATATTCCACCATGACTGTACCACTGTGGGCATGGAGGGGGGCCAGGCTAACAGCAGGAGACAGGCAAATTCCAAGGGAACGGGTGTCACCTGGCTCAGGAGGACACAGCAGGCCAGGGGGGGGGACCTAATGCCACCAGGGAGATCGTGACCCACGAAGGAGCAGGTTCAGGCCGTGGCTCGGGCAGGCAGCCAGACACCCCAGACGTGAGGCGCCTTGTTCACTGAGTCCATCACTAACAAGCCACGTTTCCGTGACTGCCATTCAGACACCTTTGCTCTGAAAGAGTCACCGCGGTCTCTCCAAACTTCATTACCAATAGCAAGTGTTGGAGAGGATGTGGAGACGTAGGAACCCTCACACACTGCTGGTGGGCGTGTAAAGTAGTACAGCCAGTGTGGAAAACAGTTTGGCAATTTATGAAAAAGTTAAACGTAGAGTTACCCAGAAATTCTACTCCTAAGTGAGGTACTTGAAAACATATGTCCAGAGAAAAATATGTACACAAATGTTCATAGCAGCATTATTCATAATAGCCGAAAACGGAAATGACCTAAATGTCCCTCACCCGGTGCATGGATGGATAAAATGTGGCACAGCCATACGATGGAATCTTCGGCAATAAAAAAGAACAAAGTCTATACAGACACGTGCTACCGCGTGGATAAGCCTGCAAACATTATGCTACATGTTGTCTGATTCCATTGACGTGAAATGTCCAGAGTAGGCAAATCTATAGAGATGAAAAAGTAAGTTAACCATTTCCTAGGGCTGAGAGGAGAGGGGAGGGGTGGGGAGAGGTTGCTCATGGCTCCAGGATTTCATTTTCTTGATGAAAACGTTGCGAAGTTACATTGTGGTGATGTTTGCACAACCCCGTGAATTCACTGAAAACCATGCCCTTGTTCTCCTTACAGGAGTGACTTGTATGCTATATATAGAACTTATATATCAACCAAGCTGTTTTTAAAAAAACTTTAATTACTCCCCAAAGAGTTATAACTTTTACAAATTTTCGGCAAAATAGAAATTGCCATCTGGGGTACTAGTCTTTTTTAAGATTTTTACTCACACTTGCGTTTTCAGATAATCTTCATGTTAATTTAGAGATTTCAGGCCATCACGCAAAAATGATATTTTAAAATTGAATTAAAATGCAATCGCCCTTGGCTGCTGTATCATTCTCCCTTGGGCTCCAGTGCGAGTGTCGCTGGAGCCTCCGGGGGTGACACGGTAGCCGTGGACGGCACGCTCTCCGAGGGCAGCATCGATTTATGGCTTTGATCCCCTGATATCTAGCCCCGCAGTAAATACTCAATGAATGAAACTAAATTACTTCATTCAACCAATTTCACTTACTCCTCCAATGAAGGTAAGTTCAGGAGCACCCTCAGCCGGAACCTGCCACACAGTCCCCGACCAGCCCGTCACCCTCCGCAGCTCCTTAGCTCCTCAGGAGCTCCCAGAGTGCTCCCTGCCACGTTCCGCCAGCCTGTGACCGTCACCTCCCAGCTGCTGTTGACCTGCCGGGAATCCTGGCCTGCACCCACAGGGCACTTTCGGGAAGGGAGCTGAGCTGGCCTCCCTCCTTGTCTCAGCCTCCGGGCTTGTCATCAAGTTTGATGGCTGTCTCATCCGAGTACACATAAAAAATAACACTCTGACGAAATGCCATCCAGAGACCATGTGGGCTGTGGCGGGTCCCTCTGTCTCAATTCCTCACTCCCTCCCTGCCTCCGGGCACGCTCAGCTGGGAAGAACAGGTTCCTCCATCCGGCACAGGGCTGGCGCCACCCCGTCCTCACCGCTGGGGCAGAGGAGAGAGAGAGAGGGTGGGAGAAGAGAGAGGCATGTTCCAGCCCCTCAGTCTCTCCCAGGCTTCCTGGTGTGGGCCGGATGTGCAGGCTCTGGCAGGACGCAGGCTTTGGGGACAAGTGGCAGCAGCTAAGAGGCCTTCCCTACCTGTGTTCTCCCGAGCAGTTGGGAGCACACAGGAAATGACAGCATCTGTTTCCTTCTAGGCAGCCGAGGGGACCCCGGCCCCCCAGGACCACCTCCCATCATCCTGCCAGGAATGAAAGACATTAAAGGGGAGAAAGGAGATGAAGGGCCCATGGGGCTGAAAGGATACCTGGGCCTGAAAGGTCAGAGCCTGGCCTCTGAGCCGCCCCCGGGGCTCCCGCCCAGCTGCCCCTGCCTCTCTCCAGAGACACCCCTGCACTCTGCCAGACTCGACTTACGTTTTAAGTCTACTGGTGCCCTGGTGTCTCCACAGCTGGGCTCACAGTTGTCCTCCGATGCCTAAGTAGCCTTGTTTTCCGTTTTAAGATTTGCAGCACTTGGGCCTGCAAAATGCACCCAAACTGTGAAATTGACAATTTGGGGAGGGCGGGTGCTGTGTCCGCACCAACACGTTACACACCCGGTCTCCCTGCAGGTATCCAAGGAATGCCGGGGATCCCCGGGCTGTCTGGAATCCCTGGGTTACCCGGGAGGCCCGGCTACATCAAAGGAGCCAAAGGTGACATCGGAGTCCCCGGCGTGCCTGGTCTGCCAGGGCTCCCTGGGGTGGCTGGCCCCCCTGGAATTACAGGATTCCCAGGGTTCACAGGAAGCCGGGTGAGTAGGTCATTTGCTCAACTTGTTCTTGTGAACACTCTTCCCTTGCTCATGAGGAAAGCGCTTTTGGTCCGGCATTTACTGGTGTGAGAGTGACCCAGCGACAGGTTCAGAGTCAGCCTCTCAGGCTGTTCTGGGCCCATGGAGCAGTACTAGGAGATGCCGGCACGCACCAACACCAGTGGTGGTTTGAGCACCAACACCCGGCTGCATTGGCCCTGCCGTGGGCTGGTGTTGGATCAATCATGGTGTCTGCATTTTCTCATGGGGACCTTGAGAGAGCAAAGCTTGAATTTCCAGAGATCAGAGCTCTAAACTTGAGCACATTGGTGAATCACAGCATGACGTGGGGCCAGGCAGCCTCGGTTCCCATCCAGGCCCACCATTTACTCCTTCCTTAATTCAACAGATGTCTTTTGAACACTTGCTGTGGGCCTGACCGCGGGTAGGACTCTCCCCTCTCCACACTTGCTTCCCCACTTGTAGAAGAAAGGTAGTAGCTACTTGCATTTTTATTGAGTGCAGTGTAGACCGTATACATAATGTGATGCAGAGCAGCCCTCCCACAGACTGTGCTGCGTGGAGCTCTACCTTTATCCTCTTGCATTTGAAAGTCTCATACCCACACAGTCCACACACGACTCAGTCGTTTCCGGCACCCCCAATGGGGTCAGCACATTCTGGGCAGGTAGGAGGTCAGCCACCTTGGCGTGAACCTGCAGTGACAGGGTCTAGCTTGTCCATCTGTCTAGCCCACGTAGGTGTACAGAATTCCTCAGGTATCTTCCTCCCGTCACTCCCAAAATCTGTGGCTGAGGGCAACTTCTATCCAATCTTGTGTGCAACTAGTGAGGTCACTTAAAAAAAGAAAGATGCATATGTCCACCAAAAGACACATATGACGATGTTCACAACACCTTTATTCATAAAAAGCCCAAAACTGGGAAACAGCCCAAATGTCCGTCAGCAGGAAAAAGAATAAATTAACATGTTGTATTCAGACAATGGACTCATACACAGCAATAAAATGAGAATTATTGATAAAACTCTACAACAACCTGACTAAATTTAACGGAGTTTTATGTTGAACAAAATAAAGCAGAAACAGAAAAGTACATGTGATACAATTCCATTTACATGAAGGCCAAGAGCAGGCAAAACTATTTCACAGAGGTGTCAGAAGAGTGGCCCTTCGGGTGGGGTTCGACTAGGAACTTTTTAAACGGCTGAAAATGCTCTGTCTTTGTCTGAGTAGCACATGAGTAAAATTTCATTGAGTTGTGCATTTAAGATTGGTGCATTTTTCTGTAATATAAGTTATGTCTCAATAAAGTTTGAGTAAGAAAAATAGATCATTATCTAAACCAGGACACAACCTATGGACATTGTCCCCCATTCTTAAAGAAAGTGGAGCTATATTAACAATTCAGAGCTCAAGTTAAGCCGTGCTTGGGTCCTGATGCTGCAGGACTGAAGCCCCAGTGTCAGTGCTAACGTGGAGACTGGTGACGCCAAGGTAGACCAGAACTCCCACTCTCCCTCTGGGGAGGAAGCCACTGTAGAGAGGAAAATGGTGGTTTCCGTGAAGTCACCAAGTGACCCAGACATCATCCCTATCTCATTGTCAGCAGCCAACATCATTTCACAGAAGTCGCCCTCTCTCCATAGACGGAAGTGCAGTACTACGTATCTATTTTATAGTCTAGAGAACAGGTTCTGCAATCTGGCAGCCCAGATTGATACCCTGGTTCTGCTACTTGCTAGCCGAGTGAGCTTAAGCAAATTACTTCACCTCTCTGTGTCTCGATTCCCCCATCTGTCAAAGGGGACTACCTACCTCGTGGGGTTGTCCTGAGGCTTCAATAAGCTCTTGAGGTGGGACCCGGCACGTTTGCCCGTGTGAAGCCGGGCAGAGCGGTCACTGCCGTGGTCATTGTCAGCACCATCACCATCAAGATCTGCATCACTGGGGTCGTTCATTTTGGTCCAGTTGCCAAGCGTGTTTCATTTTTATCACTTAATAGTTCGGTAAGAACCGATAAGCAAACCACCTACCATACTGCACTGAGAAACTTTAGGAATTTTCTACAAAATGACAAGACCACAAACCTTGAGTATTGGTTTTAGCACACAGAATAGTTAAATAAATGTACTAGCCCTTGAAAATGAAAACTTATTTCACTAACGGTTTCAAGATGGTTTCACGTTTGCCTTTACTCTAGGGTGACAAGGGTGCCCCAGGGAGCGCTGGCCTGTACGGCGAAACCGGCGCCACTGGTGACTTCGGTGAGTGTTGCCCGTACAGGGGAAACAGGGAGTCCCCAGTTCGGAGCCCTGGCCCGTGGGGTGGTGTCAGGCCTGCAGACGCTGTTATAATCGTTGTTTTGAAGCACCTTATTCTTGTTAAGAATGTAACACAATAAAAGTTGCAAAACCAACCACCTACCAATCAGACTTGTTCTTAACCATCTTTTTTGCATGTAACAGGTGACATTGGGGACACTGTAGATTTGCCAGGGAGGCCAGGCCTGAAGGGGGAACGGGGCAGCGCTGGGACGCCAGGTACGTGAGGTTCCATTTCTCCGTTCTCCACAGCAACCCAAGTGCTCCTCTGTGTGTATCGAGTTTGGGAACCTCCATAGAGAACTGTGCAGTGAAGGCTTGTGAAGCCTTCAAGCCCAATGTGCAAGAAAGACCGTCACTTTTAATTAAATTAAATCTGAAGACAAAGTCAGGAAATCTCTCTCCTCTCTCTCTGAAGATGGGTGGGAGTAACTGCAGCCCCTGATGTAACTTAGGAAAGCAAGCTAGCGCCGTGGCCCTGGGACACGTGAGGGCAGGAAGTGTGTGATCACGGGTCCTTGCAAACAGCATGGGGTCCAGGAGAGGGCCATGGGCGTCGTGGTGTTGCCTCCTTTCTGTAGCTCCTATCTCGTGGGGGACCCCACACTGCTCGTGTTGCCGGGAGCCTCAAGCCCTGCAGGGGTGGCCCCGGTGGGGGGAGGTCAGCCAATAGGCACGCAGCCCCAGGTGACGCGATGTCCGAAGTATGTTCCTAGCAGCAAGTCTGTGGTTCCAGGTCTAAAGGGATTCTTTGGAGAGAAGGGAACAGAGGGCAGCATCGGCTTTCCCGGGATCCCTGGCGCGCCTGGAGTCCAAGGCCCTCCTGGACTGAAAGGACAAACAGGTAAACTCTCCTGTAACCGCGCAGTCTCCCGCAACCCCAGAACAAAGGGGCCACGTGTGCCTGTCTCCTTGTCTGCTCCCACCTCACCCGCTGGGCAGCTCCTGCAAGCCACCCGCTCACCCAGGACTGGTGACTTGGAGCAGAACAGCCCGGGGCTGGGGGTGTCTGAGCGCGGGCTGTGGGGGGCACGGGAACTAAGGGAAAGCATCTCTGTGGCCCAGTTATTTGTAAAGATCCCTTTCCGCACCCTCGGCTGTGCAGATACCCATTTAGAATCCCAAGCTGATGAAGGGCGGCGGCTGTGGGCTGGGCTCACGCTCTGCTGCTGCTCCTTTGTTCTGTTTCCAAGCACCTGTGAGCTCTGGGGCTGCTTTCTCGAGGTGTCTATTTGGATGACAGGATGAAAATTTAAAAATACACGCTATTTTCTCTTTGGCAAGGCTGCACTAATCCTATTGAACTTGAACGTGGGGGTCCAAGGCCACAGCCATGCCCAGCTTGAGGGAAAATTCTAATATTTCTCATCAGATTTGGCCCAGGGCTGGAGTGCAGACCCCCCCATTGGTGCTCAGGCTTTGTGCTGTGTTTACCCTCCCAGGCTTTCCGGGACTGACAGGGCTGCAGGGGCCGCAGGGAGAGCCCGGCCGGATCGGACTGCCTGGCAGCAAGGGAGATGACGGCTGGCCCGGGGTGCCGGGCTTACCAGGTGAGGCACGCAGAGCACACCGTGGTGCGACAGGCAGGTGGCTGTGGCTTCCCTCGGTTTATGCAACACACCAGTGCAAGGTTTGTCCTTGTCCCGGGCTGTCTTTTTAGACAGATGTTCTAGCCTTTCACTTCCCAGAAAGATGACCGAAAACCTCCTGGAGAGATCAGGGTCCACTCATGGTCGCCACACACAGGGCACAGGAGAGACCCAAGGACAGGCTCAAGGGTGTGATGTTCTGCTGCAGGATCCCCTGCTGCCCATGGAGCCAGGTCTGGGGAGCCCACGTGGGGCCTGGGGGTACGAGCTGGCCTCGCAGAGGCCACCGGGCTGCCCTGCTCAGGGCCAAGGGTGGCCCCTTCCACTCCACGCTCCCAGTGGAGTCGGGCTGCCCTGCCTCGCTCATCACCACCCGAGTCGTAGAAGGAACTGCCACCTGCTTGCTGCTCCTACGTGAGATGTGTCTGTCCCCAGAAACCCAGCGGCAGAGGACGTAACCTCAGGCCATTTGTTCCAGCAGTTTTTACAAACTGAGTATGCACAGTGACAGGTGTCGGGAAGAGGCACCGGGCACATCACCTCCCAGGCCCCTTCTGGCTCTAGCAAGTCTGTAGAGAAGATTCTGTGAAAACTGTGTTTCAGTTCAGTGGTTTTCCTGAGTAACATAGCGAATAGTTTACATGTCATGTAAATTGAGTATGCAGATTGACACGTCCCATTTGTCAGGGTTGAGCAGAATTGTAGGGGTGACACTATCACAGCAAACAGAAACTCGCCCGAACTTTCTCGAGGACTTTTCCCAGGCAGAGCTCCCTTTGCCGTCCTGCTGGTGAAGTAACCACGAGTGAAATCCTTGCAGGTTTCCCAGGAAGCCGAGGCATCAGCGGACTGCATGGCTTGCCAGGCACCAAGGGCTTGCCGGGATCCCCAGGTACGCTGCGGCCACCCCCGTCCTGCTGGGTCTGCCAGCCCAGCCCGCAGCGGGTGCTCCTGAAGCACCACGTGGCCACCCCAAGGGGCGGCACTGGTGGGGCCTGTGTTTCTGCAGACTGTTGACATGGGACCCTAAAAATCCATTCTTTCATGTCAGAAATTTTGTTAAATTGACCCATCACGTCTTCTAGATGGAGAGAAAAACCAAGGTCTTGCCTTTTGAGAGGGACCGTGGGCATGTTTGGGGACGCATTTGTCCAGAAGGCTGGCTCTGCCCAGCGCGGCACTTGTCATCTTTTATTTCCTGGCGTGAGGAAGACAGCAGCGCTCTGCCTGCCCCCTGCAGTTCTCAGACTTGAGACAGTGACAATGGTGTCTTGTTAACTCCAGCTGCCCACAGTCCTGGGGGCTGGAGGTTGGAGGTCAGTGTGCCGGCGTGGTCACGTTCTGGGGGAGCCTCTTCCTGGCTTCCCGCCGTGTCCTCACATGGCAGGAAGAGCACCGGGGTCTCTTTTTACGAGGGCACTAATCCCATCACGGGGCTCCACCCTCCTGACCTCATCCAAGCCTAATTACCTCCCCAAAGCCCCACCTCCAATACAGTCACATTAGGGTTAGGGCTTCAACTTATGAATTTGGAGGTGGGGACACAGCTCAGTCTATAGCAATGACGTACCAGAGTTTTTGTTCCATAGGAAAAAGAAACTCCCAAAGGGGATAAACAGCCCCATTATTTCTGAAATCCAGGGACGGAGTAAGATTGGCGCCATTGCCCCTCCTAGAGTGTCATCCTATTCCTCAAAAGGGAGCGTCGTCACTTTCTGCAGAAAGCTCCCTGTCAGCTCTGTCCTCCCCAAGACGGCACAGTGCAGGGAGGTTTCGCAGCTTCTCTGAAACTTCTTTATCTTAAATTTAGTTCTTTTAACCCAAATCTTAATATCCTTTCATTTAATTTTTTAACTGATCAATTGGACTAATAAAATGACACTTGAAGGGCATAGGGTGATGAGGGAGGAATCACTTTTTTTATTGATTATGTGTTTTTTTTTTAAACATAACATTGTTCTCTTTTGAGTTTGTAAATGTTATTCATGTTCAGTGGAGAAAATTTTTTAAAAATACATTTACACAAGAGGAAAAAAACACCCATAATCCTATAGCTGGCATTAGAATGTACTCTTTGTAGATATTTTTTGTAACCAATCAGTCATCTCTCTACAGGTAAATTTGTGTGTGTGTATATTATACGTAAATTCGCACAGTCACGCGCCTGTTAATGTTTCAATTCCAGTTTCAGTGGGCAAGTGACTGGAAATCATTGTCAAAGATTTTAAATAGTGTTTTGCTTTTAAAACCTAATTAGGGCCTGGCATCTAGAGCTATCTCCCAGAAGTCAGAAGGCCTAGGGACCCTCTGATGGGCCTCAGTTTTCTTATCTCTAAAGCCAAGGGGTTCCACCATGATCCCCCGAGACCCTTCCAAATCTCAGATCCTGTGACCTCGAGGCCACGTGGCAGGTGGGATCCCTGGGGCTGCCTTCTGTCTCTCTGCATTAGAGTCACACTGAACTGTTCGTGGAAAATCAACCTTGTGTGGTTGGAAAGTGTGGACCCTGAATGCTGTTTTGACTCCTCCCCAGGTGGTGACATCTACGGAGACCCAGGTTTCCAAGGCCCTCCTGGGGACAGAGGTGACCCAGGAGAGGCCAACACCCTCCCAGGCCCTGTGGGAGCCCCAGGACAGAAAGGGGAACAAGGAGCTCCAGGTGAGCCACGCACTGCGGAGCAGATGCCACCCTCTCCTGAGCAGGCCTGCCAGGGGCTGGGCCCCGCACCCTGGCCATTCTCACTGAGCAGAGGTGTGGGAAGAGCCGCTTTCTCCCCAGAGAATATCTTGTTGCAGAACCTCTTGGCCAGCCTACTATTGCTGATACTCTGCTATAGCATGATTTTATCCCATAGCATTAGTTGGGCACTGACTACTCATCCTGCGTAGTACCAGATGGGCTCCCTGGCCTGGAGACCCCGTCTGATCCCTCTGTGTGCCACGGGGCACCCGCGCAGGCCTGGCCGTGGCAAGCATCCTGAGTAGCGAATGTGCAAATAAGTAAACGCACTGAAGCTCCTAGCTGCCCAGGCTGACCTGTACTTGGGTAGGAAACGATCAGAAACACGTCTTCCCACCCCTGGCCTCCCTGTTCACCTACCGAGGTGGGCTCCAGTCTAAATGAAATGGGAAACGTTCCTACGTAAGAGCAGAGACCAGGAGCTTGTCCCGTCGAGCGTGAGCTCACACCCCCACATCTGCCCCTGACCGTCTGCGCCACCCCCCGGCATTCTGTCCCCGGGGCCGCCCTGGCCACAGGCATCTCCTGGCTCAGACACTGGTGCCAGGCAGCACCCTGGCCTCCTTGCTGGGGACAGAAACTCTGAGGCTTCTGGGCACACAGCCTGAGCTGTGGTCACAATCCCCTCTGAAGCTGGACACAGAGACCCGCAGGAGGTGAAGTCCAGACTGAGGAGGCCAGCGGCCCAGGCTCTGACGGGGGCAGGTGTCTCGTGGTTGCAGATGACCTCTGATTCTTCAGGTCCGACACTTCCCTCTTCCCTCATAAATAGCTGGAAACTCCAGAATTCCTGACATCAGAGCTCTACAGCATTGATCTGAAGACAAGGGAGAGAGGAGAGCGGCTGCCAATGGGAGCCTTAATGTGTGTCCCAGGAGGCTGCATGGTGCTCACACGTAGCCCTAGCAGGGCCAGGGTCCAGGGGCAGTTAACAGCACAAGCCCCGGTCCAGGGAGGGGGGACAGTGAGGATCTAGGAGTAGCACACTAGCATAAGTCCCAGTCAGAAGGGAGGATCCAGGAGCAGTATAGTAACACAAGACCCAGTCCAGGGTTGGGGGTGGGCAGTGAGGATCTAGGAGTAGTACACTAGCACAAGCCCCAGTCAGGGATGAGGATCCCGGAGCAGTATAATAACACAAGCCCCAGTTGAGAGGGTGAGGATCTAGGAGTAGTACACTAGCACAAGCCCCAGTTAGGGGTGGGGATCTAGGATCAGTCTACCAGCACAAGCCCCAGTCAAGAGTGAGGATGTAGGGTCAGTCTACAAGCACAAGCCCCGGTCAAGGGTGAGGATCTAGGAGCAGTTCACTAGCACAAGTCCCAGTAAGGAGGGAGGATCTAGGGTCAAAACACTAGCACAAGCCCCAGTCATGGGTGGAGATCTAGAGTCAGTCTGCCAGCATTAGCCTCCCAAGAGCCCAGCAGTAAAGTTGGCCATGCTCGTGACCTTCAAGTCAGACACCTGCTTGGTTCTTATTCTGCCTCTCATACATTCCATGTGATCTTGGCCATGGTTTTGACTCTCTCTAGGCTTTGTCTGTAGAATGAGGATGAATATGCACTTCTGAGTATTAACAGATTCAGTGAGATAATATAGGCAAAGCTCTTGCACACAAGAGACCGGCAATATATGTTGGCTTTTTTGAAGTCCTCAAAAGATAGCATATTTTTCAAAGAGGGTCTCAGTTATCAGCTCAGCAGTTTGCAATCTGCAAGGAGTCTGAGAGCAGCTGTGGAGAAGGCTTGGCCTGCAAACGTGGAGAGGAGACCCAGCACCAGGAAGCATGGAGGACACGGAGCTGGTGTGTTTGACGGTGCATGCAGAGCGCCAGCCCAGTGAGCACTCACAGAACACAAGCTGTCAGTGTTTACGTGATGGGGAGGTTTTAATCCCCAGCTCACGTGCAGGCTGTCCAGGTTCGGAAACTGACTACAAAGATAGGTTATGATTTCCATCCCCAGGGAAGTGACCTTGTTTATTCCCCTATCTATCCCTCAGCAAAGTGCTCATCAGAGATTGAGGCTCAATACATTTATTCAAGGTGAACATTGCGAAATTGTAGCATAACTCCTTTTGACATCACTTGAAAGAGTTATGTGTAGCCTGGAATATCCCTAACTTACCACTGACGGCCCCAGTCCACACAGTCTGTGCAGCACCCATCTATGAAACTCGTCTGAGCCTGCCGTGAGCTCCCCGCACCCACCCAAGGGACCTGGGCTGCCCTCCTGCTTCCAAACAACCCTAGGCGTTTGGTTCAGAGCCCTCATCCGACACCCTCGTCCTGCGTGGCGGCCCAAGGAGCCGGTCCCGGAGGCCAGAGCAGAAGCCATCGTGCCCAGTGGGCCCTGGTGTGTGCGGCCACTGCCTCTGGCTGGTGGCAAAGGAAAAGGACGTTCTGTGATGACATCCATAGGCTGACGACAGTGTTACTCAGGACGCAGGCTCTTCTCTGAGGACCTCAGTCTGTCGTCCCCCTCTGCGTGAGTTTCGTCTCAGACACGGCAGCTGTTGCACTTTCTGCAGCCGACACCCATGGCCGTAGAGTTTTCCTCAGTAGTTGGGAAGATCCGTGGGCTCCCCTGAGGAATCACAGCTGTTTTCCTCCTGATTCCAGCAGCCTGACTCATGTTTGCTAAGTGTTCTCATTAACAGAGCCCTAATCACTGCAGTTAATTGTGTTTTCACGGGAATCTGGCCAATCTGGGATGTCACCGGATCCTCTAACTCAGGAGTCTGCCACTGTGTACTGACACTCGCCATCTGCTCCGGTTACTTTGCGACAACAGTTAGAAGCAGTTCACCGGGTGTCATTTTGTATCAGACTACAGATGGTGGCTCGCTAATCCCCTCAGGGCCGGTATATCCACTTGCTTAGTGTCTGTGATTTGTGAGACTGGAGCCACCTTTCGAAATGTTCGCCTGGCATTTGTTTCTTCCTCCTGCGTGAAAATACGCACGAATGGAATCCGCCCCCCGGGATGGGCACCAGGGTCTTCCAACGGGAAAATCTCTTTGTGTTACGGACGATGTGGCTCAGTCACGACGCCACAGGGAAAGCACAGGCACTGCTGTCGGTACCTCATCTTACTTTCATGTGTTTGCTCTGTGTGGTCCCAGCTCACTCTTCCTCCAGAGCAGAAATGGTGCCCGCCTTGGAGGCTGGACATTCGGATGCTTTGCAGGATTCTAATGCTAGCCTTGGTCCCTAGACCTTCAGGAGAAACAAATGGCTGAGTAGGTAGGACAGAAAGTGACTTCCTTGCCCTGGACGGCAGCTCCATGCTCAGTTCTGCTCACCAAGCCCTGGGCAGCCCTGCCCGGCACACAACCCCATTGACACCTCGTGGCTGATGGCACAGGGAGGAGGGGGATTTCCACAGGTTTCTGCATATGGCTGTTTCCCTCCAACGTCCATCCGGTGTTAGTGCCAAAGCCTTTAATGCAGATACTGTCGATTCTCATTACTCACGGTGGTGAGTTCTGAATTCCCTGAGATCGCTGGGCTAGTGGGCACTGAGCTGTTGCTCCCGGGGAAACGCAGGCTTAGGTTCCTGAGCGCACTTGATCACAACATTTTCATCAGTGATCAATATATCGCTCTGTTTTCTGTGTGTTGCTGTTCAGCAGCACCATGTTGCACATGTGTGGCTGATGCGTCAGCGTTGGGTTCGGACCGGCAGTGCGTGACTCATGCCGCACGAGGCTTCTCTGACATGCCTTTTCTCCTGAAGGCTCATCACAGCCTTGTCTGGTGCTTAGGAACAGTAGGCAGCACTTCGGCACAAAGAGGATACTTTAAACAACAAAATCACTAGCCACAGCGCGAAAACGTGGAAAACGTGGCACTAAACGGACCGCAGTAGGACACGGTTTGCAGGACGAGCTGAAGCAAGAGGGCGGGGCGTAGCCTTGCTGGACCTCAATTGGGACGCAAATACTAATATTTTGCCTCTCTGTGGAAGTCCAAGGGCACCATCGTTGGTTTGGGAGGTTACAGAAAGTTTTCAAGAATAAGCAGAGTGGGAAATACAGAATCCGTGAGCAGTGAGGGTCAGCCCCGTGCATAGCTGGGGTCCGAGTACTGAAAGGCAGCTCGGGGAGGATGGATGACCTGAATGCGGCCCGTGCGCCTCACTCCGCAGTGCTGCAGCCCCGCCACCCCTGTGCTCACGGAGCCACCTCGGTCGCGGGCAGAGCTGAGCAGCTCTCGACTGGGCTGCGGCTGAGGCTCCCTCTGCACGGCCAGGCAGCACCTTGAGCAGGTAGAACGCACAGGACAGATCCCAGGAGAGGCCCTCGGGCCTGGCTAGTGTCCTCTCACAGGAGGGAGGATCTGCTGGGGGGTGGCCAGCCCTCCTGGCGGTGGGTCACGCAGCCCCTGCCGCCCCAGCCCCGCCCGGAGAGCTCACCCTCGGTGGCTCTGGCCCTCCGCAGGTGATGGCGTGGAGGGAAAGCAGCGGATTGGAAAAGGTGGGCGCCACTGCTACAAGTAACTTCTTCCACTTTCCTCCTAGGGGAGCGAGGCCCAGCCGGGAGTCCGGGACTGCAGGGGTTCCCTGGCATCACACCCCCTTCCAACATCTCCGGGGCACCCGGTGACAAAGGGGCACCGGGCATATTCGGCCTGGAAGGTGAGTGGGACTCGGGCGTTTGTGCGTTGAAATCTCTGGGGCAGGCGCTGCGATGGCCACTTACTTTCAGCGTAGAACAGACGTTCGTTTCCACGCTGTGTCCAGGCCCCGGCCCAAGGGGCAGTGGCCACTGTGGCTCTCCTGTGTTTTGTCCACCCCTGCACGACCTGGTCCCCAGGAGACCGAGGCACAGGCCTTGTCAGTCACTTGCTGCAGGATCGGACAGTCAGACTGCAGTGGCCCACGCAGGGGCTGCGTCTCCCTCGCTGTGTCGCACTTAGGAGGCCATTACGTCTGGTTCGCGCGTCCCAGCCACACATCCGCTGAGGACTGGCGAGAGGTGGGGTGAAGGTGAAGCCACGCGCTCACCGCGGCATGACTCACGGCAGACATGAGGTGGGGCCCGCCACGCTGCGCCGTCCGTCACAGGAGAGCAAGGGGACCAGAGCGGTCTGCACACACCGTGGAGCATGATTGAGTCTTAGAAAGCAGGAAGTCCTGTCATAAGCTACGACCTGGGTCAACCTTGGGGACATTGCCCTGAGTGAAATAAGCCAGTCACTAAAGAACAAATTCTGCAGGATTCCACGTAAACGAGAGACCTAGAGTCGTCAAATTCACAGAAAGTAGGGCGGGCGGTGGGTGCCAGGGCTTAGGTGAGGGGTCAGTTTCAGTGTCGGATGATGGGAAAGTTCTGGAGACGGATGGTGGTGACAGCTGCGTGATAGTGTGAACGTGCTTAGTGCCACTGCCTGGTACACTTAGAAGTGGTAAGTTTTATATATTTTTACCACAATTTAAAAAAACAAAAGAAAGATAAAGTCTTGCAGTGCTACAAACCTGCCAAAGACCATCTCCTGAGCAGGGGGCTCTGCACACGGCCACCTGCCCCCTGGAGTCCCGGCACCGGTCAGCCGTGGCGGTGCCTCCTCAGGGTCCCGCTTCCACCCTCCTTTCTTTTTTTTTTTTTTTTTTTTTTTTTTTTTTGAGACAAAGTCTCACTCTGTTGCCCAGGCTAGAGTGAGTGCCGTGGCGTCAGCCTAGCTCACAGCAACCTCAATCTCCTGAGCTCAAGTGATCCTACTGCCTCAGCCTCCCGAGTAGCTGGGACTACAGGCATGCGCCACCATGCCCGGCTAATTTTTTCTATATATTTTTAGCTGTCCATATAATTTCTTTCTATTTTTAGTAGAGATGGGGTCTCGCTCTTGCTCAGGCTGGTCTCGAACTCCTGACCTCGAGTGATCCTCCCGCCTCGGCCTCCCCGAGTGCTGGGATGACAGGCGTGAGCCACCGCACCCGGCTAATTTTTCTACATATTTTTAGTTATTTGGCTAATTTCTTTCTATTTGTTTTAGTAGAGGTGGGGTCTCGCTCTTGCTCAGGCTGGTCTCGAACTCCTGAGCTCAAGCGATCCTCCTGCCTCAGCCTCCCGAGTAGCTGGGACTACAGGCATGCACCACCATGCCCGGCTAATTTTTTCTATATATATTTTTAGCTGTCCATATAATTTCTTTCTATTTTTAGTAGAGATGGGGTCTCGCTCTTGCTCAGGCTGGTCTGGAACTCCTGAGCTCAAACGATCCGCCCACCTCGGCCTCCCAGAGTGCTAGGATTACAGGCGTGAGCCACCGCGCCCGGCCAACCACCCTCCTTTCTTGTGCCAACAGGTTATCGAGGCCCCCCCGGGCCACCCGGGCCTGCTGCTCTTCCTGGAGGCAAAGGCGACGCGGGGAACCCAGGAGCTCCCGGAGTCCCGGGGACCAAAGGATGGGTCGGGGACCCCGGGCCCCAGGGCAGGCCGGGCGTGTTCGGTCTCCCCGGGGAGAAAGGTAACAGTGCCCGCAGCAATGGTCACGGTGACCGGAGCCCCCTCCCGACACACTCGTGTCCCAACATCGCATTTGTGTTGCAGGGCCCAGGGGTGAGCAGGGCCTCATGGGCAACACTGGAGCCACTGGGACTGTGGGTGACAGAGGCCCCAAGGGACCCAAAGGAGACCAAGGATTCCCCGGTAAGTGCTGTCTGCACTCTGCAGGGCTCAGCGGCCCAGGCCAACCACTGCCCTGAGCGGCCCTCTCCCCAGGGCTCGGGGACACGCCTGAGGTCAGACAGCCAGCATCCTGTCTGTCCCCCAGCGTCCTCACAGTCTAAAGAGCAGAGAGAGAACCGGGGCTGGGCCCCAGATGCGCTCACGGGGCCTTGGTGGGAGGAAAATTGAACGTTTCAGTGGCAGGTGCAGGTCCCCTCAGTGGGGTATCATCCGTCTCATCCCTGGAAAGCAGGATTGTTCCAGGAAGCGCCAAGATGGGCTTCCGTGGCGCGGAGGTGAGAGAAGCTGGGGGCTCCGTGTGTGCTTACAGGGCCTTTCTTTCCCCTTACAGGTGCGCCTGGCCCTGTGGGATCCCCGGGGATTGCAGGAGTCCCCCCGAGGATCGCCGTGCAGCCTGGGATAGTGGGTCCCCAGGGGAGGAGAGGTCTTCCTGGGGCACAGGGCGAGATGGGACCCCAGGGTCCCCCCGGAGACCCAGGTAGGTGCTGAGCTGGAGCCGTCAGGGAGGGGCTCATCTCGTTTGCTTTGTATCCACTTTTGTCCTCTTGCTGAGCACCAGCCGTGCCAGGCCGGCGCAGCTTCCAGGTGTCACTCACGCTTGTCTGGTGCCTTGCAGGTCTCCGTGGGGATCCAGGGAGGGCCGGGCCCCAGGGAAGAGGCGGCGTGTCTGCTGTTCCAGGGTTCCGGGGGGACCAAGGGCCTGTGGGGCACCAGGGGCCAACTGGCCAAGAAGGTGAGTGACCAGTGGGGAAGGGGAGGGCAGGGGCCTCTCTGGGGTCCTCCGTGGGCCTGACACAGACTATGGTGCTGAAAAGCCAGAGACAGGGGGCTGCCTCTCCCCTCACTCCCGCCCCCAGCTTGTCTGTGGCTGTCACCCCTGGGCTCCCCACTTAGCCCAGAGCACTGGGACAGGCTCCCTCCCCTGAGTGAGGGGCAGGGATCCATGAACCTCAAGGAGCCGAAAGAAACCAAGCAAATTAACAGGAGCCATTGTCAAGTCTCTTAAAATTATCTGTGCATGTGCAGGGTGGACCGGGAGGGCCAGGAATAACAGCCATTGGTGCAAACAGAAATTCTTGAGATTTGTTTTCATCAACCTGAGCTCAGTTTGAGCCGATGGTATGAGCAGTCGTGGGAAACATTAAACGTAGGCGGCACGGGCAGAGTCCCGATCAGAGGAAAGAGCGATCGCCCTCCCGCGGCAGATGCACAGGCAGAGTGATGTGTAGCCTGTCGGACGCACACCCAGGAACAAACGTGGAGAAGTCCGAGTCCATCAGGGCAGAGAGCGCGCAGGGGAGGGCGGAGGGGACGGCCTTGGAGGGGAGGGCACGGCTGCTTTCACGAGTCCGAAGGGCTGTTGTGCTGGAGATCAGCCGCCCTGCTGTGCCCCCGGGCAGCGCGGACACCACGGGTGGAGGTGACCGGGAGGCGGATCTCAGCTCCACACAGGAAGAACAGTGCAACCCGGGGAATGGCCAAGTGCGCAGTGAACTTGACTGACTGACATGAGCTGCCTTTCCCGCTGTGCAGGGAGCAGGGCTGCCCCGGCGTGTCTTCTCCTGACACTTCCAACCCTAAGGCGCATCCGTTCGGCACACCCTGAGAGGGCTCCGTGGCCAACTGAGTCCTTTAAGGAACGGACCCACCCTCCGAGTTCAGTCCCATCATTATCACCAGCTCATGCTACTGGGCACAAAGTTTAGGTCAAATTCTTCCCACGAGACCCCCTTGGGTCTACAAAGACAGACCCAAGCTTGGGAAAGAAGAGCGTCCATTCTGGGTGTCCCCAAAAACTGCCCTGCGCCCCAGGTCTGGAGGTTCCCACAGGGCAGCTGAAAAGCGGCTGTTTCTCTTGCTCGGCCCTAGGTGAGCCAGGCCGTCCGGGGAGCCCGGGCCTGCCCGGCATGCCGGGCCGCAGCGTGAGCATCGGCTACCTGCTGGTGAAGCACAGCCAGACGGACCAGGAGCCCATGTGCCCCGTGGGCATGAACCGGCTGTGGAGCGGGTACAGCCTGCTGTACTTCGAAGGCCAGGAGAAGGCCCACAACCAGGACCTGGGTAGGTGCCCCGCCAGCCCGCGCCTGCCGGGCTCCCGGCCCTGGAGGTGTCAAGGTCAAAGGCCACAGTGAGATTTGTGAATCCTCCCAGGCCTATGAGTTCCTCCTGACGGCAGGCCTGGGTCCGCCCACCTTCCGGGGGCTTCAGAAAAGAGTAAAAGGACCTTTGAAGCAGAAGTCTCACAAAGTCCTTAAACCGGCCGGGCACGGTGGCTCACGCCTGTAATCCTAGCACTCTGGGAGGCCGAGGCGGGTGGATCGCTCAAGGTCAGGAGTTCGAGACCAGCCTGAGCAAGAGCGAGACCCCGTCTCTACTAAAAATAGAAGAAAATTATATGGACAACTAAAAATATATATAGAAAAATTAGCGGGGCATGGTGGTGCATGCCTGTAGTCCCAGCTACTCAGGAGGCTGAGGCAGTAGGATTGCTTAAGCCGAGGAGTCTGAGGTTGCTGTGAGCTAGACTGACGCCACGGCACTCACTCTAGCCTGGGCAACAAAGTGAGACTCTGTCTCAAAAAAAAAAAAAAAAAAAAAAGTCCTTAAAAGTCCTTAAACCTTAACCCAGAGAGCTGCCTTTTAACTTTGGCATCCACTTCCGCAGGTTCGGGTGTGGCTCGAGCCACGCACGGCCCCTCTTCACTGGGGCCATCTGGTACTTCACCTCCTTCCTGTGTTTTGTGCCAAGTTCTGTAGACAAGCTGGAGTCAGACGGGGCCGAGAGGGGCTGGACTTCACATCCGTCCCGCACAGACGCCCCGGGAAAACGGACACGTGCACGTGTTTGTGTGTGTTTGTCAAAGTAAGCCTTTAAAAGGCATCACAGTGACCTAAAAATACAGAAAAGGCAACAAACACAAACTAAAAGTGGGAGTGGGGCATCCTAGTCTGTGGTCACCTTTGAGGGGAGGACGTGAGGGGCACCAGGACACTGGCCACGTTCTGTTCTGCGGTGCAGGTGACACCGGCCGCTCCGCTCGGGGAAGCTTGTGGAGGTGGCCCCCTGTCATGTGTGCACGTCCCTGTCTCTGCGCTCTACTTCCATAAGAAGTGTTTAAACAACAGTGGAGCCGAGACAGGCAAGGACAAGGACCTAAAATAAACAGACAAGGACAAGGGCCAGAAGGCTAAAGGTGGACCACACATCTGGCTCTAGGATTTTGCGCCATGGATGCGCACAAGGAAAGGTGCTTAGCTAAATAATTCACTCTTGCACGAGATAAAGAACACCCTTGGACCCAGAAGCAGTGGAGCTCTTGGGAGGTGGGGACAGCGGGGACCCCTCTGGAAGATGCCATGGGGCATGGAGGGGCTTCGTTTTGCATGCCATCAGTGGGTTCTTGGGCCCATGCTGTTAAGACCCCCCTAACATAGGGCTCACCCAAAATCACGCAGACACAGCTCTCTGCTGACCAACTTGGCCCAGAAGTATATGTGAGAACTTCTAGAAGGGCAGAGCTGTTCTGAAATGCCAGTGGAGTCTGTTCTATTCTTTAAAGAAAGGAATTGGAAAGCCTCAGCTTGGTCCCCCAGAGGGTGGCTGAACCCGTGCTGGGCTTGGCCCTGGGGCCATCCGTGATGTGGAGCCTCCCGGGCCTGCCCAGGGCTGCAGAAACACGCGCCAGCCGTGATGGGCTGCCATCTCATGACTCCTTCTCCTGCAGGGCTGGCGGGCTCCTGCCTGGCGCGGTTCAGCACCATGCCCTTCCTGTACTGCAACCCGGGTGACGTCTGCTACTATGCCAGCCGCAACGACAAGTCCTACTGGCTCTCCACCACCGCCCCACTGCCCATGATGCCTGTGGCCGAGGATGAAATCAAGCCCTACATCAGCCGCTGCTCTGTGTGTGAGGCCCCAGCCGTCGCCATTGCTGTCCACAGTCAAGATGTCTCCATCCCCCACTGCCCACCTGGGTGGCGGAGTTTATGGATTGGATATTCCTTCCTCATGGTATGTGGTACCTGCCTGCTTTCTCTCAGAGCATGAAACCAGGTGGAAATCTAGTTCCTCTCCGCAACCACACCTTGGCTGGGGGCACCGCAAGAACAGCTGCCTTTGTAAGAATAATCAGACAGGGCAGTTGTTCAAGTTGTGCACTGCACAAGGGCATTTCACCCGGGGGATGAGTAAGAGATGATACAGTCTGCACTTTGCTCACCAAGCCACATGCCAATGCATGGAACTGCCCCTACCCAGAGAAGGCCGTTAATTTGCTACCGAGTCTTTGTTCACAGTGTAATTAGAATAACTTTGGCCTGTGATCTGTCTTACTAGGCACAACACCAAAGGTAAAGCTGTTTTTAGTTTATCATAAATCTAAATATAGGCAAGAATTTTATGTATAATCCCCCAAATTTTTTTTTTTTTTTTTTTTGAGACAGAGTCTCACTTTGTTGCCCTGGCTAGAGTGAGTGCCATGGCGTCAGCCTAGCTCACAGCAACCTCAAACTCCTGGGCTTAAGCGATCCTACTGCCTCAGCCTGCTGAGTAGCTGGGACTACAGGCATGCGCCACCATGCCCGGCTAATTTTTTTTTCTACATATATTTTTAGTTGGCCAGATCATTTCTTTCTATTTTTAGTAGAGACGGGGTCTCACTCTTGCTCAGGCTGGTCTCGAACTCCTGACCTTGAGCGATCCTCCCGCCTCGGCCTCCCAGAGTGCTAGGATTACAGGCGTGAGCCACCACGCCCGGCCTCCCGAAAATCTTATGTAGAATCTATCTGGACCCTAGAATACCCTCAAGAAACATATATTAACTGGTTGGTTTTAAATGCATATACATTGATGAGAAAATTTCTGGAATATGAGTTCCAGATTGCCTTTGGGTATAAAACAGAGAAGCTTCAGTTTTGGCAGCGTAGGTGAGCTTAGCATCAAGGGTGGAGACTGCACCACCGTATCAGCCCTCATTGTTTACTTGTTAATGCAGAGGCTCCCTGACTCATGCCAGGGTTACAGCCCGATAAACCCACTGTGAGATGAAAAAATCCTAAGTGGAAAGTGCATTTTCAATCTACGATGGGTTTATCATGGTGAAACTCCCTGGTAAGTTGAGGAGGGCACTGTCAGTGCCAACGGGACTTCCTGTTGTTCTTAGAAGCCAGGTACTTCCCGACCCTGATTCTACCAGCAGGGTGAGAGGACCCGTCTCGTCACTCATGCCTTTTGGGGGATGTCACTTTCATACCATCGTAAAGTCGAAAATCTTAAGTCAGGGACTGTCCGTATACTGTTGTAGGGGAAAGAAAGTCCAGCTGAGGGCAGTGGGTCTTCCACTCAGTTTACATTTATTATAGCTGTCACAACTCCAACTATAGTGATCGGACGCCCAACGTGTTAAATATTTTGTAAATTATATAAATAACATAAATTAATGATCGCCAATCTTTCAGAACAACGGGGAAAAATCCAGATTCTAGGAAAGGAAGGGAACGATAAATAAGTATTCATACTTTAGTATTTTAATAGGTATTATTGCTGTCATAAGTTCAAGCAGCAGGATACTAAGTTCTGTGCAGGGACAGGCACAATTTCTACTTTTTAAGAAACTATCCTTTAAGGTGATTTTGGAGCAACCTTCTTTTGGTTTCACAATAACCTCCAGGATGCCCTGTGTCATGGTGGGAGTAACCTTTGGTGGTTCCTATTTTCTTAAACCGCCATGGTTAAATTCAAAAATAAACGAGCCCTCTCCCTCATGAAGGGAGTGATTACACAGTATCAAAAAAATTAGATGTCCCTTGTTTCATTGGCAGTTATATCTCGAATTAATGTCACTAGATATGCAGAAATTATCCCCTGCACACGTTGTCCTCTGCTTAAACAAATGGCTGAAAGCCCCAGCAAGCCAGAACCCAACATTCCCCAAAAGGCCCGAGACGGGTCCTCTCGCCCTGCTGGTAGATCCGGGGGCTCAGGAAGTGTCTCGACTTGTAAGAACAGCAGAAAGTCCCACTGGCACTGATGACGGATAGGTGAGCTGTGGCATGTCTCGTCTGCACATCAAATACCCTTTAATCCACCCCATAAAGTGATGAGCACATGGTACTACTCAGGGCTACCAGCATCTCTACGCAATGAGAGCTGACTTTGGAAAGGAGATGGCTCAGCTCAGAGCTGTTGCACCGTCCACAGTGGCCCGTGAGGATGGGCAGCTCAGGGGACGTGCCGTCTGCATCCCTTCTGCATCCCCATGAGTGCCCTGTTGGGGAGGAGAGGGCAGAGCTCCCACATGCAGACAGGGGGGCCGGAGCCGTCACACAGCAGAACCCCTCTGCTCCCTCCCCTCGGGGGCCTCTCTCGAAGCTGGTCTGGTGGCAACTACAAGTATCTAGCTGGCCATTATTTCAGTTTTTCCTTTTTCTTTTTTTTTTCCTTGAGACAGGGTCTTGCTCTGTTGCCCAGGCTGGAGTGCAGTGGCACAATCACAGCTCACAGTAACCTTGAACTCCTGGGCTCAAGCAATCCTCCTGCCTCAGCCTCCTGAGTAGCTGGGGCTACAGGCACATGCCACCCTGCCTGGCTAACTTTTCTATTTTTTTGTTGAGAAGGGGTCCCACTATGTTGTGCAGGCCGGTCTTGAACTCCGAGCCTCAAGCAGTCTTCCCACCTCGGCCTCCCAAAGTGCTAGGATTACAGGCATGAGCCACCACGCCCGGCAGTAGTTTCCTTTTTTAATTCAGGCTACTACACGGTCCATGTGGATGTGGAAATGTTCAAGTCTTCTTCTCAGGGTCAGCCTCTCATCCAGGCAATTGTCTTAAGATACATTAGCTGCCCCGAGTCCCAAAGCCAGAGGCTTGTCCGCTGAGAAGAGCACGTTGGAAAGGGTGTGTATGTGCATGCTCTGTGTGCATGTATGCACGTGTGTGCACAGGAATGCACACTGTGTGTGCGCCCTCATCAGTGTGCACGAGTGTACATACATATATGCATGTGTGTGAATATGTGTACATGTCCATGTGTGCGTGTGCCTGCATGTGTGTACCAAACTCAGCTATTATCCAGCTGGCGCCAGCCTCTAAGGCTTCTCACGTTGTGCTCCCACCCACCCTGGCGGCTCCACTGGGGTGTCCCTCCCAGGGCTGTGCCTCCAGCCCCCAGCATGGCCTCTGCTCCTTCAGACCAAAGCGAGGCCCGAGACGCCCCGTGCAGAGGTCCCGCTTCCCCCCGCCTGTTCTCAGCAGACAGAGCAGGGCAGCGCAGAACACCTTCTCAAGGTTTAGTTTTTGGTTTTGTTGCTGTTTTGTTCACAGAAAAGGTTAAACTGAGGCCCCTGCTTAAATATATCACAGTGCAAGCCTCTTTTTTCCCTTCAAATGACCTGAGATGCTTCTGTTCTAAATAAACAGGCTCTGACCACCCCCGTCACCACTCAAACGTGCTCAGCCAAGCCAAATGACACTCACAGATAAGCTCTGCCATCCAGGGGCCTACCGTGTGCCCCCATAACAGCTAAACATGTTTGTGCAACTGAAAGTAGAACTTTAAAATAGTAAAAAAACAAAGTTCCCTTGGAAGGCAGCCTCAGAATTGACTAATCACTCAATTAACAACTTCTGATTTTAAAAAAATTTTGATGACACAATACATATTTATTGTAAAAAAATCAGCAAGTACAGATTCTTTTAAAAAGAAAAAAACAACTAAAACCAGTCATCCTCCCTTCCTGATCACCAACGTGTGCAGAGGGCTGGGGCGGCCACCGTGCTGCTTACCTGTAACTCACCTGCCTCAGACATTGGCCCACGTGTTTATTTTATTTTTTACTTTTAAAAAGTTAACATTTTGCTATTTTTTCTGCCAAGCATTTTTCTTTGAATGGATGATTGGGTAAATGCTTGTGTTTAGCTTTTGTACAAAAGGCAGTCAACACATACTGATGATGCCTGCTATTGTTGTTCTGGTTTTACTGAACAGCCAGCCATGGCCGTGGGGGTGTGGACAGCCCTGCCCGGCAGCTCGCACACTCTCGTGCCCCGGGTGCCACCTGCACGGGGACCTGAGTTTATCCCACCAACCCCTCCTCCTGAACAAGGTACATTCAGGACAGTGCTGTGCGTGGGTCCACATTGACACAGACATGGTCTGTCATTCAGTAAAAACAAACCAGCAACAGCGGCGGGCGGTAAGCTGAGCCCTGGGCACGCCGGGCTGCGGGCTCCTAACTTGCTGTCTCTGCCCTCTGAACAGCACACTGCCGCCGGGGATGAAGGCGGCGGCCAGTCACTGGTGTCACCGGGCAGCTGTCTGGAGGACTTCCGAGCCACACCGTTCATCGAGTGCAACGGGGGCCGTGGGACATGCCACTACTATGCCAACAAGTACAGCTTCTGGCTGACCACCATCCCCGAGCAGAGCTTCCAGGGCTCTCCCTCGGCCGACACGCTCAAGGCCGGCCTCATCCGGACGCACATCAGCCGCTGCCAAGTTTGCATGAAGAACCTGTGAGGCCGTGGCGCTCTTCTCGCTTGGCACTCACGCCAGGAAGTCCATTTTGGTGCTTATTCTTTTGTTTGTCTGGGTTTTTTTTGTTTTTTGAAACAGTCTTACTCTGCCGCCCTGGGTAGAGTGCAGTGGCATCATCATAGCTCACTGCAGCCTCAAACTCCTGGGCTCAAGTGATCCTCCTGCCTCAGCCTCCCGCCGAGTCACCAGGACTCAACCACTACACCGGCTAATTTTTCTATGTTTTGTAGAGACAGGGTCTCACTCTGGCTCAGGCTGGTCTCAAACTCCTGACCTCAAGCGATCCTCCTGCCTTGGCCTCCCAGAGTGCTAGGATTACAGGCGTGAGCCACCACGCCCAGCCTTGGTGCTTAATTTTTTTTTTAATCAGTAAACATTTTTTCACATATTCTTATACAGAATTACAATATAAAAAGCATGCAGATTTATATTTTACAATGGAAATTTCCTTATCTGAAGTGAGTAAAATGTACTTTTCAATGAATTTTCTCAGTTAATGTTAAAAAAAAAAAAAAAAAACCAAGAAAGAGATTAAAGCAAATGCAATTCCTGTGCTAAAGATATAGAGCCCAAGGCACAGAAAGGTTAGAGACACAAATTGGTCCACTCACCATCCTGAATCTGCAAATATATCCACACTGCCTTGTACGCCGGGGTTCATTTTGCCTGCTGGAACTTCCCGAGAATTTTATAAACTTTTATTTTCAGCTGCCAACCCAAAAATCTATTTTATTTTTTTCTTAAGAAGGCTACCAAAGGAATTCAGCACCAGCACTTGCACCAGCTAGCCACTTTGTCACAGAGCAGGCGCTGGCCGCTCTCTGGCTCGGCTGCGGAATGAAGCGCAGCCGCGTGTCCGTGGGACACTCAGTCCCCCCAGCTAGAAAGCTGTGCACACCCCCAGCACGTCCTGTGAGCCCACGCTGGACTGTTTTGCCGCCAGGCGTAGCTAACCGCTTAATGTGTCCCTACACAGTCACCGTGCTCTCCAGGTAACTCAGGGCAACGCAGGTGCAAATGTGAGGCCGGAGGCCTGGGGGGCTTGTGAACCCAGTCCTCGTCCCCATGGGAGGCTCCCTGGGATGGGCCTGGCTCTTTCCTAAGCCGACGTTTCGCCAGCACCGTCTCTCCCAAATACGGTTGATGTGAGTTCTCCTGATCTGCTCAAGAAGATAAAAAACATGAATAATCACTCGCCAGTTATTCGTCCCACCACACCCCGACCAGAGGCCTCTCCAGCTACGTCTTGTCAGCCCCGCTGCTTGCAGGTGAACTTCGTCCAGTCTGAAGTGATGCTTCTCCTGCCCAGAGTCGTCCTGGAGAGAACTCACCCTCCACTGTGCTTCTCTGACCGCTCTAACCTGTGTAACAGCCACAAAATAATTCCAAATATTTTTAAACCCCAAGCTGTTGACTGTCTTAATTTTCTCCTGCCCACAGGGTGAAAAATGTGTTCACCTGCACACAAGGCCCTGCATCTGGGCCCTCAGGTAGCGTGTGCGCAGCGCAGCACCACACCGCTGTTAGCACCTCCCAGGAGGGTTGAACCCGAGTCTGTGGGACTGTCACTCAACTCTCTGGGAACTGCTGATGTTTATAATTCACTCAGTGTTTACACAAAACACCCAAACCACCACCCATCAGAACCGGGAGGAAGGGTACTTCACAAATGTATTTGCAAGGTTATTAAATTACTTCTAACATATCTTTCCAAACCAAATCTCAGTATATCAAAGGAATAGTCTGCAAAACATATATCTGGCTTTGATGTCTCTAGAACCTAGCTGACCCTTAGGAACCCAACTCCCAGACTTGATTTTTACCCTTTAAAATTCAATCTCATTAAAATTTTTTCTAAGAAAAATTGCCACATAATAAGTATTTGACCTCATGATGTTATTTGAAATAGGTGGGCACCTGTCTTGACTTGTGTTCCCCCGAGGCTGGCTGAACAGGATTTCTGCTCAGGAAGGCAATGTGGGTAAGCAGTTCCAGGAAACCGGAGCAGGACCCGGGCAGGGTGCATTACTAAGGGGTTACCGCTGTGGGCAGTGCAGGGGACCCAGTGAAGAAGGCCATGGAAGGAGCCTCAGATTGCCCGGCCAAGCCTTGGGGAAGGGAAACATTTATCTGCCTGTTCGTCAGGGGCTGCCTAAGCGTGTTAATTTCGTCACCTGTCCAGGTGTGCCACACACCAGCAGCCTGGGTAGGCACCTGCCAGCATCCCAGATGCAGGTGGCAGAGAACCAAGGGAAGCTGATGCAGGCTCCTGCCAGGCCACACCTGTGCACAGCTGGTTACCGCAGCAATAGCCGCAGCAAAGTGGTGGGACAAGAGAACGTGAGACCAGGGCTGGAGAGATGTCCAGCATGGCGACTCTCTGAGAAGCCTGTGAAATCAGCTGTTTCTTCTGACTCCCATCCCCACTGTCAAGAAGGCAATCAGGAAGTCGTTACGTCCTGAAGACTCCTGCTCAACCTGGTTTAGGGTGGCGGCCTGTGCGTGGCTGATGCTTCACAGTGAGGTGCGCAGCGTTAAGCATAAAAAGGAGGCTTGATCTTACGCCTAAATAAATAAGGGAAGACTAAGGTCAAGGCCTCAATACATAATTGGATTAAAAAGTATCATAAAATATCAAAGACAAATAATTCATAACCTCAACATCTGTGCGAAGGAGCACAGAACCCCACACAAGTAAGTGGAGACGGCTCATCTGGAATCCAGCCGTCAGACTCCTGAACCTGGAAAATTAAAACTCTGTCCTTCATGGCCCGTGCGTGTTGCATAAGAGATTTTTCTGGTCTGGTTTCTTAGTGCCAAGACTAACCGCCACCCTGAGAGCTAAGTGTACTTGAACAACCCAGTGAGGGTGTGCCACGTTTTCCAGAGAGTGGGTGCCCTGAAGTTAGAGTCACTTCTGCCTCTCAACTACTTACAAGGTGACTCTCAGCACCCACTGGCAGAGATGCTGCTAGAATTCACACGAAGCCAGAGGAGATGTGTCTGCTGCCGCCCTGGCTGGCTATCGGGCACTCGGGCAAGGCGGCGCAGGCCCTGGAGAGCACATCCGACCTTCAAACTACCCAACACGAGCACGTCGATGAGGAGGCCTGGGCAGGTTTCTTCCGTTGGCTACACTGCCTGGTAAAATGGGTCCAGGTACCTGCACATCACAGTGATGTTAGGAGAAGTAAATTAGTGACTACTGGTGAAAGTGCCTGAAACTGCTGGCACGCATGCACTCATCTGCTTTTTTTGTTTGTTTGTTTTTTGGAGACAGGGTCTCGCTCTGTCATCCTGGCTAGCATGCTGTGGCATTATCATAGCTCATTGCAACCTCAAACTCCTGGGCTCAAGCGATCCTCCTGCCTCAGCCTCCAGAGTAGCTGGGACTACAGGCATGCGCCACCACGCCTGGCTAATCTTTCTATTGTTAGTAGAGACAAGATCTCAGGGTTACTCAAGCTAGTGTCAAACTCCTGATCCCAAGCAATCCTCCCACCTCGGCCTCCCAGAGTGCTAGGATTACAGGCATGAGCCACCGCGCCCGGCCCTCGTTCACTCACTTGTACTGTGTCCAGGACCTCATGAGGAAGGGGTTAGAGAATCCCCGCCACTGGGGAATTTTAGATTGTTCGAGTAGAGAACTATTATTCAAAATACACAGTGCAGGTGGTGAGGTGAAACTATTTTGAAAATAAATTCCACGGCATGCTAGGCGGGGAAGGAAAGGGCAACACTGAGCTACAGGGAAGATGTTACGGCCACAGACCAAACCCAAGCTCATGTTACAGACTCGGGGAGGCACCAAAGTACAAATTTCTGTAAGGTATTGGTGGAGAGTAAATTAAGCTCAGAGACCACAATGTAAGGCTGCCCATCTTCCCTGAGGGGCATCCAAGGCTTCAGGTTACACCTGGAGGGGGTGGTTTTACCTTTAGGCTGCCATTCCCAGAAAGAAGCCATCCACTCATTTAAAAAGAAAACTAGCAGAAGCTGCAGGAACTCATTGAAGGGGGTGGGGGAAGGTGCTGCAACGGAACTTTGGAAATGAGTGGGGTCTCTAAGACCAGAGGCAAAGAGAACCGCATAGGAGTGCTGTGCTCCGGTTAATTCTCACAGGCCTACAGGCTCACAACTCTGACCCCTGCGTGCTGTGCTCACGCTGGACAGTCAGTGAAAAGGACAGCGATGGTGGGAGCAGGTTTCTCACTGCTGGGATGGAAATTACAGCGAAGGAGGGAAATGATGTGCGGAGATGGATCAGAGTTGGAGACATCAGCAAGAACTCGCATTTAACCTAATATAGATACAGATGGTCACACAAAGAAATATATACAGGTGCGTGTACATATAGGGGTTAGTCTACACACATCTATTTCCTTGTTCTGTCAGCTGAGACAGCCTAAAAGAAACAATCCCCCAGGAGCAATGAGCACCCCTGGCCCCAGACTGTGGTTTCTAACACTGGTCTCCAATACCAGGAACCAGGGCTCCTTGGGGAAATGGCTCATTCTGGGACTGGGGCAGGAAATACAGAAGATGATGGGAACATCTTGTAGTGCCAGAAAGTAAGGAAGTGCTCAAAAATAAACCCCCCACTGATAGGACTATGGGGAAGGGACACAGGGATGACTGAAAGAGCCCCCAACAGCCAGAGCTGGAACAATTGGCACAAGAAAGCCAAGTGGTGCTGAATTACAACCCAAAGTACAAAACAAGTGTCCACAAGTCCGTACTGATATACACAGTTGGATAATAAATGGGGGAGAAGAGACAAATCTCCCATTCAAAAATTTCCAAATCATTTATGTAGATACCCCACCACAAAGGAGGTGGATCCTAACTCCCCACCCCCAGGTGTGGGTTGCACACAGACTTCCTTCCCAAGAGTACGGCATGAGGAGGGGGAGACAGAGAAACCTGAAAAACATGACCTCAGCCCTGGTCAAGGTCAACATCCACAAGGACAAGTGGTGGTGGTGGTGTGAGCCTGTGACGTGATGTGAGGTCTCCCTCCCGAAACCCGTAAGCCCAGTCCAATTGGGACATCATGCAGGTTCCAGGAGAGAGTCATACACAAAACCCTGCCCAGCTCCCCTTAAAACTGCCCAGGCCATCAAAAACAAGGAAAATCTAAGAAACTGTCACAGCCAGGAGGAGTCTGCAGAGACAGGATGACTAAATGTCGTGCGGGATCCCAGAAGGGGCCCTGGGACAGAAAAGGACATTGAAGGGAAACTAAGGAAATCTGAATAAAGTATGAACTTCCGTCAACCGTAATGTAAACGAAGAAAGAAGCTTTAGTTGCTGGTGGAAGCTGATTTATCAGCAAACTTTATGTACCTGGCTGGTTAAATGTCAGAAAAGCAGCTGACACGTCCCTCGGTGTCAGGAAGGTGTGCTAGCCCTCCAGAAAGTCGGGACACAGACACCTGGGACGGCCTCTTCTGACGCCATCTGAGACTGTTCTCACCTCGAGCTTTCGCGTTCGTTTTCCAACCACATCCGTCTCCAGCGCCCTCCTCGGAGCCACCCGTCCCCACGTCCAGCCACCCTGCTGCACTCAATCAGCACTGTGTGCCCAGCCTCTGCAATGCCCTCTGCACACAGCATGTGGCGGTCACCAGTCTCGGGTCCCTGAGGCAGCTGCTCTCCTGGGAAGGGGCCACTCTCTGGACGCCGTGTTTAGGATGGACGCCCACCACCAGCGTGCGTTGTGGCCATCCGGGCTGAGCCGCGTCCAAGGGGGAGCAGCTATGGGGCAGAAGGTCTCCTGCACGGCTCGTGCCCGGCCGCAGGGTGGTCGCAGCTCTCACGTGCACTGAAGGCATGTGTGTAGGTGTGCACTACAATGCTACACACACACACACACACACACACACACACACATGCTCCTCAGGAAAGAGCACGTTTTCCTGTTCCTATACCTCCCAGTCCAGTATTTCTCACAATTCCTCGACAAAAAGCGGGAGTGGATTAAAAACAAAGCTTCACAAAGGAAGGTTGCTTTAAGGAGATTTTTTTCTTTGATGTTTTTGAAGAAAGAGGAAAGAGCTGCCTTCTGGCCATTTTTCTCTCTCCAAGGTGAGCTACTACAGCACCGTCTCTCAGGGGCTGTGGGTGGAAGAGGACAGTCCCTGCCCCTGGGCCCCAGACCCTCGGCAACAGGCTCTCCTGGGGCCTATCCCCCCTCCCACTGCTCTGAGAGGGGATATGACCCATTTCATGAGATTTTCCCCAAAGACGGTAAACCAACTTGCCCCAAATTGCACAATTAGTTTAATCAGCCAACGTTCAAACCCAAACCTCTACTCTCCCTTCAGGAACTACGCTGACTTCCCCTCACTGAGCACCAGCTCCCACTTACTGTCAGCTACAAGCCCGGCACCCCCAGGGCACTGCACACGATGTCGTGATGGCCCAGAGTCCTGGCCACGTACAAGCCCGAGTCCTGGATAGGCGGCATTTTACACGCACATGCCGACTGTGCTTAACTGGTCTTTTACCAGAGGCCTGGGACTCGCGGTTAGAGATTAGAGGCTGCAGCTGCAAAACCACATAGGCAGGGGCAGGAGAGGACCCTCCCTGGCTCGAAATGCACCCCAGGAGCCCCTAGCCCTGCCACACCTGCACGAGGACACTCGGGGGGCCTGGTCAAACGCAGGGCTATTCTCAGACCTTCTGCCTCCCGTTGTAACCAAAGTACAAGAACAAAGGGCAGGTGGGGTGGAGGCAACTTGGAAGACATGGGTCCCACGATGGCATAAACCGACCCCAAAGCTGCAGCCATTTTGCAGAGGCCATTTGATCCTACGTGGGGCAGGACCCCACTTCTCTGCCAGGTGGGACCCACTCTTTTGCCTTGAGCTGACTTATCCCTAATTCTACATGTAGAAAAAGTCAGTTTCCTCTGCAGGGTCCCTGGGAAAGGGATTCTTACATTCGGATTCCAAGGATCCTGTCCCGGGTCTACCCACACCAGGAGGAGACACCAGGCCACCCAGGGCTGAGGCCGAGGGACAGGGGTGGACATGCCGCTGGGATGACAGTGGCCGGTCCCAGGCACGGAGCAATTTCTGCTGGCTGAACAGAGATGCCAGCGGCCCTAGGCCTGGGAAACCAGCTCTCGGGACGCGGCTTTCCATGGAAAAGACCTCTGTGACTTTTCCCAGTGGAAAAAACTGGGCGGAGGATGAAATGTGGGGACTGCCCAGCTGGTCTTGGGCCTGTGGGTGTCCACCCACTAGAAGTCTAAACAACCAAACCTACTTTTACTTGAGGAAAAAAACACAACCGACACCCAGATGTGGCATTTGGAATCCGAGGGTCAGATTTCAAGCTGCCCTGGGACCTCTCACGTTTGCATCCCAAGAAAACAGCCCAGTCAACAGAGTGGAGGGACAGGGCATGGGGAGGATGCTCTGGGATCCGAGGCCTGCGGGTGTCTCATCCCGGCCCCTGGCAGACCGGCCAGGATGCGCCTGCCCATGCGTGGGCCCTGGGTGGCCGCCAGACCCTCCCCGAGGTCCGGGCCAGCAAGTTCAGGGCAAGGAGGGAGTGTGGGGAGGAGGAAGGACACAGCTTCATAACCCATGTAAAGCCGGCTGCCCTGAAGGCCCTGCAAAGACGCACTGTCAGCTCTCCTTGAAGGGGCTGCCTGGACCCCTGAGGAAGGACCGGGCCCAACAGCCCCCAGAGCAGGCACGAAGGGAGGCCAGGTCCAGACAGCACCCGCGTGTACGGGTCTACACTGCGCAGTCGGCCCCGCTGCACCCTGCATCCCCACCCGACTCTGACAGTGCAGGCTCCAAAGCCCCAGCTGAGGAGCAGGAAGGGCAGGAGGGACTATGTGCTATAGAGGGACGCTGGGGAGAGGCTGGGCAGCACACGAGGGCAGCTGAGACACCCGACACCTGCCACCAGATTCCACCAGCCACTGCTGCCACCCTCGGTGACTTCAGAACGCTCAGCGGACTGACCAGGGCCTCTGGGTTCCAGCGCTTGCCTTCTTCAGAGCCGCCACTGCCCGGCAGGGGCTTCGCAGAGTCCGTGTCCTAGGAGCACAGCCGTGAAGGGACACACTCGGAGCCATTTCCCCTCCCTCTGGAAGACCTAAGCCGTCTCTCTGACCAGACGTCTGCAGGTTCTGAGCAGCAGCCTCTGTCGCAGGGCCCTGTGTGCTGCAGGTGGCATGGTTGTGGGAACATTCATGTGAGGTGGCTTTCCTGGCATGGCCGGCAGCCCTGTTTAAACCAGGAAGTCAGGTCCAGACATGACAAAACCACACTGTTTAAGAAACCAGGCCTATGAGCCTGAGGGCAGGGGAAATTCCGGCTGGTGGCCCCCAGATTACAGCACACCCAGCCCCAGAATTTCTCTGACACCCCCACCAAGCAGAGTGCCTCTAGGCCACCAGGAAACACCCGACTATGACTGTCATTGAGAAAAGAGGGAAAGAGGTTTCTTCACCTGTGTGGAGACATTGTGGAGCCCCAGTGGGAAAGCTGCAGCCGTGGGCGCCAGACCAGGTCCAGTAGTTCAACCCAGGACTGTCGGCTGGGCTCCGCACCCCTGGAGCCGCCACATTGGTACAAAGGACAGGAGGAGGCTCGAGGTCAAACTCACGCCCAGCAGAAAAATCTGCGCCATCTCCAGGGGCTGAGTCACCCAGCTGACAGACCTCAAGATTCCCAAGAGCTGACCTGGCTCCCGTGTGACTGGGACCCCAGACCAGGCTCACAAGCGTAAGGAGCCCATCTGGTATCTGAAGTCCACTGGGGACACAGCCCAGCACATGGGGCCAGGAGGCCTGTGACAGCTCCATCATCCTAACTTCCCAGTGGTTCAGCTCCAGACAGGGTGGGGAGCGTCGCCAATTGATGGGCATTTGCTGAATCAGTCCCTCGTGCCAGCACGAAGCAGCTAGAAGCTGCAAGTATAGGGGAGACTGCAATGCCCACTGCTTGGGGGAACTGATTTAAAAGGAGCCCACCATGATGTTTATTTTCAGGGCAACAAATACGGGGTGAACTGCTGAGGTGGAGTTGGTGGAGAACGTGCCACCCACGGGCACCGTCACCAGAGCGTGTAGCCCTCCAGGGCAACAAGCTGCCGGGTGCTCAGAGCAGACGGTAAATCGAATCAAAGAAAAAAAATGGAAGAAAGGCCCTCGGGAATTCTTTCAGCCCACTCCTGTCTTCAGGCGTGACCTGCGAAAATATGTCAGACGATCCTTTTTCTTTCTCTGTAGGTTTCAGAGAAAGATCCCAGGGTGTCATTGGGTAGTATGTTTCCTCGATGCATCATTAACAAAGATGTGCTTAATGGAAAATAAACATAACTTCTGGCCCTACAGTAGTAAACTCAACCAAATCAATGAAAAGTAACCAGTCAGACTGATCGGCGTTCACTTTTCAATGGGCTGCTGTTGGGAAAGTGAAGTTCAGACCTTGAGACACACCCTGGTAGGAGACCTTGCCTGAGAAGTGCAGTCCACGCAGGGCTATGTCTGCATTTCCTCCTATGCCCGAGCTTTTCTGCTTAGTTGAAAATGCTCATGTCACAGGAGCAAAGGAGTTGGGCCTGGAGCAGCCCAGAAACCAGGGGTCATAGGCCTTCAACAAACTGTGGGCACCCCCAAAGGAAACAAGTGCTGCCCGTCACACCCATGGCCCCGGCCTCCTGCCTCCTGCACTTCCTACCCCACAAGAAGCCCTGGCTCTGGCCTGCTTGCTGGCAGCTATATTTCTAGGAAAACAAAAAATATAGCCTCCTGACTTCTCGTCTGGCATCAAACGACGAGGCAGCTGAGGCACCACGATCCACAGCAGAATCCGCAAGGGCCCCTGAACAGCCTTCGGCAGAACCAGAGCTGTCAGCTTTGCTATTGTTATTGGCATTCAAGCCACCAAGAAAACTAGGCAGATGGGCCAATCTAAATATTCTGGAATTGCTGGTGGGACTCCAAACTAGTACAACCTCTATGGAAAACAGTATGGAGATACCTCAACTAAAAGTAGACCTGCCATTTGAACCAGCAATCCCACTACTGGGAATTTGCCTAAAGGAAAAAAAGACATTTTATAAACAAGACACTTGCACTCGAATGTTTATACCAGCATAATTCACAATTGCAAAGATGGGGAAACAATGCAAGTGCCATAAACACATAAGTAGATTAATAAATGCAGTATATGTATACCATGGAGTACTACTCAGCCATAAAACAATAGTGAACTAATACCTTTTGTAGCAACATGGATGGAACTGGAGACCATCCTTTTAAGTGAAGTATCTCAAGAATGGAAAAACAAACACCACATGTACTCACTACTGAATTGGAACTAACCGATCAGCACTCATGTGCACATACGGTGGTAAACTTCAACCGAAATCAAGCAGGTGGGAGGGGAGGAGATGGGTAAATTCACACCTAATGGGTACAGTGCACACTGTCTGGGTGACGGACACACTTACAACTTTGACTCAAACTGTGCAAAAGCAATTCATGTAACCAAAAGGTTTGTACCCCATAATACTCTGAAATTTAAAAAATTTAAAAACTTAGAATAAAATATAAAAAAAAAATAAATATTCTGGAATTCGTAAGGATTTGACGTAGCTTTTACAGAAAGAGAGAAGTGTCTCAAATCCACAGCTATCTCCCCAGCAGCCCCAGCAAGGGGTCCCTGGAGGCGTTAATAAAGTCCAAATCAGTTCAGTCTCAACACCAAGGCTTTTCCCAAAATCCTCTTTAATAATATATGTTGGTCACACTGCTGCAATCAATATAAAAACAGTTTTCCTGATTTTGTATAAATTAACATGGTGAAAATCACTATTATCGTGCATCCAGATACAAGTACCCAATGGGCAGACCAAAGCCAACTCACAGTGAAGAGAAACATTTGAGGGCAACAGCAAACACAGAAGTGACGCGGCGGGTAACAGCCGAGCGTCTGACACAGGCAGGTGCACAGGACCCGAGGACCGCTGGGGGCAGGTCACGAAGTGCCAGCGCGGGGCGGCAGTGAGAAAGCCCCAGGCGTTGCAGCGCTGCAGGTGGGTTTTTGCAGAGGATGCTGTTTCTCCTCCTCCCAACACACCCGATGGAGACTGAGGAGACTCTACCCACACCGACCTTCTCTCAGTAACTAGCTGTCATTTCACTCCGATGTTCTGCTCCGCGCACTGTTCTGTAACATTGTCCCTCGATTTTGTCCTTCAGACCACAGCTCGCCTGGCCAGACCCCTTCCCACGTGCACAGACCGAGAGTCAGAGCGGCCCGGGCAGCTCAGGCACAGCACCCAGATCTGGTCCGTTTGGGCGGCTTGTAACTGGTTATATCCACGGTTTGCGACAGCCCCTCTGCTCTCTGCCGCAAGATTGTCGGCACAACCATGTCAAACAGGGTCTCAAACAGGAGGTCCACGTTGTACCCGGTTTTGGCGCTGGTCTCAAAGCACATCTGCTCAGCGGCCGGCACGTCCTTCTCGTCCAGCATCTTGTACTTCAGGATCTTTTTATAAAGGGCCACCGCGTCCTCGGGCTGCACCTGCTTGGGCACCCTGGGAGGGGCACCGCCGCTGCCGGCCTTCCCGGGGCTGCACCCTTCCTGCTCCGGGCTCTCCGGGGCCCCCTCCTCAGTGAGGTCCACCTTGTTCCCCACGATGGCGAAGAGGCAGTCCTTGCTGGCCGTCTCGGTCAGGCCGAGGAACCTGTCCTCCAGCTCCACCAGGCTCTGCGGGTGATTCACGTCGTAGGTGAGGATGACGGCCGCCGCCCCCCGGCAGTACATAGAGCCCAGGCCGTGGAACTGCTCCCGACCTGGGGGGAGAAGAGGGAAAGACAGACTCGGGTTAGCTCTCATCTCAGGACGCGCCCGCAGCCACCACCCCCAAAGGAATGGGGGCCCAGTGCATGGGAGGTGGAAGGGATAGCACCCCAATGTGCGCAGAAAAGCAGTGACTGGCCAAGGTCCCAGGTCGAGTTAGAAGCTGACCCAGGAGCTCAGGCGTCCGATCAAGATGCAGCAGTGTCCTCTCTGCTCCTTTCTTCCTGTCGGGGCTGCAGCCCCCTCTCACTGGCCTGGCCCAGCCCACCGTCCAGGTTCGAGAAGGACAGACGGGCGGGTGATTGCAGATAAGCCAGGAGCCTGCTAACAACTCGTTTCCAGGTTGAGATGAACTCCAGACTTAGCTCATTGTCAACACGCTGACAACAGACATGTGTCTTCTTGACCCCTGAGGCTGGCAGGGAACAGGGCCGCCGGGCACATAACCAGGCAGCGCCTGGACTGCGTGTGCTGTTCTCTCTGCCCCAGGAGCCCCAACCTCACAAGGCCCACGAGGACACACAGCTTCCCACCAGAGGGAGTCGGGCACAGCAGGCTTGAGGGAGGCTGGGCCAGGCACCGGAACCTCTGCCACTGTCCCGGCTGCAAACGCCAAGAACCAACCCCCCACCCTCCACCCCCGCCCAGTCAGTGGCTAGAAAACAGAGTTAGAAGGGCCGGGCTGTTCATGCTTTCACAGCACGATCACCTGATCCTGCCAACCCAGGTTAACAACACAGTCCCCGAAGGTAGCACCAGCACATCGTGGTCTCCTGTCCCTGTCCCAGGGCCACACAGACCCCAGGGGGCCAGGTCACCACTCCCAACCCCAACAGGCAGCTCTGGCCAGCTCAAGAGTCACCCTGGAACTTTCTATGGAATTCTGTGACCTCTGCCGTAGCATGATGCTTCAGGGGACTTGGATCTGGAGGACACATGCCTTCAAGGGGAGCAAGTTCAGGCCAAAGCAGGTGCTCCTGGGACAGGTGCAGCCCCCAAAGCAGGGGGAGAAGCCCCAACATGGGGCCAGCCCATTCCCAGCCTGCTGCAGGGCCGGGTCCTCGACATGGTGTGTGCCACATCACGGGGACGTGCTCTGAGCAAGCAGCCGTGAGACGGCGGCATCTTGTGCTGTGGCTTTCACCTGCCTCTGGGAGGAGGACGCTGCCTCTCTCGGGAGCCCTCCCTGTGGGGGGTAAGGAGCTTTACAAACAAACGCTCCTGGTGACAGAGGTGGTTTAATCTGGTGACAGATTTGTTGTAATCACCAGTGAGCAAACCCCAAGTGAGATCTTCCAACCACAAAACCCTGCTCCACACCACACATGCCCAACGGCACATTTTGAAAGAGGAATGAAGAACATCCCCACTCAGGTGTGACCTCCCTGGGGACAGACTCCGCCGCAGAGGGAGCCCCCAGGGGAGCTCTCCGAAGACAGCCTCTCAGGGGGCCCCTCAGGCCAAGCCCCACAGCACCCCGGCTTTGGGTGCTCTCTCCTTCCTCCACAGGCCACGCCCTTAGACCAAGAGGTGGGGTGGCACAGTTGGGCGGCCACTGGTCTCCACTCTCTGGAGCTTGGAATCACAAGACCAAACGTCCCTGAACAAGGACAAGGCCGGCTGGCTGTCAGCGTGGAGAGAGGTGGGCGCCTCACGACAGCGTCCACGCCCCGTTCCAATCACTCTCACGGGTAAAGCAAGCCCAATTCTGCTCTTTAAAAAAGAAGCTAACAATTTGGACTTTTCTCAGCAACCTCTCAATCTTTAAATGTTCAAAATTAATTCAAAATGTCCTAAAGATCACATTTAGGTAAACCAAAATGCAACAGTGGCCTATCATTTGAGGCTTCAAAGTGACCCGAACGTCTCCCTGAGGGCAGCTGCCCTGGGTGTGTGGACAGGGTTCACCACACAAGGCTCATAACCACCAGGGTCATGAGCTGAATTCAGGGGCCCATGACCTTGAATGGGGGAGGAAATGTCGTCTGTATTTTCACCATCCTCTCACTGAAACTTAGCATTTCCTTCAATTATAAATATTGGCAACAAACTGCAGAAACGGCAATAAGGAACATTGAGGGGAGGAGGTGGAAAAAAAAAAAATAAGGAACATTCATCACCAACCGAAATGACAGAAAAAACATACTACTAATGAAACACACATCAGTCGTAATTTTTAAAAACTTTGTGACAACCATATCTCAAAATATGGTTACCTCTGTGTGCCTAGGTGTCCTTGACACAAAAGAAGGTAAGACCGTCGGTCTACGGGTCTTTGGAGCATGGCTTGAAGGCATGACACCTGCACACACACATTTATAGGAAACAGAGTGTCCTTTGCTAATAGACCACTGTTTTTAGCCAAATGACCAAGAAATACAACCAAATTCCACCCCATCCCCAGTCCTTCTGAAATGGCCACATTCTGACACACAGTGCTGAGGCCCGGCCAGCGACGTGCCTGGATTTTTTTGAGGCAGGGTGGTCACCTTGTGGCCAGCCCTGCAGAGAGGAGCCTGCAGGACACACACCCACGTCCTCGGAGAACGGCCATGTGGCCCTACCCACTGGCGGCTGCCGTGCCCCACGCCCCGGCCGGGCTCCGGCTCCAGCTCCTGCTCCAGCAACACCCCAGACGTTTAAGTGAGCAAGTAGCGGAGGGGGGAGGTGAGCCCAGGGGGGAGGTGGCGGGTCTGGCAGGAGTCGGAGGTATGCGCCCGGCAGCACTCTGAGAGGCAAAGTGCCAGGACTATCAGGGTCACCTCCCTCTTCTGGGAAAAGCCAGCCTGGGAATTTTTTCGTTTGGGCCACAAGGTCACCCTCTTGGCGAGCGGTGTGTGCTCTGGAATCCAGCCCCGGAAGAGCAACGCTCCCCCTTTAGCACACCTGTCGCAGCTCAGCCTGAGACACGATTTGACCGCAGGTTTGCAGTCAGGTTCTGCGGGGCACCGGCAGGCAGAACCCACCGTGGCCCGGGTCAGTGGGCATTGTCCCACCACAGAGGATGACGACCAGGGGCCTTTGAAACCCAACGTAGAAACTGACAATAGCAGGCAGTAGTTGGAGAAAGAAAAGAAGGAAAGAAAGGCTTCCCCATCATTGCACGGCTCTGAGACTCTTTCAGGCGCACTAGTCCCACAGATAGCAATGCAGGCAGCGTGAGGTCTTCCAGGAGCCAGAAATGTCATCAGCTCCTACCCGCCAGGTTTCACAACACGGCGACTGTGGGAACACAGGGCCAGGGACATTCCAGCTACCCCGGAAGAACCGTTTTCAAGTCTCCGTCACATAGTTCACTCAGAACAAAGGCAGAGCTGTGTTGATGCCTGTATCTAAAATAGCTTTTGTTCCAGATAAAAAATGCCCGATTAGCCTTTAAAAAACAAAAAGGAAACAATAATACAAAACTTTAATAGCTAAAGAAGGTAGGAACCAGAGAACCCCACGCCAGCCAGAAAGAGCGAGCAAGGATGGCTCCCCAGTACTATCTGCCCAGCAGCCCTGGCAGTTTCCCCGGCTAAAGAATTTACAAATAAGCAGTTTTCATATCTGAAATTCTTAAATGCTGTTTCAGGGATCATTTACAGCTTTTGGGATCGCTAAGGGAGTATTCAGCCTGCTCTAAATGAGTGTATTGTCCATAACAAGACAGGCTAGCCCTAAGGGGAAGTTCTGAACTTAATCCTAACTGAATTTAAGCGGGGACTCTAGTATTGAGGCGACAGTGAAGATAAAGGACTTGGCCCCTCTGACAAATTCACAGTGCATCTGAATCCAGGGCCCCCAGGAATCTTTCTGGCCGTGTGTGGGTGTGCATTGAGCTGGGGGGTCGGACCCCTGCGGATGGAACTGTCAGCACCTGTCGGAGCACGGATCTCCCTTCTCCAAGGATGGGCTTGAACGGGGTATGTCACATGTCCCTCCCCGGAAACTGGATCAGGCCTTTCTACCTCTCTCCCCTTTTTTCCCAAACCTGGGTCCCTAATTACCAATTCTGCAGTTGAAGTTCTAGGAATTCTGGTGGTGCCCTTGGCGTGGGCTTCACTGGAGAACTAAACAGCCTTGTGGTCCAATTCTGGGCATGGCAGAGCACCAGGCTGACCCAAAACGAGGGCAAAAGAGAAAAATCCAAGTTGGTCAAATTCAACCAATGCAGCCAAGGGTCAGTGAGCTCCCGAACCCTGGTCTGGACAACTGGTCACTGGAGCCAGGCTGCCGAGCTTGGTGTGGCACCACTGATACAAGGCCTGCTGGTCCCAGCTGTGGTCGGGTCTGGAGGCAGGTGCTTGACTGGAGGAGAGGGGCCCAGCCTCCTCCTCGGCTTCTGGGCTGTCTGTGGGGCCTCTGGCATGGGAGGACTTGGGAGTGACCAGGGTCTGGGGGTCCAGGTTGGATTTGTCCAGGAGTTATGATGCGTCTATACAGCAAAGCTTTATGTTGCCAACACAATTCAGACACGGATGTCCACTAGTCCTGGTGGTTAAGGAAAACCAGAATCTGTGACGTTTCCAATATCTGATCAGGCTCATTGTGGACAAACTACTGACGTGCAGCAAAACTGACAGGGACACTTACTGGTGAGTCCAGAACAGCTGGAGAGGGAGGCCCCTGCTCTCTGCAGACAGGGCCCTGGTGGGGGAAGGGGGGGCGGGTAGGTCCTACCAGGTCCCACCCTCTACAGACAGGGCCCTGGGGAGGCAGGTCCCAGCAGGCCCCCACCTACCCTTTGCAGACAGGGCCCTGGGGGGGTAGGTCCCACCAGGCCCCACCCTATGCAGACAGGGCCCTGGGGAGGTGGGACCAGAGGTTTGCCAGAGTTCAAGGCCTTGTTTTGAGATTCACAGATCTAAAACCACAGTTGTGTTTGTTCACCCAGAAAGCCAATTCCATTCCCTAGATGTGGTTTAGGTTCTGTCTGGGCAAGAGAAGGGGCTAGAAACCAGAATACCAACTGGGTAATTTGTAACAGAGGTGAGCTACTATTTCCTTCTTCCCTCCCAGGATCAGGTATAGGAGATACTGGAATACGGAGGGAAGAAAGCTCAGCCCGCACAACAACGAGTTTTCAGGGTTTATGAGGCTCTTGTGGTCTTCTCAGCAACCGTGCAACATGATCTTCCCCTTCCCACATTTTACAGAGGGGAAACTAAGGCACAGAATGGAGCAGGAAGAGGGCCACAGACACGCAGGAGGGTGAGTCCCGCACAAGAAGACTGGCTCCAGGTAACCCATGGAGTCTGCGCTCTAACCACCCAGAAGCAGAGGAAGGAGGCTGTGCTGTCTTCGGGTAGCTTGTTCTGGTGAGAAACGCTGGCCACTACCCCGCATTCTCCGCAGAACACAGGTGCTAGCAGAGAGCGTCTGCCTTCCTGGGAGTTCTGAAACGTGCACAAAGAACCATCCTGGAGGTGCCACGATGATGCCCTGGGTGGGGAAGGCAGAGGGCACCCCTAAGGAGCCCCGACTCTAGAGACAGACTACATCCAAGTCTCCACCCTGTGACCTCACGCAAGTCACTTAGACAGTCGGTGCCTCAGTTTCCCCATCGCTTAAATGTGAATAGAACCTGCAAAAGGGTGGCTGAGAAACCAAATGGGTGCACACTGGCAAACTGCCCAGAGCCGTGCCTGGCACATGTTAAGCCCAGTGTGTCTGTTAAGTAAATCATGGATTAGATTCCTCCCAAGCCCGAGGATAAACTCCACCATCCAGGACTGCCCGTGTCCTGGTCTCCTCGTCAGTACCTTTGCAAACTGTCTCCTAGAGTGGTGGTCCCTTTACGGTTGACCAATTGCCTACATTTTTCTTATTCTCATGGGATGAGTCTCTCCCCTACTCCTGGGGGTGCTGTCCTGTGCTGCTGCCGCTGACTCGGTGGAGTGGAAAACGGCCCAGAGGCAGCAAGAGGAAAGCAGGAGTCAACAGCCCACAATAATCCCAATCAGCTGCCAGATAACTGAAACGTGCCCAATTTTATCCTGCCGCCCTCCTGAAGCCAAACAGCCCGCCTTTCACCCTCAGTGCCCATCATCTTCATTTATGTGGTCTAAAAGTAGCTGAATGGGTTGGGATAGCCGTCAGAAATCACACACAACGTGGGTGGGGAGACTTTTAAAAATAGTGTTGCTCAGACCCCTGACTCCAGACCACACGAATCAGGATGGGGAGTGGGGCTGGGTCGTATCTTTCTTAGAAGCCCCCCAGTGAATCTATGTGCAACCAGAATTGAAAATCACCAACTTACCTAGCACAAGTGGGTATAAAAAGGCAGCTGTTGAAAGGCAAGCATTGGAACCCTCGTTATTTCAGTTCAGTTTAAAAGTAAGCCCCACCAGGAAGCACAAGTGCCAACGCGGAGAGAAAGAGGAACTTTTTAGACGAGTTCTCTGCCTGCAATATCCAGACAGCCCACCGGACCGGAGCTCACAAAAACACCCCTGTGACAAGAAGAAAGGTAAAACCCAGATCCTCAGAACCAGAGAATCAAAGCTTGCTGAGCTTTGAATAAAGTTTACGGTCATGGGACCACCTCCACAGGAAAGATCTAGAACATTCCATCTGCCTTTGTGTTTTTAAACTGTCTGACAGTGACCTTAGCTGGAGAATGGTCCATGCACACAACCATCCCCCTGGGAATGTTAGCAAAGAATAGATGATTACATCTCTTTTAGTGCAATAAGGAAACGGGCCAGGAGTCTGCCCAGGTCCATGAAAGGGGCTGGGGCTGTCTGGGGCCAGCTCAGGCCTGGCTGGATGCAGCTGCCCCCTCCATCACCCCCAAGTCCTACAAAGTGAAGGGCCAACGGGGCAGCTGACAGGCCTGGGAACCCACCTGCACCAGAGCTTCTAGTGAAGGAATGGGTGTGCCGGCCGCACCAGGGACACCTCCGCGTGGTGGTTAATTGTACGTGTCAACTTGGCCAGGCCCCAGTGCCCCACTGTTCTGCCCAACATTGGTCTGGACGTGGCTGTGGAGGTATTTGGTAGATGGGATTAGCATTTTGAGTAGAGCAGGCGACCCTCCGTAGTGTGGTGGGCCTCGTCCAATCAGCTGACGACCTTCAGAGCAAACACTGAGGTCTCCCAGAGAGGAGGGAATTCTGCCCCAGACGGCGGCACAGAACCCTGCCTGAGGTCACACACCTGTCCTGCCGCCGCTGTCTCAGGGGAAGCCTGACTGCCTGACCAGTACCCTCGGAGCTACTCTCTGTTTCTCCGTGCACGAGCCTGCATGCAGAGCGTCCGGAGACCCCACCGTCAGATCCTTCTTGAGCTCAACCTCCCCTGCCCCCTGAGGCCCTCTCCCCACAGTGCTGTGCGGCCGTTCTCGGCCACGTCTCGGCTGGGGCAGGGCACAGGCTTTCTCTGCAGCCCTTGGAGAAGGGGGCCCTGCTGACACCATGGGTTCAGACCTCCAGCATCCAGAGCGGTGAGGAATAAATTTCCATTTTTCTAAGCCACCCAGGTTGTGGCACTATGTTACTCATACACTCACTTGGACCAGTGTCCCCACCCTTGACAGGCACCGAAGTCCTGAATCGAAAGACAAAGATTTCCTCCTCTCACTGATGTCCATGGGCAGGGTCAGGTGGCTGAGAGAAGTTTCTGCGTCCTTCCCCTGCCCTCTTCCTCTTCCCTCCAAAAGCATGTGAAAAGGCAGACCACTGTGAACTTCAGTGACCCATGTCAGAGGAGAAGTTGATGAGGATGGTTCGGATGACAAGGAACTCATCCAACCAGACCACAAAGAGCCAAAGTCAGCAAATGTGCTCACTTCCTAGAAACAAGTCACAGACCATGTAAGTCACACGCACAGAAATACCTACAGTTGCTTCACTGTTTTTAACGCAACCTGATGCCACGAGCACAAGAATAACCTTTGCCCTTGACCCGATTTGCACAATAAGAGATGAATCATCCAAGTCCAGTTGGTTGTCTTTCCTGAGAAATAAAAGAAGAAAGAGGTGGGAACCACTGAAAAAGTTATCAAGGAAACACTAACGAATTATCCAGCCACAGAAGCCATCGACTGGCTGCATCTTGAGAGAGGAGGCTGTTGCAAGACCTGTGACGAGGGCAGGTGTCCTGTGAGGGACGATGGGCCTCAGGGTGACCGACACAGAGTCTCCCAGCTGGGAGGAGCAGACAGAGCAGTACCAGGTGCCTATTTGGGACGTACGATATTCTGGTTCTTAAAATGGGTACAGTTAGTATTAATAACTTTTTAAAGCAGCTGACACTTTCACCACGTGCAGGCGCTGCCTCTAAGCCCTTCATGTTCAGCGTGCAACCCCCACCGACCCGGGGAGCGCAGAGCCTCCAGTGCCCCCCAGCCCCGCGGAGATGCTGGCAGGCAGAGACTAGTACACAGTCCCGGCTACACGGGCCAAGACGGCAGAGGCAGGACTTGAACTCCTGCAAGCACAGTCCAGGCTCCCTGCTCCTCTCCCTGCTGGCAGCCTCAGGTCCTACCTACTCTAGGATGGGGTAGGAAAAAAATGAGTTAGAAAAAAGAATGTCAGGATTTCATAATGGAAAAGAAATAAAGATGAGCAGACCCCGAAAGTCAAGACGAGCATGCAGAGTGGAAAGCGTGAGTCCCCCCGCAGAGCAGCAAGGGACAAGGCTGTGAACGACCCGACCCATCCGTTGTTCTCAGGCCAGGCTCACACTTGTCGGCGGGTCTTATCAATCCCGGGGGGACTCGCCCTCTCACGGTGAGCACGCTGGGACCAGGACCCCTGCACCACCCCGGCCAGGTGGGACCCACGATGGTTACATAACACCTTACAGGAAAAACGTCATGAAAACTCCATGCCCAGCTGTACCAAGGGAAGACCCCAGCCAACGTCCAACAGCGGGACATTCACAGGTAGGAGTTTAAAAGGAAAAAAATCCCACCGTGCAATATTAATGTTTTTCCCGCCAGAAGGAAGAACTAAAACTTCAAGACAAATTAATTACACCAGCAAAGGAGGTGATTTCAAAATGAGCTAAAAATTCAAATCCAACCATCCAACTTAGCTGCTTGCATTTACAGTTGCTTTAGTTTTGTTCTGAATAGTCTGTGACCGTTAAAAGGCATTAAAAACATAGCTGTGCTTTGTGACATAACAGAGGACGATGATTCTTCTAGTCTAGGAAGCCCAGGGGTTCACACTGGTAATGAAATGAAAGTCAGCATTGGGGGACTCGGTTAATGACTCTCTAGACACGGCACTCAACTACCAGGAGTAGTCGGCCAGTATGTAACCACAGTCATCCAAACCCAAGCCTGTAAAATGATACTTATTTCCTTCTTGAAATAAAGAAACCCAAACCCCAAATTATTTCCAACTCATGGAACAGCAACAATCAGGGGAGAGGAGAAGTATTCCAGGAAAATGGATTTTTCATATTGAAATACATACACCAATGTATTTTTACCCAAATCAGCATGTGTCATTTCTATTGTTTCTATTGATCATTTGAAGGAAAAACTAAAAGCAAAACATGTATGCTATGCTATGTGAGCCACGCAAATAATTAACTACACATAAATTAATCCCACACCTGTGACTCACGGATTGGGCTTCTGAAAAAATGACTAAGGTTACATAATAACGGGAGCTTAATTCTCAAATGACTTCACTCTTTTCAGACATGAATTTACTAAAAATAATTCAGTAACAAAACCAAATAACTCGAAGAGATGTCCTTTAACACTCTAATATTAACAAAAGGGGGCAAATCCAAAGAAAATACACTTACATAACAGACTTAGCTTCAAAAAACAAAAACTCTCACATACCAGCATATTTAATCCAATCTCCTTTACCTTCAATAGATGCTCTGTTGTCCTGTGATAATTAATTTTTAGCATGAGATTATCAAATAAAAATTCAGGTATTTGCTAAAGTCTCTACTTATTAAAGTAGGAAAGTAAAATCTCTTTGGGTTTTTAAAAGCAAGTTTTAACTTGTTTCAAATACCGTAAGAGGAAAACTCTTTAAATCTAAAAAGGGTTTTCTCGAAATACTAAATTATTTAGAATAGCCTCTTCTCTGGAGTACTTCACTCAATAAATATCCCAATTATTTCTAACGGCTTTACTATACAGAATAGAAGGGGTTTTTTTCCTCCTCCATGATATAAAGTCCTCCGAGAAATACACGCAGAGAACAAATGTTTTGCCCTAAGGAAAGCATATGCAACCCTTTCTAAAGAATCGTAAGGAAACAAAGATGTTTTATAGACGTTTACCATGCCTAGTTATCTCTTGCTTAACAGGCTGGGTGTATTCTAATAAAATCCCCTGAAAAGTACATTATCTACCAACAGACACCCTGACGTAGAAATGCCTTCTGGAGCAGGTGAGGAGCAAACTGTGGTTACCTAGAATTAATTTTAACAGCGCAAAAACGCTTTTAAGAACTTAGTTTATCATATTTAAATATAATAATATTATGTTATACATAAAAGTAATTTAAAATAATTACCCAGAATAGTCAAATTCACAGAGACAGAAAGTAGAATGGAGGTTGCGGGTGCAGGGGGAGTGGGGGGCGGGCACGGCGGCAGGGAGTTGGTGTTTGGTGGGGGCAGAGTTTGGGTTCAGGACGATGGGAAAGCTCTGGAGGTGGATGGCAGTGATGCCTCACATCAACGTGAATGTGCTTATTAATCCCACTGAACTGTACACTTGAATATGGCTAAATGGCAAATTGTGTTATATATATTATGCCACAATAAAAAAGTTCCATTTTTTATATATGTATATACAGACTCTGATTCAGGAGGCCACTTTGGGGAGAAGGCTGTGACGGTTCAAGCAATCTGGGGCCGTTCTCGTCCACCCACGATGAGATGCAGAATGAACACAACTCACTCTAATGAAAACCTGATGGTTGCCGTTCTGCGCCTCACTCCACTGCCTTCTCCCGGATACCCTCCACCCGGCAACAGTTAGGGAGCCGATACGGAGCCCTCAGAAGGAAGCTGATGGGCCACACTCGCCAGGTGATAGGACCTTCACTGGTGAGCCCCTGGGGCTGGGGCTGGCTACCTGGTAACTAACCACAGTTAATCAGATTTGAAATTAATTAGGTTTAGAATGTGCTTTTACAATTGCTGTAGAAAAGGTACCCAGCTAAGTAAACAACAGATCAACAAGCTTTGAAAAATGGGAACAGTGTATCCTCAAGCAATCCAGAAATTATCAGCCCAGACACCATACCACCCAACTGTGACCCGGCACGGCACACATTGTTCTTGGCTTCTAAGTAATGCGAGATCTTCACTAGAAGAGCTCCAGTGACAGTAGAAACTTGGAAGTAGTTAAAACTTCCTCTATTCATCCTGACTTCTTGGTTTTTAGGAGAAGATGGCAAACTGGAGAGGAACTGCCTGCTCTAACCTCGGTATTGGCGTATTCTCTGGGACAGAGCCGGGACCTCAGCTTCCACACAGGGGTCCCGCGATCAACGGGACCCGATTCCTTCCAAGTCAGCTCGTGTTTCCTCTAGGAATTTTCCTAAGAGCAATTGATTGGGAGTTTACTTCAAGTGCCCAGCAGGGTGTCAAGCTACACACATACACACACACACACACACACACACACACACACACGGTCACACAGTTTCATTGCATCCTCCCCACATTTTACAAATCTTCAAGCAGAGACCCGAAGCCTCACCCACAAAGAGAGTAAGTGGTGAATAACAACAGTGATGTATGAACCCAGACTGCATGGAAAGTGCCTAATAGGAATTTTCGAAAAAAGGTAAAATCATGACTCTCATGCAGATATAAAAATAAAGGCACGTTAAAGATCTTCTTTAACTCATTCAACAAAGGAGCCAGGCATGCGTCATAGCTCAAAGAAGGCAAGAAGGCCCAGATGTGGGTGGAGTACACACTCAGGGATACTGGAGTATACGGAGGGTAACATACAGGAATACACACAGGAAAACACAAAGAACATTGACATGACTGTGCAAATGGAGGCAAAACTGTTTTTTCTGCAGAGGAAAAATGACCCACCACATACCCTGAAATCTGAATTAGGTCTCCCAAGTGCCTGTCCCATCACAGCACCTGTTGCAAGTCATGTTATAAGTGTCCTTTGTCTGGTGTCAATCTCCCCACTGGACATGACACGTACTTTGTTCAGCTATTCCCCCCAGCTCAGCGCCATGTCTGAGTCATGGGAGGTGCTCCAAAAAAATGTTGAATAAATGAAGAAACAAGCACATTCACACTTACTGAATAATGTGTTCACTCTGCAGACATTAGGGTCTTAAAACTAGAAAGAATGTTGGGGGTCCCTGGGCTGCAGTGGTGGCCAAGGTGGGCACACGGGCCCCTCAGCGTCTGGATGAGTGCAGAAAAATGCAACAGTGCCGTGTGGGGAAGATGGTAAAGTACCCACGCCCCCTCCAAAAAAGAGACAGAAATACAAAGCCATATATAAAAAGGGTATATTATAGTCTATAAAATATGCCCTTTAATATTAAAGAACCTGTTTGCAGTCCATCATTCTTCATTTTAAAGTAATTAATGATTATAACACCTTGACTGTGGAAAAGGTGTTACCATTTTACTTCTGAGTTCTATATTCCTATTTGATAATCTGACTCCACAGAAACCCTGTGGATTACATGGTTTTCACTCAAAAGCTGGGACTCAATATACTGCAAAACATACGGAAATCAAATGTCCAACCAAAACCCTACCTATCAATAATTCTAAAAGTTACTCCTTAGCACATCAGAGAAAATCCATGAGACAGACACAAAAAAAGCCTCAGCTCTTTTATCCTTATCAAGCTTTACAGAGGCCAAGGGTACCTGCTATGTGCCAGGAGAAAGAAGACAACGTTTATCGCTGAGAGCCCAGGAGCCAGTGCTGGGTCCTTTCACATCTGTTATCTTACTCAGGCTGCACGGACCCGTAAGGAAGGTTTGTCACTGCAGTCGTCAGACGAGATGACTGAGACTCGGACACAGAGACGATCACATCCTCCTCATCTTCTTTTCCAAAAGTGCCCCAACTGATTCTTCCGAAAACAGAAAAAATCTGCTGATTCCCAGATCAGCTGTGAGTGAAAGGTGGTGCCTCTAAATTTGTCTATCTGGGGAACATAAGTCACTTCAAGAAATGCCATGTGGCCGGGCGCGGTGGCTCACGCCTGTAATCCTAGCACTCTGGGAGGCCGAGGCAGGAGGATCGCTCAAGGTCAGGAGTTCAAGACCAGCCTGAGCAAGAGTGAGACCCCGTCTCTACTAAAAATAGAAAGAAATTATATGGACATCTAAAATATATGTAGAAAAAATTAGCCGGGCATGGTGGCGCATGCCTGTAGTCCCAGCTACTTGGGAGGCTGAGGCAGGAGGATCGCTTGAGCCCAGGAGTTTGAGGTTGCTGTGAGCTAGGCTGACGCTACGGCACTCTAGCCCAGGCAACAGAGTGAGACTCTGTCTCCAAAAAAAAAAAAAAGAAAAAAAAAAAAAAAGAAATGCCATGAGATGACGGCTTTCCACAAGATGGTGACAACCCACAAAGACATACAGTTGCACATTAGTCTTATGTTTCTAAGGAGAAACACCCCATTTTTTATCAATGCACTCAGCGACTCGCAGGCTGCCCTCATCTTTGTGACAGGGCATTTAAGCGTGTGCTGTGACTAAGGACTGGCCGACATCCTGGCTGGGGTGTTTAGGAACAGGACAAGCTGAACTTGTGTACCACAAATAAAGTACAGTGCTTGTTTCTCTCCAGGACTCGGATACGCCAGAAACCTGGACTGCCACCAAGTGCAGCTCAAGAGCCGACTGTTGTGCCAAAGCATCCTACAGGCTCCTTCTCCAACAAAGACCCAGCGTCGCAGCAGCGAGGTTAGGACCTCTGTCTCCAGGACCAGTCCTATAACCTGCTGAATTAGCCTGCTCTGTATAAATGAGAAAGCATATCTCAGACGTGAAGTTAAATGAGCTTTCTACGTGTATGCAGTGGGCATAATTCTACATGGGAAAGGGCTGAGCTAACAGGAATTGTAATACGCTGACCTTGTTAGCTATGACACAGACAGCCCAAAAAAGGGTGAAACTATTTTTAATTTACCACTTCCAGGTGTGGCAGTACTTTTTCAGTTCACGGCACACGGTGCACTAAATACAATGTGCGGTAATGTCTATTTATGATATCGTGTGTATGAATACGCAGATGGAGCAATGCTCTTTCCTCGTTCCGCTCTCACTTTAGGATACAAGTCGCTCCTCTGAAGGGCACAGCAGGGTTGGGGATCAAGTGCATAAACCCTGGGGCAGGTCTGACCAGCTTAGATCCCAGCTCAGCCACTTCCTGGCTTTGTGCAAACTTACTCAGGATAATAACCTTGCTACCTGCTAAGGTCCTAGAGAGGATTAAATGAGCTAAAATAAATAAAGGGTTTAGAATAGCCTCGGGCACACGGTAAGTGCCAGAGCAGCATCAGCTCTTATCTGGCCAGAGTCTGCCATGGAGCCTCTGACTTGGGAGGCTGCAGAGAGGACGGGTCTCTGAGGGACTGCACACCCCACAGGCTGACGGCAGCTGACCCACCCACACAAACCATGCGACAAACGTGCCCTTTGGTTTATTCTTTGTATCTGAACGTTTACTTTCAAATACAGGTAAGCATTTCAGACACAAGCACAGTAAAAAAGAGCTTCCTATAAGAGGTATAAATGTACGTCTGCTGCAAGAACAACTCTACGTTTGTGAATGCTGTGAGTAAGAACATCAAAACCTTCAAAAATAAATAGGAAATTGATCAACGGAATGCAAAAATAAAAACAGTGCATCAGCTAGGCAACTTCACTTAGAATGTTACATTCTTTTTGATCCAACAATTTTTTTTAAATGTAAATAGTTCAAGGCAGAATGATAGATTAGACAATACCATAATTCTAATCTGTATGATTTGATGTCCTAGCCCTGGCATTACATAAAACAACCTTTAAGAGCTATATTTCATTTCTACTTATTTAATTCCACTTAAGCTACCCGTCTTTCAAGCAAATGCTCTACTTGGAAGTTTTCCATGTCTTAGGATTTCTAATAACATTTAAACAGTCATTGAGCATTTGGCCAAAATGTATAATAAGTGCACCTCTAATTTTCAAAAATAAAGGAAAAAGCAAACATATAGGCACTTTTCCACGTCTCCCAGCAATACATAGATTTTATTTATGTATGCATGCATGATTGCACGTACTTATCATTGGAGGAGAGAGAGAGAGAAGTCGTAACAGTGACTAAGAGGTTCTCCAAGAATCTGAGAGTCAGAAACACCCAGCCCAGCTGTTACGGGACTTCCAAGCTATCAGCTAAGGAAGTGATGTCATTCTTCAACATGCCTTTTCTGAGTTTTCATGGCTTAAATTCCAAAGGTGATATGAAAACATATGGTTTTAAAAGAAACGCTGGGAGTCACATGAAAGGATGAGCCCACTGTTGTTTAAGTAGTGGGGAGAGGAGGGAAGAGAACGCTGCTGGGAGGGCCGCAGGTACGTGCAGACTGACGAGAGCTGAGCCCAGCCCCGCCCTCCCCACACTGCTGCTTTCCTGACGGTCACTCCCACCTGACACAGCTGTACAAATGAAGATGGCAGCGTCTAAGAAAGAAAGGTCTTTTGTTACTCTAAAAAAAAAAAAAAAAAAAAAATCAACAAAACAAAAAAAACCACTTTCTTCCCCAGTCAAGGCTCTAGGAAACCAAAAAGCATTCCCACTCAACCGCTGAAACAGCGCTGGCACCTCAAGGACGCCCCGCGCTCAGCAGCCCCGCAATCTCCTATGAAGGCCCAGCCTCCGCTGCATATCTGCGCCAGGCCTGTGCTCAAAGACAGGGGACTTCAGCTTTCTGGCCTTTGGCACTTGCGAAAACAAAAGTGGCCATTCACCTAGCCGGAGGTACATGAATATCAGAACCACTGAGGAAAAGCCTGATCGAAACCCCTCACCCTCTTTCAAAAAGCAGATGAGAAGCCATGAACTGACAAACTGGAAATCCTTCACCCAGAGACCATTTAAATCCAAAGTTGTGTATACAAAGGCCGATCAACGGTTATCCTAGATGTGTCCAATTCCCCTCCAGCCTTGTGAAGGTGCTGGGGGAAGGAGAGTGGCCTGTCGTCTTGGAGGTTTGGTCGTGCTGCTCCTGTCTGGCATGGGTTTTTGTCTGTGTGCTCTGCTCTAGCTCGAGGCACCTGGGCCCATCTCAACCTCGTCTCTGCAATGCTGTTTGCAGGGTGCAGTGGACACCGCCCTCTGCACGTGGAGAGCACCAAGGAACGCATCTGGCCACACGCTGACTCGAATCTCGTTCCTCAACCTACAGTGCAACGGGGGCAAGCTCCGCTGCCTCTCTGGGTGTCCGCGTCCCCTCTGCAAAAGGGAGGCACCAGCACCAACCACGCAGAGTGGTTGTAAGAAACAAACAGACAGTGCCCGTCGGCAGAGTGTGCCGCCTGGCACCCAGGATGCAGCAATAAACACCTGCTACCCTCACGAGCAGGGGTCTCCAGGAAGGAAGGGGCCGGGTCCCTGCAGAACCCAGAGGCCTGAACATACGTGGGATGATTCAAAGCTTTTCGAGCCAGTTTGCCAGAGGACGCTACCCTGATTTCCTCGCAGGGAACTTAACAGTAGGTGGCTGAGCTACTTCAGAGGCCTGAGATCGGCACACGGAGCAAGGACAGGACAGAGTGAGGGACGACGTCAACTCACATTGCCATCCTTTGGGTGCACAAGACAAATCAACAGATATGCAGGAAGTGCTTTGCTAGGAGCTACAGGCTTAGTTCAGCCTCATGTTGGAACATGTTACTAAAGTTAAGTGTGTTGATTTGGGTTGGCTTGGGTTAACCGGGAAGGAAGATTTCAGAGAAGAACTCGGTTTTAAATGCAAGTTGGAAATGATTTATCAGTGGAAACATGGGGATAAGCGGTCAAATCCGCTGTCCCCACGCTCCACAGGTGATGTTCTTTCTAAAGATTGGTGCTGAGACAGGGAACCATTAAATTTGTCTGTTTTATAACAGCCAAGAAACTAATCAAGACTAAAACTTTACAATTCTTAGGTCTGTGATTTCTAGTGTCACTTTCCAAAAGTCCTGCCTCTCCACATTTTATTACACCGCAGAGAAGTGAGTGAAATTCCCATTTCAAATCATCTCCATGTGCTTGCATAATAAAGTCAGTTTTACAAAAAAAAGAAACAGACCCTTTTCCTCATGAAAGTGTCTACAAGTTAACTATCACATAGCATATTCTGAGTCTGTATGTAAAAACATAGACAAGTCAAACACTACTCAGTCAAAACAAAACATGACTTCTCAAAAACTGGTGTGGGTCGACTGGGTGCCCATTACCAAAAAAATGAACCTCAAACACAGTTTGCACCGCATACAAAAATTAACTCATATCCCCAAATTGTAAAACTTCTAGAAGAAAATATAGGAGAAAAATCTTTATCACTTTGGGTTAGGCAAAGCGTTCTTCGATCCACAGAAGAACAAACTGATAAATTGGACTTCATCAAATTATTATTAAAACTGCTCTTCAAAAGACACTGTTAAGGGAATAAAAAGACAGACCATCGACTGGGAGCAAATAGCTACAAATCATATATCTGATAAAGGACTTGTACTCAAAATATAAAAAGAACTCTCAAAACTCAATAATAATGAAGCAAACAGCCTATTGAAAAATGGTGGAAGATTTGAATAAACACTTCACAAAGACATGCAGATGGCAAATAAGCCCATGAAAAGAAGCTGCGCATCACTAGTCACTAGTGAAACACCAATTAAAACCCAGTGAGCTACCACTGCACTCCTATTAGAATGATCACAATCTTTCTCAAAAGACAAGACTGCTGGCCAGGATGGGGAGCAGGAATGCAAAATGACCAAGCCATGCTGGAGAATCACTTTGCAGTTTCTTATAAAGTTAAACACACAATTACCAAACAACCCCAAACTCCCACTCCGACATAATTTACCCGAGAGATGAAAACTTATGTTCACACAAAAGCCTCTGTGGGCACGTTGACAGTGGGTTTACTCATAATCACCAAGAACTGAAGACAGTTGAAGTATCTTTCAACCAGTGAATGGACAAACACACCATGGCAGCCCCATCTCAACAATGCACACTGCCGGTAAACACGGTGAACACGTGGAACACTACAGGCGGATCTCAGACAGGCTTGAACTGCTCCATGTCCTATGATTCTAGAAAAGATAAAACTCCGGGACAGAAAACAGATCCATGCTCCCGGCAACTGGAGGTGAGCAGGGAAGGTGAACTTTAGAGGGACACCAGGAATTCTTCAAGATGATGAAGACGGTTTGCGTCTTGATGGTGGTGGTGGTTACATAACATATGTGTGTTTGCCAAAAGTCATAACTGTATATTAAAAAGGATGAATTTTACTGTACGTAAATAAACCTCACTCAATAGAACTTAAAAATAAAACAAAGCCCAATTTTACCAAAAAACAAGACAGCTACTATCTATACAAAACTTGTTGCCAATTTTTAAACTACAAAGCCAAAGCTTTTAAAATCTATGTATAAAAAAAAAGACCTCCTAGGTTTACCAAATAGTGTAGCAGACATTCTACTATTTGTAATTTAAAGAACAGAACAAATGAAAGGTTCGAATCAATGTTGTGGCATATATGATGGAAGCATGTCTCCTCAGATCCATTTTTTGGGACTGAAGATGCCAGAAGAAGAATTACATAGCAACTTTTTTCATTTTTGCTTTTAGCATTTGAAAAATGTGCCACTTTTTCCTGGCCTCCATGGTTTCTGATAAGAAATCCCCTGTCATTCTTGTTGTTTTTCTCCGGCTGCTTTCAGGGTTTTTTTCCTTGTCTTTGGTGTACAGAAGTTCAATCAACATGTGTCTTGGCATGGACTTCTTTGGGTTGATCCTTTGTGGTTTTCTCAGCTTCTTGAACCTGAAGATTTTTGTCTCTTGTCAAATTTGGGAAGTTTTTAGCCATTTCTTCTACTAAGTTTTCAGCCTCTCTCTTTCTTTCTCCTTCCATGACTGTGATGACACAAATGTTAGATCTTCTGTTATAGTCCCACAGGTCCCTGAAGCTCTGCTCATTTTTTTTTCAATCTATTTTCTCTGTTTTTCAGATTAGATAATTTATATTACTGTTTTTATTCTTCAGTCTTCCAGCTCATGGGTTCTTTCCTCTCTCCCCTCCATTCTGCTTTTGAGTTCATCCACTAAGCCTTTTATTTGGGTTCCTATATTTCTCAGTTCAAACATTTCCACTTGGTTCTTCTTTATATATTCTAGTCCTTGCTGGGGCTATTTTTTCATTTGTTTAAGCATGTTCATAATTGTTCACCAAAGCATTTTTATGATGGCTGCTTTAAACCTTTTGTCAGATAACTCTAACATTTCTATCATCTTGGTGTTGGCATCTACTGATCATCATTTTTCATTCAATTTGTGGTCTTTCTGGTTCTTGTATGATGAGTGATATTTTTATCAACACCGGGAGATTTTCATATTGTTATGAAAGTCTGGATCTTATTTAAACCTCCTGTTTTACTGGCTTTCTCTAACACCATCTGGACGGAGCTGGTGTGGGGGAGGCGCTGCCTCTTCCCTGACAGGTGGAGGCGAAGTCCAAGCTCCCACTTGGCCTCCATGGACACCAGCAGGGTGTCCTCATGCGTGCTGGGTGGGGACGAGCCCCAGCTCCCTACCCAGCCCCCTCAGACATCACCTGCCACAGGACTGGGCACTCATCAGAGCCAGGCGAGGATGGGGTCCGGGGCCCCCCACTCATCCTTTGCTGGTGTGGGTGTGGGTGGGCCACAGTTTTTTCTGTGGTGTTTAGATAAGATCATTCAGTTATTCTCTAAAAGTTTTCTGTCTTGCTACACTACCCGCTTCTTAGTCCTTTGTCAGGAGAGTAGTCTTTTGTTTTGTTTTGTTTTCTTTGTTGGTATTTCTGAATTTTTAGCTTCTTCAGCCCCAAATATGGGATCCACAAGGCAAAAGGAAAACTGAGGGAACTCACCACATGTCATTCTGCAGGTCCTGGGGTTCCCAGGGGCTCTGCCTTCTTCTGTTTGTTTGTATATAATATCCAAGATTTTTAGCTGTAATTAGTGGGAAGAATAGGGGGAAGTATAGTTTTCCATCTTCCCAGAAGCAGAGTTCTGATGTGTTATTCTTCATCTTTAAATAGATTTTTAATGCTATTGAACTCAAAAGAAATCAAGAGCTGCTAAAGAGTTTGTTTTAAGAACACCCTGTAATTAATGCCACAGATCATCACTTCCGTCCTGTGCGCAAGCTGGCCTATTGTCAGCTGCATTATAGAGCCCGTGACAATGGTATTTTTACACTAATTTTATCATTTGGAGTCAATACATCATTAAGAAAATAAAACCACTAATTCCAGTCTCTTTGAACTTTTTCCACTGCTTTCAAAAATTTCATTCAGCAAAAACTTAATTTTAAAAATACAAGCAGGCCAGGTGTGGTGGCTCACACCTGTAATCCTATAACTCTGGGAGGCCGAGATGGGCGGATCACTCGAGGTCAGGAGTTCGAGACCAGCCTGAGCAAGAGTGAGACCCCCGTCTCTACTAAAAATAGAAAGAAATGATCTGGACAGCTAAAAATATATACAGAAAAAAATTAGCCGGGCATGGTGGCACATGCCTGTAGTCCCAGCTACTCGGGAGGCTGAGGCAGGAGGATCGCTTGAGCTCAGGAGTTTGAGGTTGCTGTGAGCTAAGCTGACATCACAGCACTCTAGCCCAGGCAATAGAGTGAGACTCTGTCTCAAAGTTTAAATTAAAAAAAAAAAAATATATATATATATATATATATGCAAAATGCTAGATTCAATGGAGAGCATAAAAGTGAATAAAATCCAAGGAGTTTGTAAATCAGAGGGAAAACAAACAAGTAACAAAAACAGATGACTGGCAGTATGCAGTAGGGGTACAAGGTCGCTCTGCAGCAGTTTGGAGGAAGGAGGAATTCTTCTCTCTGCTGCAGTGACCAAGGAATGCTTCATTGAAAGATGGGATAAAATGCAAGTCGGGCATCGCCAGAAGCGAGGACATTCCGGGAGAAAGAGATGCTGTATGCAGAGGAAAGAGAGGGCAGGTGTGGCGAACTAAACATAGTGCATCCGAGTAGGGTGGAGGAATCTGTGCTGGCTCACAGGGCAGTGCCGGGAGGGGCTCTGAGCAGAGGAGCCAACCGGGTCCGGGAGGCCCCACAGCAGGGCCCCCTGAGTGGCGAGCAGAAGGACCGGGAGTGGGGGGCCAGGGTTGACATGACTGCTGGGACCAGCCTGGGCCAGTGGGCACAGGCAGCCAGACCCCGGAAATCAGTCATGGCAGTGATAAGGCCATAATTCTAAACATGTACACGTGTGTACATGTGTGCGTGAAATTTCTTTTTCATGATGACGTTATATGAAGTCTCCCTTAACAAAGCAAGGGGGGGCAACTTCGATTCGGAATCATAAATTTTCTATTTCTCCAGAGAACTTAAAGATAACGAAGCATGAAATTACCTTGCAAAGGCATTCAATGTGATTCATGAATTAGTTAACAAATATACTTGGCCTTAATTAGTTAAGTTTCTCCTGAATCAACACCACACTAATGAGCCTTAAATACCTCTTCCCGCCTCCAGAATTCCTGGGCGCCCCCTCCAGGAGGCTCCGCCAGGCTTCCCCTCGCAGGAGCTGCGCACAAGCACCCATTGTGCTCCACAATCTCCAAGGACAATGTAGCTTTGTCCACGCTTGCCGGACTCAAACACCCGATTCTCTTCACCTATCTTAATACCCACGTGCACGTCCAGGCCACCATTCCTGGTCATAAGGCGGAGGAAGTCTCCAAATGAGGCCTCACACCCAGAAGGCCCCCATTCCAAACCCTCGGCAGAGATGAAGACGTGGACCCCTGTACAGCAGAGGCTTGACAGGTTTGGCATCTGGAAGGGGAATTTTTTCCAAGATCTTTTTTCAGTAGGAGCCAGTGTTAGTCTTCAATTCAAGCCTTACCCTCCCTTCAACCTAGCCCAGCACACACAGCAAAACCTAGAGAGCTGCTTGTTGAATTTAGCTGAATCGTGGGGTCCTTTTGGAAGTCGCTAGACCTCCAAAACGGACTTTTAGCAAAGTATCTTCCCCTTTACGTGACGTAAGTCTTGTTCTGCACAGGGCCAGAGAGTGAACACGTTTGGCTCTGTGTGCTACGTGGTCTCTGCTGTAACTACGCGACTCTGCTGTCGTAAGGTGAAGGCAGCACGTACAGCATGCATGTGGCTGTGTGCCAATAAAGCTTTATTTACAACAACTAAAGGCGGGCCCACAGCAGCCCTGATTTGCAGGAAGAGAATGCAACCTGCCAGATGGTCTCCTGTCCCACAAATACTGAGTGTCAGACTGAGGGTGGCCATGGTAAGGCCTCAAAAACCACTCAGAAGCCTCAGCTGATGCAATCTGAGAGCCAGCTAAAGTCGGACTCCCTCCCACCCCCTGGCACCACGTTTTTTCTCTGGCTGTCTGACACCTTCTGCATCAACATCTCAAGCCTTTTTAAAAATGTGTGGTCCTCGCAGGCAAACCAAAAGCATCAGCTACCGGCAGCTCTCGAGGCCCCTGTCCAAGTGAGCTACTGTCCAGGCTCCTCTGCATTACTCCTTTCCCATCAGAATGGAGATCGCTTATGACCCGCATCCACCCCATCCCCTGAATCCAGGAGCGCTGCGTGGTGGCCTCGGCTCCAGTGGGGTGGAAGTCAGGGGGTGCGGGGCTGCCGGACCTCAGAATTAGATGGCCCGTCTCATTTGGCATCTTCACCTGCGCACCACACTCATCCTTCACAAACATCCCCGGGAGCTACCCCAGCACAGCCTCAGACAGCCAAGACCTCTCAACCTCTTAGCTAATTTCACAGGCTCACTTAAATTTTCCCTCCTCCAGGCACCAAGATTTCACAACCAGAAATTTCAGCATCCTCTCCTGAGTTGCATTAAAGCTGTTCAAGTAAAAAGGAAGACCTTAAATTGCTCTGACTTGCATACAGAGCTTGAGGAAGAGCCTGCCTGGGCAAACCATCTTTACCCCTGCAGAGCCCAGCTTGGCTTCACAGAGGCCTCAGCACCGCTGAGGCAGAGAGGGCCTGGGAGAGCTGACATCTCAAACCCTTTCCTCGTAAGTCCTTGAATTTTGGCTTTGGGAGGGAAGAACCTGACCTGCCGAGAAATCTCCACCCTAGATCCTGAACCGAGCACCCCCCAGACCTGGAGTCTACAATGGCAGGAAGACCGAGGCTTGGGAGTTGAATGAGACAGTCCTAGTTTCATTGCTTCCTGGTCTGTAGGACAGAGACGCTGATGCCTCCCAGGAGGACCAGTGAGAAGGGGAAGTGAACACGGGAGTGTGGAGCTCTCATGCAGGGTCAGGCCAGGAACAGTGTTGATCACCGCAGGCCGGGCATGTGCCGCATGGAAGGCAGCCCATGCCACGCACAGATCCAATCTACCTTCCCAAACCTAGTTCTACTCACTGGAGTTAAACTCAGAACAAGGCTTAAGTTCCTCTTCCCCACAACTTTTCAGCACTGAAAACAGCTATGGGCTCTGCTTCTTGGTCCCGCCTTTTGTCCCCTGGGACCCAGAGCCATTGGCACCCCAACTCCGCCTCTGAGAACAAGGCCAGGGGGTGCATCCACCTCTCTTTGGCATCTTCACCCATACACCTGTCCTTGGGCTTCTGGCACCAAGGACGCTGGGTCCCCGGGCTCACACCAAAGCTGGGACTTCCTGCAGAGACAGAGGAATTGTTCCCTCCCAGCTCAGGGCGAACACATGGAGGAAGTACAGAGTGAACCAGCTCTGTCTCCTGCAGTCAAACGCGTCATCACCAGGCCCCTGCCTAGTCCCAAACAGCAAAGGTGGAAGTTAAATACTGCAGGCCTTCTAGATGTCTGAGTCCCTGTAACGCTTGGGGTGAGTTTTATTCAAACTCTTTAGCCACTGCTAACCACAAGCATTCCCACTCCTTCCTCCCCTCTCTTTGACCTCTCCATTTATGACAGATTTATTATCAGGGCCACCAAACCTTTCTCACCCCTCTGAGAAATCCCCGCTGGTGGTAGTCACGGTTATTAAGCACCCAGGGCAGGGAGACGATTGTTTATTTCGCAAAGACTTACTTGGTGCTTCCTCATTCTGGGTACCGTTCTGAGCACTTGGCCAATGTTAATTCATTGGTTCCTAACAGTGCTTTGGGCAGGGGCTACTGTCATCCCCTTATTACAGACGAGGACACAGGGCAGAGAGAGGTGACACAACCACAATCATGGCTGCGGTGGCAGAACAACAGCCCTGACGTGGTCCTAATCCCAGAGCCTGTGAGTATGTTATGTCACACGGCAAGGGGCGGTAAGGTTGCTGATCAGCCAACCTTAAAACAAGGAGTCGCCCTGGATTATGAGGACGGGTCCAATGTAACCACAGGGTCTGCTGGGTGTGTGGAAGGGGAGGCAGGACTGGCAGGGCCAGGCGATGCCATGTAAGACCTGGCTGGCCACTGCTGGCTCCAGAGAGAGGATGAAGAGGCCAGGACAGGGCAGGCACTAGGAGCTGGAAAAGCCAGGGAGACAGATTCTTCCCATTGCCTTCCAGAAAGGAATGCGACCTGCTGACTTTGGTTTTAGCCCAGTGAGAGAGGCCCATTTAGGACTTCGGACCTCCAGACTGTAAGATAATGAATTTGTGGTGTTTTAAGCAACTAATTTGTTTCAGCAGTGACAGGAAACTCACACAGATTTTGGTCCTGGGAGTGGAGTGTGGCTGTACCGAACGTGGCAGTGGCTCTGCAATTGGGCGACGGGCAGAAGCCAGGAAGAGTATGAGGAGCCTCAGGGCATCACCTAGGCTGCCCTGCACAGATGGAAACGTGGGTGTCAACAGCTCTGCTGGTGACAGACCAGAAAGAAACCTGCATCCTCCTGGAGAACAACTGAATTGGCACAAATAGATTATAGGTAGAAAAACAGATGTCAAAGGCGCTGTTGGTTAGAAGCCTCCGGTGGAAATGAGGAACACAATACTGGAAAGTGGAGAAAAGGGACCGAGCGGGACCGAGCGCCAGAACTGTGCCCTGTGGCCCTGTGGGAAGCAAAACTGTACGCAGGGGTTGGGGAGTTAACTGAGGAGCTTCCCAAGCCAAGTGTTGAAGGTGTAGCCCAGTTTGTTCTTGCTGTTTATACTAAAATGTGGAAGAAGGGGATGGATTGAGGGAAGACCCACTGAGCAAAGAAGAGGGGACTTAATGATTCGGGAAATTCTCAGTTATCCAGAGAGGAAGCCGTGGGTGTGGCTGGACAACCTTTTGCTGGTGCCTCAGAAGGATCAAAAGGCCAGAGCATTCTGCCACACAGGGGACTCCTTGAAGAGATTGGGATATGGACATCTTTGGGGGGACATTATTCTGTCTATCGCGGCCTGCCCTCTGGCCCCCAAAGACTGACACCCGTTCCACATGCAAAATACATTCACTCTATCCCAACAGCAAAGTTTCCACAGCAGCAGTTGGAAACTGGATGGGGAGTAGGGAACTGGGCTCGAGTCTGTTAACGGCTTTCCCACGCTTGGTCTTCAGGGTCAGGCACCAGGCTGCGAGCACGAGCCAGATATCGGCCACTGTTGGGCTACAGCCCTGAGGAAGGAGGGCAGGGCGATGAGGAGGGCTCCAGGGACCTGGTGATGAGGCCTCCACGGGCACACGGGCCGCTTTCCCATCGCCCTGTTATGTTTTCTCCAAAACATTATCAGATGGGAAACTGGAACATTTATTTCCTTGCTTGCCGTTCCCCTGCTCTGAATCCAAGGCCCACACAGCAGCGCCCAGCCTGTGCAGCTGCTGCTGCAGAGCAAGGACTACACGGCGCCGGGCACAGAGGAGGCACTCACGGGACATTTGCTGGTGACGGGCAGCATCATTTTAGGCTGTTCTGACAAACAGGTGACAGAGAGGAGGGCAGCGGCAGGTTCTCTCAGGGTTCTGTCTCCTCTCTAGGCAACCCCACCCCCTGCTTCCTGGACTTGCCAACTCGGGCACGGGGACCACTCCACGTCTGTCTGCCCAACTAGACGCAGCGGAATGACAAAGGCACGAGGGAAGGAATGGGCTGGGCCAGGCCGGGCCGAACAGACCAAGAGCTGAACCTCACTTAACTTCTCTGAGCGTCCCACTCCTGTCTCAAACATGCAAATAATCACACCTACCTCTGAAGGACTCTCCAGTCAGCTGATTAAGATAAAGTACTTCTCAACCCAGCTAATCTCTGTCCAGCTCCACCCACCGCCCGCCCTGCCCGCTGCCAGCAGCCAGGTCCTGGGTGTTTTGCAAAAGGCGTGACAAAAGTGCAACAGGAACTTTGACCCTGACTGTCTTATTATCGCTTTCTTTTTCCACGATGAAACATCCGAACACCCTCCACCTGCCCGCACATGCTGCCTCCTGTTACTGAAAGCAGCAGTCAAAGCAGTTTCTCCTCCTCCTGGTCCTCAGCCTTCTGCCTTGGTTATGACAGTTACAATGAAAACAACTTAAAAAGCATAGTGTGTGCGCTGGAAAGAAAGTTTAAGAGCTAGACAAAAGGAGGGAAAAAGCAGGGTCCCCAAAAGTTAAATTCTGAATTTCCAACAAGGATTATGGAAAAGACATCTGTTCCGACCTCTCTTCCCCGTCGAGTATTCTATAAGCCCAGCACCGAGGAGACAGGCACGGGGTGACCAGAGTCCCTCCAACTCCGACTCCGGACCTGGTTGCCCTGAGCCTGCGCACACAGGAGATCAGGAATGCAGAGACGGGGCCCTGCTGAGTTCACACTCAGGGTTCCAGGAATAAGAGGGCAGCAGCCTCCGCAGCCAGGAAATGAGCTGCCGCCCCCGGGAGCCCTTCGAGATATCTAGGACATCACATCAGCACTGTTACAAAATCCTCTGGTGATCAGGGTTCGGGCTGCATCACATCCCTGGCGCTGAAGAAGGAAGCGGCCGGTCAGAGTGAAACTGCCACTACCTACCCTCCAAGGCAGGAGCCTGTTCTAACAGCACCCGCAGCACCTGTTGCAGAAAAATCACCCTTCGTGGAAAGAGTCTGGCCTCCAGTCTGGCCACTATGGGGCCCTTGTTTTGTGTCCCCCAACGCCCATCCTGCATTATCCTCTTATAAACCAAGTGCAGCAGTAACGTCCAGCCAATCAACAAAAGGAGCGAAGGGGCAAAGCTTTGAACAAAGCAGGCGGACAAGTACTGCGAAAGTGATTGGATTCCACTTCTAGAGCGTGCCTTCCACCCTCGCCAAACGCCCAAGGCCAGGGAGTCAGCCTAAGTCAAGGATCACAAAGAAGCCTCGCCTTGCAGCCCTGGGGGGGGGGCAGCAGATTTGGAGAAAAGAGCAGGGAATGTACCTGGGGGGCATTGCAAATAATTTAGTCAAGATGTTAACAGAGATAGTAATGAAAAAGAAGGCATCAAAGAAAGCAGAAGGGAGGGGGGAGGAGTGGAAGTGCCTGGCTGAACTTCATTAATTCAGTTTTAGATAGAGAGTTCATTATAATCTTGTTTATTCAGCAGACTGGTGCACCCAAGACGGCAATTTAAAAATCCTGGACAGGACCTTTGGGTATATGACTTTTTAAAGTGCCGACATAAAAGAATTCTGAACCTTAAAGTTTCAGGCTTCCCAAAACTCACATTCTCTGAAAATGTATCATACCATTTCCAGTTTCTCCATTTACTTAGGGTATTTTCCTCTTTTTCACAGAGAAGGAAATACATTCCATTATTACACCATAATCATCAGTGTTGTTTTGCAAAGCTAAACTGAAAGCTTGAATTAAGATCCTCTAAGTTGTACTTCTGAGAAGTCACAAATACTACACACACTAAAAATAATTCATCACTATCTTAAAAATGCTTCTACAGGAAATCACTCCAAACCCACATGACATATATATGAGCCAGGATCAAGCAGAGACGATAAGTAAACTGTAAAATGCAGATATGATCTGCACTAAGAGATCTGGAAACTCCAGTTCTATGTCCTCCACTCCTGACTAACCCCAGCAGAGGGGAAACACTCTGTGCCTCAGTTTCCGTTTTCGTAAAAAAGAAAGTCTAATCAAACTGGCTCTACTCACCCCTCAAGTTTGTTACGACTATCAAGTGAGATCATGTACCTGAGGGTATTTAAAAACTGAAAATACTAAAGCAGCAACAAAGGTGTGCGTCCGGTCACCATGCGCAGCTCTGCACCGGCACGCGGCGCTCTGGAGCCAAAGGCGGCTTGGGTACACAAGTGGCCAGCAGGTTCTGTCTTTGGAGCCGGGTGCTTCCCCAGTGTAACACTGATTGTCGCCAAGGCGAACCGAGTGGCTGAACAGGCAGTCTTCTCAACCAGCAAAGGAGGACAAGTGGAAACGGGCTAAGGGTGGTCGCACCCCGAAACGGGGGCATCTGCTGTCAGAGGTCGGGACCTGTGCGCAGCCCAGAACAGCCGACCTGGGGGACACCTGCCCTGAAGGACGCCATCCTCGGGAACGCCTGCTGGAAGGCCCGCGCCCCCACCCCCGTTCCCTGCGGAGCCCCGAGGACAATGTGGCTCACGCGGCACCGGCCCTCACCTGCAGTGTCCCAGATGGAGATGTTGTAGGAGCGCCACTGCTTCAGGTAGAAGGCGCCGCCCACCGTGCTGACAGTGTCTGGGAAGCGCCGCTCCATGTACCTCTGCAGCAGCGACGTCTTGCCCACGTTCATGTCCCCCAGCAGAACGATCTTCCCGTCGGGCTTCCTCATCTTCCCGCAGGCAGCCCCTCCTGCGCCCCGCGCCCCCTGCCAGTGGCTGTCCGGCCAGTGCGCCCGGGGCGCAGCTGCAGGAGCGGGCCGCTGCCCCGAGACCGCTCGGACCCCGGACTCGCGGGGACCTGGACTCGCCGTGACCCCGAACTCTCGTGAACCCTCAGAGACCTTCCCCTCTGGACGCCCGAGAGCGCAAAGGAGGAAGCGTGCGTCGGTGCCAGGACAGGAGCCGGGACCCAGCGGTGAGCCCACGTCGAGTACCCAGCCAGCGGCCAGCCACCCCCGCCCCCAGTCCGCCTCCCACTCCGCCCCCAGCCTCCCCTGCCCCGCCCCCACCCTCCCCTCTGCCGCCCCGCCCCTGGCCCCGTCCCCACCCACCTCCCGTACGCCCCCGCCCCCACTGGACTTCGCTCTTTCGCTGGATCTCAGCTTCCTTTCGCCCCGTGGGGCCGCGCTCTCCAGCCCAGTTTAAGCAATCGTCGGAGCGCCAAGCTTAGGACTGCTCCAGGATGGAAAACGAAAGTTCCAGAACCTCCTTCCGCCTCGCCTACTTCTACGAACTGGTCTGATGTGGGGACCGAGACCGCAGGGGCCGTCGCTTCCCTACCGAGCGAGGCCAAAGACCAGGGTCCCGGCGACCACAGCCGTGTTTCCCGGATGGCTGTCCTTAGGTGAAGCCGGCGACCTCCTGCACTCCATCTTCGGATGATTTGCGTCTCTGCGGGTGCACAACTCTGGCCGACAGCCAAGGTCACGGTAAAAAGTTTACCTTGAATGAGCGGCCGGAGAAACCCATCCTAAGGCTCTTACTGGCTGGGGAGGCGGAGGTGGGGAGCGCTTTCTAGTGTAAGTTTTTGTTTTTTTCCCTTTGCAAAAAGACTTTTAGCTTGTTTGTGTCTGAAAAGTGGACAGCTTCTCTATTTAAAACTTGGAATGAAAATTTTATTTGGGGGATTGTAATGACTTCTAGCGAAATCTTCCCTCCTTCCTTTTTTAAGAGAGCAAACCTTCAAATGCTTTTACAATATTCAGCCCGTGGGATTTAGTATTTTTTTAGAGAAATTGCAGCGGTAGAATGAACGCTGTAATTGGAGGCCTGGTGGGCAGTGTCCCTCAGGCCTGGCCTGGCTGGGACAGGTGTGACCCTGAGCAGGTTAGCCTGCCATTGACATCCTCCTCCGATGGGTGCTGAGACTTCGAGGAGGGAAGGCATTGCACACCTGCCCGTCCACCGTGTAAGGCTGCCCAGACCACAGCCGTGCGGGGCTGGAGTGGAAGTGGGCATTCTGTGTGTGGAAGGCACTCGTAAGCGGTCCAGGCTCCTTCTCAGCCACCACTGCCTCTGCCTCAGAACAGAATTTATTGAACAGAATTAAATACTTATTGAATGCCTGTTGCATACAAGTGTCAACCTAAATAATAAAGAGAGGCTCTCTAAAAGAAAAGGTGTTTATTCCAGAGTAGGGCATTGCAATGGGAATCCATGTGCCATAGTAAACTATGTAAATATTTGGGGAGATAAAGGAAGACTAAGGTTATTAAAGGGAAAATGAGGAGGATTACATAATTGTTTGGAGATCTGTGGCTACAAAGATCAATAAATAACAAAGGTGATTGTTACTGTTATAATTATCAGACTGTTGGCAGTCTGAGGTTGGACAGCAGTCTCTGAGCAGATGTCCTTGCAGAAGTATTGTTTGCATAAGGCCGCGATGGCCACTGTGCAAGGTTGTGGTTTTTCCAGGGTCCTTTTTGTTACCAGGCATGCCAGTGTCAGAACCCCTTTCATGGGTTTCCGGCTCTGTTTGTCAGGATGTTCCTAGCATGAGTGACTTTCACACAAGCCACAGTGCCAAGCCTAGGGGGACACAAGCATGATTAAGATTTGGTTCCTGCCCTCCAGAGGTTCACAACGAACTAGAAAGTGAATGGCTTTTGAGGTTGCAAGTAGGTCTGAGTGGCCCCGCTGGCAGGTGGGGCTCACAGTTAGGGCTGGCTGGACCGACAGGCAGGGGCCGTGCACACTCCTTCTGAAGCTTCTAAAGGAGAATCCGTCCAGGCTTCTTCCAGCTTCTGGGAGCCCCTGGCCTCCTTGGCCCATGCCTGCAATCTCTGCCTCTGCCCTCAGGTCTCTGTCTTCTTTCTGTGTATCTTTTCTCAGCCCAAGTTTCCCTCTTCTTATAAGGACAACAGTCATATTGGATTAAGGACCCACCCTACTCCGGTTGACCTCATCTTAACTAACTGCATCATCTGCAAAGACTCTGTCTCCAAATAAAGTCACGTTCTGAAATACTGAGTGTCTTAGTCCATTTGTGCTGCTATAATAAACTCCCTGTGACTGAGTGATTTGTAAATTATAGAAATGTATTTCTCACAGTTCTAGAAGCTGGGAGTCCAGCTGGAATATTAAGTTGCTGGCAGGTTCAGTATCTGGTGAAGGCCTGTTCCTCATAGATGATGCTGTCTAGGTGTCCTCACATTGTGGAGGGCTGGAAGGGCCCTATTCCCTTCAACCTCTTTTATAACAGCACTAATCCAAATCCAATCATGCATGAGGGCAGAGTCTTCATGACTTAGTCAGTTCCCAAAAGACCCGACTCCTTAATACCATCACCTTGGGGGTCAGGTCTTCAACGTATGTTTTGGTGGGGGGCAGTCACAATTCAGCACATCACAGTAGCTATAAACCGTGTATTGGAGCACTTCAGTTACCCACTGCTGCATAACAAACCACCACAAAATGGAGTAGCTTAAAACAACAGCCATGTTGTTCCTCTGTGTTCTGTGGGTAACCACGTCTGGCTGAGCAGCTCTGCTGGTCTCACTTAGGGCTCTCAGGGAGCCACAAGCAGTCAGCAGCTGGGACTGGGAAGCCCTGGAGGTGAGAGACACTGGAAGGCTCCATTTATTCTGCAGGTGTTCAAGGCTCACCTACAGCCTTTACACTTCTCTCTTTCCTTTTACCTTCAGGAAATTCGTCTCTTCCTGGAGCATGATTTATGGCTCTTCACCTTTATCTCCTGTCTGCTTCTCTCACCTGAGCTCTTTGTCCATTTCTCCATCCACGTAATAAACCCTTCTACGTGGATGCTTCAGTATGGCAACCCACCACTTCACCCGTCTGCCCTGCCTCTGGATGCATAGTCATTCATTCTTCCACCTTCTCCACATCCAGTTAATCCCCAAGCCCAGTGGATTTCCCCTTCTAAATAAATCCCTTTTATATCTTATCTTTTCCCACAGACACCAGCTTGTCTGGAACCTCCTTACACCTAGATAATTAGAATCTACTCCTATCTGGCCTCCTAACTCCAAGCTCCGCTATCCCATCAACTGTCAGCCTGACCTTTCATAACTGCTGCTTCCTCTGCTCAGAGACCTGCCATGGCTCACTATTTCCTACCTCCACAAGGCACAAACTTTGCCCCTCCCACACCCTCACACTTAGCACCCTTTTTACAACAGTTCCATCCCTTTGCCCTATATTGCCCTGTCCTGCTTAATTTTCTTGCCACTCTGTAAAATTGTATGGCTTATTTACATGTTTAATTGTGTAGTCTGCTCTAGAATATTAGCTCCATGGGGAAGGGATTTTGCTCACCACTGTGCCTGGTGAACAGTATTCAGCACACGATGGGCACTCAAGAAAGCTTTGTGTCATGGAAGAATGAATGAATTCCGCTCTCCTGGCAAGGCCGGAGCAACGTTCTGCAAACCTGTCATGACCAGCCATCCTGCGGTTCTTGCTCACTGAAGTTGCCTCACCTGAAAGGCCCTCCAGTCCCCCATCCGTGCAAGTGGACCTAAGACTTTCAGCCCAGGCACAGCTCTTCTGAGTCCTGCCCCACTGGTGAACCCTTTCCTGGCACTGTATCTGGGTCTCCACCACCCTGCTGGCCTTGTCCATGCAATTTATCCCCGCAGGTTACTAACTGCCTCACTTTGCTCTCATCTCCTGTAGTAACTTAAAAATTCCCTAGGACAGGGAGCAGGTTTCAAACCTATTCCGTGCCTCACCCAGCGCATTGCACCTTTCTCAGCACACTCTATCATTCAGTGAAGGTTTGAACGAAACCTCATAAATGGGAGGGGTCTTGGTGTTTTGTTTTACCCATGCCTCCCAAGTACCTAGCACTGGAAGGTAGTTGATCCTCAATTATACGTATTTTAATAAATTTGCTGGTGAGCTGACTGTTGTCTCCATTTGACACACTGCTGCTTTCAGAACAGGGTTTATGGAGGGGAGGGACTGTTCCCTGCACCCAGCCCAGTGCCTGGCATGTGGAATTCACTCTGAAAGTTTATTGAAAAAGTTGCAAGAACTTTCCAGCACTTTGAAAAACAAAATGTAACCAGGAGAATGTGTCCATATCCAATTTCAGCTGCTCCTTATGCAAATACCTTGCAGACTGCCAGCCTCTGTATTCACATTCAGGAAGCAGCATTCAGGCAGGGAGGCACGGGCTTGAGTGTTTAAACCAGCTAACTTACGTGCCAAATAAAGATGTTTATTCTGCCTGGATTTAAACCACTGGCTGAACAGTATAATTCTCTTTCAATTTTGTAGATGAAATGTGCCTTAAGGCCAAGAAAATGATGTAGTTCCTTTTTTAAAGAGGTGCAAATTGAGCCATTCTATGACCATCTTACAGTCACAATTTCAAAAAAAAAAACCAAAGAAAATGTGATTGTTTCTCTTAGATTTTGCAAAATGGCATAGGAGAATTTTTAGGTACTTCATTGTAGAACAACTCTATCTTTCAAATTACTTTTCTCCTTTCTCAAAACAAAACAAAACACCTGTTTATTATGTAGTCCTTCAGCAGATAGGAATAAAAGCACCTACTACACACTAAGCCCTGACCCAGGGACAGAGCAGTGAGGAAAACAGACGAGCACCCCAGGCCTGGGTGTGCGCTGGGAGAAAGACAGCAAAACAAACAAGGAAAATACAGGACACAGCGCCCTAGGTGGTGAGTAAATGTTAGATGGAGAAAATAGAGGAGGGAAGTGGGTAGAAATGTGGGCTGAGGTAGGTGCAGGGCTCAATTTTAAATAGGATGTGGACGAAGAATTGCAGCGAGTGTTAGGAGGAATAAGGCATTATATCAACAATCTGCCCAAACCATTTCTTCTTAGAATCAGAAAATCCTTTCATTTGGTTCAACTGATGCTTTCCATCAGCTCATTTTCTGTTTATCATAAAAATTTTCCTGGGTCTTCAAAGCACATTTAATGGAGTTTTATAGAAATGGAAACGAAATCAATACAAACTCCAAAAAGGTAGGTTTCTGGTAAGAAGAGAATCTTACAAAATAAAAAGTATGCCGTGCCGTTCCCTACGGAGGAAAGAGTACAGATCTCATCTTCTGCAGCATCAGATCACGGTCTGGGTCACTGGTCCAACCTCTGCCTCATCAGTTGTATTAGTCAGGGTTCTCCACAGAAACAGAACCAGGAGGATACATATTGATACTGAGAGAGAGAGAGATTATTTATTATAAAAAATCAGCTCATGTGATTACGGAGGCTGAGAAGTCCGAGATCTGTAGTGGGACCCAGGAGAGCCGATGGTGAGGCTCCAGTCCAAAGCTGGCAGGCTTGAGACCCAAGAAGAGATGATGCTTTTGTTGGAGTCCAAAGACAGTGAAAAACTGATATTCCAGCTCAGGGCAGTCTGGTGGGAGGAATTCCCTCTAACTTGGGGGAGGGTCAGGCTTTTTGTTCTATTCAGGCCGTCAACTGGTTGGATGCGGCCCACCCACAGTGGGGTGGGGGCACCTCCTGGGCTCAGTCTACCACTGCACGTGCTATTCTCATCCAGAAGTACCTTCACAGACACAGCCAGAGTAACGTTGGGCCAAATGTCTGGGCACCCTGTGGCCCAGTCAAGTTGATATGTAAAATTAATCCCTAGATCAGTTCTGGTCCACACCATCCATCCACCTCTTCATCACTGGTCCATTTTCTGCACCGTCTGATATCACATCTCCTGAAACACATCCACTTCAGGGGGGTCTTAGGTTTACTCCTGCCCATGAGTCACACTTGGTCTGGGGTCAGTTCTACAGCATCTGCCTCCATAGTTTCTTCCACGTCACTCCATTCTTTCCATGCTTAGCTCAGCTTTATCCAAATCTGGATTCCATAAGTAGATAGATACCTAAAAATTCCTTCTCACCAAACTTTGTCTCAAACACACAACACAGATTCTCTCCATTCAAAACGTAGAACCACAGAGCTGGAAGGAACCCTGCTGACTGTTCTTAGATTTGGGGTTGTGGGAACCAGTAAGACTCCTCAGAAAAATGTGTACACAACAGTATGTACACCTGTGTGTGTAATACCAAGGGGTGCACTGGGCCCAGGGAACGACCAACAGTTATGCTCCTTACAGTAAATCATAGCCACATTCCCAACTGTTTGCCCTGGCTGGGCACTGTGATATGTGTTCTACGTGTGGGGTCACCGTCCACACCTCACAGTCACCACCACTTACAGATGGGAAAATGAGGCTCGTAGAGGAGGGAGAATGTCTTCAAGGCAGATGGTTGGTATCCTGGGAGATGGAGTTCAAATCCAAGTACAGGCACAGCTCGGAGATACTGCAGGTTCAGTCCAGACCAGATTCACAATAAAGTGAATATTGCTGTAAAGAGAGTCAAACAAATTCTTTGGTTTCCCAGTACACATAAAAGTTAGGTTTACACTATACTGTAGTCTATTAAGGGTGCAATAGCATTATGTCTAAAAAACAATGTATATATCTTAATTTAAAAATATGACTAAAAAATGCTAATGATCCTTCAGAGAGTCATAATCTTTTTGCAGGTGGAGGGTCTGGTCTCCATGCTGATGGATGCTGACTGGTCAGGGTTGTGGCTGTTGAGGCTGGGGTGGGTGTGCCAATTGCTAAAAATAACGCAACAGTGAAGTTTGCTGTATCGATTGACTCTTCCTTTCACAGATTTCTCTGTAGCATGTAATGCTATTTGATAGTGTTTTACCCACAGTAGAACTTCTTTTAAAATTGGAATCAGTCCTCTCAAACCCCACTATTGCTTTATCAACTAAGTTTATAGAATATTCAAAATTCTTTGTTGTCATTTCAACAGTGTTCACAGCATCTTCACCAGGGGTAGATTCCACCTCAACAAACCACTTTCTTTGCTCATCCATAAGAAGAAATTCTTCATTCATTCAAGAGATTGCAGTTATTCAGTCACATCTTCAGGCTCCACTTGTAATTCTAGTTCTCTTGTTATTTCCATCCTATGTTCAGGTGCTTCCTCCACAGAAGTCTTGAACCCCTCAGAGTCATCCATGAGGGTTGGAATCAACTTCTTCCAAACTCCTGTTAATGTTGGTATTCCGACCACCTCCCGTGAATCACTTGTTGATGGCATCTAGAATGGTGAATCCTTTCCAGAAAATTTGCAATTTACTCTGCCCAGATCCATCAGAGAAACCCCTGTCTATGGCATGTGTAGCCTTACAAAATATATTTCTTAAATAATAAGACTTGAAAGTCAAAATGACTCCTTGATCCATGGGCATGAAAACCCATTCATCTCATTGTACACCTCCATCAGAGCTCTTGGGTGACCAGGTGCATTGTCAATGAGCAGTAATATTTTGAAAGGAATCTTTTTTCTGGGCACTAGGTCTCAACAGTAGGCTTCAAATGTCCAGTAAACCACTCTGTGAACAGCTATGCTGTCATCCAGGCTTTGTTGTCCCGTTTACAGAGCACAATCAAAGTAGATTTTGCATAATTCTGAAGGGCCCTAGGATTTTCCAAATGGCAAATTAGCATTGGCTTCAACTTAAAGTCACCGGCTCCATTAGCCCCTAACAAGAGAGTCAGCCTGTCCTTTAAAGCTTTGAAGCCAAGCATTGACTTCTCCTCTCTCTGGCCATAAAAGTCCTATATGGCATCTTCTTCCAATCTAAGGCTGTTTCATCTACACTGAAAATCTGTTGCTTAGTGTAACCACCTTTATCAGTGATCTTAGCTAGATCTGGATAACTTGCTGCAGCTTCTCCGTCAGCACTTGGTACTACACTTTTATGTCACGGAGACAGCTTCTTTCCTTAAACCTCATGAACCAACCTCTGCTGGCTTCCAACTTTTCTCTGTAGCTTCCTCACTTCTCTCTCAGCCTTCAGAGAATTGAATAGAGTTAGGGCCTTGCTATGGATTAGGCTTTGGCTTAAGGGAATGTGTGGTGGGTTTTATCTTCCACACAGACCACTCGAATTTTCTCCGCATCAGCAATTAGACTGTTTCACTTTCTTATCATTTGTGTGTGCACTGGACTAGCGCTCTAAATTTCCTTCAGAAACTCTTCCTTTGCATCCACAGCTCACTGCTTGGTGCAAGGGGCCCAGCTTTCCGCCTGCCTTGGCTTTCTCCATGCCTTCCTCACTGAGCTTAGTCCTTTCTAGCTTTTGATTTGAAGTGAGAGACACTCACTCTTTCTTTTACTTGAACACTTAGAAGCCACTGTAGAATCATTAACTGGCCTAATTTCAATATTGTTGTGTTTCAGGCAACAGGGAGGCCTGAGGAGAGAGAGACAGGGAAATGCGGTCAGTGGAGCAGTCAGAGCACACGCAGCATTTATTGATGAAGCTCACCGTCTTATATGAGTGTGGCTCCCGGCACCCCCGAACAATTAGAAGAGTAACATCAAAGATCACAGATCACAGATCACCATAACAGGCATAACAATAATGAAAAAGTTTGAAATACTGTGCGAAGGGAGCTGTTGGAACACATGCTGTTGGGAAAATGGTGTTGACAGACTTGCTTGATGCAGGGTTGCTACACCCTTCAATTTGTAAAAAGCTCGGTATCTGTGAGGCGCAATAAAAGAGGTGTGCCTGTGAGCAGAAGCAGAGCGCAGGACTGAGCCACTTCCATATGCCGCCGCACCTGCACCAGAGACTGCGGTGACTGCCTCAGCCACACAGTAGCCAGTGACAGAGTAAGGACCAGAGCCCAGGGTTGTGGGTTCCCTGTCCCCGCCTTCCCCAGGACCCTGTGCTGCCCGGGGCCCAGCACCTGAGTGCATGCTGCGCCCACCGCCCTCCCTGTGAAGGACCCTCCAGGGTGCCTTGAATTGGAAGAAGGATGCTTGACCTCTTCCAAGCATTTCCAAGCCCTCGTTGCCTGTCTACTTTTCCCTCCTCTCCTCTCCTCTCCTCTCCTCTCCTCTCCTCTCCTCTCCTCTCCTCTCCAAGAAATGCCGTCAAGGCCACCCCGCCCACAGAGCTTTCTGTCCATCACATGGCTTGGCATGACCCGAGCTGGCAGAGCGGTGTGGGGAGAAGGCGGCCTGGACCCTGCTTTAGAACTGGACAGTTGCCTTAGACTGGCCAGCACATGCTGGTCTCCCTCACCCACAGGGACTGGGTAATGCGGAGGCTGTGCCCTCCTGGTGGGTCATGGGGACCCAGAGGCACAGGAAAGTGAGCAGTGAGGCTGGTTGGGGGTACATGGGAACCCAGTGGCCTCCACAACCCAGCAGGTGAAGACACCAGCTGCCCTCAGCCACGCCCGTGCCCCACCTGCAGGGCCTCAGGTGCTGAGCCTCAGGTGCTATGAGCACATTCCCACCTCACTGCATTTTATCTGCTGCCTCTGTGTCTGCGATGCCGTCTGCCCTCCTGCCTCGCTTGAGTGAATGAAGAAAGTCACAGAATATTCTGATAATGTTCCCCAGGACTCCTGCTTAGTGAATACTTGCATGAAATATTCCATGGGCAATTCCTCTCCTAGGTACAGATCCAGAGGTATTGAACCCAGGAGTTGTACATGGATGTTCATAGCAGAGTTATTCACAATAGCTAAAAGGTAGGGGCAACCCAGTGTCCATGGATGGATGAATGGGTAGACAATATGTGGTCTATCCATAAAATGGAGTATTAGTCAACCATGAAAAAGAATGGAATACCGACACGTTACAACGTGGGTGCCCCTTGAAAACATTGTGCTGAGTGAAGGAAATTAGACACAAAGGGACAGGTGGCTCCACTTGTGTGAAGTATCTGTTTGATAGAACAGGTAGATCCGTAGCGACAGAGTAGACGAAGTTACCAGGGCTGGGGTGTGTTTCGGGGACAAGGAAAATGCTCTGGAGCTAGAGCGTGGTAACAGTCACACAACTCGGTGAATGAAGAGAATGTCACTGCCTTGCACACTTTTAAATGGTCAACTTTATTCTATGTGAATTTCACCACACAAAAAAAGACTAAATGGAACTAACAAAGCAGGCATTCTTCCTTCGGTGAAGTTCTATTCAATAATGAGGCACAGCTAACTGGGTAAAAGTATTAACAACAACAACAATAATGAAAGCATGGCCATGCGGTCCTGACTCCCACAGCCCCTCCAGACATCAGCCGTGGAGGGTGCCTGTCTCTGGGGGACGCCCACACACACTCCGTCCCAGCCACAGGGAGCTGGGAACCAGGCAGGGAGCGCCCGAGGTCCGGTCCAGCCATGTGCACTCCTGGGGGCTGCAGAGAGACGGTGCCCAGCGACAGGGGCAGGACTTGTTAGTGGCCTCACAGGGCAGCTTGGAGCATAGAAACATTTGTTGACCCACTGGCTATTTTAATTATGATTTTATATAAGAACTTAGTTAAATCATCAAAATTAGGGGATTGAGGACTCTGTACCCTTCACCAGGCTGCTGGGCAAACTCGACTTACAGAGAGACTGTCAGGCACAAGCCGCTGCCCACAGGTGGGGAGACCCCACTGACAGCATCTGAAAACCACTCTCCCTGCTCAAGCACAATAGTGAAACAAAATCACCGAAGCTGTAGTGACAGTAAGGTAGCAATGACCCCAGCATTGTAGTGAGGTTTAGCACTATTGGATTGTGCTTGTATATGACTTCATGGTGTTAGGAAATCTATTCTACAGGACTACCCTGCCCTGCCCACGAGCAACCCAAGAGGTTCCTGAAGGAATTCCAAGTTTCTGGATGGGAGGAATCACGTCTGCCTCTTCTTCACACCCCAGCACGGAGGAGAGGACCTGGAACGCTGCAAGGAATAAGTATATCTTTTAAAAAATAATGGAAAAGGGAGAGAACATATACAATCAAATACCCACGTTGTTCACGGTCATGAGTACCCGGGAGAATGCCAGGTGTCATGAGCTGACTTGTGTCCTTCTACAATTCATATGTTCAAGCCCCAATCCCATACCTGGAACTGGGCTGTGCTTGGGGGTGGGGCCTTTAAAGGCGATGTTAAAATGAGGTCACTGGGGTGAGTCCCAATCCACTATGACTGGTGTCCTTATAAGAAGGGCGATTAGGACACAGACACCACCCACCAAGGGGCAACCACACGAGGACACAATCAGAAGGCAGCAGGGAGGCTGCAGAAGGGACCAGCCCTACTCACACCTTGGTCCCGGACTTCCAGCCTCTGGAACTGTGAGAAAAAATGCCTATTGTTTAAGCCGCCAGGTCCTGGGTACTTCGCTGTGGCAGCCCTGGCAAACTGCGACGACAGAAAAGCAGGTCATGTCCTGGTTCCCGAGGATGTGGCCATCTGTGTGGGGCAATAGGACATAAAGACCCAGTGTGTCATGAAGCAGAGAGATGAATGCAAGAGTGTCAGGACAGAGAAGACACAGCGCGACCGTCCACCTGCCGAGGGAGGTCAGAAAACCGGGCCACAGTGTCTTGGCACACAGCTAGGCTCGATGGACACTGTGCACCAAAGGAATCTGAAAACCCAAGCTGTAGAGTCAGTGAGGAAGAAGAAAACAAGAAATGCACAAGGTGAGAGGCGGGGTATTTCCAAGCGGGCACACCCGCAGAGGCCAGGAGAAGCAGTGCTTTCCAGAGAAGGCGAATCAGAACTCTGCTTGGCCACGTGCGGTCTGGTTCTCTGTCCAGTGGCTGCGATACCAGCAAGAGGGTGAAGTCATAGAGGTAGCAGCGGACAAACGAGCACCACTCAGAAACGACCTGCAAGCACAATGTTGGGAACAACATCCAGCCGGCCGTGGTGGCGCACCTGTAGTCCTATCACTCTGGAAGGCGAAGGCGGGAGGATCGCTGGAGCACAGGAGTTAGAGGCAGCAGTGAGCTATGTCCAGCCTAGGTGACAGAGCAAGGCTCTGTCTCAAAAAACAAAAATTTAAAATCTGCTAGATCAGGGGTCCCCAACCTTTTTGGCACCAGGAACCAGTTTCACAGAAGACAGTTTTTGCATGGATGGGGGGGTGTGGGGTGCAGGGGTGACGGGGAGGCAGAGTTCAGGTGGTGATGCATAGCTAGGTTTCTGACAGCCACAGACACATAGCGGGCCATGGCCCTAGGGGCTGGGGACCACAGTGCTAGATCACTTACAGAAAAATTGAAAAAAATTAATTTGGAGTACCTTAGTCTATCTGCACAGGACTATTCACATTGTTTAGCAAAAGGAAGTTGAGCTGTTAAAAGAAAAACCTAAACCTAAAATATTAGACTACAGGGAAGAATAAAGAAAGAATTGCCTAAATTTGGGGTGGGGGCAGGGGGGAGGCAGAACAAAAAAAAAAAAAATAAGGAAAAATTAACTTTTCTAAAAACCTTAGCATAAGCTTTCAAATCTTAAAATCACGAGATTTATCATCACATGAGAGAAGGCTCTGTCTCTTGCTCTGTTGTGCTTTCTGCATATTTTGAAAATCACAGTGTCCACTGTGATTATTAGAATTTGGCAAGGCCAGGCCTCCTGCAAGACATTGGCTGAGGGCCTCTGTGGACCGAGAACAGCGTCTGGAGCACAGCCTGGCTCCGACATCGCCTGGGCTCTGGGTGTCTCAAATACCATCACTCTGCAAATTAGCAAAATATGAGGCAGCGGGAACGCAGTTGCTGGGTTCCTTTGCTGAGTGCACACTACCCTGCGCTGAACAGAAGGAAGGATTTCTGGCAGAAGGGCCAAGATAAGATGGATGGACAGGTAGACACCTGGCCCTGGTGATGGAACCAGAGGCCACTTGTGGGATCAGCCCAGGTCCTGGCCCAGAGCCTTAGCTCCCCAACTGAAGTTAAGACAGATAGCTGAGCTCCCCCAGGGCTTCTGATTCAGTAGATCTGGGTGGGGTCAGAAAATTTGCATTTCTAAGATGCTCTAGATGCTTCGAGGACCACTGGCCTAGACTGAGTTGCCCAGAGGAAAACATTCTTATCACTGGGTTATAAAGAACCAATAGCATTGAAGGGAGTGGGCCAGGCTCCAGGGAGTTAGGTTTGCTGCAGATTTTTACAAACTTCAAGGATGCTAAACAATCAGGCACCATCAGTTTCAATAGATTTAGCAGAAGGAGTCTAGGTACATCTGCAGGTATCACAGACTAACTCACGCTTGATAGAGACCCCTCCAAACCATCACCCCTTAACTGAGATCTGAAATGACTACCTTTGTATTGGGAAAGAAAAGTCTCAATAATATCATTGAAAAATACATTTATCACAACCAAAAGAAATAGGATTTCTGTGTGTGTGAACAGTTGGTATCATGGTAACTTAACAATTTAATAACTACAGTAAATTGCAGACATTTTTCATTTTCACACTAGCCCTCTTGAAATTTGGGCCCATAGAGACCTTCCCTAGCGTCAGGTCTGAAGGATAGGAATGGGCTCCAGGAAGCCCCTGCTGGAATACTGGAGCCCGGGCTCTTGGTATCCTCCCCTCCTCCCTCTAGCAGGACCAGACAGCACCTTGGGAGGCCCAAGTGTCTGTGCTCAGGGAAGGGGGAATGGGAGAGGCTGGCAGTGGTGGGAAGAGAGGGGTCCTTAGTGGTAACAAGCAATCTGAAGCCACGTTAAGAGCTGGAGAATTCAAACTTGGGCTGGAGGGCTCTTATAAGCCTGGAAGTAGATAGGTAAAAAACCACAAAAATATGTGCGCTGAAACAAAATACTACTTTTCCATAGGAATTAATGCAACAGCTGAATATTTATCAATCTAGAAACACATTCCATATTTCATAATATATTAAATGAAATGAGTACTTCCCAAAAGAAGATGTACTTTAAAATACAAAACAATACAAAATCAAAATTTAAAAACAAAACAGGCCTGGCTAGCTCAGTCGGTAGAGTATGAGACAAAACAAGTATACATAGAAAAAGCAGCTAAGATGTTTAGCAGTTATTACCTATGCATAGAGAGATTCAGCTTAGCTATGTGTCCTGTTCTTATTTTCTACATTGAACATGTATGACTTTTACAATTTAAACAAAAATAGAAGTTAACATTTCTGTATCTATGTGTGTATATGTATATGCATAGATGGATGGATGATAGATGATTAATATATACATAAATAATAAAAATGGACATGTCCAAGAAAGGAGAAAGATAGTAAAGAAAAATTTTTTAATTAATAAGCTTGTATTTTAGCAGTTTTAGGTTTACAGAAAAATTAAGCAGAAAATATAGTATTCCCATTTTACCCCCTCATGCTCCCCTCTTCCAATTTTCCCTATTGACATCTTGGCATTAGTGGGGTATGCATCTTCCAACTGATGGGCCACATTGGTACATTACTATTAACTAAAGTCTATAGTGACATTAGGGTTTATTCTTTATGTTGTACATCCTATGAGTGTTGACAAATGCATCGCGACATGTATCCTCCATTATAGTCTCGTACAGATAGTTTGTCCTTAAAGTCCCCTGTGCTCTACCTGTTCACCCCTCCCTATCCTGCCCCCAGCAGCCGCTCTTTTTACTGTCTGCATAGTTTGACTTTTCCAGAATGTCATATAGCTGAAATCATATGGTGTGTAGCCTTTTCAGATTGGTTTCTTTCACTTAAAAGAAAACTTTTTGATTCTTTATTTTCTCGAAAGTTGTACAGTGATTTATTCAGTAAAATCTTTTCTTAATTCTATGCGGCATGCATTTGGATATGCACAGAAAAAGTATGGAATGTGAATACCAAGCTGTCAGCGAAGGTGTCTCTGGGGCAGTGCAACGGAGGAGGGGATGGCGGCCTCAGTTTCACTGTACAATACTTCTGGTTGTTTGAATTTGTTATAATCGGCTTAGATTATTTTGAAAAGGTACAAAAGTAAGATAAGAAGTAAGCCGTCATAAATATTTATGGATCCCCCACCCTGCGGCTGGAGCTGAGCCGAGTTCTATCAGTAGCATCACTCCCGCTGGGGCTAAATCATGCACAGATCTTCGCCCCTGTGAGCGGCGCTCAAGGAGTCCTCGAGTTGTGCTGAGATTTCTACACCCTGGAGCAAGGCCACCGTCTCAGCATTCCCCAGTGTGAAACAGGCAAGGATTCCTGCATTTCGCTGTGTAATTTAGTTTTAGTTTCCAAGGCTTAAAGATACATACTTTTTGTTTAAGACTACGCAAGGGGAATACATGCGTTTTCCTTTCCCCAGTGCTCACTGTGGTTTGGGACGGCACTAAGAGCAAACAGGGATTGAAGACCCCCCAGAGCACCCTGTGTCCACCGTAACCCGGGACCTGCCTGTATGTGAGCAAAGCCACCGCGCAACTCAAACTCTCCGGCCTGACAGTTCATCATTTATGCTCCGTGATTCTTCCATGGCGTGGCTCTGAAATGTGTTCACATCCAAAACCGAGATTATTAAATACTTATCAGACTTTCAGTCCATCCCAGCTCCCCGCTTTGCCCCCACTTCTTATTTGATTTGATTCTCTCTTTTCTGGATCTCACTGACCACCTGTTGTATATATTAGAAAACAGGTCCAGAAACCCTGTTTCATGGCACCGCTCGTTCCAGCACCGTGTCTGGGAGCCAGCGAGCATGGATGAAGGACCCACATCCCAACTGCTTTTCAGTCTTTAGATGAACCAGTTTGTTGTTGCACCGCTGGACAAATGCTTCTGTAAGAGACCCGAGTTTCAGTGATCTGGGGACTCATTCATACTTCGAGCTGTTCAAGCAAATATTAGCATGGGTCTCAGATAACTGAGGGGAACTGCAAAGAACTGTTTAACATGAAGTTAATTTTTAAAAATATCTAACCATTGGGGAGAGTCGTAGGTTGGAAGAAGTTGACAATTCATGCAGTGGGGTTATGCTTAATTTTTATTGTTGTATTTGTGTTTTCTGTATTTTACACATTTTCTACAGCAAATACACATTACTTTTTAATAGAGAACAAACAGACCTAAAATTAAACTTAAATGTGAACCTGGAAAAATGGAATGGAAGTCACAACCATAGCAGTTTATGGGAAGGACCCAGTGAAAAACTTTAAATTCATTGTGTTTACTTTTAATTGAAATTACATTTCCTCGCACCATTTGGAGTATTACTAGTTCTTGGGGAGGGGGAAAGGATGGAAGAGGGTGGTTTGTGAAGTGTGTTTAAGTTGCCATGTTGCAGCTCTAATGTGCTGAAGTGACACAGTCAGTGAAACCAGGCCCAGCATTTATGGGAAAATTATTAACAGTGATTGTTTGATGGGGGGTGAATATTAAAAAGAAAGGTTGAACCATATGAAATTGCCTATATTTGGGCTTTTATGACCTACAAAATGGCAATTTCATGTGGTTCATCCTACAGTTTGGTGAACTATTTTCCCCAGGTGATATCCAGGAAACCAGCACAGGGCCCGAAGACACAGGGACACGGCCCTCAGCCCCAGTGACTCTCCTAGTTTGGGGCAGAGTCTCCCATCGGTCAGACTCAAGCCCACACTGGTGCGGGGGCCCAGGAGGGTGGGGGAGCCTGACTCCTTCCTTTCTCTTCTGTTTACAATCATCTTATTGTTTTCAAAACTAATACATAGTTATAGTTTAAAACAGCAAACATTATTAAAACACTACAGAGCGAAAATAAAAATTACTTTCAATTGCATTATCCAGAAATAACCAATTTTAGTTAGCACATGGGAACATGTTGGATATATCTTCCCAGATATTTCCGAACTCTATGCATCAACACAAATTTACAGGAATGTTTAAAGGCCACATCATTCTATGTAGTGCTATTGTGTGAATGCGGCGTAACTAGTTCCTTCCAGAACACCATTCAGGTTGTTTCTGAACCTCCACTCTTATAAACTTTGCTAGGATGAACATCTTTATGCATATTTATTTTCAATCTATGGAATAAATCCTTAAGGTGTATTCCCAGAACTTGGGTTGCCTTTTTCCCTCACTTTCATTGTTTTCTATAAAATTACTAAAGTGATACGTACTTTTATTAAAAAAACAACATATTACCTAATAATGCAAAGTAAAAGTAAACCATTCCCTTGATGCTCTCATTCCATGCTTATCCCTGAGGGAGATTGCTGTAAACAGTTGAGAGAAATTTTAATGAAGAAAGTGGGGATTTAAATCCTTGTTCTCTCTCGCTTAATAAATATGTGGTCATGGTAAAGGCTTTTCATATATTTAGTGCTTAATTTCCTCATCTGAAAATGAAGTCAATGCCTGCTCTCTGTCTCACAGCGTTTTTATGACAATTCAGTGAAAGGGATGAGAAATGGAACCTTTACAAAACTTTATCTGTAGTAGGTCACACATGAGGGAAATGTCACAATTGTCAAAGAATTGAAACTATTCATATCACATCCTCCAAATAAAAGACAATTAGATTGAAAATAAATAATAAAGGGAAATTTTGAATACCTAAATATCTGCAGTCTTAGAATAAATTATTCATGGATTCGGGAGAAAGTGTAGTGGTGATTACAAACCTGGAACTGAAGGCAATGAACAGCACGGCATGTTAAGGCTCACGTGATACAAAAAGGCCACACTTAGAGGAATATTTGTATTCTTCAACACATCGATTAAAAAAGAAACATTAAAAATAACTAACCTTAGAGTTTATTTTTAAAAGTTAAAAAAGGAACAAGAAAGACAATTTAAATGAAGCACAAGGAAATATAAAAATAAAACCAAAAATTGACTTAAAAAACAAAGAAACAATGGAAAAGATGAAAAAAATCAAAACTTAGTTTTTAAATTTATTTTTTTACTACCCTCTCTGTTATGAAAAATCCTATTTTTTTTTTTTTTAGAAAAAGGACTTGATAGACCAAACTCTAGCAAAAATGAAAAAGAAGGAAAAAAGAAAGAAAGAGCCACAAATAAACCAGATATAAAATGAGAGGGTGGTTAACTAGAAGTAAAATTTTAAATTGTAAGAATACTGTTAATGTTTTATGCTAATATTTTGAAAACTTGGGTGAAATATATGATATTCTATAAAAATAACAATTACCAAAATTGACTCAAGAAAAAATGAAAACTATAGGTAAAGCAATAATAATTAAAGAAATTGAATCAGTAATAAGAAATAATCTCCCCCATCTAAAGATATCAGGCTCAGCCTTTGCAAGACATAACCCTTATTTCATACAGACTGTAACAAAAAATATTAAAACAAGGGCAACTACCTAGATCAACTTATGAGGCTAGTCTTCAAATCAATTTGTGAGGCTGTTATAACCTTAAATAAAAACCAGACTACAGCAATGCAAAAAATATAAGTTATTGAGCAATTTTACTTATAAATACAGACATAAAACTGGTAAATAAAATATTAGTAGATGAAGTTCAGCAGTATACAAAAATATTAACCCATGATGACAAAGTAGTTTAACCAGAATTATAAGGAGAGTCTAAAGCAGAAAATTTATTATTGTAATCCACGACATTAACAGATTAAAGGGGGAAAAATGTACGATCATTTCAACAGATACAGAAAAATTAGCTGATAAAAGTCAATAATTATTTATGATTTTTAAAAGTCTTAAAAAACATGGAATAAAAGGGATTTTCCTCATCCTGATAAAAAGGTATTTATCAGAAACAAACATCATACTTCCTGTTTTAACTTTAAAAGTTTTAAGCATAACCCCAAGGATTTATCACAGAAGAAGCGGCATCCCGGCCAGAACAGCAAGAAATAAAAAGAAAAAAAGAGAAGAATTATAAGAACTGGAAAGGAAGATACAAAGCTGTTGTTATCTGCAGATGACATAATTTCATATGTAAAAAGTCTGAGACAATTTATAAAGAAATAATAGTTTCCTTAGAAATAATATCAATATTACAAAAAATAGTATTCTATCATCAATAATAAATAATTATAAAATGTAATAGAAAAAACATGCCATTATTAATAAAACCATAAACAAAAAGTTACCGAGAAATAAATATAGCACAAGATATATGGGATTTTTACGGAGAAAAGTATAATCATTGGAAAAAAATTTTAAAGACTTAAATAAATGAAGGGTCATACTATGGTTTACATGTGGAACAAAAGTGAAAATTGTGGACATGTCTACTCTCCTCAAGTTAATCGATGTTGATGCAATCCAATCAACATCTTAACAGATGTTTTATGGAAGTTGTCCAAAAACTTACTTAAAAGAAGGAAGAGCCATAACTCAGCAATTCTACTCTAAGGTATATACCCAAGAGTATTAAAGACATATGTACAAGTATAAAAGTTGGTATAGAAATGTTTATAGCATCATTATTTATAACAGCCAAAAAATGGAAACAATCCAAATGTACTCAAATGAATGAATGGATAAATAAAATGGAATCTATCCCTACACTGGAATATTTTTCAGTCATTAAAAAGGAATGAAGGCCAGGCGTGGTGGCTCACGCCTGTAATCCTAGCACTCTGGGAGGCCGAGGCGGGAGGATTGTTTGAGCTCAGGAGTTTGAGACCAGCCTGAGCAAGAGCGAGACCCCATCTCTACTAAAAATAGAAAGAAATTATACAGACAGCTAAAATACATATAGAAAAATTAGCCAGGCATGGTGGCACATGCCTATAGTCCCAGCTACTTGGGAGGCTGAGGCAGGAGGATTGCTTGAGCCCAGGAGTTTGAGGTTGCTGTGAGGTAGGCTCACGCCACGGCACTCCAGCCTGGGCAACAGAGTGAGACTCTCTCAAAAAAAAAAAAAAAGGAATGAAGTACTTTGTTATGCTACAGCATGGATGAACCTTTAAAACATCATGCTACATGAAAGAAGTCAGACACAAAGGCCACATATATGTTCCATTTTTATAAAATATCCAGAATAGAGACCAAGTTGATTAGTGGTTGCCTAAGGCTAGGAGGAGAGAGGGTCTTGGAATAGGGAGTCACTGCTAATAGGTATGGGGTTTCTCTTTGGGGTGATGAAAATGTTCTAAAATTAAGAAAACAGTATGTGTGGACTTGCCCTACTTCCTACCAAGAGTTGTTATCAAGCTATGGCAATTAAAACAATGTGTCATTGTTGCCCAGAGGATAAGTATACAAACAGAATTGAATAGAGAGTCCTAAACAGACTCACACGCTTACTGAAACATGGTGTCTGACAGAGATTGCATTGGAAATTATTGGGGAAATGTGGTCTTTTCAGTAATAGATACTGGGACAATTGATTATCTATAGAGCAAATATATTGATCCCAAATTCACACATACTCAAGTATAGATTACAAGTTGAATTAAAACCCTAAATGTAAGAGAAGATCTATTTAAACTCAGGGTAGGGAAGAACACAAAAAGTCTTTTCTATAATAGGAAAAATTGATAAAGTTGACAACATTTAAATTTTAAAATTTCTAAATAACAACAAAAGACTTTCTGACAACTAAGAAAAAGTTAAAGCATAAACCTCATATTGGTAGAAAAGTTCACATAGCATATTATGACCCAGAATTTCTGGCCAGAATAAATAATCTTATAAATGAATAAGAAAAAAATAAGTAAATAAATAAAAGTTAAAAATTGGCAGTTCCCAGAAGAGAAGAACTACATGGCCAATAAACGCAACAAGATGCTATGGTCTCTAGTAAACAGGGACTTAACAATTTCCCACCCAGTCTGATAATGCTAAGTGTTGCCAAGGATGTGGAGGAACTGGAGTTCATACGCTCTGATGAAAACAGCTGTAAGATTTGTCAATGGGTAACAGAGTTGAAGATGTACATGCGTGACAACCCAGGAATCTCAGTCCCACTTGCGGAGACTCTCCCACAGGTAAATAAAAATATCATCAAAAAAAATTAGAAAAAAGTAAACGCCCATCTTCAGGCAGAACGGGTAAATAAATTATGGCATATTCACGGAATGAAACACTAAATGAAAGACCTGAACCTAAATGTATCATCATGGGTAAATCTCAAAAACAAGGTGGAATGAGAAAAGACAGTTCCAGAATGATATTAATACATTAAGCAACAACATCATTTATTTTAAGGTTAAAGGCACCCCCACATTTACTTCTTTTCTGAATGTTTAAAATATTTCATTATTAAAAAGTACTTGTAAAAAGGGGAGCCTATGGGTAGGGACTTTGCACTGTGTTCCGCAAATGTCTCTGCTCATGGCTGCGGTTCTAATCCCTCTCCCTCTTCCCGTGGGCGGGGCAATGTTGTCTCCTGAAAGAATGACAGGAGTCCCGCGTCACTGCTAGGAGACCTGCCATCCTCCCCTTCTGAAGGTTCAATCTTCGCCCCCAAAACCATTGCACCTTTATCTTATCCTGATTCTAAGTCCACAAAATATCTCAAGTCTAGAATTAGCCCTTTCTCTTGGAAGCCCATTTTACGAAAATTCTGCCTCCTATCTGTTAGTCCTGTTTCTTGCTGACCGAGTTGACGCATATTCTGTACGAGATCACCCCCAAAATACAGACAAAATTCCCTCTCTGATTCTCCTGATCCCAAGATGCACATTCCAATTACTTTAGCATCTTTGCCTCCTTCTAGAGTAAGTTTCCTTCCCCTCAGACTTAGCACCTGCCCCCGGCAGCCTGTGCCGCTGCCTCTGTCACCTGTCACCCCCTCGCAAAAATTCACTGTGTGGCTTTTCTGCCTCTGCTTCTCCCAGGGTTATGGTTCACTGCTTGGATACTCTTCTGTCTCTTTTCTCTTCCTAACATCAAGTATCATGCCCCAATTTTCTTTTCTTTCTCTCCTTTTTTTTTTTTTTTTTTTTTTGAGACAGAGTCTCACTCTGTCACCTGGACTATAGTGTAGTGGTACGATCATAGCTCACAGCAACCTCAAACTCCTGAGCTCAACTAATCCTCCTGCCTCAGGCTCCTGAGTAGCTGGGACTACAGGCGTGCGCCACCACACCCATGGCCAGCTAATTTTTGTACTTTTTGCAGAGACAGGGTCTCACCTTGCTCAGGAAGTTCTTGAACTCCTGGCCTCTAGCAATCCTCCTGCCTTGGCCTCCCAAAGTGCTAGGATTATAGGCATGAGCCACTGCGCCCAGCCCCATACCTCAATTTTCTAAATGGCAATAACCCTCTATGGTCTCACCCAGAAAGAAACACCGCCTCATTCTGTATTTGTGAGACAGGTGATAGGTCTGCTTTTGTATATGGGCCAGTCTTCCCACATGGAGTGAGAAATGTACTCTGCCCTCCTAGCCCCAACTGCAAATAATAGCTCTTTGACGAAGAAAAGCCTTTGCTATTCTTGCTTTCTCAAAAGACCTGAGAATTTCTTGCAATGTCTTTAGGTATTAGTTACAGAGAAAATAATTTGATGTGATACCTATATTTCTTTTCTAACAAAGCTATCAACACAATAAATGCATCGTATTTAGATAACTTTTTTATCACTTGGGATTTGGAGAGAGATTCGTATTTGAGTGTTCTGGGAAAGCACAGTGTAAACTAGGACTCTCAACTGAGTAGGTTTGTGTGTTTGTTTTGTTTTAAATCTGACTCTTCAAATTCATTATGTGTTCTCAAATGTTTTTGGAAAACTAAAACAAAAATAAAGAACATTAAAAAAACAGGCTGAATTACAAGATGAAAATTCTTTATCCTACCATAGATATCTGGCTTTGAGCACTCCAGGTCCCCCTGCTTGGGTGAGATTTCTGTCCCCCAGGACTTGGACATGGAGTGCTCCATTCCACTCATCTCAGGTGAGCACCCTTGCATTCCTTTCCCTCCTCATAACTGAGGACAACACAGCACATTCTAATTTATCACCTTCCCACAGCCTCCCCTCACCCGGCGCCCCAAGCAGCCGTCATCTCTGCAGATTCAGGCACTGAGGCATCTGTCCCCAGCGTAACCTCCTTACAGACACACACAGCACAGTCGCTGGCAGGCGGGAGGGCAGGACCGGGCCCTCAGGGGAGAGGCTAGAAGACTAAGGCAGGTGTCAGGACCTCTGCCCAGGAGGATGGGTGGGGGCGGGGCTGTCTCAGAAGAGTGCAGCCTTGACCCTGACCTAGAGAGCAGGAAGCCAGCTCCGCAGGACGGCAAGAAAGGGCCCCAAGGCTTGTTCCGGACTCCGAGGCTCTTCTGCACCGAAGCTCTCCAGCTTCTCAGAACCCAGTCCCAGGCGGGCAGGCACAGGGCAGCTGAGCCTCCCTGGGAGCTGGTCGGAGATGCAAGTTCTCAGGCGCCACCCCAGACCTGCTCACTCAGAAAGCAGGGCGGCCTGGCAGTCAGCGTCCCCGCCAGCCCTCTGGGTGCTGATGCCACTAGGGTTCCAGAACCAAGGACCTAAGGGGCCCTTTCCACTCGATGCTGCCGTTCCTTTCCTGGTGGTCACTTTTGCCCTCGCCTGGGCTATCTTCCACCTCCCGCTGTCCTTGGAGACGCCATCGCCTCAGGCCTTCCAGGAGGTTTCCCCGCCAGCCACCCCAGTCTCCTGCCATCCTGGCCACGGGGCTCACCCCACAGGAGGACAGGCCCCGAGGACCGGCCACACCAGCTCCATCAGTGGTTCTAGGTGAAGGAAGCCAAGCAAACACCACACGCTGGCTGGCAGAGGGGCTCGCTCACTCAATGCATTTATTTGTATTTGAGCCAGGACTTCCAGCAGAAATAATGCTCTATGCCCATAGGAAGGACTGGGCCTAGGAGCATCTGCCCTCCCGTGTTAGGGGCAGGAGGGCGCCATGGTGGGAGGCAGGCCCCTCGTGGACCCCGTGAGGAGAGCCAGTTCTTCACCCTCCTACGGGAATGTCCAGGGACAGACCGGTGTGGCTGCTCCTTAGTCATTCCCAGAGCGCTGGGAGAGGGAAACATGCCGGCCACTGGAAAGGGCATCACTCAGCCCCATGCACCCCAGAGTTCAGAAGTGTCCTGAGTGCAGTTCTGGGAACTACCCCAAAGTCCCACCCCTGGAATGAGAAGGTCCCCAGGCCTCACCCCAGCCCAGCACATGGTGCTGTTCACTAAAAACTTACCCAAATCACACGCTTACTTTTCTCACGCAGATACTCCACACACCTCCTCTGACGACAGGAGCCTGCCCAAAGCAAACCACAGGGCAGGGGATTTGAAACCAAATGCGGGATCTAAGGTTTCTGCATGTGCTGAAAGGGGCAAAAGTCCTTTTGTAAACATCTTCTTTTAGAATGGCGTAAATCTCTGAATGGCCGGATTTGAGTGATCAAACTTGAAGGACAAGGTTAAATTTTAAGAGTTCCTATGCACAGAAGTTCTTGTACCTCCTACCTGGAAACTTCCTTCTTCCCAACACAGTAGGAAGACCATGCAGGGAGCCTCTGCCTAATCCCAGGGAAGGGTCGGTGAGCCTTAGAACAATGTCACCATGCTGGCATCCTGGGGCTGTTCTAACAAAGTACTGCAACCTGCACAGCTGATGATTACAGAAATTTATTCTCTCTCACCTCTGGAGACCAGAAGTCCAAAGTCAAAGTGTTGGCAGAGGCCTGCTCCCTGTGAAGTCTCTAGGGGAGCACTGTTCCCAGCCTCTCTCAGTGCCTGGCAGTGGCCAGCAGTCTCTGGTGTTCCTTGGGTGGCATCTGCATCACTCCAATCTCCATACCCATTGTCATGTGGCCTTCTCCCTGCGTCTCTGTCTTCACGTGGCATTTTCCTCTTCCTGTCATATCAGGAGAGGCCATCCCAATGACATCAACTTGATCACACCTGCAAAGACCCTATTTTATAATGTCACATTCACAGGCGCTGGAGTTAGGACTTGTACATTTCTCTCTGGGAGACACAATTCCTACAACAGTCACGTTGAAGTTCAAATGGAAAGGACCAGCCTCTCGGGCCCTGACCTGTGCATTCTCACAACCCACTACGTGACTCTAGGGCAGCGGTCCCCAACCTATTTGGCACCAGGGACCGTTTCCATGGAGGACAATTTTTCCATGGATGGGGGTAAGGGGTGGTTTTTGAGATGATTCAAGCACATTACATTCATTGTGCAGTTTATTTCTATTATTATTACATTGTAACATATAATGAAATAATTATGCAACTCACCACAGGTTGGGGACCTCAGCTCTAGGGGCAGCAACCACGTTTTTCCCCTCTCAGATGACAGCTTAATAACTGATGGGAAATGACTTAGCAGGTGTGTCTGAATTTCATCTCTCAGTGTGACTTACGAAGAGCTAGCGGCAACACTTGGATGAGACATTTGAGTGTTTATGATCGGTGTCTAGGTTGAGAGAAACAGTCAACCACGTTTGCTTGCCAGGAGCAGTGATGTCCTCAGCCTTCCAGGACGAGAAATTCGGCCTGTTTTCCCCAAAGTTGCTTGTCTTACCTCCCACCCCACACACTTATTTCTTACCTTCCAACTACCTGTCTGAACAGGCTAAGGGCTTCTCGGACACTTCCTAAGTGATACTGTGATTATCAGCTGGACCCCTGTGGAGGTTATTTACTTTTGCAAAAAAAAAAAAAAAAAATCCACACCTTGTTCCAGCCGCAGATTCTGTAGCTGTCTCACAAATTCTTGCTTTCCTTGTCTCTACGAAAGAGAGTGTCCTAACGCTATCGAAAACTTTCACTGCCACTGCAGACATAATTCAAGAGCCTGGAAGGCGTGTTAATTGCATTGTTTTCATACACGAAAGGGGCCAGATGTTTGTGTGTGTGTGTGTGTGTGTGTGTGCACATGCATGTTTTTCTTTACACATTTAGAAGGCACCTTTAGAAGGTGATAAGACAAGGGTGTGACGAGAGGATCTGGAGAAGCTCCCACTGGTCCACGCGCATCCATGGGTCCAGGTTTGCACAAGCCAGAGGGGAAATGTTGATCCTTTACCTAAGCAAGTCGCTGGGGTGAACTCAAGTTATGGCCTGTCACTCTGCAAAAGCAAGAGGAAAATCAGAAGTTTCTTAGAGAACACTTTAAAGGTGTTGAAGCTCACTTTATAAAACTGAAGGTCTATTTCACAGTGCATGTTGTTCAATGACATAACAGGTTCTCGAGACAGAAAGGACTTTGCAGAAAGGAATCCTATATAAAATTGCCCTAGAGAAAAAAACGGAACAGACAGCAGTCGGTTCACTTTCACTTGCCTGCGAGCGATGCTTCTGATCAGCCCACCTAGGGACAGCACCCTTAAAGACAGAAAAACAACCCATTACCCTTAAAAATCAGCTTCTGTTGTGATTCCTTTTGGATTGCTCCCTCTTGAGTTTCTTCACTTATGTCAATTCTTTGCAAATACGTTAGGTTCTATCGTTACTATAAACATCTCCCAGTCTTTACCCTGGAACACCAGCCCTAGCCAGCTCAGCCAGCCTGCCTCTCCAACCTCTGCTCCTTCCTCACTGAATGGCTGCGCAGAGCTCAGGATCCAGGAATCACGGGGCCTCCAGCAGCCATCCCAGAGTCCTGGCGTGGTGTCCACGGGTCACTTCACTCTAAATTCTATCACTCACTCCATGTCTTCACTCATTCAGCCATCCTTCTACCCACCCAACTACCCATCTGTATGTCCATTCCTCTGTCCATCCATCTATCCATCCATCTATCCATTGTCAGCAGAAGAGAAACCAAACCCTGTAAAATAATTTAAGGAGGTTTATTCTGAGCCACATTTGAGGACCATGACCTGGAGCCACACCCAAGAAGCCTTGAGCAAGTAGACTCGCTGTGGTTGGGTTACAGTTTGGTTTTATACATTTTGGGAATTATAGGTAAAGTCATAAATCAATACATGGAAGGCATACATTGGTTTGGCCTGAAAAGGCAGGACATCTCAAAGCTGGGGCTTACAGGTTATGGTGGGTTTAGGGATTCTTTACTTGACAATTGGCTAAAAGAGTTAGGCTTTGTCTAAAAGACCAGGAGTCAATGGAAAGGAATGCTTGAGTTAAGATAAGGATCTTCTATCCTTCATGTGATGCTATACAGGAATCAGGCTGGGAAGTAAACCACATTTTAGTGGGTTAACAAAACCTGTTTAGGCCAGGTGCAGAGGCTCATGCCTGTAATCCTAGCACTCTGGGAGGCCGAGGTGGGAGGACCTTTTGAGCTCAAGAGTTCAAGACCAGTCTGAGCAAGAATGAGACCCCATCTCTACTAAAAATAGAAAAATTAGCCAGACGTGATGGTGCGCACCTATAGTCCCAGCAACTCGGGAGCTGAGGCAGGAGGATTGCTTGCGCCCAGGAGTTTGAGGTTGTTGTGAGCTAGGCTGACCACAGCACTCTAGCCAGGATGACAGAGCAAGACTCTGTTTCAAAAAAAAAAAAAAAAAAAAACCCTGTTTAGTGAGATGTTATCATTTGTAGCACGACTCCCCAGGCCTCCTTAGAAAGGAATTTGGGCAAAAGAAAAAAATCAAAGTTTAGTCCTGACCATCCATCTGCTCATCTGTCCATCTATCTACCCATCCATCTACTCATCAATCCATTCCATCCATCTGTCCATTCCTCTGTTTATCCACCTGTCCGCCTGTCCACCCCAGCAGTGGTGTTTATTGCGATCCTCCCTAGGCCGGGCGCTGTGCAGAGAGTGCAGTTGGCCCTGTCCCAGCTTCACAGAACCCAGTGTCTGGCAGGGAAGACCAGGCGTGAAGCAGGTGCTGTGACAGAGGGGGACGCAATGCTTCAGAGCAGACAGGCAGAAACGAGGAAAGCGGAGAGGGCTTTCTGGGAGAGCTGTCTGAAGGCTCAATCCAAGTTTTCAGGGAAAACTGGAGTTGGTGGAGTGCAGTGCGGTGGGGGGCAGTGTGAAAGTTTCTCTCCTCCCTCCTTACTTTGAACGCAAATATGCTAGAAAGTCGGGGTGGGGAGAGCGTGTTAAATGTAAAGCCCTTGGACCAGTTAGTTCCTGGCAAGGAGTAAGTGTGAATGAATAAACCTGTCCCAAAGAGATGAGGAATGGAAAATGCATGGCCTGAACTTGGTTGGGTCAGGGCAGTGATCTCCCAGACTCGGAGGAGACATTTCGGAGCCTTGCTGACCTGCAGCTCTTATCCTAAGCCTGAGACCTTGCAGCAGAGGCCAGGGCTGCATCCCTTTGTTTGGTGGCACCAGCCCTGGCCTCGCCTGGGAAAGGCCTCAGACCTCAGACCTCAGAGCCCAGATCTCAGACCTCAGAGTTCAGATCTCAGACCTCAGAGCTCAGATCTCAGACCTCAGAGCCATCCTTCTGCTGGGCGCTGCCCTGGAGCCGGCGCGGAACCTCTTCCTGCCCTCAGTCCAGATTTAGGAAGCCTGTGTGTGAGTGATCAGATGCTCCTGCCTCTGTGAAAAGCGATTCTGATGATTTCCATACCTGTTCCCAGCATCCCTGGGACGTGCACACACAGGCGGCTCAGAGAACAAAGCTCGGAATCTGCCTACTAACTCTGAAGGAGCCCGCAGAGCAGGTTCCAAAAGAGAAATTGGCCTAGAGTCCTGGGTCACTGGCACAGCTTCTAAGACCTCCTTTTTCCTCTGGATTAATATGTATTTTTAAAATTATTCAGCTGAGGAAGGGGAGTCCCAAAGGGGTTAAGTGGCATAAATTAAACAGAGCAGGAGGAGGGCAGACCTCCTCTCAAAGCCCAGCTCTGCCGCTTTTTAGTGTGTGCATCTCATTTTCTGTCACAGCAACATGACGTTGTGTGTTCTCCACCCCCCCCCAAAGATACACTGAAGTCCTAACTGCTGGTACCTCAAAATGTGACCTTATTTGGAAATAGGGTTAGGACGAGGTCGCACTGGATTGGAGTGAGTCCCTAACCCAACACGGTGGGGCTGGGTCGTTGTTAACAGAGGTGAAGGTGCGGACTCACTCACAGGGAAAGTGCCACAGGAAACTCAGGCAGGGGCTGGAGTGTCGCTAAGGAGTGCCGGCCAGCCACCAGGATCTGGGAGAGGCACAGGGGTCCCCTCCAGCTTGCAGAGGGAGGGTGGCCCTGCTGGGGCTTTGGTTTCAGACTTCTGGCCTCCAGAACCGCAGGACAATAGATTTTCTGTTTGTTTTAAGCCACTCAGTCTGTGGCACCCAGCGAACTAATACAGATGGAGACAGTAACATCTACCTCAAAAAATCACTGCGGCAGGAGATGGAGTAGCTCTGCCAGCACAACTAAAAACCCTGGCTGTTACACAACAAACAAACATAGAAGACTGAAAGACAGGGGAGAAGGCAGCCTGCCCGGGGCTGGGGACCCGACAGTGACGGTGGCAGATCCTCCGGATTTTCCTTTTGCTTCTCATATCCCAGGCTTGCTACAGAAGAAGCTGGCAGCCCAGAAACACCAAGGCACACAAACAATAAAGGCCACTCATAGGCCATCTCTACAGCCACAGCACCAGGAAGGGGCGGCCTCGCACAGCAGAAAACTTTCAGACAATAATCACTCACTCCAGCCGAACACCACAGAAAGCAACGTGGCCATTCTGCCTATCCTGGAAGGCAGAGGGGAGTTGAGCCTTCCAGACTGCCACCCTGCCCAGGCTGTCACAGGGCACCCCAGAGCCCACCCCACCTCTTTGCTGCTGGGGTGTGTCAGAGGAGGCCGAGCTGGGGGCCAGGCCTTGCATCTCTGCAGAGCAGAATGAGTAATGGGGTCCCTGGGGGAGCTGCCCCTTGACTCAGCAGCAGAGAGACCCCCTTGTGGTGTCAGTGGAGGCCGGAGGTAGGGGGTGGGGCGGGGGGCTGCGGTATCCTGTATTTCAACCACTGGGTAGTGACGAGGTGGTGGGAGGAGTGTCAGAGGAAGGCAGCTGGAACAGAAGGCCTAATGGACACCCAGAGACTCACAGCACAATATGCAAATGTACAGGGCCCAGCGGACCACCGTTCCTCCCACCAAGACCAGGTGCCACCCCTGGGAAGACAGGTGTTGGAACCATCTGAAAAGAATTTTTTTTAAATAAATGAAAAAATAGTCTCAGCAAAGAAATAGAAGATACAAAGAAGAACCAAATGGAAATTTTAGAACTAAAAAATACAACAACCAAAATTAAGAACTCTATTTGTAAACTCCAGAGCAGAATGGAGGGATCGGGAATGGAGGGAAGAATCAGTGAACGTGAAGGAACCCGGTCTGAAAAATAGAAAACACTTCCACTCCCACTGCTCCACTTGACCAGCCTAAAAAAAAAAAAAAAAAACACGCCGGGAAAGAAAGAGGAAAGAGCAGAGCCCCGGACCGCAGGACCACAGCAAAAGAAAACACTTGTGTTATCAGAGATCCGGAAAGAGAGGGGAAAGGGGGCAGGGCCAGAAAAGTACCCAAAAATAATGGCTGAAAACATCGCCAATTTGGCAAAAAACCATAAATCTACACATTCACATTTGAGTGAACCCAAACATGATAAATCCGAAGAAATCCATGCCCAGACACATCATAATTAAACTTCTGAAAACTTAGGGAGAAAATGTTGAAGTCAATGAGAGAAAAATGACACCTTATTTATAAGAGAAAAACAATTCAAATAACAGCAAAATTCTCATCAGAAACCATGAAGGCCAGAAGGAAGTGGCACATTTTTCAAGTGCTGAAAAAAAATAGAATCCAGAATCCTACACCCTGTGAAAATATACTTCGGGAATGAAAGGGAAAGTAAAACATTCTCAGACAAAGGAAAACAAGAGAACTTGTCACTGGCCAATCTCTAAACAGAAAGAAAATGTTTTTATAAAAGGAATCTTGGAACAGCCACAAGGAAGAAAGAACACGGTGACCAAAAATATGTGTAAATACAATAGACTTCCTTTCTCCTCTTGAGTTTTCTAAACTATGTTTGATGATTGAAGCAAAATTTATAACACAGACTGAGATGGTTCTAAATATATGTTTAATTTTAAAGAAAATTACCAGAGATGGAGAGGAGAACATTATGTAATAATAAAAGGGTCGACCCACCACGAAGGCATAACAATCCTAATTATATATGCACCAAACCAGACTTGCAAAATATGGGAAACAAAATCTTGTAGAGGCCGGGCGCGGTGGCTCACGCCTGTAATCCTAGCACTCTGGGAGGCCGAGGCGGGTGGATAGCTCGAGGTCAGGAGTTCGAGACCAGCCTGACCAAGAGCGAGACCCCGTCTCTACTAAAAATAGAAAGAAATTATATGGCCAACTAAAATATATATATAGAAAAAATTAGCCGGGCATGGTGGCGCATGCCTGTAGTCCCAGCTACTCGGGAGGCTGAGGCAGTAGGATCGCTTGAGCCCAGGAGTTTGAGGTTGCTGTGAGCTAGGCTGACGCCACGGCACTCACTCTAGCCCGGGCAACAGAGTGAGACTCTGTCTCAAAAAAAAAAAAAAAAAAAAACAAAATCTTGTAGAAATGAAAGGAGAAACAGACAAATCCATCCACAATTATGCCAGGCATCCTGACTCACACCTGTGATTCCAGCAACTTGGGAGGCTGCGGCGGGAGGATACCTTGAACCCAGGAAGAATTTGAGACCAGCCTGGGCAGTATAGCAAGACTTTGTCTCTATTTAAAGAAAAACTCCACAATTATAGTTGTAGACATCGTTATCCTTCTTTCAACAATTGAAAGGACAACTAGACAGAAAGTAAGGAAGGATGTAATAAAAGAACTCAACAACATCATGAAGCAACAGGATCTAATCGACACAGCATAACAACAGCAGAATACACATTCTTGTGAAGTGGCCATGGAACATATACTGAGATAGACCTGGGCCATAAAAGAAACCTCAATGATTTTAAAAGAATGGAGATCATACTGGGTATATATTTTTTGACCACCAGTGGAATCAAACTAGAAATCAAAACCAAAAAGATAATAGGTAAAATCTCTGAACACTTGGAAACTAAACAACACACTTCTAAATAACCCATACGTCAAGCAGGAAGTCTCAAAGGAAATTTCAAAAGACATTGAACTAAATGAAAATGAAAAGAGAACATATCAAAAATTGTGAGACACAGCTATCACTAGGCTGAGAGAGAATTTATAGCACTAAATACATATGTGAGAAAAGAGAAATGACTAAAATAACTATCACAATTTACCCAATGTAAAATAGATAATTAAATTGCCCTACGACTAGCAAGGAAATTGAATTCATAATTTTAAAATACCTACCCCCAATTTCCAGATCCAGATGACTTCATTGTTTAATCCTACCAAACATTTAAAGAATATTTAACACACCCATTCTACACAATCTCTTCTAAAAAAATAGAAGAAAAGGGAATACTTTGCAATTCATTTTATGAAGCTAGTTTTACCTGATATAAAATCAGACAAAAACAGTACAAAAAAACACACTACAGGCCAATATTCTTAATGAATTTATATGGAAAGTTCCATAACAAAATATTAGCAAATAGAATTCAGTAATATGGAAAAAGAATTATATACCATGGCCAAGTGGAGTTTATTTCAAGGATGCAAGTCTCATTCAATATTTGAAAATTAATCAATGTAAATCACCATATTTGTAGGCTCAAAAAGAAAAATCACATGATGATATCAATTGATGCAGAAAGCATTTGACAAAATTCAATGCCTATATGTGATTTGTAAAAATATCTATCAGAAATAGAAATAGCAAGGAACTTTCTCTACTTGATAAAGAGCATCTACAAAAACCCCACGGTTTACATTATGCTTTATGGTGAAAGACTGAATTATTTCCCCCTAAGACAAAGCAAGGATATCTGCTCTTACCATTTTTATTCTAGAAATGCAAGAAGTTCTAGCCACAACAATAAGGCAAGAAAAGAAAATAAAAGGTATACAAATGGACCAGGGGAAATAAAACTGTCTCTATTTTCAGATGACATGATTATCTACATAGAAAATCCCAAGGAATATAAAAATATATCTATTAGAACTAATAAGTTTCAGCAAGGTTCACAGAATGCACAATAAAAGTTCAAAATCAGTGTTATTTCTATATATTATTATAGCAATGAACACATAGACACCAAAATTAAAAATACAATAGTATTTATAATTGTTCAGAAAAAATGAAGTACTTAGGTGTAAATCTAACAAAACAGGTATAAGAATTCAAGGTTGAAAACCACACAATGCTGGTGAAAGAAATTAAAGAAGATCTAAATAAATGGTGAGACATACTACGTTCATGGAATGGAAAACGCAGCACAGTAAAGATGTCAAATCTCTCCAAACTAATGTAAGACGATTCCTCTTAAAACCCCAGCAACATGTTCTGTAGATATAGACAAGATTATTCTAAAATGAAAAGGCAAAGGAATGATACAAGCTAAAACAATTTGGAAAAAGTATAAAGTAAAGAAAATTTCTACCTAGTTCCATAACTTATATAGTTACAGCCATCAACACAGTGTGGTATTGGCAGTGGATAGACACTGTAAGAGCAAAGGAACCATTCTGGAAGCTTCCCTCCCTCATACCTTAGTGGCCAGAATTGCTTCACTCATGCATGAAAAGCAGCTCATTCATAAAAATCAGCAAGGGAAATGGGACCATAGTGCTTACGTTGTATCAGTCTGAATTTACCTCCAGACCTGGGGACAGAGTCACTCTTTCTAAGTGACAGAATCATGTCTATGGCCACCAAAATAAAGGAGAAACTGTTTCTTGGGTGGCGTCCCCAGCACTGTTCTTCTTCCTTTGTCAGGGCTCCTGGAGAGTAACATCCAGGCTCTGGGTACATGGGTTGTGTTTCGTGGGCTCACCAGATCTAAGCTGGTCAAGGCCAGGAACTGTGTCCACTTTTATCCTGAGCATTTTGCAGGCGCCCTGGGCATATACAGAATTAATACATATTTGTTGAAATGAATTAAGTAGGCTTCAATATTGATTCTGCCTTTCAAACATTTAATTAAATTTATACCCCTAACCACATAATGAAGGTCCAGATTAGAAATTTAATCAGGTACCAGGTCAGCTACCTAGAATGTCTCTTAATTTCTGCAGAAGCAAAGCTGCAAATTCTTCTTGCTCTACTGAGCACTCCTTCTTTTGATTCATTCATTTGGCATTTTGAATTGAAAGCAAGACAGTGTTATTGTTCTACTCTGTGCTTTTCTCTAAATAGTCATTTGTAATCTAAGCCCACATGAATTGCTGTACTCCTATTATTCATGTTTCCCAATTGTCCTCCACGTCTCCTAAAGGGAGGGTAACAAAACTTTGATATTCAAATTTTTACTTAGTGATTCATGTGGCATCCTGAGTAAGAAAACGATTTCCTCCTCGAAGCCCGTTAATTTTTCCCCCCAAGTAAGTTTGTTAACTATGCCAAATACTGTTTGGGCTTAACAGTACCACATCCCCTGAGCAGAATCCAGCCTGACTTCTTTCCCTCTCTCTCTCTCTCTCTCTCTCTCTTTTTCTTTACTTGCCTCTGAGTCAACTATGAGAAAAATTCTGACCCATAAAAGTGATATATTCACAAACCAAATAGAGGTTCTAGCCCCTCCTGAAGTTGCTTCCTTAGTTTTCCACACTTTCTGGATTGGACTTAAATTCCTTGGCATCATTTTCAAGGCCACCTGCCATTTTGCCCACATCTGACTCACACCCATGCAGACCACGTCCTGGATGTCCCAGCCATTTCCACTCTAACACGGAAGGTAAATGTGAATGTTAGACATAAGCCCTTAGCAAGACCTAATGATATTACTTCTGTCAAGAAGAAAAGATTTAGCAGAAACAATCGTGAATCAACAATCCAACTATGTTCCTCTCATTACTAGGACATAATTCTATACTTCTTTCCTGAGTTAAATTTTAACTTATCTTTATCATAATTTCTCTTTGAATAAAGTTGGAAGGATTAGACCTAAGGATTAGACCCATCTGACAATGATAGCTCTGGTACCAAATTGCAGAGTTCACGGAACCAATTGTCATCTGACGAGCTCATGTCCGAGACGTTTCAAAGCACAGTCAACCTAGAGACTGCAGAGGGCACTGCAGGCAAATATTAAAGTAAAAAACAAACATCCAAGAATGCAGTGAGTATTGTGTGTAGCTGCATAACACAATACACTGTGAAATTTCTCTTGCTAGAAGCACAGTGAATACTATCTTTTTGTTCAGGTTCTTAATAATTTAGAGTGCTACTGTTCTTCCAATATGGTGCATACCAACTACATATGCCTATTTAAATCTAAATTAATAAAAATTAAATAAAATTTAAAATTCAGCCCTTCACTTGCACCAGCCACGTCTCATGTACTCAACAGACACATGGCTCGTGGCTACCATATTGGACAGTACAGATATAGAACATTTCCACTGGCACAGAAATTCCTATTGCACAGCTCTGCCGAAGTCGTAGTTTCTATTATATATTACAATTGAAGAGGATTAGAATTTGCCACCCCAAAATATGCCACTTTGGCATAAAGATCTTTTTGAGTTGGAAGGAAATTGAGAAAAACTAGACATAGGAAAGGCTCTTTGCCCCCCTCCCACCCACAGCACCCAAAAGCAGGGCATAAATTTCTCTTGGGAAGGTATCTCCTCTCTCATACCAGGAAGGGAGGACAGCATTTATCACTGAAGATAGAGATAGCACCAAGATGAGTCGGCATAAACTAAACTCTATTAAGTAACCCTTATCTTCTGTTAGTTTTCCCATATATTTACCTTTCCACAATTCACTACCTCTAGATGCCCCAACTCCTTTTCCTCTGTCTTGTCACTTCTCCAAATCTCATCATCCTTTATTAAAATGGTGTATAACCCCTCCCCCTACATCTAACTGCTTCTTTGGGTCTTCACTTTTCTTTGAAGGTCTCCATGCACGTAAAAAAATTTAAAATATTAACATCAAATAAAACCTGCATGCCTTTTCTCCTGTTAATCTGTCTTTTGTCCATGTAATTCACAGGCCCCAGCCACAGGACCTAAAAAGGTAGAGGAAAAGACCTTTTTTCCTGCCCTACACATCCGCTAAGAATAACTGGGAAATGGGGAAGAATGTAGCAGACAGCTGGACTCCTGAGGTCGGTGGAGCTGCGTGTCTTAGATACGGATGATAACCATAGAAATGCAGTCACCTGTGAAGTCACAGGTGAAGTCACCCAGCCACCCTTCCTGTGCATTCCTCTAATTTTACTTCGGAGAAAAACTTCATTTAAAAAGATAGTTAGAGGGAGGTATTTGTCTTTATATCATTTAGAGCTTGCTATATACAAATTATAGGTTCCTGAGAATCCCACGCACACTGTTGTTAATATAGGAGCTTCCAAACAATATTTTAAAAGTCACAAGCTAAATAAAAGGTTATACATAAGCAAACACATTACTATGTCAAACCTCTGTTTCTAGAGGTGAGAGAAACATATTACAAGTTTATCTAATTCAAATATTTCATTTTTTGTTGTTGAAAAACAATATGACCCAAAAAGTTTAAGTGACTCTCTCACGTTCTTAGAGCCCAGGAATTACAACTTTGAATCCAAACTCAACCTAGTGCTCTTTCCTTCATGTTATGACTATATAAGAGGTTTTTATTGAAAATGTGGGCCTTCTACATTCTTTAGTTGAGACTGAAGCTGTCCAGAAGAGCCTGTCACTTCATTTGTTGGTAGTTGATATGTAACACAGAAGTGTGTGTGCGCACGTGTGCTTTGATAAATGCAGGGAGAATGGATGAAGAAACATGGATGGAGAAATCCGTGTCTCTATCCAAAGGTAAGTGTTATGTAGGAGAAAATGAATAAGAACACTGGACACAGCACCATGGGTAATGTGACAAACACGAGAAGAGCTCAATCATTCGAGAGTTTGATAGTCTGTTCCCAGGCCCCATCACACTGACATAGGTAGCAGAGGTCACAGTAAGATTGCAGGATGAAGCGCGACATTCATGGCAAGACTCTGCCTATGCCCCCAGCCACCACCCCTGGTGACGCTGCCGTGGATGGCCGAGAAAAGTGTTCTAGCCACAGTCAGACAGATCAATAACAGCTTTGACCCTTTAATTGATTATTTTAAGGAAGCCGAATCATAGTAATGGCTTAGAAAATAGGTGACAATATTTATGGGTAATGATATGTACTTTTATGCTTCTGCATTTCAAAAAAGCCCCTAGAGATAATAAATCTACCCAAGCCTGACTTGTTTTCCCTTAAGTTTGAAAAATAAAGATTTGCTGATCCTGGGAATAAATTTTATTTTTTCCTCTGGCTATATAATCATATTCCTCCACTGTAAAGCTAAAAATGATGGGTAAGATGCCACAAGGGACAACTCTCAAAGAGAAAGCCCTGCCTCCCGGTTTCCTGGGGCGTGAAAAGCAGCTTCTCCCACTGAGGTAATTAATTACCAGGAATGCACATTGTTTGTCAGTGTTATGTTAATGCCAGTCCCTTCTCGCCTTCTCAAGGTACAGTTTCTTTTCTTCAGTCATTCCTCTTCATACTACAAAATTCCAGATTGTTCCAGCTTTACATATTTTTCTTTTGTAGGTGAATGCTAAAAATATACTTAGAGGTCTGCTGCAATATGACCCAATGTGTTATTTCACCTTTGGAAGAGTAAAAGGTCTTTGCCCCAACTGTTTTTTCTTGGACCTGTTTCTTAGCCTGGCTTGATGCAGATTGACGGCGAGGGCTACCTCAAAGCAAATAAAAACACAGCGGGGCAAGGTGGGAGCTTTCTCTCTTGACATACGAATACCCACATAATAGCTGCAAAGTGTAACATATTTGCCATCTGGTCCTCAGCAGAAGTTTGCAGGGGCGGTGGGCTGGTAGATGGATGGGAGAGGGTCTGGGGAAGGTGGGCCCTGGGGCTGTGGGCTTTCCAGGAGAAAGGAGCAGCTGCCCAGAATTGGAGCACAGGGGTGTGTGTGAGCAAGTGACCAGGCCAGAGAGAGGCAGTGTTACACCATGCATGGCCTTTGGTGCAGTTCTTAGGATTTGCCTCTTGTCCTGAGTCGTGGAGGCGAGTGGTGTTGCTTATCCAATATCCACTCTTCTTATTCCTTATCAACAGGCTTCAATTTAGTTTGGAGTGGGCCAGCAAGAATACTATCTTGCCCAGCTCCCTTGCAGCTAGGAGGGCACCAGATAGTACATTTCTGTATGGGGAGATGAGCAGGGGACATTGGGGGTGTCAACCAAGAAGAAACGAAAGAACAGACTGCAAAGCAGTAAGGCAGGGCGTTTGTTGGGGTGATAGGGATCGCAGTTCGGGAGACGCAGATTTGGCTAAAGGTCAAACTGTGTTCCACAGAGAGGAAGGGGAGTAGGGATTTTCAAAAGGAAGCTAAGGGTGATTATGCAAGTTGTTCTGAAATAATTATCACTGGTCAGGCTGCTGGCTTAGTACATGAGCCTGCCTCGTGGTCAGACTTGGGGTTGAAGGAAGCCACGCCTGTCTGTTGGTTTTTACTGTTCAGGAATTGCTGGTGAAAACTGGCTGTTTTCCAGAATGGTATGGTTGTGGCACTTTGGCCCCGCTCAAAGGCTCAGGGCAAGTTCCTGGGTTTTTTTGTTCTTGCAAGGTTGCAGGGGTGCAGGTAGTCCTTCTCAGAATGGCCTCCTGACGCCACTGTAGGGCTCTGAACCAAAGTGAGGCCAATCTGATACCACGTTTCACAGGGAACATCGGCAATGCCCCAGAACAGGGTGGGGGCCCCACCATGGGCCCTCGCCTTTCTCCTCCCTCCTGTAACGTAGATACTGTTGGAGGTGGCACACACATCTTGCAATGAAGAGGCGAAGAGTCCAAAGACAAGGGTTGCTGAATGCAAGACAAGAGGAGCTCTGGGGGGCATTCATTATGGGGTGGCAGCAGCAACCCTGGGGGCCCCGAGGGCATCATATCGTGGCCTTCCCTGCCCTGACTGCTTTCTCCACACTTCTGGTTCTACACAGAAAATAAAGCCCTATCTGGGTAAGTTGTGTATATTAGCTTCCTGGGGCTGCCCTAACAAAGTGCCACCAACTGGGAGGCTTAAAACAGCAGAAATGTACTGTCTCACGGTATAGAGCTGAAATCAAGTGTCGCAGGGCCACGTGCCTCCAAAGGGTCTGCGAGGGAATCTGCTCCCTGCCTGTCTCCTCGCTTCTGGCGGCTCCGGCGACCGGGGTGCTCCTTGACCTAGAGCTGCCACGCTCCAGCCTCCGTCTCCATCTGTACACACCCGTCTTTTCCTCTGTGTCTTCACGTAGTGTTCCCTCTGTCTGTGCCCAAACTTCCCCCTTTTCTAGGGACGTCAGCCATACTGCATTGGGGCCCACCCTAATGACCTCATCTTAACTTGGTTAAATCTACAGAAACCCTAATTTCAAATAAGGTCACATGCTGAAGTACTGGGAGTTAGGACTTCCTCATATGTTCAGCATCACTGCTACTCTCTGATCTTTGTCTGATGAGCACATTAACGGGGACATCGTGTGTCAGATTTAGGGCTGAAGAGAGCCACCGGCCCCAACACAAGCCAGACTGTCTGTCTGTCTCGCCTGGAGACTCCAGCGCCTGTTAGCAGCCTGGTGTGCTGGAGGTGTGCAGTCCACGCAGGTCAGATAAATGAATGAAAAGATTGCTTGGGCCTCAGTTTGGAGGAAGAAATGGAGGGGCTGAGTCTAGAGGCACCGACTTGCAAAGGCCATTTCCTGAGACAAGGGTCGTCCTGAATTCTTGGTGGTGGAGGGTAGGAAGGTGGGTCTTGCCTTGACTCCCCGGGAGCTGCAATTCCGGTCTATGGCCGCTTGGCGTTCCACGTCGCTGTTGATGCCTTTCCCTTTGTGTGTCTGTAACTGGCTGGTCGCTGACCACACCTTCAGGGAGGTTGGCTAAGAGGCACGTGCTACCTGCCAAGTAGAACCTGAACTGCAGCCCCTCCAAACTCACCCTCTACCCCAAGGGGTTTAAACTCCCATCTCCCCCAACTCCCCGTGGCCTCCAGGTTTGGGGTCACAGGGGACAAGCCCTGCCTGGCTGCTCTGGCATTGCTTAAAGAGTTCTGAAGCCACTCAGTGACCACAGACCATGGTGCCACAGCACAGGCCGTGTCCAGGGCTGGGCTCTGCTCAGTTGTCCATCTGTCCCTTCCCTCCTTTCTGCATTCAGCCATAGATGAGGCAGGCACAGTAGTAGGCACCAGGGGTGCAAGGTGGGTAAGACACGGCCCCAGGCACACACTTTAGGCAGGAGAGCAGACGTGAAATCCCATTGGGACAGGAAATGCTATAAGTCCCAGGACTTAGGGCTGCCAAAGCCCAAACGGTGCAGGAAGGAGAGGGTGGCACGACCTGCTGGCGAGGGAGGAGAGGCTTCTCCCAGGTGAGGGCTAAAGGTGAGGCTGCACAGGTGGGAAGTGTTCAGGCCAGAGGTCACAGTACAAAAGGACCAGGGAGTCCTACAGCCTGAGGTTTCAAATCCAAACAAGTCACAATGGCAAGGACCTGGGTCTGGAGGTGAGCACAGGAGCACTCCCCCACCGCCCCCGTGGGTGCTGGAATTTTATACGTGGTGACTGCGGCCCACTGAAGCAGGTCAGTGGAGATCACGTCTGTAATTCGTGGCCTGAGGAGGATGCATTTTAGGCCTCACCCAGGCAGAGGAGGCAGATGGGGAGGGGCCAGGAGAGCCAAGGCCTGGTGTGGCCCAGGTTCTGGCTGGGGACTGAGGTAGAAGCATGTCACTGTTCACAGAATAGACCACCTTCCCATGGGCTGTAGGTGGTAGGCTTTGCTGAGTTTTGAAATGTGCTGCTCAAATGTCTAGAAAGCGATGACTAACAGAGGCCTGTGTTCTCGGGGGATTGGCTCTTGTTGGGTGGCCCTCTCCCCAGCCCCAGCGGGGCCCCTGCCCTTTCACCCCTCCGACCTGGTGTCTCCCTCCTCTGCCCCTGCGTGAACGGCCCTTCCTCGAGCTGCCCACTGCTCCACGTCAGCAGGTGCGGGGTCTCCTGCCGAGTCCCGACCGAGCACATGAGAAACACGTGGGCTGAAGAATCAACAAGTGCACTGTCAACGTTTTTAAAAAGGAACTTGCGAGGCCGGGTGCGGTGGCTCACACCTGTAATCCTAGCACTCTGGGACCGAGGCAGGAGGATCGCTCGAGGTCAGGAGTTCGAGACCAGCCTGAGCAAGAGCGAGACCCCCGTCTCTACTAAAAAATAGAAAGAAATTATTCGGACAACTAAAAATCTGTATAGAGAAAATTAGCTGGGCATGGTGGTGCATGCCTGTAGTCCCAGCTACCCGGGAGGCTGAGGCAGGAGGATTGCTTGAGCCCAGGAGTTTGAGGTTGCTGTGAGCTGGGCTGACGCCACAGCACTCCAGCCTGGGCAACAGAGTGAGACTCTGTCTCAGAAAAAAAAAAGGAACTTGCGATACCTTTCTAGCACAGCATTTTTATAAATCCAGCTGCTTTGTCTTTACATCTATTGTAGTAAGAGTTAACATTTTTTTTTTTCTATTTTAAAAAGAAAATGTGCCTGAGGAACCCTTGTCTTGGTTACCGTAATTAGCACCGTTACTCCTTCTCCCCATTTGTTAGGGCTTTTTAATTCAGTTTAAGGTGTAGTCACCTAAGTCTTGTGTACAAAGAGGTGAAGTCTAAATCAGAGGGGGGGAAAAGGCATCACCATTCACCTGGGGACAGCCTGGAACTGGGGACTTGGGCACCGTCACAGCACCAGCCATAGGTTTCTTGGGGTGATGGAGGGCTCGGCTCGGCAGCCATGTGGTTCAGGCCCAGGGCCTCTCGCCTATGTGGCCAGTGTGACTAAAGCCGATTTAATTTTAAGTGAATTTAATTTAAATGTAAATAGCCACAAGTGACTGGCATCCCTGTTGGACAGTGCAGGTCTGGAAAGAAAGAAATCACCTGCCCATAGGCCTCACCTCGAGGGCCTCACCCCAGTGAGTCACGGCAAATGCCTTGTCCTATAAGAGCATTTTCGTGACAAGTTCAGTTCTACAGGTTACCATAAACTGCGTGTATGTTATATATACATGCATTTGTATACTTATTTATTGTATATATATTACATATAAACATATGTAAAATTATAGTAACCTTTCTGAAATGATAAGCTGTCTGGGAATTGCCTTAAAATACCTCAGCCAGGCTTGGGAGGAGGGGCGTGGAGCTTGTGGGGTCAGACAAAACAAGAAGGGGAAAGTGTGGCAATTGTTAAAGCTAGTTAAAGGGTCCATGCGGGCCGGGCGCGGTGGCTCACGCCTGTAATCCTAGCACTCTGGGAGGCCGAGGCGGGTGGATCGCTCGAGGTCAGGAGTTCGAGACCAGCCAGAGCAAGAGCGAGACCCCGTCTCTACTAAAAATAGAAAGAAATTATATGGACAACTAAAATATATATATACAAAAAATTAGCCGGGCATGGTGGCACATGCCTGTAGTCCCAGCTACTTGGGAGGCTGAGGCAGTAGGATCGCTTAAGCCCAGGAGTTTGAGGTTGCTGTGAGCTAGACTGACGCCACGGCACTCACTCTAGCCTGGGCAACAGAGTGAGACTCTGTCTCAAAAAAAAAAAAAAATAAAGGGTCCATGCGATTCGATACACAATTTCCTCTACTTTGGTATATTTTGAATATTTTCAAAATCAAAAGTTTTTTTGAAAAAACTACCTTATTTTTATGAAAATCTTCAGGCCGAGGGAGCTGTAAGAAAGACATTTTGGGACACAGACATGGCTCCGTGGAAGCTGTAGGCCGGAGCTGGCTCCCTTCTGGAAGGTGGTGGACTAGCTGGCGGGAACTCTCCCTAGGAAGCGTGTGCCAGCCCCGCCGGCTCCCCGGGAGCTGCTCCCTTTTCTCAGGGTGCGGGGACTGTTTCCACACTGCCTGAGCAGGCTCAAAACAGACCTGCCTCTTTTCTACCCTGTGTCATTGCTCTAACACACCCCGCCCATTCCAGCTTCTCCTGGCACCGCAGGAGCCGAGCCCATGGGTCATGTTTACCAGTCGGCGTGTTGGGCTGCATCTGGAGTCAACTGGGTGAACCCAGGCTGGGCCTCCCTCTGCCCGGCCCTCTCTCCCCCAAGGAGCACCCTGAGTTGTAAAGTTCCCAAGTCTAGATCTGGGTGCAGAACGCTGCACTCTGGTCCCAGACGTAGATGCCTCTCGCTTATGAGAGCCGTGACTGCGTTCTCCAGGCCAGCTCTCACCACACTTTGCAACGTCAGGCACTGCCCAGCAATTGGTTAATTAACTGTCACGTCCCTTCCCCTTGGCCTCTTGTCCTTAAGTAACTGTCCCTCTGTCTGGGGACACCAGAAGAAAGGGGGCATAGTGATGTTCACAGGGCGAGGTGAGTTGTGAGAGTGGGAAGGCTGGAGTTGGCTAAGAACAGCTTGTAAATGATGCTGGTATTTTGGGCTTTTTTTTGAGCGCGGGAGCTATTCGAGGCGACGTTGCTGCATTTACGTTTTGGAAAAGTCTCCGGAGCTGCCGTTCTGCTGCAAAGGGAAGGGGATCTCTGGCAGCAGCACAGACAGGAGTCTGGAGCCTCGATCCAGAGGCAGGAGGGCCTCCGTGAAGCAGAGTCCTCCCAGGGGATTCAGAGGTCAGTTTCCTGCTCTTAGATGTACACAGCAAAGAATGGGAGGAAGCTGATGATCCTGGTTCCAGCCAAGTTTAGCGGATCATTGTTGATATCACACCCAACATAAGGAGCATGGGAGAATCGAGCTTGTGATGATGCCTTGACAATAAAACTAGGTAAATGGAATAGAACTCACGGAAAAAAATTCAGTGTATAAGTAAATGTGTCACTAGGTCAACCGTTAAAATCAAACTGTACCAAGGAAGCTCTGGCACATGCTCCAACACGGAGGAGCCCCGAGGATATTATGCTGAGTGAAGTAAGTCACAAAAGGACAAATATCACATGATCCCACTTATATGGGGTTCCCAGAGGAGTCAAATCACAGAGACAGAGAGTGAGATGGTGGGGCCAGGGGCTGGGGCGCTGCTGTTCAAGGGTGCAGAGTTGACGAAGCTCTAGAGATGGATGGTGGTGACGGCTGCTCAACAGTGTGAACCTGAGTGTACTTAACGCCACTGAGCTGTACGCTTAAAAATGGTTAAGATGGTAACATTTATGTATATTTTATCTCAGTAATACAAAAATAATTTTAAAAAAATCAAACTGTACTAAATAGATTGAGAGTCTATTTTGTACAAGAAAATGTGCTCAACTAATGCATAAGTTTCACCAGAAGAAATCAGGCTGGTCCGGTTGACTTCCCAGCCTGGCTCTGAGAACAGGCTGGGCTGGGTCCGGTCTGTAGCTCACCCCCTGCTGGGCCCAGCTCTGCTGAATTAAACCAGGGCTGAGCATTTTTCGGGGTTTGAATCTGAAGACAGTGGACGTGCAAATAAACTTGTAAGTGGTGACAGGTATGAAAGGGGAGGTGCCATGGAGGAAACGCTGACAGGAAAAATGCAGAGACATTCGGTGGAGAATCGAAACATCAAAACGTTCAGGCCAAGCCAGCAGGCAAGGCCGGGCAGAGGTCTGTCTGGGCACCCTCTTCACGCACAGGCCCTTGGCGGGAGACGTGTTGCCGTAAACTCCGCCAGAGGACACCTATTTTGGGGACCGGGACTGAACCGTGTCTTGTGGAGGGTGTCTTCCCACAGCCCGTGGGAAACTGCTGAGAGAACTTTCTGGGTACCTCAGGAAACGTGAACAGGCTGCCCCGAGGGGCCCAGGCTTTAGGGCATGTTCAGGAACTTTGAGAATGTGGCTTGGTGCCAGGTGCACAGAGCAATTGGGGAGAGGCTGGGGAGCGACTGGGAGAAGGTTCTGGAAACAGAGTTGGACTTCCATCACAAACCTCACCACCAGCTACCTAGTACCTGGGATCGGAAGGTGCTAGTTTTGCTTTCAATTTGTTGTGATGCTTGGGCATGCGTGTCTTCATATATCTATGATCAAATGGCGAATGTTGAGTCAGTCCATGTGACTTCTGCTTGGACACACTGTGGAAAACTTTCAAGCACAAAGAGAAGTTACAGTCTACCACCTGCTTCTGAAGATTGTTTCACACCGAGAGCAGAGCTGAGGATCCAACCAAGCATCGGACCCGCCCCAGGCCTGGCCCCAGGTGGAACAATGAGTTCTAGAGCCCCAACATCCACAGAAGGAAAGCACACAGACACCAAATCCCATCTCCTAAGTTTACACGTGAGAAATGAGGGGCAGAGTTTAAAAACCTTGCTTAAGATCTTTTTTGAAAGCAGACTCTGAATCCGAGCTCAGCCCTTTCCTCTACCCCACACCTCGCCTCTTGCATTTTTGTTTTGGGGGCTCTCTGCCTATCTTTTCATCCCTTTTCTATCCTTGGTGGGTGTATTGGTTAGTTCCCCAGAGAACTAGAACCAATAGGATATGTTTTGGATATTGGGATGAGAGAAATACCAATGACAAATCATACTTACCTTGACCCTGGCCAGCTTTGCTGTAGGTGACTGAGAAAGTTGTCTAAGGAGTCTGTCTTTTCAAATGGAGTGTAAGTCACAATAACTCCAATACCATCAACCAGTGGGGCAGCAAGATACTTTTAAAATTCCATTATTCTCAGAGTTTATTGCAATGATTTAAAACATTTGTCATGTTTCTTGAATCTAAATGAAGCTAGCTTTGAAATTTTCACTAATTTCTAACAACAGTGGTGAGCATTAAACTCTGACCACTGCTCTTTGCTATGAATTCCTTCCTGGGCACCTGAGAGTCCTGTCTGCAGACCATCAGTCTCGCTCAACAGGCCCCTCTGCCCCAGGGCATTGTGTCTTGCTTGCAAAGCCCAACTCTGGCATAGCACCATGTAATAACCAGCTGACTTCCTATCTTAACTAACGTATGTTCAAATTAAACTTAAACATTATTTTCTACTGATTCCAAGTTTTATTTTTTTATTTTTATGTTTTTTTTTTTTTGAGACAGAGTCTCAACTCTGTTGCCGGGCTACAGTGCCGTGTCATCAGCCTAGCTCACAGCAACCGCAAACTCCTGGGCTCAAGCAATCCTTCTGCCTCAGCCTCCCGAGTAGCTGGGACTATAGGCATGTGCCACCATGCCCGGCTTATTTTTTCTATATATATTTTTAGTTGTCCAGCTAATCTCTTTCTATTTTTAGTAGAGACGGGGTCTCGCTCTTGCTCAGGCTGGTCTCGAAATCCTGACCTCGAGCGATCCTCCCGCCTCAGCCTCCCAGAGTGCTAGGATTATAGGCGTGAGCCACTGTGCCCGCCTGGCCTGACTCCAAGTTTTAGATAAAGCCTTCTCCTTTAAGTAATTGCAAATTAAAGACTCTCTGGGCTGGGTGTGGTGGCTCCTGCCTGTAATCCCAGCACTTTGAGAGGTTGACACAGGAGGATCGCTTGAGCCCAGTTGTTCAATGCCGCAGTGAGCTATTATGAGGCCACTGCACTCCAGCCTGGGCAACTGAATGAGACTTTATCTCTAAAAATTAATAATAATAAAAAAAATCTCTGCATCCACCTATAACCTGTAAATCCCCACTTCAAAATATCCCGGCCCCCACCTTTTTACCTTTTTGGCCAAGCCAGTGTATAACCTCCATGTATTGATTTATGACTTTGCCTGTAACTTCTGCCTCCCTGAAACATATAAAACAGAATTGCAGTCTGACTGCCTTGGGAGCACTCTCTCAGGACTTCTTGAGTTTGTGTTTTCCCTGGACCACAGTCACTCACATTGGCTCAGATTAAACCTCTGTGAAACATATTACAGAGTTGGTTTTCCCATTGACAGTGGTTACTCTGAAAGGTGGGGTGGGATTGGTATTATATCTTATTTAAAGTATAAGACTGTGAAGTCAATGTTTCCTTTTCTCCCTCTGTTCTTTCTGCTCATGTTCCCATCATGGATTCGCTATGAATGATATATAATAAGATTTTTATTACATCATGGCAGAAACAAGTGCTCACAGAGCACAGGCATTGTACATTACAAGTTTTGTGTATGGCAAGTTCTTGGCAAATTCTGTTAAAACTGACACCAATTCAACAACGGACATTTGTTAATTGTCATTACTGTAACAGGGTGTTCCATTTGCTTTGGGGCAGAGGCCTTAGTGTTTGATCCCTATTGTTGATTTTTATGTTTTCATGAGGTGCTTTGATTTTCTGTGTGGAAGCATGACCCTTGAGCAACAGTAGGAGGCATGAGGCCTTCTTCAACCCCAAGGAAAAATGAATAGCCCACAACTCCTGCCTGTTCTGGGCTCCCCACTTGGCTCACCAGGGACGAGTGCACCTGCCCTATCTCTGATATATGTGGAGCTCAAGAGCCCCATGGGAAAGAACTTGACCCTGTCCAGGGTGGAGTTTTGGACAAATACAGACGGACATGTCTGATGAGTTGGGGGCAAGAAAATTGAAGACACCAGATTACAGGGAGGGAAAAAGGAACTAGAAAGGACAATCACTGTAAGGTAGGTACAGTGTGCCCGACCTAGTGACAGGTGTCATGGCAGAACCAGAGTACACAGTGACCTTATATATTCCTGGTCAAGAAACGTGGAGTCCATCATAGATCTTTAAGTTTACCCAGAACTTTTAACCAGATTGGTTATTTTCTTTGTACTACTTATAAATGTTGAAGTGTGGTATTATCACATGAAAGATGTCATTTCTCAGAAGGCAGTAACAGGAACTTTAAAATATTATTTGATTATACAGTTGTCCTGTTTCAATCGGTGGTTGGTTGAATCCTCCGATGTGGAACCTGTGGATATGGTTTCATTCAACTCTTTATCTTCTCATAAAGTTCCTCCTCCAAATCAACTTTTCTCTTACTACTTAATATGGGTACTAGTTCTTAATAAGCCGATCAAGAGCTTTGGTGTTTATGTGGTTCACAAGGCTCTTTCCAGGAGCTGTGAGGTGCTGGCAGGGACGTTAGGCAGTGAGCCCTGTGGCTCCAGGGAGCAGATGAAGGCAACAGGCTCCTTGGCAGGCTTTGTTCAGAGAGCTGGCTGGGCTTATTCATGCAGGAGCTGTGCAGGGTCCGGCAGGGTCATTCATAGAAGGCCCAGAAAAGCCTCACCAAGCCAAAGACGTCCCCACTGCTGGTCACAGAGGCTAAAGTTACTCCACAGCAGAGAGACACTGTCATCACTGGCTTCAGACATTGAGCCTCTGAATGGCTTTCATTAAAATGCATTTAGGTAACACTTTTAAATATTATCAGCTCTTAGGCACAACTTATTATTATTATTTTTTTTCTGGTCTGTTAGCAGTCAGTGACTTTTAAAGGGGAAAAAAATTAAAAGGCAAGGGGAACATTTCAAGTGGCCCCCGGAGAAGGTATGAAGTGACCCCTGTGAGCTCGTGGTTGGGCAGACTCCCAAAGGGAAGGCTTCTGATGGTCAGGAATTCCTTTCCTGACCAGAGGACAACTGAGCAGAGACCTACATGAAATTAATGCATAAGCTACGCAGATATCTGGAGAAAGGGCATTCCAGCAGAAGGGACAGCAGGAACATGCCTGGTAGGTTACACTAAGGGCAAAGAGATTGGTTGTCTGGGAGAGAGGGCGCAAGAAGGACAGTGGTTAGAGGCTGGGGGCAACAATAACATGGGGTTGGAAGGCGATGGTATCAACTTTGGATTTTAGTCTGAGTGACATGGGAAATGGTTGGAGGGTACTGTGTAGAGAAGTGACATGACCTGACTTTTATATAAGAAAGATCATTTTATTGCTGTAGGGAAGCTGGGAGGTGAAGTTAGGTGTTATGGGTTGAATTGTGTTCCGCTCAAATACATTGAAATCCTAACCCCTAGTACCTGTGAATAGAACCTTATTTGGAAGAGAAGCCTTTGTACATGATCAAATTAAGATGAGGTCATTAGGGTAGGCCCTAATCTGATATGACTGATATTGTTATAAGAAGAGAAACACCAGTGAAGACAGAGGCAGAGGTTGGAGGGATGCAGCTCCAAGACAAGGAATGCCAAGAATTGACAGCTACCCTCAGAAGCTAGAAAAGGCATGAAGGATCCTTCCCTGGAGCCTTTAGACATAGCACAGCCCTGCTGACACCTTGATTTTGGACTTCTGGCCTCCAGAACTGTGAGACAATAAATTTCTATTGTTTAAGCCACCCAGCTATGGCACTTTGTAACGACAGCTCTAGGAAACTAATGCAGAGGACCACTGCCACCACTCAGTTACCCATTGTTAAACGTTAAAACCTTAAACAATTTTACATTTTAACTTAGTTTATTTGAACGAAGCAAAGCAGATTAGTGAATGGGACAGCCCTTCAAACCAGAGCAGGTTCGGAGAATATAACATGGTTCAGATCAATAACATGATCTGACAGCACTTATAGGAAACAAAGTAAAATCTAGAGATAACTTAATTGATTACATCTGAAGTGGTTAATTGTTTACAGAACCCTACTGCAGTTAACTAAAACTCAGATACTGTAGTTAAACTCCATATCAGCTTGGTTTGTTAGGCTGTTCAGGGGCCTAGTCCAAATCAATGGCCCCTAACAAGTTTTACTTAACATCATCACGGTGAATTCAAATAGGGTGTCAATGGAGGTGTGAACTAAAATAAAATCTTAAGGCTCACCCCCACATGGCCGAGGGGATATCCTAAAGCTAAATTACCTGCCACGAGAAGGGAGATCAGACATGCCTCATCATGCCCCCCTCCCTTCTTGGAGACATCCTTTGTAACTTTATTAACAGGCCTAGGGCATGCAAGGCAAACCGGCAGATCCTCAGTTTACACAACAAATATGTCTGGTGGCTTGTCTCTGATTAACAGCTCCTTATCTTAAAACATTCCAAGCCTTTAGACAAAGCTTCATGTCTTTAACCAATTACAAGTCAAAGAATCTTTAAACCAACCTATAACCTGTAAGCCCCTGCTTTGAGATGGCCCACCTTTTCAGGCCAAACCAATGCATGCCTCCCACTTAATGATTTATGACTTTACCTGTAATCCCTGTCTCCCTGAAATGCATAAAACCAACTGTAACCCAGCCACATTGAGTCCACTTGCTCAAGACTTCTTGGGCTTGGCTCCGGGTCATGGTCCTCAAATTAGGCTCAGAATAAATTTCTTAAAATTATTTTACAGAGCTTGATTTTTTTTTTCCATTAATAGAGGTGTGAGAGGAAGAGAGAAGTCGGATGACTTCCCAGTGTCTTGGTTTCGGCAGCAGGAATGATGGAGTCGCTTCTTACTGAGATGCGGAAGATGGCAGGAATTTGGGGTAAGCTTGTTTGGGAAATATCCAGCTGGATATACAAGTTTGGAGTTCATGGGATATGTAGGGCCTGGAGCCAACAAAGTGTCAATGGAAAAGAAGCCAAACTCTGTAAAATAATTTGAAGAGGTTTATTCTGAGCCAAATTTGAGGACCATGACCCAGAGCTACACCCAAGAAGCCTTGAGCAAGTGGACTCCATGTGGCTGGGTTACAGTTTGGTTTTACACATTTTAGGGAGACAGGGATTACAGGTAAAGTCATAAATAAATACATGGAAAGCATATATTGGTTTGGTCTGAAAAGGGGGGCCATCTCGAAGTGGGGTGGGGGTGCTTACAGGTTATAGGTGGGTTTAAAGACTCTTTGACTTGTAATTAATTTAAAAATGAAGCTTTTGTCTGAAGGAATGTTTTAAGGGAGTCTGTTAATCAGAGAAAAGCTACAGGCCATATATTTGTTGTGTAAATTAAGGACCTGCAGGTTTGTCTTGCATAGCCTTAGGCCTGTTAATGAGTTACAAAGGATGTCTCCAAGAAGGGAGCGGAGCATGGAGCATGAGGCTCGTCTGACCTCCCTCTCTTGGCCAGCAACTCAGTTTTAGGGTATCCTCTTGGCCAGGAGGGGGGTCCATGCAGTCAGCCGCGGGGGAGGGTGGAGCCTTAAGATTTTGTTTTGGGCCGGGCGCGGTGGCTCACGCCTGTAATCCTAGCACTCTGGGAGGCCGAGGTGGGCGGATCGTTTGAGCTCAGGAGTTCGAGACCAGCCTGAGCAAGAGCGAGACCCCACCTCTACTAAAAATAGAAAGAAAATATATGGACAGCTAAAAATATATATAGAAAAAATTAGCCGGGCATGGTGGCGCATGCCTGTAGTCCCAGCTACTCGGGAGGCTGAGACAGGAGGATCGCTTGAGCTCAGGAGTTTGAGGTTGCTGTGAGCTAGGCAGATGCCACGGCACTCACTCTAGCCTGGGCAACAGAGTGAGACTCTGTCTCAAAAAAAAAAAAAAAAAAGATTTTGTTTTGGTTCACAAAAGCAAGGCATATATAATACCCTGCACGTGGGCAGCGCAGAGGGCTCGGGGCACTCCACCTGCCCTCTGATGACCAACTCTGACAGGTGTTCTGCCCGTAATCTGCTTGCTAATTGGGCAACGTTCAACATCAGTCACTTTCTGTAACGCCCCATGCCCAAATAAACACCGGGCAAAAAAAAGGGGGGGGGGGAGAAAACAGGCTCTAAACCTGACCATCTTGATTCTTTAACCGGCCTTCCTGCAAAACCCTAGTAGGCCAGAGCGCGGCCAGGCTGGGTTGGGCGGCGCTCTTGTCAATCATCCGGGGCCGAACGTAATTGGTGGAGGCCGGTCCAGGCGTGAGGCGAGCCAGTGAGTTGAAAGCCCACTTCCGGCAGCGACGTGGGAACGGCTGGGAACCCGAGAGCGGCGCCCAATGGCTGTGGTTTCGGCGGCGGCGTGGAGGCCGCCGGGAACCCGGAAGACTGCCGGATGGCTGTGCGAGCTCGCGGCGTGGTGATCCGGGCATGCAAGCGAGGTAAGACCGATTCCGGTCTCCCGGGGATGCCTGCGCGGGCGGGGGCCGGGGCTGCAGTCGCCGGCGCGGCCGTTGTCGCACTGCTCTCGGCCGCGCTCGCGTTCTACGGGCCGCTGGACACAGGTACCCGGCCGCGGGCTGCTTCTCCGGGTTTGCGAGAGGGAGGCGCCGCCGAGGGGTCCGCCCTAATGGGGGGCCGGGAGTCGCGGGATAGGGTTTGCACCTGCGTCTCCAGGAGGACCCGTGGGGCGCGGTCAGGTCCATCTGTTCTGCCCTAGCCGCGTTCCCGGGCCGGTGCTTGTCAGCTCCCGGGGCTTGCAGCGGTCTGAGCTGGAGACGCGAGCCCTGCTGGGCCTTTGGGGTGCGGGGGCCGCTGGCCGGGAGCTTTCGGAACCGCAGCGGGGCCTAGGATGAGGCGAGCTGGCCGACCCAGACGGGCTTAGTGCACACGTCGGAGAAAGGCCGCGTCCGCATTCCCAGCTTGAAGCGCCCAGTACTACTCACTAGGGGAGGGACCCGCCGCCCGCGCGCAAAGCCTGCAAGTTCTTGGGCGAGACGAACTGGATACTGCGACGCCCTCATTCAACCGTGGAGAAGGACTACACCGGCCAAGGCACCTCCTTCGCCCTCCCCGGGCCAGAGCATATGTGTGCGGGGGGTTCCTTCAGGGAGGGGGGCTAACCTGAGTGACACCCGGAACCGGGAGAGGTTGCAGTAGCCAGACGCTCCCGAGGACCCCCCCCCCCCCCCCCCGGCCTTCGCTGCTGGACTAGAAACTTCCTCAGTTGGTCCCTGGACTCCGAGATGCCTTTTCAGATAGGATGGATGATGTAGAAGGAATTTAGACATGAATTGAGCAAGTGGATCCTAATTATTCAGAGCCTCATATTTCTTCATACGGTGTTTTTCTTTTGCCTTGTGGATATTAGTTTGTTACATCTTTTATACAGCTAAGTAGTGTTTTGTGATCTCATTTCTCACAAAGTGGAGAGATTACTGTTATCCACCATCCATTGCTTTATATAGGAGGTAAATAAAGGCTCTGAGACAGTGGCTTAGCCAGGATTCCCCAGCCAGTAAGAGGCTGAAATGGTAAAATGCACTGTTTGCTGTAGTCATTAGAAAAATTTACCTTCAGCCAATTTGCATATACCTGAGTATGTATGTATATACCAACAGAATATCTCTTCTTGTAGATATATAGAAAGGGAATTTCTAGTATTTGTAGGGGAAGAGCTCACCATGCCACTCTGACGACCTTGCGTATGGGACATGTAGGCAAGGCTTATGCATATATGTTGAGCCTGGTCAGAGAATACTTGTTAGGGAGTTTTGGCTTTTTGTTTTTCAGCAGGCTAGTTTTGAATGCATTGGGAGGGTCCCTCAGCCTCTCCCCCACACCTCAATCACACCAGCAGGGGGACTTCTGAGCACCACTTTATTTAGAGATTTTTTTTATTGGTAGCTGTTTGCCTTGAATTCACATGCTGTACAGTTAGTTAGGAAGGTGTTTGTGTTTTGTTTTGTTTTGTTTTTGTTTTTGTTTTTTTTTTACGCTAGTATGAGGCTTCATCCTCTGACTGACTTGGCAAACTTTTACCAGAAACCAGGTGGAGTCGATATTATGACTCCCATCCAGGCTTCAAGGATTGTCTCAGTTAACTTAAGGATTGTTGTCTCATGCTCTAAATTAGTTATAATTCACGTTAACTTAAAAGCACTTTTAGCACAAAGAAGCAGCTTCTTTGTGCTTCTTTAAAACAAAAACCAAACAGACTTGGCCTGTTTTTCCAGACTCAGAATTGTCCTGAAGACAAAGTTACTAAATAGGATAAATTTTTTTTTTTTTTTGAGACAGAGTCTCACTCTGTTGCCCAGGCTAGAGTGAGTGCCATGGCGTCAGCCTAGCTCACAGCAACCTCAAACTCCTGAGCTCAAGGGATCCTCCTGTCTCAGCCTCCCGAGTAGTTGGGACTACAGGCATACACCACCATGCCCGGCTAATTTTTTCTATATATATTTTTTAGCTGTCCATATAATTTCTTTCTATTTTTAGTAGAGATGGGGTCTCGCTCTTGCTCAGGCTGGTCTCGAACTCCTGAGCTCAAACGATCCGCCCACCTCGGCCTCCCAGAGTGCTAGGATTACAGGCGTGAGCCACCGCGCCCGGCCCTAAATAGGATAAATTTTAAGTCTTCTCTTGTCAAGGCCTTTCTGTCCTTCAAAACTTTGATGTTTATATTTAAATACTTCTGTGGATGAGTCCAATAGCGATGTCAATAAGCCAGTTGAAACTTTGGGTTCACTGTTGGGAAATGTAACTGACCTGTATTTGCCCTTTTGCTAAGGGAAGCTGTTTGCTCAGGCGAGTGGGACAGAACGCTGGGGCACAGTTTGGATTTTAGTTTGCATTCATGCAATTCCAATTAGAAAGTGGAAATGTACTTCTTATTTTGCCTTAGAATGGCAGCATTTTGGTAAAATGTGTCTTGTGGCCTGGCTTGTCTATTATTAACGGCAGCATCTTCACTGTTCTCTCTCTGGGCCTCAGTTTCCTTATCAGTTCTTTAAAAGAAAGATAAACTGATTTTTAATAAGGAGAGTGAGCCCAGATGTCTTTACTTTCTCCAACATTATTCCTTGCCCTATTCTGTGCCAGGCTCTGTTCCAGGTGATCGAGGATGGGCCCTACCTGGAAGCACTGTGAATGCTGCCCGGAAGCCACAGTGTGCGAGTGACACCCCGTTCTGTGCAGGCAGAGGGTAGAAGGGTGGTGATTCCCCACCAAGTCAGACATGAAAACTTCCTTCTTGTCCAGTTCAGCCCCTACCACGTATGTTTTCTGTGTGCTTTGGAAGCCCGCGTGTGATAATAGTTGCTTTACCTTTGGTATCACTGTGAATTTTTAAAAATTACATACCAAAAAGCTGCTATTGATTACATTATGATTTTAAAATAATTTTGAAATAACTGACATTTGAGCGTTACTTTTCCCATGTGTAAAACTTCAGCTATTCAGTGTCCAGGTGATGCTTGTTGTCCTCAAGGAGTGTGTCCTCAAGGAGTCCTAGACCAGCTCTTACAGTAGCATTGCCGCCCGTAAACTGGAATCTGACAAAGCCTTAAGATAGAGCAGAAGGAAGAGGTGAATTTTGCATTGGTGTGTTGGTCAAGTTGCCATGGAGGTAATATGATTTGCACAATTTTGGATCAAAAATGCTAGTTCTATATAAGATAAAGGAATTGCTTAAAACAGGATTTTCCCCCATGTTTTCTTTGTAGGTACTATAAAGACCGCTATGTGAATGTACTGTGAGTTTTCACACATTCAGAATATATGTTTTTGGCTAAAACATTTTTTTAAATGCTTAACCTACTGTAAGTAAATCTGCCATAGAAAGTGGATATTGTATTTGTTTTTAAGACCCTTGATATCTTACCATTCTAATAAAGCTTATTTTGAAGTGAAGGAAAAGTATGTGTACTTGTCATTATTTGAATCACAGCAAAAATCATTATTTGCTTTAAAACTTGTAGGCTTAAGCATATCCATGCCCAGACTAGCACATCTTTCTCAACCAAAAAGATCAAAAGGTGCATACCAGTATACCTCTGGACAAAAACAAAGAGAAGCTTTTACAGCAAAGTGGGGACACAGAAGAGACATTTTTTGGATCTGAAGAGTAGAAGCTGTTATGGGGCATTTGGAATCAGAGTGTGCCTGGGAGCTCAGATGCTATAGCCGTGGGGCTGTGGGCCAGGTGCTGGCGGTCCCCCAGGCTGCGGTTCCCTAGGCTGTCCCCTTACTCCCCCACAACAGCGGCATGCCACCAGGTGTTCTGGTGACATCAGTTTTGTGGCAGCAGCTCTTTGCCTCCCCTAGGAACTGCATCTCGGCTTGTGGGTACAGCTTAGTTTTGTGTCAAATCTTTTCTGGTAATATAGGTAGGTTACTTCAGCTGGGAGGCAAAGTGCAAATGGATAGTTAAATGTCGGTTTATGATACTGGCCCTTTTGACATAGAGATTAAATATTTCATACCTTGTCTATAGTAAATAAGGTTTAAAATCTGAAATTTAAGATATAGATGTTTATACGATATGAATCTTGAGTATTTAGGGGAAAGAGGCTTCCTGAAAAATGTACAGTATTATCTGCTGGACCGATTTAATTTCTTTTTAAGTTAAGCATTGGCATTTAAGAGTTTTCATCAGGTGAGTTAGATTGGTATAAATGTTAATTTTTAACATCCATAAATTGAAGTCTGACTAAATTGTTTTCCTCTATGATTTCATAAATCAAAATTTATATTTTATATGACCTTAAATACATAATTTGAAGCACAGGTGTATTTAAAGGTGCTAAAACGATACACATCTCTACCAGTCATTCTCAACCAAGGCTCATTTTGCCCTCAGAGAGACCTTTGGCAACATCTAGAGACATTTTTGGTTGTCACAACTACGTGTGTGTGTGTGTGTGTGTGTGTGTGGTGCACACACTGCTGACAGAGTGTAGGCCAGGGATGGCGTTCGGCATCCCACAGTGCATGGACAGCCCCCACAACAAAGATGGAGCTGTCATCTATGACCATAAATGTCTTACAGAGACGTGTATTATTTTAAAACTATAGTTTAGCCTGCCTGGAGAGATTTGATGATGGGTTCATAATATTTCTGTTTTTAGACTTAATGATACTTCATGTGTTATCTCTCATTTTCCTTCTGTAATGATCAGACATAGCGAGGACTTCTTAATGTTATTAGTCATATTCTAATTCACATAGAAATTCAGTGGTGAAACTATAGATTAAATTTTGTTGTGACTTTTACAAACATTGTCCTGTTTTAAAGAAAGAAGTATGTTTATGAAAACTTTGGAAAATGGATTTTTACAAATGTTTTGTGAGCATTTAAAAAGATAGAAAAATTAGGGAAATTAAACTGATAAGAGGATGTGCCTGTTAGGACATGCACATCTTAAAGCATTTCATAGGTCTTATTTAGTGACAAATAATAAAAATGATTATAATTTCATCCAGACTATCTTTCTTTGCTAAATATTGAAGTTCTTAAGCATTATCAAAGGCTGACATGACTTTTATTCAGTTACTAATACTGATTTTAAAATTATTAAGTAATATAAGTTATTATCTCAATAACTTTCTGGAAGAGTTATTGAAATGCTGGTTTGGAAACAGAACTTTTTAAAACCAGCATGTATACAACACAGTGAAAGCACTTGGTCATAAGAGATTTTATATGCGGCTAAGTGCTTCATACAAAGGGATAGTATACAATAAATGCAAAATGTAAGAAACCAGAACAACCTTTGAATGACTGGTAGGTTTGGATTCTACTTTTACAATTCCTAGACTCTAAAAAGCGACTGTATTTCTTGTTCTGGGGATTTGAAGGAGTGAACATTCTCTGATATTCCTGTATCGGTCAGTTGTTTTACGATGCTAGATATGTTAAGGTTTGAAACAAGCATATGTCCAGTGTTTTCATAACTGGATTGTTCCTCAGCACTCAGTGAACTATCGTTAAATTTAACGACAGTTAAATTTATAACAAGTCTGATTTCTGTCGTGCAGCTTGTCACAGGGAACACCAGGGGAGGAGCGTTTATGCTGTTCAGTACATGTGTGTGGTGAAAAGACAGTGTTCAGTCTTGGAGTTTGGGGTGCAGATGGACATAGAGGAAGTTGAGTGAATTGAGGGGAGGAGGAAATTAGAGCAGTGTGGCTCTGGCAGCTCCGGGCCTCCAAGGCCTGGCTCCAGGTCCGGGTGGGAGCAGGGCTGCTGACAGGTCGCTGGAGCAGATTGGCACGTGATGACGGACCTTGGGTGCTGGGGGTCACCCGGCCACACTTAGTGCGGCAAACCTCGTTGTGCCTTTTTTTGTCCAAGGGTTTACAGTGATTCTGTGCTGAGTTTTCTTTCTGTGTTGGTTTGGAAGAAGGTGAAAAGGCATTTAGGTTGAATTAATGTTATCCTTTCACCTTGGGGTCTGGGCATCTGGTATATCAGCTAAGGCATATACGTCTACGAATTAAACCCATTACTTGATGGATTCTCAGTTGTAGAAAGCAAAAAAAAAAAGAAATATTTGAATAATTTTGTTGAACAAAAAGCAAAACTGGGAGAGTTGGAAGACAAAGCCGTTTTACCATAAAGCACCCCGGCAGCTTTGGTCTTCAGTGGAACTTGTGGCACAGCTAGTTTTTCTCAGCTGCGGAGATAATTGGGAGGATGAAAATATTGAGTGCTTTGTTTGAAAAATATTATTTATATTAGCAAGGATTCTTTAATTCTGGAGAGAATATAGACTTTATTATCTATTCATACCTTGGAGTCTACAGAATGTATCAGTATTTCTCTCATAGCTGAGCTGTTTTAAATATTAAGACAAAATGTACAAAGTAGGAAGTTTTTCAAGAAAGGCCAATTAAAGTGTAGCTATTTAAAGACCTAATAAACTTAAAGGGAAATTGAAATGAAATAAAATAGTTCATTAATTAATAATGCATATTTTTTACTTGATAAAACTTCCTGGAAGATTAAGTGGTCTTCCAAAATTTGATACATTTCAAAAATAAACTTGGTATATACAGCATATGTTAGTGTTAAAGTAATTTTTGGACATCAGTTGCCTAAAGAAATAAAACCATTGGGTAAAAACCTATTGCATTCATATTACGTCAACTTTGGGAAGTGTTTTGGTTAGTGGGATATTTTAAATCTGTTCTTTATGTATACAAGTGGATATTATTTACTAATTGATTTCATTTTCCTATTTTTCAGTTTTAGAAAGAGCATTTTCCCTACATAAAGCGCATTCGATAAAGGATATGGAAAATACTTTTCAGTTGGTGAGAAATATTATACCTCCTCTGTCTGCCAGAAAGCACAAAGGACAAGATGGAAGAATAGGCGTAGTTGGAGGCTGTCAAGAGTAAGTGGCAGATGGATAATAAAACGTTAGTGCTTATCTGTCCGTGTCTACCTGCTCACCCACCTAGCATCCAGCGTCTGTCTACTGTGTGACCCCAGTAATCATTTTTAAATGTCGTCTGATAGGACATTGAGTGTTTTTCCATGATCGACTTTTTTATTAAATAAGAAAAACCCTAAGGAGCCCTGATTAAGTTTTCCCTGGTGTGTGTTGGTGTTAAGTTTTGTATGTAGAGGGGAGATGTGACGTGACTATTTTTTCCTATTTTATTCTTTCCTGTATTCACCAGACTTCATACTACAAGCATGTCTTGTATAATCAGGATAAAAACACTCAGCAACTTTTTGGTTTACCTTGTCAATTTAAAGGTATTTCTGGAAGTCATTTGTGAACTTTGACAGATCTTAGCTTTTTTCAAGGCCTGTTCCATCATCTGGTCTTGCATGTTTTTTGCTGCTTTATTTGGCACGTAAAGGTTGATAGCATGTCTTTGGGTGTGAATGACACCTTCTCCCTTCGACTTAAAGGCTGTGATGGTTACTGCTTCTGTTTTCTGATCACTTTCTCTTTGTACTTATGTGGTATCTCTTTGCCTGTTCCTGCGTTTTCAACTATCATGTAACTAGGTATGGTAGGAGAATTTTTACTGGATCAGAGTATGTGCACATTTTAAGTGCTGGTGAACACTGCTAACGTGCCTCCTGCCCCTGTGTAGTAGGGTGCGCTGCCACCAAACAGCACCCACTCCCCACACCCTCGTGGGTGTTGGCAACCTTTGCCAGTCGAGTAGGCAAACTGTGTTGTTTTAGCGCATTTCTAAATGCACTAAAGTGAGACTCATTTTCACATTGTAGGGTGAGAGCGTGCATGTTGCCTGTCCATTCTTTCGTGTTTACACTTTCTGGCAACACCACTTTGCAGGACAAGGTCATCTACATAAAGTGACATGTTACTTTTGTCACTGGTTTGTTTTACTTTGTTAGTAAAACTCGTCATTTCTTGGGACGGACATAAAAGTTACAGTCGCTCATCTGATGCCAAGGGCAAGGATCTTCCTTTCTCCGTGTGAAGTGACATTAAACATGGAGTTGCAGGAACTCAGAACAGTCAGAGGGAAGCCCAGGAGGTGTGTGCAGTCCCTTGCTTGTCATGGGGGGCCCCCACGTGGCCTCTGCTGGCTGTTATTCCCTGGGAATGGGGTCTGCCCCCCTGAAACCCTTTCGCCCAGACTGTGCTGTACTTGTGGTCCCTCTACCTCCTCTCGGGGCTGAAGCCTGCAGTCAGCTGTTTACCTTGCACGTCCACAGCACAGAGACTGCAGTCCCTTGCGCCAGAGGCCGACTCTCCTGAACTGGTACAAAGGTTTTGTGGAAGATTGACTGTTCTCATTCTGATTCCTGTTTATTGAACATTTACTGAGCATCTGCTAGGTGCTGTCTGTGTGCCTGGTGCTTCATGTCTCTCTTATTTATTGATAGTCATGTCTGTATTATTATCTATATGTTTTATTGATAACTTATTTATTGATCAACATGTGATTGTGTTATTCTCAGAAGTTTTTGACTCTGAGAATCTTCTTTTTAGGTACACTGGAGCCCCATATTTTGCAGCAATCTCAGCTCTCAAAGTGGTATGTTTACTTAAAACTTCTTTATTGGTCGGATATCAGACTGAGGTGGGGGTGGGGGAGGGGATGGGTGTATGCCTACACAATGAGTGCATTGCACACCATTTGGGGAGTGGTAACACTTGAAGGTGCTGACCCGGGAAGGGGGGGGTGGGGAAGGGAGGGATATATACCTACATGATGGGTGCAACGCGCACTACCTGGGGAACAGACACGCCTGGAGCTCTGACTTGGGGGGAAAGGCGGTACAGGGGCAACGTATGTAACCTGCAATTCTGTATCCCCCATAACAAGATGAAATAAAAAATAAAATAAAATAAAAAAAAAAAACTTCTTTATTGGGATTTTTCTAGTGAAGAGTTGAGTTATTTACATGTTTTGATGGAAATCTAAATAACATCTTAGGGCAATAATAGGTAATAGAAACACCTTTAAATCTATTTTGACTTCTTGTGCGGTGACAAAATCACTTGAAACCTGTTTTTTAAAAAATGAACTTTTATTTATGTTGTACTTCACCAAAGGGACCCCGGGATGCCTTTTTGGTCCCAGCTTAAGCAGTTGTTGCCCTTGGAACATGGCATTTCCCACCATTTGATCAGGTCCCAGTGGGGCGGCTCCTGGACAGGGGCTGGGCTTGGGAGCCGAGTTGCTTCCTGTGCCTTCATGGAGGGTGACCAGGCCTGGCTGGTCTGGTTGGGGTCGTGTGGTCCTGACTCTGCCTCTGAGGTGGCAGCAGAAGTCAGACTTTCTTTCCAGGCATTTTCTCATGCTACGTGTCCTTTTCCTAGGCTACCTAGCCAAGGTTTAACTACCGCAGTTTAATATTCCCATGTGTGCCGTGAGCACTGTGTCGCTGGCGTGGGTGGACGTGTGTCTAGTGGTGGGCCAGTGGCTCGTGCCTGAAGCCACCTGCAGTGCCTGTTGACTGGTTCCTAAGTCGGCCTCTTGTGCTGTTTCCCAGGGTGCGGATTTGTCCCATGTGTTCTGTGCCAGGGAGGCCGCGCCTGTGATCAAGGCCTACAGCCCGGAGCTGATCGTGCACCCCATTCTGTGAGTCGGTTCCCTGTGCTTGCAGCAGCTCTCCTTGGTCACGGACACCAAGTGTCTGCTCTGCTCGGGTTTGTCGGGTATCAGCAAAAGTAGAAGAAAAATGTAAGGCGCCCATTGTTCCGTGGTCAGGATGAGACAGACGTGGCCGGGTGAGGGGAGAGGTTGGGGGCGCCGAGTGGTGGGCCCGATGCTGTTTGCACAGGCACTTGGACTGTCAGAAATGGCCAGGGTCCAAGGTCCAGGGGAGGGCTGGCCTTGAGGGCCTGTGTGTGGACAGGTCTCTTACGGCAGAAAAAGAGGGCCTCTTAGGCAGTAACAAGGCCCTTCACTCATTCCGCAAATGCTTGCTGCCAGGCACCGTTGTGAGTCAGTGGGGTCAGCAGCAAACAAGCAGAGGGACACCTGCCCCGTGGGGCTCCCCAGAACAGCCTGGGCTGTGGAACTTTCCACAGTGATGGAGACGTTCTCTTTGGCTGTCCAGGACCCTGGCTGCTGAGCACTTGAAATGTGGCTGGTGAGGCTCGGGAACTGGATTTTCAGTTTTGTTTAATTTTATGTAAGAGTGTATGTACTAGCACCTGCCGTACTGGGCAGGACCGCTCTGGATGCAGACAGGGGACAGCACTGTGTTCAGTGGAGAAAGAACCGTGGAAGAGCTGAAGCAGGGAGTAGGCATAAGACGCAGGCTGCGCATGTGCGTGAGAGAGAGGGAGAGGATGGGGAGGTTGGGGCAGCACAGAGTGACATTCAAGTAAACCCCGCAGACTCCCAGCTGAGGCCCTTCCACACCCGAGGAGGAGCCGGCCCAGAGCTCGGGGTGGGGTCCTACGGGTGCGTCAGGATGACTGAGGGGTGCAGGGCAGGACCCCATGTTTACTGCTGCTGGGGGGCTTTGGGGGCCAGGGTGGAGGCTGCTGTCAGGGTCCTGGTGATAGGTATGGGGTGCAGTTGAAACAGTGAGATGGGACCTGATTCTGGGGATATCTGGGAAGTTCGGCCTCAGGATTTGCTGACAGATTGAGTGGAAAAGGCAGGCGTCACAGTGCCACTAAGAGTTTGGTCTGGGGGAGTTTTCCTTTCATGTGACGAGGAGACAGGGAACGAGTTTGGTGGGATTAAGATGAGGGTGGGTTTGGGGCGTGGTTTTGGTTGTCTGGTAAACCCCCAGGTGATCGTGGCTAGTTGGAGTTGGCTAGGAGGGGACAGTCGGGAGGCACAGGCAGCTGTTAACATGTGGATGGCGTGTGAAGCCAGGAGGTGAGGACAGGGTGGGGTGAGAGTAGGCGGGGGCACCCCGGTGTCGGGAGCAGAGGGGGTGGGGAGGAGGAAGAAGCCAGGAGGGGCAACCTGGAGTCAGCAAAGCAGCTGTTTTCTGGACAGTTCTAGAAGGGCCCATGCCACCCTAGGCCAGTTTGAGATGAGGACTAAGAATGAATGATGATGCGTCTCATGTTGTGGGGTCATTGGTGACCTTGACAAGGGCAGCTTATGGGGGAGCACAGGGGACAAAGGCCTTAACGGAGTGGGCTCTCAGAGATGAGATGCTAAACAGGAAGATGTGAAAAAACAAAACACGGTTTACTCTGAATGAGTGCGTTTTTGGTGCTGTAACAGGGGCAGCCATGCGAGTCCTAAGCCAGCCTGTTGTGTGTATCTCATGCAGGGGACAGAGTGTAATTTGATACCTACACGTATGTGTCATGGAAACAAACTGGTTAATTTTAGAGGGCAAAGATAATTTTGAAATTGGCTAAATGTCTTATTTTAACTTATTTTAAGTGTTGAAAGCTAGGCATCTAAATCAGGGCATTAAAAAACTAAACCATCCTGGGTGGACAAAAACAAAAAAAGAAACGAGTCTACGGAGAGGATTAGCGGAGATGACAACCGAATGCAGTGTGGGGTCTGAGTTGATCCTAAAACAGGGACGGGCAGGGGTGGGATCCAGAATGTCCACAGTCCACGTGACAGTACGGAACCCGTGTCCCCTCCTTTGTGATAATCTGGAACGCCAGTGTGTGAGATGCTAGCCTTAGGGGAGACTGGGCGAAGGCCGGGAACCCTCTGTACCGTTTTTGCAAATTTTCTGTAAATCTAAATTATTTTTTTTCAAAATAAAATGTTTTAAAAAGTAAACAAGTGAAACAGTTTAGGTAAACCATCTGCCCTTCTCTTCCTCGTTTAGTGACAGCCCTCATGCTGTTCATGAGGTGGAGCAGTGGCTGCCCCGGCTGCATGCCCTCGTCGTAGGCCCCGGCTTGGGCAGAGATGACGTTCTTCTCAAAAATGTCGAGGTAACGTATGTGAAAAATATTAAATTCCCCTCATGACAGACTTAACTGTTAGATACCGTGAAATCAGAACAGAGGCATAAGTTCCGTGCTGCTGTTCAGTGTTCTGCGTGCCTCTTCCTGGGATAATTTAGATAAGATCTGCTATGAGGGATAAAGGCAATGGTGAGCTGTGCGCAGAAATGAGACACGCACCGGAAGAAGGGATTCCGGGGCGCCGGCCGTTGTCCTGCCGAGCAGCAGTGGGTGCACGTGGGATTGCCACGTGTCCTGTGTCTGACTCCACGAGAAGCTGGGTGGGACTGAGGAGCCAGGCTCGCATTCACCTCCCAGCGCCATCTCCTTGTCGCGGGGGGGCCCTGGTGGTTCGCTCGGCCTCTCGGGCCTCTGTGCTGCCCTTTGAAGGGTGACTGCACCCCCTGGGGTTACTGTGAGCTTGGTGACATCCTTTGCACAGTGCCCAGTGCGGTATGAGCAAAGTCACTGTCACAGGTGACTGAGTCTGAGTAGCATGTCCCTGAGAATAAGTTACTCTAATCGCTTTGTGTTTGCTGCCAGTTGTACGTTTAGGTACAAACCCAAAGGGATTCTGTTGGTGCTCGCGTCGCGTTTTCAGCTGGGCTCTCTTGAAAGCTGTTAGTGTAATTCCTTAGCAGATGTTTCTGTAGCCTTTATCTAGGTCCTCATCGGGTCTAGAGGACCTTGGGCTCAGGCCCCACTGGCTGCTGGTGTGACTTTGACCTCTTTCTGTCCCTGCCGTGCTCCTCACAGCCATGCGCTGGTAACAGCAGGCTGAGGTGGCTCGGGCCTGCCAGTCCACACCCCTGCGCACACGTACGTTGTTCATTTATCATTTCATTTATTGTTTATAAGAGCAAATATTAAAAGTTCATCTGTGCCCACCTTCATCTAAAAAGATGGAAAATTTTATTATAAAAATTGAAATACAAATAAATACCATCTGGGATCAGGGAAAATAAAAAGATCGGGATGGCATGCTGGCCCTGTGTTCTGTGCGTTCCGTCTGACACTACATGGGTGCCTGCCTGGGGAGTCGCCCTCCTGGGTGGACACATCTTGGGGTCTCCCAAGGCTCCCTCCCGAGTTTCCCTGAGACACCTCATCAGGACTCCTGGGAGCAGAGGCAGCGTGCAGGATGGGCAGGTCCAGGTCTGTCCTCCCCGACGCGGGTGCTGCAGTGTGCTCACGTGTGCACTGGCGCTGTAACTGTAACTGTCTGGGCATGGGGGGTGGCGGGGGTGCTAAGCATTAAATGAGGGACTATGCTTGAAGCCCTTAGGAGGGGTGTGGCGTTATTGTGTTCCCCAGAAGGTCAGCGGTCATACTGAACATGACTACTGTCCGCAGGGCACTCTGCTGAATGCCTAGCTGAGGGTCCCTGAAGCCGTGAGGACTTGAAGGTGGTGAGTGATTAACGAGCCAGCTGTTGTGCGTTCAGGATGCGATGTGAGGGGCCTTCAAATACAGTGTGAACACTGTGCACGTTACAGGCTTTTAGGATTCTCATGGTTTTGAAACGACATGGAGTTAGCATGGGGAGCACAAGTCATTTGTCAGGTGGCACCGTTATGTCTTTGAACATCTTCACCGCTTGCCAAGAAGTAGGAGGTAGCCCTGGTTTAGGAGCGATAGAGCCGAGGGAGAAACTGTCCGTGGGAAGTCCCACCTGCAAACAGCTGGGCTCCGTGTGGCGGCCTTGCCATGTCCACCTTTGCATCCTGGGGGTGTGGACGAGTTTAAGGTGAAAATGGCCAGAGCTCTCTGTGCTTCAGGTCCATTTCTCTGTGAGTTTAATAAGTTCATCATTTTAAAAAAACCTGGCATCTGAAGAAAAAGAAAACACTTTGCAACGTGGAAATGTAAAATGTGGGCAGTGAGGGTGTGTCTCACTCCCTTCCAGCCCAGACTGCAGACTCCACGTCTTGGTTCATGTACAGCAGCAGTGGTGGCCGTGAGACTTGCTCACTTACTGCGCGGTCGCTGTGTTGCGGGGAACGCTGAGCGCAATTCTGCCTTCCTCCCCGTCGGCTCCCGGCGCGGTGCCTGCCGCAGAGCAGACACTCGGTAGATACTTTCTGCGTGAGGCCGTTATCTGTGTAGTCCTGGAAACGGCCCTATTAGATAGATTTCTGTTCTTACCCTTGTTTTTTTCTAATGACAAATTGAATCCTGGTGAGGATTCAAGACCATCCATCCCCAAGGTGGTCTTGTAGTAAGTAAATTGCTGAGTTTGTTTTTTTTAAACAACCTTTTGGAAATAATTTACCATACAATTCACCCATTTAAAGGGTACAACTTGGTGGTTTCTAGTGTACTCATAGAGTTGTGCAACCAACACTACAATCTATTTTGGAACATTTTTATCATCTCAAAAAGAAACTTCATATGTGTTACCTTCTGCTCCCTGTTCCCCAACCTCCTCAGTTCTGGGCGGCCACTCAATCTACTCTCTGTCTCTGATTCTGGACATTGCGTATGAATGGAATCATACAATATGTGCCATTTTGTAAGTTGTTTTGTCCACTCATCATAAGTTTATATTCATAGTTCATCGTGTTGTAGCACGTATCAGAGCTTCATTCCTTTTCCTATCTCATTGTTATGGATATACCAGCTTTGGTTTAATCTGTTGGTTTAATCTGTTCATTGGCTGCTAGACAGTTGGTTTGTTTCCACTTATTGGCTCTTATGAATAATGCTGCTATGAATATGTGTTTACAAGTTTTTGTGTGAACATGTATTTTCATTTCTCTGGGGTATATGTTTAGGAGTGGAAATGGCTGGGTCATATGGTAACTGTGTTTCACGTTTTGAGGAACTGCCCGTTTTCCACAGCAGCCGTACCATCTAATGTTCCCACTAGCAACGTGTGAGGGCTGCGATTCTTCACATTGTCCCCAACACTTGTCATTGTCATTTTAACTGTTAGCCATCCTAGTGGGTGTGCAGTGGCATCCCACATGGTTTGGGTGGCATTTCCCTGATGACTGATGGTGTTGAGCATCTTTTCATGAGCTTATTGGCCATTTGTATGTTTTCTTTGGAGAAGTGTCTGTTCATGGCTTTTCCCCATTTTGAAAATTGTTTATTTACCTTTTTACTATTGTTTTAAAGGTCTTTTTATATATTCCAGATACAAATCCCTTATCAGAGATAGGATTTGCAAATATCTTCTCATTTTGTAGGTTGTCTTTTCACTTCCTTGATGGTTTTGTTTGCAGCCCAAATTTTTAATTTTGATGAAGTCCAATTTATCTATTTTTCTTTTGTCCCTTGTGCTTTTGGTGTCTCATCTAAGGTTTTGCCTAACCCAACATTTACAACTATCTTTTCTTTTAAGAGCTTTATGGGTTTAGCTCTTACATTTAGATCTGTGATTCATTTTGAGTTTACTTTTGTCTGCAGTGTAAGGAAGGGTCCAGCTTCATTCTTTTGCACGTGGGAATCCAGTCATTCTAGCACCGTTTGTTGGACAGACTCTTCTTTCCTCCCGACTTGTCTTGTCATCCTTATTGAAAATCACTTGACCCTAAATTGAAGGGTTTATTTCTGGACCCGTTTCTGTTCCATTGATCTATGTGGCAGTCCTTACGCAACTACCCGCTGTCTCGATTACTGTGGCTGTGTAGGCAGCTTTCAAATCGGAAAGTGTTTTAAGTCCTCCAACTTTGTTTTTTTCGAGGCTGTTTTGGCTCTCCCGGCAAGAGCCGAGACTCAATGCATCCCCAGATGAGTCCTGGACCTGCTTGCTCATTTGCACTGGGATTTTGGTAGGGATTATGTTCAATTCGTAGAGTATTGCTGCCTTAACAATACTAAGTCTTCTGGTTCATGAGCCGATTTTGCACCTGAGTTGCCTGAATCTATAAGGAAAGTAGGCTCTTGACTAACACACCTGTCCTCACACTGTGCTCTTTGCAACGTGCTCTTTTCAACAGCGTGTCCTGGAGACTCTTTCCTGGCAAGATATGCAGATGTCCCTCATTATTTGTAAGAGCTACATCATAATTTACTGTGGATGTACTATAATGCTGTGGTCTCCAACCCTTGGGCCGAGGACCAGTACCGGTCCGTGGCCTGTTAAGAACCGGGCCGCACAGCAGGAAGTGAGCAGTGGGCGGGTGAGCCAGTGAAGCTGCTCCCCATTGCTGACATCACTGCCTGAGCTCTGCCTCCCCCGCCCCCATCCATGGAAAAATTGTCTTCCATGAAACCAGTCCCTGGTGCCAAAAAGGTTGGGAACTGCTGCTATGATGTATCCAACTAGTTCATTAAGGCTGTTTTCAGCTTTTTCCCTATTATATCAGTGATGTCTTGAACATTTCTGTATATTTTGTCCACTCTTGGGGTATTTTCTTTAAGCTAAATTTCTGGAAGTTCCACTGCTAAATCAAAGAGTATAGACATTTACATTTTTGAGAGATGCTCCAAAATTTCTCCAGGCTTGTAGCAGTTTGCTTTCCCATCATGGGATCCCCTTTGCTCTGGGTACTCTGATCCTGTGTAGCTGGCTAGTGCTGTTAATCTTCCTAGGAGATCTGAGTGCCATGTTCAAATACTACCCAATAATGTTGACTCTCATTTTCCAGTATTTGAATATTCACCGTAGGCTACTTACTGTTCTTTGTAAATACCTTAATAGAAAAAAACAAAAGACACAAAGATATCAGGTTGTTGCCAAATACTGCAACACAAAATTAGAAACTAATTTAAAGTGTGAATTAGGAAAAGCCTGTCAGTTTCAACAGTAAAGCCAAAATCAGGGCAAAGAATTTTCATTGTTATTAATAAAAAAGGAAATAAGCTTCTGTGAAGGCTCTTGTACCCTGACGCTCACTTGATGGGGCTTTTGGGCACACTCCTGACACTCGGACCAATGTCAGAGCAAAATACAGATGTTTTCTACAGCTGAAATATTTGTCACATAGTAAAGCTCTCAGGGTGGGCAGCTAATACTGTGGGTTTTCAAATTTCATTTTCAGAATAAGTTTTGATTAAATATAAGTGGCTTTAATTTTCAGTATTTTAAATTATTTTTACTTGGCATATATTTTGTTTTAATATTATCTTTTAATGTTTTCTATTAAGTGTCTACATCAAGTGGAGATTATTTTACTATGCTGTTGCAGTATATAATCTTGTCACAACATATTGGTTCATATTAATAATAAACAACCACATGTTGATGACGTTTTCCGTTTTCTGTTGACGTTTTCTGTTTAGCAGAAAACCTTTGAAACTTTTAGTGTAATCCTGTTGGGAAAAATGATTCACTGTTTATTATGGTCGCTCATTTTGAAACATGTAAATAAAGTGTTATGAAAAATATGGGATGACTAATGATTTGGGGAATTCCTGAGAATTCAGATTCCTCGTCTCCAAATTCTGAAGATTAGTGTCTGTTGGAAGTTTGGAAGCCCCACCGGGGTAGGTCTTTGTGGGCCAGCCTGGGAACACAGCCATTAGTCACAGCACTCCCGGCGGGCTTCTCTTCTCGGGGTTCCCAGGGTCCTGCCTTTTTAGGGGGCTCTGCCAGTTCATTGCCAGTCTTTCTTCCTCTCTGTTTATTTTATTATTTTCTATTTATTTGTTGTTGATCTGATGTTGCATTCTATTAAGGGACTGCCTGGTTTTCTTGAATTCCTCTTGAAAAGTGTCGTGGTCTGTTTCGTGCTGCTCTAACAGTACCACAGACAAGGTAGCTTATAATGAACAGACACTGACAGTGCAGGAGGCCGGGAGTCCAAGATCAAGGTGCCAGCATCTGGCGAGGGCCTTCTGGCCACAGCATCGGCGAAAGGGCAAGAGAGACAGCCCTGAAAGCCCTTTTTCAAAGTCACTAAACCAACCCATTAGGCCCTCATGGCCTAGCCACCTTTTAAATCCCCCACTGCCCAGTGCCCTTCCATTGGCAATTAAACTTCAACATGAGTTTTGCAGGGAACATTCAACGTGTAATAGAGGTGATAGGCCCGGTGCTCACTGTCATTTTCTCTTCTGGCAGGGCATTTTGGAAGCGTCCAAGGCCAGGGGCATCCCTGTCGTCGTGGACGCGGTGAGTGTGGCCTCTCCCCTCCCAGCGCAGGTTCCTGTAAGGCCTGTCCAGTGAACGCGGGTCCTTGTTCTGTGCAGGATGGCCTGTGGCTGGTCGCTCGGCAGCCGGCCCTCATCCAAGGCTACCAGAAAGCCATTCTCACTCCCAACCACATGGAGTTCGGCAGACTGTATGAAGCGGTGGTGAGTCAGTGGACCCCCCTGAAAGGCGGACGCTAGCCCTCCTCGTCCTGAGGAGTGGGGAGGAACGGGTTCTGTGCTTCTGCCCGGCTTGTCCCTGTGGGCACGTCTCTGCAGGGACACAGACTTGCAGGTGAAGAGTGGACACGTCTCTCAGAGTCTGAGATGCACATTTTTCACATGCTAACATGTGATCACGATACCTATTGTTACAGTTGATGGTGCATCATCCGATTAGTGCACCTTTGGATGAATGGTGGTGTGCTGGCCTTGGGGGCAGGCGGCCCCCTCTTGCAGCGTACTCTGGACGGGTCACTTCATCCCTGTCCTGCACTGCCTCTCCTGTGACACGTGATGACAGCGTCTACTTCACAGGGTTTATGAAGATGAAATGAAATACCTTTGTAAAGGCATGATTCCCTGCATAGCACGTGTCTCATACGTGTTGGCTGCCATTATTATTTGAATTTATATCACTTCTACAAACCTTTCAGAAGCCACCCGTGGGTGGCATTCTTTTAACTCTGGTCTGACCGGGCAGAGCACTGACGTGGCAAGTGCCGTGCTGGCATCTGCTTGGAGGACTTGCTGCCAGTGACAGCCTGGGCCTCCTTCCACCTGCTTGGTTTTTACCAGGTGCCCAGGTGATTCCTTTAGACACGAGTGTTGAGACTTGTGACAGATAGGACAGGGTTGTTTGTCATATCGTGTGCAGTGGGCTCCTTTTCCATGTCTCAGTGTTCCTGTGGTCTTCCTGTGTTGTAGCTCAGGGGTCCTGTGGACAGCGCTGACCACCACGGGTCTGTTCTGAGACTTAGCCAAGCCCTGGGGAATGTGACTGTGGTCCAGAAAGGAGAGCGTGACGTGATCTCTGACGGCCAGCAGGGTGAGTGGCGGCTTCCCTCTGCATGTCGCTGGCTCTGGGTCAGCACCGTGTGTGCTGGGGTTGGCCAGTGCCAGGTCAGTGTGGCCGGGCTGGGCGTGACTGTCCCCTCACGTCCATGCTAACGTGCCCTCTCATGTCTGCCCTGTGCAGTGCTCACGTGCAGCCAGGAAGGCAGCGGCCGCAGGTGTGGAGGGCAAGGAGACCTCCTGTCGGGCTCCCTGGGCGTGCTGGTGCACTGGGCCCTCCTCGCTGGACCTGAGAAAACAAACGGGTATGGCCACATCCTTTATCCTGCCTTGGAATTGTCTGCTTGTATGCTGTTCGGTAGCTCGTGCGTTTAATAAGTAGCCCTTGGAACATTCCAAATGAACTCTCAGGGTTTCATCAGAGAGATCCTAGGGCAGAGGTTAGCCCTCCACAGAAGCTTCTGCTCTGCGCTTGTTCCTGGGCCCGTCTGTCACTGGGGTGGGGCCTGGGGCATCAGTGGTTTTCAGAGCACCCCAGGTGGAGAACACTGTTCTAGAAGTTCAGTGATCCACCCTGTGTGAGACAAAATACCATGACAGAAAACATGCAGGCTGAAGGCTTAGACACTTGTCTTTAAATATGTGAAATTTATTTAAGAGGCAGCAGAATCCTGAGATCCAGGCTCTGGACTCGTTTCTGTCATCAGAGAGCTCTGTGAGCACAGGCAGTCCCCACACCTCTGTGCGCCTCAGTTTCTCTCTAAAAACCCACCATGGTGACCATGATGTCTGCACGTGCTGGGTGTGGTACATCCTGGGCCCTGGAGGGTGAGCCTGTGGTCTGGCGGGCTCACCTGACACCTGCTGGGTGGAACTACTGGGACGTGATGTCTCGGCACACCTGCACAGGAGCACTGGTCACCAGGGACCCCCCCCAAACTGGGAGTGTGTGTGGACTTTAACTGCACTGGGAAAGGCGAGAGGGTCGCTCCAGTTCCTTCCTCCCCTCCCCCAGGATATGTAATAATGGTAGCAGGCATCCGCATTCTCAGGCTCAGATATTCCACCCCATCCTGGGAAGACTAAAGAGGACTGTTAAAATACGTACAACCGGTAGGTGCTTGGCTGGTTTTTGCCAGGGAAAATTGCTTCCCACTGATATGTCCCACTGTGTCTGTGAATGGATATTTTTCATATCCCTTCTGTCAGGGAATACAGTATCAGGGGCTTAATGGTTACTTTGGCTGTAATAAAGCTGCCTTCTCCGAGGCACGTCAGACTTGAAATTGCCAATTTGGAGTCCCAGGGTTGAAACGGAGTCAGTGCCGATGGCAGCTGCGGCCCACTGACCTCCAGGTGCTGGTGTCTGAGCCCACGGCCGTGGGGGCCTCTAACAACGACATCCTGCAGCTTCCTGCCCACGCCCTCTCCTTCCAGGTCCAGCCCTCTCCTGGTGGCCGCGTTCGGGGCCTGCGCGCTCACAAGGCAGTGCAACCACCAAGCCTTCCAGAAGCACGGCCGCTCCACCACCACCACGGACATGATCGCCGAGGTGGGAGCCGCGTTCAGCAAACTCTTTGAAACCTGAACCGGAGCAGACAGGACCAACATTGCTGGAGGAAACGGCAATTTGTAATGAAAACACCCATACCTACGTGTGCTGAATCCTCAGGGTGCCAGAGCAGCACAGGTTGCTTTTGAGGGTTTTTAATTATAGCATAAATTGATTGATATAAGAATTTAAGAATTCAGAAAATGGCAAGTTTGGGCTAAACTAGTATGTAGTTGGAGATGTTACGATGACACGAATCAAAGTATTCCTGAACTTTTTTTTAGCTTCTAAGCAGTAACTGAGAAGGAAAACTGAGTCACATGAGAATGAAAAACTCTTTGAACAGCTCACCTGACTCTTGGCTTGCTCCAAGGTCGGCAGAGCTGTTCGTGGTCTCTACTTACTTCTTCTTAGTCTCTGCGGACGCATTTCATTCTCCCGGTTTCCCTTCACGAGGGGTCCTGTCGAAGGCACCGGCCAGTTCTCAGGGGGCCGTGTGAACACTGGCTGTGGCTTTTGACTGAGGTCCACCAGAAGGTTGGCCTTCATTCTCCAGCTCATTTTTGTTTAAGTGGTTAGGTTGGAAACGTCTGGGTGTTGGTTGTTTCGGTTAATGTATTGAAGTGTGTCAGAATAGTCAGTGGTCAGTTTATCTTGGCGATCCTTCTGCAGGCACCAAGGGAACAGAGAAGGAAGTGTAGGTGACACTGACCCTTGAGGGGCCAGGCAGGGAGCTCTGAGACACCTCCTGTCTGACACCCTCCCCTGTCCACGTTACACACACTCAAGTCCCGTGACGCTGCCGGGCCCCAGCCGGACAGACCTGACACCTGGGGGTGCTGTCTTGGGAAAGGCTTTCGGGAAGCGCAGGACTTGCTGGGTCTGGTGGGGCGATGGCATCAGGGGACCTGATGACAGTGTCTGCTTAGGAAGCAGCATAGCTGTGTTCTCAGGAATATTTGCAATCCACTGCAGAAAATAACTCTAAAATTTCAGCGAACATAACGTTTTATTGTATTCTTAACCTCGGGTTAGCTTTTGTTGTTTGTGTGAACGGTTCTTGTAAAACGGCCTGGCGCTTGTTCTCCGGTCCCACGTCTAGAGGGGTCGGTGCCTGGTGTGTGCGTGGGGCTGCTCTGTTACCCCTCACGAGGGCAGGCCTGCCCGGCTCCTCAAAGTCGTTTTGCCCTCGTGGCTACTCCTGGGTGATGCTCTGTGACTTGAGCACTGCTACAGATGGATTCTGCTTTCCTTAAAACTAGTCAGCAGCCTGCCATGATTGCTACTATTAATTTTACATCTAACTTTAGAAGCTTCACTATCTACATGTGAACTTTTGCAGAAAAACTGTGCCATGGACATTTTTCCTTTGGGGAATAACATCTAAACTCTAGTAGCTATTAAAAGAAAGATCTGGTTTATTTCAATGTAGTGTTTTGGTTTTTTTTTCTTAAATAGCTAAAACTCACCTTTTGGTTTTCTGAAGTGAAGATATTGCCACACACTGGGCAGATGAAAATATCTAAGCCTTTCTGTCCAACATTGTGCTTATCACCAGTGCCTCCCAATATTGCTACAATAATTCAAAGAATAAGGCTGAAACACAGGTACTTCTTTCCATAGGAATTAAAATTAGCAAAGTCACAGGAACTATTCTTACATTTTTTTGTTACTTAAGTTTCTGTTACTTAAGCTTTTCAGGAAGTACAGAATCCCTTTGTTTAAGAGAGAGATTGGGAGTATATCCAGGTAGTCAGGGACTGTTTTGTGTTTTTAGAAATGAATTCTGCTGCTGAATGGTATTTTTTAATGAAATTAACTGCTTCCCTGTTCTTTACAAACATCATGCAGCGCATAATCATTAACTGCAGCTAAAGAGACACTATGACCTGGAGCTTCCCTGGAACCAGGAGAGTAATGAGGAAGTATGTTTGGGTGGTCAGTGAGGTGGTGGGCCGTTGGGGGACAGTCTGCCCCCCGGTACCAAGGGGCCCTGTCTGGGTGTCTCATTGTAAGGCAGCCTCTGGGAATCTTCCCGCTCCGTTAATCCCCCGGGTGGGTGCCTTCTGAACTGCTGTCCTCGTCTGTAGACTGGGAAGAGCAGTACCTCAGGATCGTGACCAAATGTCGACAAGGCTGTGCTCGTGCCACAGCTGTGCCGGGGATCAAGAGACGCCAGCGCCACAGTGCGGGACACTGGGAGGGGGCTGCCCAGCGTTTGCGAGCCAGGGAGGGAAGGAAAGGGCCACCCGGCTCCTGCTGGCTCCTTTGGGAACTGGGGTCCTGTCACAGATGGTAAGGAGATCAGGGGCTCACAGGTGCTCCCGAAGGGCAGCCGCACTGCACACAGGGCAGTCCTGTCTTTGTCACATCTCCCCGTCTTGGTCTCACCTGGCTGTCCTGACCTCACCACAACTAACCTTTCTCGGGCCCAGCCCTGACCCCAGCTGCTCACAGCATGACAGCCAAGGTGACGCAGCTGTCAGGACGTTAACTGTGTAGCAGGACTGCAGGGGTGTCCCGTGTTTTCTGTGGCGAACACATTCTGTCATCGCTGGGAGGGGAACCACCTCGGCCGTCCTCGCGGCCACCTCCCATCGGCTTCCCTCCCGTTCCTGCTCTTCTGTGCCTCCTGCCTCATCCCATCCTTGGGCGCAGGGGCCAGCTGGTGTCAAGGTGCACAAGCACGTCAGCTGGTTGGACTCCCGCTGGATAGCTGAGGCGCTTTTACTAAACTTACTGTTGAGCCTCTGGCCCTCGGCACCAGGGACGAAATCTGTAGGCGCAGTCACTGACACCCGTGGGACAGCGTTGGTTTGCTCCGTTTTAATGTTGACTGAACAGCCACAATAGAAACTTAATATAAAGTTTGCACCGTAAGGAAGCACAGGCCGCGACGTGAGCGGGGGGTCCTGGCTTCACTCCATCAGCTCCCTGGTTTGGGGCCTTTTGTCCTCTGACCCAGCAGCTCCCACGTGGAGGCTGTACTGCTTCTGTCCTGCAGAGAGAACAGAGCCCGAGTCTGGCTGGACATGGCGTCCAGCGTGCTGCAACCTGATCCTCGGATGACCCGGCCCTGAGGGAGGCAGCTGGATGCTTCAAAGGGGGACGCTGCTGCCCTCTGGTAAAAGACCAGGAGGCCACGGCAGGTGCAGTGTGACCCGGGGGTGGGGGGGGGAGGAGGGGGGGAGGGCAGGACCTGGGTCTTCATGAGACACTGCCCAGCCTGTGTCCCTCTGCCCCTCCACCCCATCCCCAACGCATTTCTCCCTCCAGCTCTGACACGGCCCGCCCCAGCGTCCCTCCAGATTTGCCACAGGGTGGCTTTCTCCACTCACGAGCAAGCACGGTCACAGGGGCTCTCTGGGCCTCTGACAGCCTGGTGTTTATGTGACACCTGTGGACATTCCTGGCTACTAGAGTGATGGCCCTGGGGTCCCCAGGCCCGGGCAACAGCACTCACCTTAATGTTGATGCCGTGGGCGGTGAGGTCCCGGCGCAGGGCATCGCAGGCCTCCAGCAGGGGCTGCCTCTCCAGAAGCTGCTGCTGTCGGGCCTCCCCAGTGGCCTCTGGTGTGGTCAGTGCGAACTGCCGGACCTTCTGCCGGAACCGCACCACCTCCTCCACCACGCCGTGCAGGGTGGCCGCGCTGCTGTCTCCTGGAACACACTGAGCCAGGCACGGCCACGCTGCCGGAGTCTGCACGGGCCGCGTCTGCCTCCCTGGCAGGGTCCTGGGCTGAGGCCCCCACCACTGGCCTCTTTCTGGAACGGTGCAGGGCAGCTGCAGGTTTCCACTGCCCGCTTTCAACCCTACCCAGCTGCCCAGCGCCCACCGGGGGCACAGGGAAGGGCTGGGGTACAGATGTGAGGGCCGCTGCCCGACAGGCGGGCATTTCCTTACGTCTGGCCGTGACGAATGAAAACATGCAGAACCACAGACGCCCCGCAGGGCTCTGCGTGTGCACGTGCTGTCTCAGCTCAACAGTCTGAGGCCGGCCGCTCAGTGGCCCTGGACACCGAGTACATCAGGACCGCACGGGAGCCTCCTCCCCACCCCCGCTCCCCCCTCCCATCGGAGAGTGGCCCTGGGGGCTGCTCTGGAAGGTGCGGATGCAGCGCGGGCTTCTGAACAGGACCCAGCTGCCAGAAAGGACTTCACGGGGCCCGGGGCTGAGGCCGGAAGGGTATTCAGTTAGAGCCTGTTTGTATACAGGAAGCACACCGTGGCATCGGGCAGGAGGGTCAGGCTATAGCTTACTCTCAAATGGTTCAAGAAAAAAATCTTATCGTACATGTGACTTCTACATTTTGAGTCTTTCCCAGTAAAGAAGTGTGTGCAGAGCTGACAGACCACTCTGCCGCTGAGGTGGACTGCGCTCGGCTCACAAGTGTTTGCCAGCTGCGAAGTGGAATCCCACAATTCCAGTTAATAAGTAATAGCTCTGAGTGTTTTTCCAGGAAAGTGACATTTTAAAGCAGGCAAATTAATTCGGCATTATAATTATCTATTAAAAGGATAAAGGTTATTGCACCAACATGTAGGTAATTCCATAATTAAGCATTTAAAAGAAAAGGACGTACCTGTCGATTTGCCAGAGAAATTCCAACAGTCTCAAAAAACTGTTCAATGTAGGAGACAATGGCGCCGAACACGGCAGGGCTTCTGGGACCGGGAAGTTCCTGTAAGGAAGCACCGAGGGGCTCCGGGAAAGTGGTCGGATGCCAGAGGGCAAACAGGAGGAGCCCAGCAGGCACTGCCCTGGGGCCTTTTAGCTTCTGTGAGGGACGACACAGCTCCGCCATCAGCCGGCCTCCCTGGCAGACCACGTGAGCGTGGGTGCAGCAGGGTCCCTGGTGCCTCAGTTCCCCCACCTGTAACGTTGGAGAATGGTGGTCCTAGCTCATGAGGCCCTGGGGGGCGATGGGTGAGCGTGAGAGTGGGCTACGGCAATCGGAGGGTGAATGGGCTGCATTTCTGAGTGAGAAGGTGAGGAAACCCTGACGTCTGCTTGCGCCAGTCAAGGAGCACAGACACTTGCGTGATGCCAGTCTTCACTCCTGGGCACGTGCAAAGATCGCGACAGAAAACTGCAGGTGGCCGGGTCCAAGGAGCCCCTGCAGCCCGAGCTGGGGCGGCTGGGCAGCGCCTTGGGGGAAGGCCACCGTGGGCAGAGTGGAAAGCGCTCCTGTGCCACAACGGTCATGGCTGCTGGATCTGCCCACTCCCGCAGTGCCGGGTGCTGTGTCCCTACATCCACTGGGCTGGGACCGAAATGCTCCTGCCTGTCACACTGACCAGCTGGGTGACTCAGAGGAGACTATAACCCACAGTCTGCCTGTGCTGGTCAGACCACAGGTACGTGGTACAGGCGTGGACCTGCAGGCTCGTGAGGGATGCAGCCTCCCAGCCCTGCCTGCTGTGACTCTGATGCAGGGTCCAGTCTGGGAATCTGTCCTCTAAAACCCCAAGCAGCACAGCCAGGGATGGCGCAGCCCTCCACCAAGGTGCTGAACTAACGGAGGATTTGGACCAGAACCTACAAGTGTTACCAAAGGTGTGAAAGGCACGAAACTGGCCTCAAATAGCGTCTTCACAGCTGTCGTGCCTTCCCAGATCCTGGGAGGTCACGTGGCTCCCAGTGGAGCTCTTCCCAGGGCCAGCACCTGCCAGCCAGTCCCCGTCCCAGCCCCACACGTGGCAAGGAGACCCTCAAAAGTGCGCAGGAACCGAGGTCTGCTGCCTACCTCCTGTCTCTGTCTCTCACTCCACACACCCTCAGGGACCAGCGGTTCAGGCTCAGCCCCTGGGTGCAACCGCACAGTACCTGCAAGGGGGTGGATGGGTCTTTCCTTAAGTTCTGCACAGAAGCTATCTGAGCCAGGTGTGGTGTGTGGACCTATAGTCCCAGCCACTTGGGAGACTGAGGGTGGAGGACTGCTTGAGGCCAGGAGTTCAAGACCACATAGCAAGAACTCATTTCAAAAAAAAGAGAATTTCTCTAAGAAAGTGTCACAAATGGAGTGTGTACATGAAACGTGTTCCCTGAGGATCAGGCACATGTAGAATCTCTGAAAAGCTGGTCATTCCTAGTTGGCCTCAAGACCCAGGCCGGGTGGGCAGCACAGTTGGGTCCCAACGCACAGTGTCCTCCCATTTCATGTCTGAGCAACAAACGCAGACTCCAGCGAGCTCCTCCATGCTAACAGGAGGGTCACGCCGTGCGTGCCAGGGCCGTGGCACGTGCTCTGCGCATTCCCAGAGCCACTGGGTGGCTGGGGCCTGGCCGGGCCATCAGGGCAGACCACGCATGCCAGATGAGCAGACTCTTACTGAGGGGGCTGGCCAGTAGGTGCCCAGAGGCCACCAGCTGTGGGAGGCAGGGTCACCAGAGCCAGCATCTGTTACTTCCACATGAGAAGGACCCACAGAGCAACCCCCCACCTGTCCCACTTCACGGCAGGCCTAGGAGGCTGCCAGCCCTTGTTACCTGAGCCACCTTGAGCTGTCCATTCCCCTGGTGCACCAGGCCCAGGATGGCGTCCACTGCCCTGGGCGTGTCAAAGTCATCTGCCAGCGCGGCCTGCACGGTCCCCCTGGTGCTGGAGAGTCTGAGGAGAGATAAGAAGTCACTGAAGCCAAAGGGAAGCTCGACCAGGCCCCCGAGCCAGCCCTTCAGAAGCCCAGCATTCCTGGGAGCAGGGCTGGGGGTTTAACTGGGTCACATTCATGGACTTGTGTGCTGTGGTAAGTTACTTCCAGAGCAACAGAATCCTAACTATGTAACGTCAACTCCAGACTGCACATCACCCAAATCAGACTTTGTCTAGAGTGGAGGTAACCTGTACAGCTTGTATCTGAATACCCAAGATACTGATGGGCGTTCTCCTAATGGTTTAAAGACCAATAGTGAGAAACTGGACAGAGCTGATACAAAGTAAAGCCGTCACCTTCACGCGACTGGGCTGTGCGAGGTGGCTCAAGGCAAACCTCGGGCAGGTGGCCAGGAGAGGTGGGCACTGGCTCTCTCCGCCTGCCTGACAGGCCGTGTGAGGAACCCCCGAGGACTCGGGTCGGGGAACCGCAGGGGCAGTCGGTGTCTTGTGGCAGGAAGCGTGCCCAGAGCTGCCAGGCGGCCTTGTCGGGACTAGGACCTCTGCCCCCTCTGGGTCCTTGGAGAACTTGCCTCATTTCTGGGCTACCAAGGACACAGAGGCTGACAGGAGGGCGGCACCCCTGGGCTCCTGCCTCTCGGAGGCCCTCCCTGAGCGTGGGAACAGCGCCTGCTCTGTGTCACCTCTCAAAGTGGCCTCTGCTTTCTCTCCTTCACCTTCAGACATCCTTCAAGGAGCAGCGTCAGTGACGGCCCAGTGTCCACACTTCTACCTCACCAACCCCGCTGGGGCACTCCTGTGGGAGGCCGTGTGTCCCCCGGGTCCCCTCCCTGTCCAGGCGCACTGGCCTCCCGCATACGCCTGCTCAGGCTTCGCTGACCCCTAAGGCCTCATCTCCTCCGGCCCTGCTGAAACGGCCACTCCTGACTGTCACTGTCTCGGGGACTCTGCCCGCTTCCCCCGATCTCTCCCTGGGGCCACGTGGAAGGATCGGCGTCCGAGTGCCCTCCAGGCGGCCAGTTCTGGCCGTGTGAGCAGCGGTGACCTGCATGCACTTCAGGGCTGGTGCCTCCACAGCTGGGACAAGGCCCCTGTGCTCCCTCCCCTCAATGCCACACTGTCGAGGGGGACCCACAGCTTCTGGTCAGCCTGGGCCCGAGTGACCACACGTAGAGGCCTCTGCTGACCCGTGAGGGAGAAGCCCTCGCTGTTTTGCACCACTGAGACTCGGGCTGGATGTCACACAGCACAGCTAGGCCTCTCAAGACCCACCGGTAGGGTCACCTGCCCCTACACACCTCGGTCTTTCTTCCTGCGTCCCCTGTGTTGGTGCCACCCGCAGTCCTCCTCCTCCCTCTGATGGTGGCCGAGCTGCTGGCCTGTCCCCAGCCCAGCTCTGGGAGGTCCTAGGCCCATGGCTAGAATGACTCAGCTCCAGCTGTCTTCTGGGGGTACCCCTCCCCTACAGACCCCAGACGAGCCCCAGGTTCCTCATCTCTCCCGGGGATCCCGAGGGGCACAGGTCCCAGCCAGTCCCTGGCAAGCGTCCGGCAGATGTCTGAGCAGCCGGCCGCACTTCCTTCCCCTGGCTGGGGGAGAGTGGAGGGGCGTGCCGCTGTCCACCAGGAAGCTCTGCCTGACGTCAGCCCTGAAACCTCCCGATGTGACACATAATGACATTTACCATGTAACCAGGTGACAGACTGGAACTTTCATGGAATACATCCCTGTTTAGTGCTGGGGCCCCCCTCTTCCTTCCTACTCACTGTCTGCGCTGGAGTCACCCCATCTCCTCAGCCCCTTGTCTGCCCAGAGTCTACACGGCGCAGCCCAGGCACCGTCGTAAGGACATGAGCGCCTGTTCCTCCCCCAGGCGACAGCAGGTCACTATTAGCTGAGGGCCGGCGGGGTGGGCTGTGCGCCTGTCTTGCAGCAGACTCATCTGCCAATTCCTGATGTAGGTTTGGCTTTAGTCACCGAGACCTGCTGTATCCCCTGCCCCACTGTGCCCTCGACCCCGCCATGACACGCCCATTTCTCTGAAGGTCCAGTGCGTCCACTGACCTGCGAGTCTTCCTCTAACTGTGAAGTCCAGTAATACGAGCCCCCGTTTCCCAAACACCGTGAGTGCCCAGCCGCTCTGCCCAGCCGCTCTGCCCAGCCTGGCGAGCCCGTCCAGGACGCAGTATTACAGCCTTCACGCCCACCCACAGGCGGGGAGCTCCTCCACTCTCACCCAGCAGGACCTCGGAAGGGCCACACAGCCAGTGAGGGAGGAGCCCTGGGACCCGCACCTGCTCACGAGGGCCCTGTCTCCAGGCAGCCCCGGCCCTAGAGCAGCCCTTGTGTGGCGCCCGGCAGAAGGGTCCTGGATGTGCCTCTTACCTCTCCCACAGCTGGTCTTCCTGGACGGAGCCACAGGCCAGCTGCCCTTTCATGTAGGCGCGCGCGTCCTCGAGGAAGGAGCACAGCCGCAGGAGCAGGTGCTGGGCTTGGAGCACGGCGCCGTCGCTGTAGTCGATGGCTGAGGAGCAAGAGACGGCATCTGAGGCGGTGCCTGCCGCGCCCACAGCACCAGCATCAGCAGCGTGCCGGGACGGCGATGCTGCCCTCCGAGAGCCGCGACTCCCTGCACCTGCACGATGCAGACCACGGGGTCATCCCAGCTCAAGTGTCACCCGCCCTGGAAGAACAAGGTGAACCAAGGAAAAACGCTCCTGATGCGCGGAGGGGGCGCGTTCCCACCGGCAGAGCACCTGACTCGAGGAGAAGCACCTCTGGGGACACGCCCCCTGGTGCCACGAGGACACTGAGCTCACGAGTCCGAAGGGAGAGGGAGGAGCGGTACAAACGTGGGGCTGTGGAATGACTGTTTCTCATGACCCAGAATGAGGAACCAGTGTGTTTTCTGTTTTTTTTTATCATTTCTAATCTATTGCACCTTGAGAGGTAAGATACAGTAAGGATGAATTATTTCACAATGATTACACATTCCTGGGAATCAGCACTGTCAACTTGGCATAAATTTCTAGAGCCTGACTCTCATCTCTGTGCCTACTATGTGTCGGACCATAACAAACGTCCCCACCTGGCTGGGTGCGCAGACCCTGCCGAGCTCTGCAGCAAACGGCCCTGTGAAACCTATCTGGGCACATGCGCCACAGACTGCCGCCCTGCGTGCCTGGAAGCATGGGTTCCAAAGCGGAATGCCACGGTCAGACGTGGATTCAGGCTGGGCAGCAGCGCGATGAAACTTTCTCTCAAGGTTCTCCACTGTCTTGCTTAAAATGTTTTCCTTTTTCTCAAAACCCAGTTTCAGTTTTTGCTTTGCATAGCTTGATTCAAAAGAGAAAAACCCAGAAACCCACAATGCACTGACAAAATCTAAGATATAGCTCTCAGGGTTGACACGCCTGGAGACCCAGGATAAAATTCACGTGAACGGCAGCAAGAACACACACCCCAGACTGGGAGGGCAGGCAGACCCCCAGGTGCACAGCAGGGTTTGCCTTCGGGTCAAGGAGCACAGCATTTTCCACGAGGATCCTACTGTATAGACAGGGAAAATGGGCAAGAAAACAACCTGCTTTTCCAAAGTGCATGTGCGGCGCAGCGTGCATGGGAGTGGGATCTCTGGCCGCCCCTGTCTCGGTCCATCGGCTGGATGGGGTTTTAGAGACTCCTCCCTCGAGGTGAAGTTCCACTCCAGGAAAGGCGGCGGCTCTGGCCCGGAGGGAAGCTGAGAGAGCAGGCAGTTGCACCAGACAGGTCCCCATACGCCCAGGGGATCTGTCCAGTGTGGGTGTCCATGTCCCAGCTAAGCTGCTACTCGGGGATGGATCAATATTCCCAGAAATCCCTCATGGGCAGGTCAGTGCCTCCTAAATCCCACCCAAAATTCCCAGTGGGAATGAGTTCCCAAAAGGGCTGCCCAGGCTTCAGAAAGCTGCTTTTCAGACCACATTTGTATTCAAAGTCAAAAGGAACTACACAGACAGAGATTAAAATAGTAGGGCTGGGAGCTGTGGCTCACACCTATAATCCCAGCTACTTGGGGGGCTGTGGTGGGAGGATCGCTTGAGGCCAGGAGTTCAAGATCAGCCTGGGCAACATAGAAAGACCCCCATCTCTATAAAAAAAAAATAATAAAAATGAGCTGGGCACGGTGGTGTGTGCCTATAAGCTCAGCTACTCAGGAGGCTGAGGCAGGAGGATCGCCTGGGCCTAGGAGTTCGAGGTTGCAGTGAGCTATGATGATGCCACTGTACTCCAGCCTGGGTGACAGAATAAGACCAATTCTCAAAAAATGATAATAAATAACAAATAAAATAAGTAACGCACAGCCCTGCCCCATCCCTCCACAGTCTGTGATGAGGAGGGGGCAGGGGCCTCCGAGGATGAAAAGACCCTGGGAAGGGCTCAGCTCAGGACACTTCTGAAGGGACCACGAGGGAGGAACAAGCAGAAGCCAGGAGGAGAGAGCTCTGCACTGTGTGTGTGTGAAGTTCATCCACCATGTCTCTGAGACACGCTCTTTCCTTTCCTAGCAACAGAGAGCCAGGTGGAAACAGTGGATTTCCCCAGTAAATTTACTGCTCTGCACCTTCCTCGCACAGCCATGGCCGGGCCATGTTCACTGGAGACATTATCAACATGCTATATGAACAGTGCACAACACAGACGATGACAGTGCCGCCCTCTGTCTCAGGACGACCAGGTCCTCAGGCCGAGTCTGCCACTCCTGCCTGCACCACCCCCAACCCCGGAAGCGTAAGTCCCCCGCCCAGCGCACACAGTTCCACCCCTCAGGGAGAGACCTCGGTCATCCATAGTGTGGAAAACCGGGGTGAACAGCAGAAAGCCCACGCCACGCTGTGTGCCCATCAGAGCCGCAATAAAGACGGTTCTGTGTGCACATCAGAACATGGGCAAAAGGACGACGTGCACATCCTGGGATGGCGGGGTTCTGAGTGAAAGGCGCGCATCTGGGGAGCCCAGCGTGGCTGTGGCTGCCCCTGCCAGCCTCACGGCTCATCTGTGCTCCAGAGGACACAGGATGTGCTTCCTCGCACCCTTGCCAAGCTCGCCCGCTGCTGTTAGCGGGGTGTGGGAACGGCTCTCGGCCTTCCGCCCGTGCCCTGTGCCCCACGCTTCCTGGCAGCACAGCCATGCGGGACGGGCCACACCGGAGAGCCCCAAACTTCCAGACTGAACACTGATGTGGCACCCGCGTCTCCCACAGAGCCCGGACAGGACCTTGCACTCAGAACACACTTTTTTTTTTTTTTCAACTGACACTAAGTTTATTTACCAAAAAATATTGTCTTTCTGTATATGACAGCTTTCCTGAAAGACAGCTAGATAGATCTTCCACCAACCTGTGGGTTTGTCTCACTGCCTCTGACAATAAATATTATGAAGGAAAATGGAAATTATAGGGGTTTATTCCCATGATTGCAAAATGAGATGCAACTGCTACAGAAGTTTACAAGAACCTGGAGAAACAAGCTTGCTATTTCACACTAAATCAACCTACAACACTATATTGCAGCAGTCCCTCCATTCCTCTTGATAAGCATCCCACAGACCAAGAAACGGTAACCAGTCAGCACATACGTGAAGGGAGCTGCCGTGCAGGCTGCGGGTGCTCAGTGCGAGAGAGGAAGTGAGAGGCACAATCCCTGCCCCAAAGCCTGCCACAGCTGGGGAGGTCACGACCTGCTCACCCTAAGTGTCCCAGCAAGACCAGGCAGGAAACACCAAATGGCAAATGACTAAGCGCTAAAGTAATTCAGAGAACAGAAATTGTGTGTCTCAGTGTGTGCATGGCTGTGCGTCAACTATGAGTGCATTCGTGTGTGCACATCTGCATGTTGTGTGTGTGGCATCTGCATGTTAATTGTGTGTGGCATCTGTGTACCATTGTGAGCATATTTGTGTGCATCTGCTTGTTCATTGTGAGTGTGGCATCCGTGTGTCATGGTGAGTATGCTTGTGTGTGTGCATCTGCTTATTGTGTGTGGCATGTGCGTGTCACTGTTAGCATGTTTGCATGTGTGTGCATCTGTGTTAATTGTGTGACCATGCAGGTAGCCAAATTGTGCAGACATCTGGGTGCCTCAGCTGGAGCAGGGGAGCTTGTGCTTGGCCGATGGCCGGGTGAGACTCTGCACAGGAAGGGGAGAGGGGCCTCCTGGGAAAGGACCCCAAGGGGACAGTGGGATGGACCTGGCCCCAGGGTCCCACCCAAACGGCCGAGAGCTCTGTGAGAGACATATGGTACGTTGTTGGGGCAGATTTGCCCCACAGGTGAGCTGAGAATAGACTGTGCCCCAACGCACAACCCCACCCCATCTTTTCATGCACTACGGACACGACCTGGGGAGTGAGGGAGTTGGTCTGACGGCAGCACAGGACATGGACAGAGGCATCAGTGGAGCAGTGGGGCACAAGGAGGCCAGAGGGACAGCACTCGGATGCTGCTGACCTCAGTAGGGCACACAGCCCCAGCTGGGACGGGAGGCTCAACAGGTGCTGTGTGGACGGAGGGCCCAGGAGAAGCTGCTGCCACGCTTGGCGTGAGTGCAGAGGGCAGTGCCAAGGGGCAGCCTGGCGGGAAGGGGTGGTCCTGCACGGGACCCCCCGTGGGGCACTCAGACTGCCTAGCCCAGCTGCTGGTGTGCCACCACCCAACTCAAGGACTGACTAGAAGGACAGCTCCACCGTTTCCTTACGATCAACCCAGTTTTTACACTTCAGTGAGAGTGAGAGGAAGCCGGCCGCCCCCACTGTAAAGGGTGCAGCTCCCATCGACAGAGGTGCCACTGCGGGTCCCCCCAGCCCTGGCCACTGCCTTCCTGGCACAGGTGTGGGGCTGGACAGCACCTGAGGGCCCAAGCTGCGCCTCTCACTGCCCAGCCCGTCCCCAGGGCACACAGGCCCTGCTGCTCCTCCAACAGAGCTAGTCAGACCCTGGAAGCCCTATTGCCAATCAGGTGTTCTAGCCAGACAGGGTCGTGCCTGCTGTCCCCTACCTCGCTGGCCCCCAGGGACATGACGGTTCCCCAGGAGTCCAGCCCCAGGGCAGCAGGCAGCACTGTAGCGACCAGCGTCACTCCTCCAGGGCCCTGTCCCCTGCACACCACAGGAGCAGGGGGTGCCTCTGGGTGGACAGATGGGGTGGCCCCACACTAGAGGGCTCCTGTGTTTCAGGTGCCGTGGGAGGTTGACCGGTGTCATCTCATAGTTCACAACGCAGATGCCAAGATGCTGCAGGGCCAACGGCTTGTCAGACCCCACCAGGAGGGAGCGCTGGACAGGACTCAGCCTGATGCGGAAACCACGTCCTCTAGGAGACGAGCTCCGGACCTCCTGGCTGAGCTCCCTCTGGACTCCCTGCAGAATCCACGCTCACGGCGTCACATTTATTCTGTGGCCCGTACCTTGCTATCCCCGAACATTGCTGGAATGATTCGTTCCCAGGCTGTAAACGAGTGAACACTGTGGTCATCAGACCCAGAGGGTGACGCTCTCTGGCTCACCTGACCTGTAGCTGCTCTGCATGCAGAAGAGCCGGAAGACATCGGGGGAAAACGTCTTCAGAAAGTCCTAATAAAGGGAGAAATAAGCACAGTTATAATGCTTTTTTCCTACATTTTGTATCATTCAGAGATTACCTTCTTTGCTACAGTTATGTGAGCTAATCTGTACATATCAAGAAGTCAGGGAATTTTAAGGAAAAGGCTTATTTTGTCTTCAAACTCTCACAGTTACCACTCTTTCTCCTGGCAATTTCCCCACTGAATTGTCTATGTTCAAGCTCAGCATTGGGCAGAAACGGCAAGAGGAGAAGGCCTGAAATTCCTGCTCTGAGCAGGCCCAAGAGAAGCCTGTTCTGTTGTCAGCCTTGGGGACTTTCATGCCCGGCACAGATGGAAGACAGGGACACAGCCAGATGCCTCCAGGTGGCCAGCCCACCACTCAGACCGTGCCTGGTGCGGAGGGGACCCGGGAGGTGGCGGGAGACACTGCTCGGGGGGGAGACCGTGCAGGAGAAAACCATGGTTAGCCCTGCTGACCTCTGAGCCCGGTCAGCCCGGGACCAAGACGCAAAGCCCTGCCCACCCCACGTGGCAGCACAGTTCTCGCAAACAATGAGGTCAATGTACGCACCAGGTATGTCTCCTGCCTCCGATTAAACATTAGGAAAACTGATAACCCAACCAACCAGTATCGTCCTATGGACAATTTATAAAACATCTGTTCACAAAGAAGTGGAAATTTCTACATTTGGGAGCACAGCACAGAAAAACTCCAGAGCGCACTTGAACCCGCACAGCACGCAACAAAACCTTCCTGCAGACAGTGCCGGTCCTGACGGTTACTTTAAGGAGAAGAAACTTGGTGGGGGAAGGAGAAAAGGGCTCCGCCTCACTCAGGGCTCCAAAGGCGGCCCCAGGAAAGAAAGCGAGAGCCCCGCTTCGACCCCCTGCCCTGGGCAGATGTGCTCAGAGGACAGGGCTGTGAGTGGCAGGTCACCTCCACAGGCAGCACACAGCGCTGGCCCGATGAAAGCCTTCTCTTTCTCTCTGGCCAGCGCCGCAGAAGGCAGCCACGACTGGCTACCTCTCCCCGACGCCTCTCCGCTGCCTGGGACGCGGCCGAGGCCCTCACAGCAGAGCAGCGACCCCGTCCCCTGGGACAAGCCTGGTTCCTCTCATCCCTGGGCTGATGTGTGGTGACGTGAGCACACAGCACCAGGCTGCCGCTAAGCCAGGGTCTGCACCCCACCCTGGGGCCCAGACACCCCTCGTCCTCACCACGCTTGTCCCATAACAGGTGACAGGCCGCTGGCACAAGACACATTCAAGGAGGGTGAGCAGGAAACAGTCTGGCGGCTCAGGCCCGGCGGCTGGCTCAAAATACCGCATCAGGACACATGTGCTCTACATAAAATGCTGCTCTGTGGCTATACTGCTCAACAACCTTACTAAGAGCAGTGAACAAAACTGAGGAGCGTCCTGGGGCAGAAGGGGCTGTCCCTGTCCCAGGGCTGCAGCAAGGCCTCCCGAGCAGAACCAGGGCAGCCTCCCCTCTCCTGCCCGGGAGCAGGAAGGAGACTGCTTACCTGCTCCAGAGAACGGAGGGGCCTGGACTGCCTCCCACCAGGTGGACACTCCACCTCCGGCCCTCATTCCACCCCCTTGTCTGCCTGTGCCTGTCACAGTGTGTGTGGAGGGGGAGGTCATTCTTGCTCAGGGGTGGCATTAATTAGGAAGCTGCTGGGCCAATCCCCTAATCCAGGTTCTCAACCTGGGTCCACGGACCTCCGAGGGGCCCAAGGAGAGACTTCCGGAGGAGAGAGGGGAGAGGAGGTGTATGAATTTAGATGGTTAAATCGTTACACACTTATACCCCCTAACCTGTCACTGAGATGTGGCGTTCCCTTCAATGATCAATCGTGAGCAACAAACCACAGGATGACCACAGCCTGGTGCTCTGTTGCCACAGCAGTCGGAGATGCGTTCATACTGCAAGTACCGCCTACGCCTGCTAATTATTCAACCAGACCTGCAGCAGGTTGTGTTCAGTAAGGGAGAGCACACGTTCCTCTAACCCAATGCCATCACCGTCCTCTGTAATCCTATGTATTTCATCTTATGTATTTAAAAACATTAAATCATAAGGGAGGTCCACAAACTTCACCAGGCTGCCAGAGGGGTCCAGGGAAAGGGGAAAAAGTGTGTGTGTTTGTGTGTGTGTGTGTGTGTGTGTGAGAGAGAGAGAGAGAGAGAGAGAGAACCCCTGTCCAATCTGACCTTCATCAGTAATAACGTTGAAATTTCAGTTTAAATCTGTGCATTTCCTGTGTCCTCCTTTCCAAATCGTGAAAAAAGGAATACCATTTCCCCTGAATTCCCTCACTCGTGCCAAGTGCTGCCGTTCCCGTTAACACACAGGCAGCCAGGCCCTGCCGCCTTCAACGCAAAGTGCTTCCTCCTCCAATCTCCACGCACCGGCGTGGAACTACATGCTGCTGTGCACGCAGGGCAGAGCCCCAAGTCAGTGCGCCACAGACAGAACCACCAGGTGAGCAGCTGACATTGTTACATAAGGCTCTATCATTTACAAAATGCTCACACATGTGACAGACCGTAATTATTATCTGTCCTATTGTGGTGACAAAAAAAAACGAAGCTTAGAGAACTGAAAACCAAACCACTGAACATCACAGGCAGCACTCAGCCTCCATTCTGGTTTGTCTCCATGACTGAGTCCCTATGTCTTGGTTTGCAGGTATTTCCCCTCTGTGGTACTTGAGTCCTCCCAGTTCTAGCTGTCTTGAACAGTGCTCCTCCAAGTGCACAAGCTGTGTCTTCCAGCAGCAACTGTCTTGCTATACCGGGTCCCGGCGGGCTCTGGTCCGCTGGGTGAACAGGCAGCACAGCTGAGAAGGGACCGTGCGCGGGTGGCTCTACCTGGCACGCAGAGGTCCTTGCTGCCCTTCTTCCCACTTTCGCCTTTACTTTTGAATTATTTCCTTGTTACTCATTCTCCAAGGCATAGAGTATAAACTGCTGTACAGCTTGTTACATGTTGCTTTATGCTGCAGTTCATTTCTCTTTGCCCAGGGAAAGAATGTATTGGCAGACCTATTCCCCACCTGCCCTGCCATTATGTGAGTTGTACTTTTAAACTGTTGTTTTGCTTTGTATAAATTGTTGCCAGATAGCGAGTTGTTTTCCACAGAAGCAGAAGCTCTCATCCCGTCGGTGACCTGCTGTCTACAGTTCCTCTCCCACGGCCTGGAGCTCGCCCATCCAACAGAAACCAACACCGCACATCCCCTCTCTGGGTGTTTGTACTTCCTCTGAATTAGGTACCATTTCCCACTCTGCTGACTTTCTGCTCATGTTTGTTGCACTTCATTACACAATTTTAAAACTGTAATATTAAGTATATTTTATCTCTGATGAAGTTCTCTCGTTTTTCTGAAAGAAATCTCTCTTCCTTTCAGAATTGGAGAAAAAGATTCTAGGTGGCTTTATTTTAAAGGGTTCTTATTAGCCTCACTGTGTTCACACATCTAACGTAATAGTTCTCTGAAACCCCAGCAACACTAAAGGGTGCTTATGTGCCCCACTATGGGGGGACGGGGAGACAGGAAAGGCACTGCCATAGAGTTAGGTATCGTAGCAGTTCAAATCTGGAATCTAATCCCTCTATAGCATTCAGTTCCTGTGGACTGTTCCCTAATAATAATATACAAAGAGGGGGAAACATAACTTCTTCATTTTATAATATTCTGGTACTGATGTGAAAGGGTCCCAAATACCGTGGGTGTTCATGGACATTAATTTTTTAATGTGTTCCTGCTCTAGTATCACTAAGTTTCCGTCCTACTCTGGTTCCACCCTACAACTTGGCCACAGCTACCTGAGAGGTGAAATGTGACGATGCTGGTGTAAGTTTGTGCTGGAAGTGTCTCAGGGAGGTAAGCGATCTCCTGGGCACTCTGGCCAGAGGACCGCTCCCCGGCAGGCACCAGGTGGTGATGAGAGCAAGAGCTCTGAGGCGCCGTGAGCTCACAGGTGACAGGTGCATGCTCGCAGGGAGCCAGCAGAGTGGACAGGCCAGTGGTCGCTGCTCCCTCTGACACTGGGACCCACCCCCGGAGCCCCGGGCAGGGGCAGGCTCCAGGAGCCTCTCTTCTGGGCCACGTCCTCACATGCTCGGAGAGGTGCGGCAACTAGTGATCAGGCTTCGAACCCTCACCTAAGCTCCAGAGGTTGTGATCTTTCCACACTGACTCACTCTAGCCTCCCTTAAGTAGAAGGAATTAGGAGTTTTCATGCAGACCATTATGAAACCTTCAGCGCTCTCCAAAACGATGAGGACTGGTGGGAAAACCAGGAAATTGAATGTGGGCCAACAGCTTAACATCCCCAAAGATCTATGGGCCAAGGGTACCTGCAGTCTAGCCAAGAACACAAAATAAAACTAGCCAATAGATACACGTAGGTGAATTCAACATAGCTAATAAACAAAGAAACGGAAATTTAAAATCTAGTTGCCATTCTTCACCTAATTAACAAGAAAAACATTAACCTGATTACACTTCTAATTTGATGCTGGAAGAGACCTGGGAAATGGACATTTTCACCTACTGCCAGTGGGAATGTAAGTGATACTTACTGCTCAATTCCCAGAGGCTATATCCAAATCACCTTGAATTGCATACATCCACTGATGTACAGTTCTACCTCACGGCATTTACCTAAGTTACTAATCGCTAGAGATTTAGCCTAAAGACATTCATCACAGCATTGTGGACTACAGAATACAAGTCTCATATACAAGTCCAACAACAGGGAAATCAATCATTACCACCAGCCACGAAGTGGTCATTAAAAATAATGCGGACTTGGCAATATCTATGAAAATTTAAAATGCACGTATCCTAGTAGAAAACTTGACATTGGCCGGGCGCGGTGGCTCACGCCTGTAATCCTAGCACTCTGGGAGGCCGAGGCGGGTGGATCGCTCGAGGTCAGGAGTTCGAGACCAGCCTGAGCAAGGGTGAGACCCCGTCTCTACTAAAAATAGAAAGAAATTATATGGACAACTAAAATATATATATATACAAAAAGTTAGCCGGGCATGGTGGCGCATGCCTGTAGTCCCAGCTACTCGGGAGGCTAAGGCAGTAGGATCGCTTAAGCCCAGGAGTTTGAGGTTGCTGTAAGCTAGACTGACGCCATGGCACTCACTCTAGCCCGGGCAACAGAGTGAGACTCTGTCTCAAAAAAAAAAAGAAAAAAAAAGAAAACTTGACATAATTTAAATGGCCATTAATAGATTGTTTAAATTAATCAAGGTACGCCCACACAATGGACTACTTAGCTTGGAATGAAACGCCATATGGTAAAAAACAGACTAATCCAAAAGATTCATTAAGTGAGTAAAGCATATACAAAACAATGCTACCATTGTGTGCAAAGAAAAAAGTCTGAAATACGTTCATAGAGAAGAGAGAAATACACACACACACCCCCTTAAGGAGCTGGCAACAGGGATGTGACTGGGCAGGAAATGCTCTTTCCACATTTTGTAACTTTGAATTTTTCTATCACGTACTTCTTTGTCTTGTCTGTGTTTCTCAAATTTTCCACAATAAAATACATTACTTCTATAGTCAGATTAAAATATTACTTGAATAATGGCAATAATTCAAGGCAGTCTACACATTATGCCCCCTCATGATCAGAAAGCACAAGGAGTGCTTAAGGAGTTATAATAAGGAGTTATAATACACATACTGGCTTATTTTGTGTTACACTCCCCTGGAAGTATAACCCAGAAACCAGTAAAACACACAGTTACCGACAAGGATGGGCGCAGGGGAGGTGCGGGCAAGGGTGCGGGCCAGCCTTCTCCAGGCTTCTCTTTAGAGTGCTGACACCGAACCCTGCAAACGTTTTACATATTTGAAAAATAAAAGTCAACTGAAAGAGAGAAGAGATACTGTCAGATCAGAAACAAACTGAACAAGTGAGCCTCCCATGTGATGAAGGGGAAACAAAACCACCCAGAGAAATCGTTACACTCTTACCGACCATACCACCTTAGTGGGATACAGTCTAAGAAACAGAAATACAAATCCAGAACAGGCAAATCTGTAGAAACAGAAAGATGAGTGGTGTCAGGGGCCGGAAGGAAAGGCGAAGGAGAAGTGACTGCTGATGGGTGTGGCACTGCTTTTTGGGGTGATGACAATGTTCTCGGTAGTGATGGGCGCACAGCCACAAACATACTCACATAAAATATCTGTTTTGTATGTTTATGTTTGTCTTCCTCTCCTCAGCTCTGTCCCCTGAAGAGGCCTAGAAATAACATCACTCCAGTAGCAATCAACATACTGAGTGCCGGAATCTTGGCTTCAGAATCCCATTTCCCCTCAAAGGCAGTGAGGCTCCCTGGAGACGCGGCAGGTGAGGGTAGGAAAGTGAAAGGTGAGCAGAGCCAGGAAGAGACTGAGAGACTGAGAGACTGAGAGAGCCACGTCCACGGGACACAGCAGCCAGTCAGAAGAGCCCTCCCTGTCTAAATCCTGGATGATTTCAACACCAAAAAGATAATGACTGAATGATAGTACACTGAATAAATATAAATCCTTCACTCTGTAATGACACTAAGAGACAGGGACAAAACCCTTTGCTTTAAAGAATAATGCCAATAAATGTCAAAAAAGTAAGAGGATGGGATAACCACAACTTTGCAACAACCAATGAAATCCATGATGAAGGTGAAACCTCTAAAACCACAGGGAGTCAGGCGGTTGCTGGGAACAAGCTATCACGTGGCAGGCCACCTCTTAGAGTCTTACTATCACGAGAAGGACATAAAACTACAAGAGGGATCTAGTGGTCATCCCTCAAACAAAGGTCAAACTTACCATCATGAATCATGGGACAACATGACCTGGCCCCAGAGGAACATGGTGTAAGTCCACAGCATCACCTATGAGGTGTTACTGCTGAAAGTTTCCAGGCTGGTCTTGAACTCCTTGGCTCAAGTGATCCTCCCACCTTGGCCTTCCAAAGTGCTAGGATTACAGGCATGAGTCACCAAGCCCACCCTCAAAGTATTTCTTAAATAATAGGACTTGAAAGTGGAAATGACTCCTTGATCCATGGGCTGCAGAATGATGTGTTGGCAGGCATGACAACAGAATTAGTCTCCTTGTACATTTCCATCAGAGCTCTTGGGTGACCAGGTGCATTGTCAATGAGCAGCAATATTTTGAAAGGAATCTTTTTTTCTGAGCAGGTCTCAACAGTAGCCTTAAAATATGTAGTAAACTATGTAAAAAACAGATGTGCTGTTATCCAGGCTTTGTTGTTCCATTTACAGAACAACAGGCAGAGTAGATTTAGGATAACTCTTAAGGGCCCTAGAATTTTTGGAATGGTAAATGAGCACTGCTTCAACTTAAAGTCGCCAGCTCCTAACAAAAGAGTCAGTCCATCCTTCGAAGCCAGGCATTTACTTTTCCTCTCTTGCTGTAAAAGTCCTATATGGCAATCTTCATCCAACAGAAGGTTAGTTCGTCTGCTTTGAAGACCTGTTGCTTAGTGTAGGCACCTTCATCAATGATCTTCTGCATCACTTGCTGCAGCTTCTACATCAGCACTTGCTGCTTTACCTTGCGCTTTTGTATTGGAGACAGCTTCTTTTCTTAAACCTCATGAACCAACCTCTGCTGGCTTCTAACTTTTCTTCTGCAGCTTCCTCACTTCTCTCTGCCTTCATAGTACTGAAGAAAGTTAAGGTCCTTGCTCTGGATTAGGCTTTCACTTAAGGGAATGTTGTGGCCAGACTGATCTATCCAGACCACTCAAATTTTCTCCGTATCAGCAATAAGGTTTTCCAGTCATTCATGTGTTCACTGGGGGTAGCACTTTTAATCTCCTTCAAGAACTTTTCTGTGCATTCACAACTTGGCTAACTATTTGGTGCAAGGGGCCTAGATTTCAAACTACCTTGGCTTTCAACGTGCTTTCCTCACTAAGCTTAATCATTTCTAGCTTTTGACTTAAAGTGAGAGACACTCACTCTTTCTTTTACTTGAACACTTAGAAGCCATTTGTAGAGTTATTAACTGGCCTAATTTCAATGCTGTTGTGTCTGAGGGTAACAGGGAGGCCACGGAGAGGGAGGGAGACTGGGGAACGGCCAGTTGGTGCAGCAGTGAGAACACATACAACATTAAGTTCACCGTCTTGCATGGGCATGGTTCACGGTTCCACAAGACAGTTACGATAATTGTAAGGCTGGTGGTGGGCACCCCTCCCCTCCCTAATGGAAAAAGAAGAAGCCCACCAGACCTGCCAAGGACAATGCCTGCAAGGCCCAGCTAAGTTAAAGGACGACCACACCTGGATGGTTACCCTGATAAGGGTCTCGGTTCCTGGAGTCCACACATACCACCGGCCCCTCCTATTTCTCAATACCCGCCCTAAAACTGCAACAAAGAAATTCCTCAGTCTTCGTGCCGAAATCTTCCCGCCGAAGAAACCCCCATCCCCCAGCCCTAAAAACATACATAAACCCACTCAGACTTCTGGGCGATGTGACTTTTTGGGTGTGCCTCTCTCTCTCTCTCCCAGGACCTAAAAATCTCGCCCGGGCCCCTCTCTTGGGACCCGTTACCCTCACCCCAGAGCGCTTCAATAAAGCTTCTTTACTTATCCCTTTAAACTCTGCTCATCTTTCTTTCTCTGGCGCCAGCCAATCCAAAAAACCTTACAATAGTAACATCAAAGATCGCTACTCACAGATCACAATGACAGATACAACAATGAAAAAGTTTGAAATATTGCAAGAATTACCTAAATGTGACAGAGACACAAAAAGAGCACATGCGGTTGGAAAAATGCTATCTTTAGACTTGCTTGACGCAGGGTTAATGCAAAGGTTCAATTTGTAAAACCCCCACAATATCTGCGAAGTGCACTTAAGTGAAGTACGCCCAAATGAGCCGGAGTTACTCACTGCTGCGTGACCCCATACATACATGTGCAATGCACATGTGAATAAATTTCTATTTTTCTCCTGTTCATCTGTCTTTGGCTAGTTTAACTTACAAGGCTCCAGCCAGAGAATCTAAGATGGGTAGAGGAATAAGATTTCTTTTCTCTACTAGACAACAAATAAAGCAAAATAATAACAATTATTGAATCTACGTAGTGGTAAATGAATGTTTCTTTTAACTTTTCCATATGTTTGAAAAATTTTCTAGTATAAAATTGAAAAATTCTATTTAAGAAAAGTATGTAAAAACTGCTTTGTGAGAGGAGCAGCCTTCTTTCGGTTTATGGTGGATCAGATGGGAAAAGCTTTCAGTGGTTTGGTATTTAGGTCTAGAAAGTACCTGTCAACCTATTTTGCAATTAAAATTCAATTTGTCTTTAAAGACAGGCCCAAAGATAAGGAAGATATCAACCAAACTCTACAAAGTGTTCTGCTTGTTTTCCACTCATATGTAAACACACATTCCATGGGAAACCACCACCTCCTGCCGTTTCTCAGGCTGGGTAAGAATCCAGGCAGCTCTGGGCCCACTAAAGGCAAGCTGCAAAAGCCAAACAAACAAACCCAAAACCACACCAGTAGGACGAGGTCAGTGCGGGGAGGGAAGGAATTTGGCAGGAATTTGTTTGAGAGAGAAACTGTGACAAAGGGAAAAGGGAAGAAGAAGGTGCAAATGTTCTACTGCAGAAAGAGAAAGGGAAACCACGGGGAGAGCTGACGCAGGACACAGCAGGGGGCGGACAATTGGAAGGAGAGCCGCAAGAATGCAGGAGGCTAAGGTGAGGTCCTCACATAATGCGGAAGCCTTGGGGTCAGGTTCTGCAAGCTGTCTGCAGCTCCAAGATGCAAAAAGCACATTACCTTAATAGTAATGTAGTTTTTTAACGATTTGGACATTTTTTCTTCTTTGCCTTTCACGAGCAAATGCCCTGAAACAAAAAGAAAAGCATTCGTTCTGAATTGGGCGAGGAGAAAGATTCTGCAACCCACCGGAGGGTAAGAATTGGGGAAGCAAAGCTGCTGCTTCTGGGGGACCCTGGACCCTCGTGGGCAGCCTCCAGGCATGAGGCTCCCCAGGAAACAGGCGGGAACTGCATCCTATGCTGTGTGCAGAGCCAGGTATGTGCGGATCTAAGGCTGCCCCCAAATCTTCACCTGCGCTCGGCCCTCCAGGAGGACGCAGCCCTGCACAGAGGGGCAGATGACACTGCGGCCCTGGCTCAGAACTGAGACCAGATGGACAACCATGACGCTGACAGCAATGTTTCATGTTTTCTTCCTTTCCTGTAATTCAGAGACACTAATTTGACTAAATACCTGAAGAATGACAAATCTCTCATTTGCCAAGTCAGGCACTCAGCAATAACTTCTTCAGAACAACAAAGTTGAGCCTGCAGGTCTCTGAGTGTGATTAGAATTTCTGTTGCGGGTGTTTTCATGGACTTTTCGAGACCTTGGTATTGCACCCCCTCCCCACAACGTATATGAAAGACAGAAGAAAACCAAACCCATTTAGGGAATCCTAAATCTGAGCCTGGGATTCTGCCTGGACTGTGTTCTTACAAGGCTTATTTCCAAGGGAAAGCTCTTTCTGTTTCTAACAGAAGATTCTTCCTCTTTTTCTGACACATATAACACATATATATTATATATATATAACAGTGCTCCAAGGCCGATTTTTCCTTCAACTGTGGTTAAAATGTGGTGTCCAAAAAGAAATATAACCTTAAATATGTAATTCTATACAATGTGTCATACACACCAAGCATGATTATAATTTTAAAAAACTGACAATATCTAAAAAACGAAACATATTTGCTATTGTTTGAATGTTTTATGTTCTCCCACATTCCTATGTTGGAATCCTACTCCCCAAGGTGATGGTATTTGGAGGGGCCTTTGGAGGTGATCAGGTCATGGGAGTATAGCCAGCATGCCTGGGATCAGTGTCCTTATAAAAGAGACCCCAGGGAGCTCCCCTGCCCCTTCCACCACGTGAGGACGCAGTGAGAAGGTGCTGCTATGAACCAGAAAGGAATCTGCCCGTGCTCTGGTGTAGGACTTCCCAGCCTCCAGAACGGTGAGAAATATATTCATGTTGTTTATAAGCCACCCAGTTTATGGTATTTTGCCACAGCAGCCGAACACACGAGACCACATCTGATTCCTCAGCTCTACCTTCCTTCCATCCATTTATAGTGGCACAAAGTGTCAGTTGTCCTGTGTGCCAGGAGACACTCCTGTTTCCCCAGGATAGAGTCAAACCAGTATGAAGAAGATTCCTATTGTCTTAATAAGTGGTAAAAGGCATTAAAAAAAAAAAAAAACAAAACCAGCAACAAGGCTGGGCACGGTGGCTCACACCTGTAATCCCAGCACTTTGGGAGGCCGAGGTGGGAGGCTTGCTTGAGGCCAGGTGTTCCAGACCAGCCTGGGCAATAGTGAGACCCTGTCTCTACAAAAAATAAAAAATTAGCCAGGCATTGGTGGCTCACACCTATAGTCCCAGCTACTCAGGAGGCTGAGGCAAAAGGATCGCTTAAGCCCAGGAGTTTGAGGTTGTGGAGAGCTAGGATGATGCCACTGCACTCCAGCCTGGGTGACAGAGTGAGACCCTGTCCCAAAAACAAAAAACAAAAACAAAAATAAAATAAAACAAAGCAGCAACCAAAAACCCTCTCCCATTCCCACATGTGAAGGTGAACAAGACGCCAGCCCTTATTCACTGACAGAGGCTGAAGCGTGTTCATTGCTCAGGTCACCCTGCTGGTTCCCTGAACATGCCATTCCACAGTGTTCTTAACAAACACAACCTACTGAACAGAACCAGTCGACAGACATCAGAGTGTCTGCAGAGGGGTCATTTCTGACTTCCCAGACTGTTCACGGGGCGATGAATTGTTCCGAATCTGACAGGAGGTACAGGATGCCCTGAGTTCCTGAGACGTGGTGCTTCGGGCCCCCGAGGGGGACTCTGAGCACATTTTCTCTCCAAGGAAGAGAGACTCCCTCCCACGTGGCCTCCAGTGTCTTGTGGGCACCTGGCTCTGGAAATGAGCACCAGGCTCCCCGGGAGCGACGTTTTAAATGCTCTATTGCTGGGCAGTGAGCATCTCCCTGCCACGAGATCACCAGCTGCAGATGGAGTGAGAACATCAGGCCTTCCTTCTGCTCAGGGAAGCCGCCACGCATGGGACGTGGCTGGCAGGAACAACGCATTGAGTTCCTCCCAGGGAAGTGATGTGCTATACCAGACAATTGCTCCCAAGTCCCTATACAACAATCCAGCCAGCTTTGTTTCCACTTTACTGTTGGACAACCTGGGGGCACTACAGAAAGGAGCTGGTCACTGCAGAGGACTGGGGCACCGTGAGAGGCAGACATAGCAGTGGTGGGGCGCAACCTCCAGGGTGAGCTTGGGGTGAAGAGAACACTGGGAAGTGCACTCTGGGGCCAGCAGCCTCACTGCTGACTGTCATGAAGAAGCCCAAGGGAACCCTACTGCAGACTGTAAAACCATAGCAGCTCTGCACTCACTGTTGCCTTACTGTGACATACTCATTTCCTCATTCAAGGATTTAAAAAAGTATTCGTTAACTTCCCGTATTTTAGATGTTGATGTTTATATCTCCCAGCCCTACCACTATCAAACACTTTTTATCTTTCTTTGTCCCAAATACCCGAGCTGCCCATTCCAAAAAGGTAATAAAGCCAGTTAATTCTGGCCCTGTGACCTCCATCAAAACTTGGACATAAGAATCTCTTCCCATGCATCAAAGTGAATTCCAAAATTGCCATGCTTAAGGTATTGCTTATTTCATAACATTGTATCTACTTCTGAGGACAGATGTCTGGGGTTAATCAGTTAGGTTTTTGAGTAGTAAAACAGAAGGCAATGTTATTAGAAAATGACAGCTATGGGCCGGGCGCGGTGGCTCACGCCTGTAATCCTAGCACTCTGGGAGGCCGAGGCGGGTGGATTGCTCAAGGTCAGGAGTTCGAGACCAGCCTGAGCGAGACCCCGTCTCTACTAAAAATAGAAAGACATTATATGGACACCTAAAAATCTATATAGAAAAAATTAGCCTGGCATAGTGGCGCATGCCTGTAGTCCCAGCTACTCGGGAGGCTGAGGCAGTAGGATCGCTTGAGCCCAGGAGTTTGAGGTTGCTGTGAGCTAAGCTGACGCCACGGCACTCACTCTAGCCTGGGCAACAAAGTGAGACTCTGTCTCAACAAAAAAAAAAAAAAAAAAAAAAAAAAAGAAAATGACAGCTATGTCTGGTGACAATATTTTAGCTTAAAAATGGCATATTTCATAGCTGTTATTACATCATACCATCTGAAATTCCTTCTCAATACTTTTATTTGAAAGAAACTTATATAGAACAGCTTCATAAAACATTTTCCATATTCCAGTCAGTTCCAAAAAGACATGTTCATTATTCCAGCCTAAAGAAGTTCATGTGCAAATGACTAAAATTCAAAAATAATTTGAGATCGATCCGTTTCTTGACCTATTATTAGCTGATCTATGTATTTCCAAATGTAGCTGTTTCACCAATAAAGACAGAATTGACAGACCTGAAATAGAACAAATTAATTTAAAGTCATTACTTACCAGAATGCAGAAAATAATTTCCCCATTGCTTGCACTGATGAAAGACCTCACTCTGTGCAATTTCATTTTCGTGATGCGGAAATGCTAAATCTATCCCACCTGAGTGGATATCCAGTTGACTTCCAAACACCATACTGCAAGACACAGTGCAAGGTGGTGAATTATTCAACCGTATTTCTCGAAACCTCATCTTATCTTTAATCCTTCCGGCCTTGTTTATACACTGAACAAATGGATCTCAATTTTAAAGCAATTTGCATAATTTATCTGATTCAAATGAGAACTGAAATCTGATTTTTACTTCATCATAAAACCCCTAATTCATAGCTTTTCATTCCAGTAAAGAAACTCAGTTCTCTTTGCTCCAGATACAATATATGGTTTTAAGAAAACAAAAAATTACCTTAGTGGTTTTCCAATTTTAACAAGAGACAGAACTATAAAATCATGAGCATTTTTCATTTAGCTTTTGAAAATTTAACTATTTTAACAGTCACATATGAATAACAAGGTAATGGGATTCAAAGCAACACATCTCACCTGTCATCATTTCTGCTACACTGCTATGCTATGCATTCTGGAAAAACCCCATGGTCTGCAAACCTGCACACTAAAATGCACAGGGCTGATGGGGAAAACGAGGCTGGGCTAGACCCCTCAAAGGTCTGTCACCAGAGCAGCCATGGAGCAGAGCACAAGACAGACGACGGCCTGGGCCCTGTGGCACGGCAGGAGTGCCGCCTACCAGGGCTGGCAGTGCGGACAGACGCGGGGCTCTGAGCACAGGGCAGGCACAACCTCCCCCAGCAGAGGCAGGCTAGGTGCAGACACTCATAGATTTTCTTAAAATGGTTGAAAACAGGAGTTTTCAAGGTGCCAATGCTGAAGTCTTTGCCTGCTCCCCCTGGCCCGGCTCCTGGAACCAGGGAAGACCTGCACACGCAGGTCTCACGACTGAGCGGAACGGCACTACAGAAACAAGCCGCAGAAACAACGGCCGCACCTTACTTTTACATCACAGTGATGGTTTCAGAGCAACTCACACTCCCTGAAATCCAGACGCTAGGGTGCAGCGGGGTGGGAGGGACCAGGGAGGGCCGGGGGGCCTCCTCTGTGTCTCCGAGCAGTTCTCTTCACAAAGAGCAGACACAGATGTGACACTGTCAGGATTTCACAAAGCTGAGCCACAGTGGTCACTGTTTTAGCCTCGATTCTTATCTCTACATTAGACCTAACTTAAAGTAACAGAAAGCTGAGAAGGAATAATAGTCTGTTTTCATGTTTTAGATCTTTCAACAAAAATAAAATATTTAATGATAACAATACATTTGAAACTCACTAAATGTTTTCTACCTGCTTTAGAGAAATTCTTTGAATCTAAGAAATAAATACCTTTTTACAACCCAATTTATATCCTATAGCCTGCTGTCATTATAACAAGTATTCACAAACACACATAAGTAGTTACAGTGTGACCGGGGGCTGGACATTTGTTTGTTTTTAAATGGAGACTCAGATCCATGCTTCATACCAACAAGAGCTTGATGTCTCAGGAGTTACTGAAGCATTTCCAGGTGAGTCACACACGCATCACTACAGGGGAGGATGCGGGAGGCGGGTGGGGGGTTGGCAGAAAAGAGAGAATTCCTTCTAGGTCTTAAAAAGGACAAACAAAATTCAGATAAGCAGGCTGTGGAGGACGAGGGCCCCCCACCTGGTAGGATGGGGTGAGCCCACTCAGGCTGGACCTAAACCAGTCTAGGGTGGCCGTGAATGGCGCAGGGTCTCTCATGGGGGAGCACTATCCCATTATCCTCCCCCCAGTCCCTCACACCCAGCCAGAAAACACACATCACTGGATACAACGACCGATTTCAGGATGGTTGGATTTATCGATCTTAAAATAGTAGCTTGAAATGTTCACCTTTAATCATACTTTATGTTTCTAATTTTAAAATGTGCCCATTATAATAAATATCTGCAAAGAACTGACACACATCAAATATACTAAGATCTATGAGTTAATTCTACAAACAGGAAACACACACACACAGGGGTATTCATAGGGATCTTTGTAATAGCAAAACACTGGGAACGCAGGAGCGTTCACGCACGGGACGCTGTCCACCCACGCAGCACCACGCAGCCACGCAGCACCACGCAGCCACGCAGCACCACGCAGCCACGCAGCACCACGCAGCCACGCAGCCAAGGGCGCTGCGCTTGGTGAGCAGGTGCGCAGCACAGAGGACGACTGTGGAGCGCTGCCTTTGGGCGTCCCACGCCAAGGGGCACCTGGCCACAGGCAGACCGAGGGGTGCCAATGTGTGAGGAGTGTCTAGGGAGGGGTCAGAGACAAGGCAGAGGGCCTCCGTCACGATGCAGGAGCCAAGACGGAGAGGAAGTTTCCAGACATGGAACCGGCCATGGCGGGGGCCTCAGGATAGCAGCACCTGTGGGGCCGAGGGAGGGGCAGGCGACAGCGGTCACGGGTGGTTGGTGAGAAGAGAAGCTTCCTGACAGAAGGCAACTCAAGGTCACTGGAGGGGACCCCAGGGTCAAAACAGATCTGTGATTAGACATGACCAAGTGGTCACAGCACCCGGCAAGCTCATGGTTCTCCCCTCCTGGGCCCTGCGCCCTGGACCAACCACAGACAGGGATTAAGGTACCTGGACGCTGCCAGCATGTGACAGAAAATAATTTTTAAGCACGAAATATCCAATTTCCTTAAGTACTAAGTTTAACAGTTGATATCTCTGACGTTTCACTCTGACACTCCTTGTTTTATTTTTACTGTGAAGGTACATCCTCATTCTTGCAATGGTTTGGCTTGTGATTATCTTTCAAATTTTTTTTTAGAGCGATTTTTGTGAAACCATGGATAAGTCAAAAATTCATGTTATTTTCAAATATGAGTTCCGTTATGGAACCAATGCAATGCAGACAGCTTGAAATATCAATGAAGTGTTTGGGAAAGACGTGGCTAATGAACCCACAGTTCATTGATGGTTTGAGAAGTTCCATTTTGGTGACTTTAATCTTGAAAATGAGCCACGTGGGTGACCTGAGACCAACGTGGATAATGATGAGCTGAAAGCTGTAGTAGAAACAAATCCACCTCACCCTAACAAGTGAATTATCAGTGAGGTTTGATATTACTATTCCAACAATATTGGATCATTTGAAACAAATTGGCAAGGCAAAGAAGCTGGATAGATGGGTTCTGCATGAATTAAATGAGTATCAGAAGAGAAATGTCTCAAAGCTTGCCTTTCTTGGCTGTCACGACATAACAGCGAACCATTTCTACACCATATTGTTACATGTGATGAAAATGGATTCCTTTTGACAACTGCAAATGTTCAACACAATGGATGGATAAAGATGAAATGCCAAACACAATCAAAAACTAAATATTCATCAAGAAAAGCTAATAGTGTCTGTTTGGTGGTCCAGTGCTGGTATTATTCACTACAGCTTCATGAAACCTATTCAATTGATTACAGCAGATTCTATTGCAAACAACTGGATGAAATAAATGATGAGGATGCTTGCGATTAAGCAGCCAAGGTTGGTCAACAGAGACAGTCCAATCCTCATGCAACACAATGTTCCACCACATGTCACACAAACAATGCTGCTCAAACTACAGAGGCTGGACTTGGAAACTCTCTGTCATCCACCATATTCATCAGACCTTGCACCAACTACCACTTCTTCCAGGCTTTGGACCACTTCTTACAAGGAAAAATACTCAGTTCTCAACAAGCTGTGGAAAATGCCTTTCATAATTTCATTGCCACTTGCTCTCCAGGCTTCTTCACTGCTGATAAACAAGCTACTGTCAAGATGGCAAAACTGTGTCGATAGTTTAGGCACATACTCTGATTAATTGTCCTGCTTCTTGTTTGAGATGTAATAAACTACACTTTTGATTCAAAATTGGACATGTCATATTTAATGACCTAATAAAAAACAGCCTTTTCTACTACAAAGAGGAAGTGCTGATGTCTGATGTCGGGAAAGCTAAATGCATCCTGGGTTCAGTTGTCTCTGCCTTCTACGATGAGTCATGCTCGAGGAATCTCTTCCCAGACAACCGACCTGCAGGCACCAGTGCCAGGCTCCACCTGCTCCTGTCCACACCCTCTGCTGCCCAAACCAGGCACCGCGTGGGCCTGAACATCAACACAAACACGCGACAGCGTGGGAACCTTACCTTGCCATGGCGGAGCACTCGATGTGCCAGCCAGGTCTTCCAGGCCCCCACGGAGAGGCCCAGAAAACCTCCTTGGGTTTGGCTGCCTTCCACAGCGCGAAATCACTGGCGTGACGCTTGTCAGAATCACCTGCTAATGATAAACGGCTCGTCAGCGGGAGGGGACCTCAAACAGCCACACCCACAAAGGCCACTGCATATTGCAAAGAGCCTGTTCCTTCTCCCAGGTGACCTCACACTCCTCATCCATCTACCTCTCTCTTTCCCCACACAGTGGCCTGAAGGACTAGCAAACACTTCCACCCCAGAGGTGCCAGAGCACGAGGCACCAGCCGAACAGACCAGTCAGGACCGCAACCCAGAGTGACACCGTTTCTGGGGGTGGATGGGCTGAGTGTCCCCACGCTTCCTTCTTCTTTCTACTGTCGGCTTGTCAGTAACAGTTTCAGGGTAACTTTTTCCAAAGAGGTAAGAATCAAATAGAGTGAAGAGGAAATTACCACAGAGCATCAGTCACACTCACAGAAAGGAAACCGGGGAGAGAAAGATCAAATGACGTGTTCAAGGTTATGCAACAAGTCAGGATCGGGCTCTCTTTACATTCCTGAATGAAGAGAACCGAGGACCCTGTCGGGCTCTCGGCTCGGGATGCATCACACCTGATCTTTCAAGGTTTCCCGCCCATTCTAGTAAGTCCTGCAGACAAACTTGGTACTAGATTAAATGCTATGCTGGTGTCCAGCTCCGAGCCCCGCAGCTGTCACCAGGCTGGCTGTCCCCACTTACAAACAGTCCATGTGGTGAGGAAACGAGCACGTGCAGTCAGCTCGGCCCCTCCCCGAGACGCACATCCCGTGCCAAGCGCTGCGTACAGGCCAGTGAGCAACACACAAGGCCACACAGCTCAGAGCGTGACAAAGGGCACGCGTGACACTCAGGGAGGACGTGAGCCCGCTCTGCAGAGGCTGGTGCAGGGTGAGGTCAGGAGGACGGGGTTGGGATTCAGCAGGTAAACGGACAGGAGGGCAGCTGCCAGCCCAGGGGAGGGGCGGCCCGGACAGAGGCCACGTGGGACAGTTTGGTATGAGAAGAAATGCACCACAACATGAACAGGGTTCTAAAATAAAATCGCCATTCCCTAAAACACACCTGGATTTCCATGTCTCCCGGTGTGAGCACAGCTCCCTGTCCTGTGTCCTAGGTCAAAGCGTGGACGTGCAGCACAGCCCTGGCTTTGACAGTCTTGCTGAGAGGACTTTTGGAGCTTGTCTGTGGAAACTGTCTTTGAATAGTCTCAGAGACAAATCCCCACGAAAGGGAAGAAAGGTGAAGGAGGAAGATCATATCAGGGGACACGATGGTAACCAGGCAGAGACTCTTAGCTAGAGTGGCTGCCACCATCGAGGGGAAGCTGCCTGCCTGGGCCAGGCAACCTGTGTTCAAAACCGCTGTCCTGTCTGACCGGGACAGGCAGAGCCCTTTGCACAATGCCCCCAACACCCTTCTCACATATGAGTACTGACGCAGGCATCTTATTAAACTGTGACGAATTTAAAGATGTTGAACTTTTCTGGTGCAGACACTGATACTTTTTCTGGGTCAGACTGGATATGCCATGTTTTTACTACTGGCAAAATGACTAGACTTTAAAGAAAAAAGTCCTCTGGGCACCCAAGCAAACAGAACAACTCATGCATAGTGCATGGAAAATTAGAGACCTTTCACATTTTAATGACAACACGTGACGCTAGAAGAAAACGGAACCGTATGTTGAAGAGACTTAAAGACAGAAAACGTAGCGAAGGATTTTATTCCCAGCCAAACTGACTTTCATATAAAAAGGCACACAATGTCATTAACGGGCAAAAATTCAGGGGATATTGTTCTCAAGGAAGGATTATTCCCTCAGAAATTGCTTCGAAAACAAAAAGCCAAGAAGCTGGAGTTGGTGGGAGGGCAGAGAGTGGACAGGGCAGCAGGCACTGTGGCCAGAAGCGCCGACACGTGGACCTGGGGAACCAGCTCCAGAAAGAGGAGGAAGGAACCTTCTCACTGTGACTGGCCCTCACAGGCGGGGCTGCTGGACCCGGCTGGAGGATCAAGCAGCGACGGCCACTGGGCCCCGCCACACCTGGGAAAAGGGAGATGCGGATGCGAAACAGAACAGGTGATTACACCCCGTGGTCCTGCATCTGGCCATCAGTATGACCGGAGGCAGCATCTCATTTTACATGCAGACACACTTATTTATTACCTCAGCCTACTGACAAGGCCTGCAAATGACAGGTCATGGCGATGAGTAACCTCGCACCCACACCATGTTCTGGAAACACCATTTCCCACTAAAAAAAAAAACAGGGCCTCCAAGAGAAAAGGCTTATTCAAAATGAGCCAGGACTGTCTTGCCACACAGACAGGCAGCGACAGAATCATGAAATACAACAGGGCTGAGTTTAAAGGACCTGGGAGTCAACCAACAGCAGCTCCGACTGGCACAGGAAGGGACAATCTGAGGACCAGTAAGGATGACGATGCTGAAGGGTTAAAGCACAGCACATATGTTTAAGTCTGTGAGTTCCTAATGATTAAAAAAAACTAACTGGTCACCCTCAGAGAATGGCACATAAACCAGCTCTTTATTTTGATAATTGGTATATAAAGAAAGACTTGCGCATTTATATATCCTGCCTTTCCTATGCAAACTGTACCACCGAGAAACCAAATTAACAATCTGTCTGCATAAACGTATTCCAGCAAATAAATGAAGTGATAGAAGGGAAATGTCATCACTGTGCAACCTCTTTTGCCACTAAGGCTGTAAGCTTAGCAGCGCAACAAGGGCTGCCGACACAGAACAGACAGAGTGCGCCATCTATACAGTAGCCTTCTCCAGAAATTCAAAACCGAATTAAGCCTCTAGGTTAAACTACCAATTTGCAAAAAACACAGGTCAGAGGAAACATCACACACCACCGCAAGAACAGAATCAGCAGAGCTGATTTCCCCAACTGAGGAAATTCCGGTAGACACATGACGTTGCTTCAAATGAACTGCAAGGGGAAAAGTGTCAAAGAGGAACACACAGACTACAAACATCCTCGATGTACAAAAATATAGAACAGGTAAGGCTAAACTGGTGTTTAGGGACACGTGCTTGGGTGATAAAACCACTCAGAAAGGTGAGCAGACGACTGCCATCACAGTTAGGGTAGCTCCGGGAGGGGCAGGCAGGGCTGGCGGCCAGGGAGTGGGACGTGGGGCCGCAAGAACTACAATCCACTGCCATGCTGTTGTCTTCCACTGGGGGTGGCCACGGGGTCTCCTCCTGCCAAAATGCAGTGAGCTGGGCATTTTTTATGTTGTTTTCTATTGCTGTGATAATATAATAATTTAAAAATTAAAAAAAAAAAATCCCACACACTATTGCTTTGAAATGATAAACACCACAGGCATTAAAATATTTTTACTGCATATAAGAATGAGTGGCTTTATTATCTTTGTTTTGCATGTTTCCTAATTTCGAATCGTTGTGAGTAATATAAATATGTTGCTTTCCTTTAAGAAAATAATTTTCATTTTAAAAAGCACTGCTGTGAGGACGTGGAGCAACAAACAGGAATGCACTGAGAACTGCAACAGGAACCCACAATGGTGCGGCATCGCTGGAAGATGGTTTGGCAGTTCCTTACAAAACTGAACATATTCTTCCCATATGATCCAGCAATCTCACTTCTTGGTATTTACCCAAAGGAGCTAAAAACTTACGTCCACACAAAAACTGGCACATGGATGTTTATAGCAGCTTTATTCGCAACTGCCAAAACTCAGAAGCAACCAAGATGCCCCCAGTAGGTGAACGGATAAACTGCTGTAAATCCAGACAATGGAATGGTATTCAGCGTGAAAAAGAAATGAGCTATCAAGCCACGAAAAGATATGGAAGAAGCTTAAATGCACATTACTAAGTGAAAGAAGCCAATCTGAAAAGGCACATACTGTATGATTCCAACTATATGACTTTCTTGAAAAGGCAAAACTATGGAGACAGTTAAATGATCAGTGGTTTCCAGGGGTGGGGTGTGGGACTCAGGGCAGGGAACTGCCCTGTGTGACACTGCCAGGATGGGCACATGTCATCATCCACTCATCCAAACCCACAGAACACACAACGCCAAGAGTACACCCTCCTGTGAACTACGGTCTTTGGGTGACGGTGATGTGTCGATAATGAATGTAGAAATGGGCCACTCTGGTGGGGATGCAGACAGTGGGGGAGGCTGAGGCAGGAGGTATATGGAAACTCTTCGTATCTTACTTTCAGGTTTGCTGTAAACCTAAAATGGCTCGAAAATATACAATCTATTAAAATTGAAAAAAAACTGATGACTGCTGCTGATGCAAAAATAAATCCTCTACTTCCTAAGGTGCAACCTACGCCTGCTTGTAACCAAATCTCCTGTCATGGACGAACCAGGATTTTCAGTTCTGGCCCTTCTGCGGAGGAGAGCAAGATGCTAACTACTGACTGGGTAAAAGTAGGAGGAGTCCAGCAATGCTATTAATGATCAGATTGAAATGGCATAGTTTATGAGACAGGAAGATAGAGACTAAAGACACAAATTGAACAACTTGTCTTTGGGGTTTTTGCCTGTTCTTGTTTGGGTCCCTTAAACAGTAACCTTTTACAATTATCTTTAATTTAGTTCTATACACTACACTTATTGCTTCTTCATAAAGATGATTTTGACCTAACAACTTACTGGAAGAGAACAGAGCACACAGAACAGATTCAAATAGGTTGGGAATTTGACACATGATCACAGCAAGACAGAGAAGAGTGTTAAAACATGACACCAGGTGTGTGCACGTTTTTATATGCACAGAAAACCCTGAGAAGGACAGGGGACAACAGTGACCAGCGCAGCCTCGCGGAGAGGAGCTGGGCGCTACAGAGAAGGGATAGGAAGAGGCTCTGCTTGCTGTTGGAACTCTATGCTGCACAAGTTTTATCGACTCAAAGAAACCAAATTAAATTTAAAACATGGCTATGATCAGCCTACAGCCACCGTCACGGTGTCTGAGCAAGTGGGGGTCCACGCTCCAGACCTCACCTCCCCAGAACTGAGATGTAAGGCAGAGGTTTGGGGCCCACAGGGGCTGGGCCCTGTCAACTTACCTGGCTCTCCGAGGGGACCTGGGGCCACGCCAACTAGTTTGCCATACTCGTCTCCTCTAGACTTCAGATCAAAGTAGACATTGCCTGTTTCATAAAAGTAATTACGAACCCATCATTTCTCAGTGTAAAATATCAACACCTATACAAGCTTAATATCCAACAAGTAATTAGTATTTAAATATAGAAAATGACATTTGGCCTCCTTTTGGCCCCTTTTAATACACATATACAAACATATATCCATATAGACACACATATACATATATATGTATTTATTTATTTATTTATTTTGAGACAGAGTCTCACTCTCTTGCCTGGGCTGGAGTGCCGAGGCATCAGCCTAGCTCACAGCAACCTCAAACTCCTGGGCTCAAGTGATCCTCCTGCCTTAGCCTCCCAGGTAGCTGGGACTACAGGCATGTGCCACCATGCCCGGCTAATTTTTTTTCTATTTTTAGTTGTTTGGCTAATTTCTTCCTATTTTTAGTAGGGATGGGGGTCACACTCTTGCTCAGGCTGGTCTCGAACTCCTAGGCTCAAGCAATCCTCCCGCCTCAGCCTCCCAGAGTGCTAGGATTACAGGGTGAGCCACTATGCCCGGTCTATATATATATGTATTGATACTTTTTTAGAGATGAGGTCTTGCTGTGCCGCCCAGGCTGGAGTGCAGTGACTATTCACAGGTGAGATCACAGGGCACTACAGATTTGAATTCCTGGGTTCAAGCCCTCCTCCTACCCCAGACTCCAGAGCAGCCAGGACTACAGGCACGTGACACCATTCCCAGCTTAATATCTTTTTTATATTTTTTTGAGACAGAGTCTAGCTCTGTTGCCCAGGCTAGCATGCCATCGTGTCATCACAGCTCGCAGCAACCTCAAACTCCCGGGCTCAAGGGATCCTCCTGCCTCAGCCTCCTGAGTAGCTGGGACTACAGGTGTGCACCATCACACCCAGCTAATTTTTTTTCTATTTTCTTTTTAGTTGTTTAGCTAATTTCTTTCTATTTTTAGTAGAGATGGAGTCTCACTCTTGCTGAGGCTGGTCTTGAATCCCTGACCTCAAGCAATCCTGCCTCGGCCTCCCAGAGTGCTAGGATTACAGGCGTGAGCCACCATGCCTGGCCCTAGCTTAAAGCTTTTTAACCAGAATTAAAAACAACAATACTATAGTATAAAAGCATACATTTGGACACATCATGTGTGTATGTGTGTGAAAGTGAAAACACAGATGTAAAGTTCTTTGTAACATGGTGAGACAAACTTTTTTAACAGAGAAAAGTAAAATGTAATCATTGGCCTTCATTCAGCTGAATAAAGGCTTTAAGTTACAAGCTAACTAACAAAGACACTATTTCTTTACCCAGATCTCCTACGACTACCTTTTTACTTAGGTTAAAAACACCCTCCGCATGCTGGAAGTACCTGGGAGGCTGTCCCTTTGCTGAGAAACCTACGGTCCACTTTTTCAGACCAAGGGTCAAAAGTACCCTTTGCCAGAGACCCCTGCAGAGCCAGGGCTGCCCCCTGCCACGTCCAACCATGAAGTATAAGGAAGCAGAGCTGAAAAGGACATGCTCGGAGTGCGGAGCTCCATCAGGAAGAGAGCACTAATCCACAGCCCCTGGGCTGGCCGTGGCTGCACACACAGCACATTTCTCCCCAGGAAGGATATGGTGCCAGTCAAGGTTGTGCATAGGCCACCCCCAGTATCAGATCTGCACCCACCAACCACAGTTAACAACATGTGGTCGGCATTAGGGCCCAAGTGTGTGTATAATCTTCAAGGTTTACAAATTTTTAATTTTGAATCTTCATGTTCTTTTTACTAATATAGTTATTAATTCGTATCTGTACTATCCTTACTGGGGACACTGGTCTTGCCAAGATCAAGGAAGCTTCTCGACTGGTAGACACGGCAGCACCAAAGACCTGCACCATGTCCTTGGTGTGTGGGGACAGGACAGGACAGGCCGGTCGGCACAGCAGTCCCTGGTAGGAGGAAGGGGCAGAGTGGCTTCCAGGTGCCCCGGGGCCAGCCCTGCTCCTGGTGTCCTCCCTGGTCATTCAGACTTGACTGCTGAGCTGGAGCCAGGTGCTGGGGACGGAGCCACAGACAGCAGAGGAGACATGCGGGCCCTGGGGAGCTGCTGTCCATGAAATCAGAATGCAAACAGTGCTTTAAAAATGCTCCCGAAGAGGAGAGAAACTGCTCCCTTCAACAGAGAAAAGGAAAATTTCCCCATTCCTTTGTTTCTGTTACCAATTTGCTGAACAAATTGTTTTCCATCAATAGGCCAAAGATCAAATTATAGCCAAGCCCTTGTGGAACTGTCGCAAAGTTCAAACCACTGGGGTCTGAGTGAACCTAAGTGTGTTCTGAATTACCGATACTTACACCATCATTAAAAATTTACAGTAAAACATAGTAATAAAACAATAAAATAAGTAGCAATCACTCCTAAAGCATATGAGGATGCGAATCCTAAGCACCTCAAGAATATCCACCGGTTTATTTCTAAAACAGAAGCTCAGGCTTCCATGTCTTATTCCAAGTTACACGACAGCAGAAAAATAATTCCTGTGTTTTCTGGCACAAACTCCAGTCCAATCACCTAAGTTCTTTAAAAAAAGTTTCTCTTGGAAACAAAATCTAAATAGGCCAAGCTAGCACAGATAAAAAGCCGTAGTACTCCCACATGCGTAGGTACCGATGCTCCGGGGTCAGACTCAGGAAGGGAAGGTGCCGAGAGGCCTGTGAACGGGTCGGTGTTGTGCTTTATACTTTGTTGCTCACTTGCAGCAAGCATTGCAACACAGCAATCTGCAGCCCCGGCGGGACAATCTAACGGGCTACTCAGTTAAGCAAAAGGTTCTTAGGGTCTGAGAATTTACAATCTACATGGGGACAAAACGTGCATACATTGAACAGCAAACGACAGCAGCACGGACTTGGCTACCGGGCAGTATAGTACAGGTACCAAGGCTGAGAAAGACAGTTCACTGCCAGCTACGGCTGGTGGAGGAGGACTTCCTGTGAGAGATCTGTCTGCAGTGAGGGTGTGCAGGCCGGGAGGACTTGGATTTAGGGAAAGAAAGTGAGAAGGGGCAGGTCCAGCAGAATTCAATGAGATCACAGAACAGCAAAATGCCAGGACGCCAGCCTTCCCCGGGGACCACCAGACAGAAGCAGCCTGCAAGCCAACAGCACCACCAGCAGGAACTGACCATGCAAACCCTGATGTTCTGTGTGACAACTGACCCTGCTGGTGTCTTGAACGAGTCTGTGAGGAGGAGAAAAGCGAGCAGACTGGGAGATAAAGAGACTGACTGACATATACACTCTCAACAAACACCCTTGAGTAGATTATGACGTGGGACGTGGGCGTCGGCCATGACAGAAATCGGGGGACAGCTGAGTAAATTTAGCATGGAGGACATGGGACACCGTTGGGAATTATTCACTGTCTCGGGCCTGGCGCTGATGCTGGGGCTCCTCTTACCCAGAGCTGCACGCGGAGGACTCAGAATGTGGTCAGCAGGTCACCCTCCCTGGCCCCAGAAAAAGGACAGCCACAGAGAAGACGACCCGCAGGCCTTCTACAAGGAGGGAGGGAGGGGGCTTCTAGAGGGTCTGTGTTTATTTCCAACTTTGTGTTATGGAAATTTCTAAGTGAAGACAGAACACTACAATGAGCAGTTACGCAGCTGCCACCCAGCCTCCACAAGTGCTACAAGACCAGCTGTCCAGATGGTCACCTCTTCCTGGGATTGGAAACTGTGTTTAGGAAGAACAGCCTCAACAGCTTTGCAGAGACACACGACACCACAGAAACCCCACAATGTTTCTGCTGTAGGAATTATATCAAGACAGACAGCAAAATGTTCAGTGCATTCCAGTAACTCATAAATATGTGCCCAGTTTCTCCAAATGCCATTGCTGTTAACCGATGGTCAGTTTAATAACGTAAACCCTACCTTTTGCCGTTGAGTAGGCATACCCACGAGCAATTATTCCTTCAATGAAAGAGATTATCTGAGGAATATTTTCAGTTACCCTCAGATACACTGTGGGCGGCAGCACCTAGAAGAAAGTGGAGCCGTGAGCTCGTCCCGTCTGCAGCCCTGGGCCAGCCGGCTCCTCTGGCCTGTCGTCCTCCGGCAGGAAGACTCAGCCGCGCGCTTTACCTTCAAGGCTGCCATGTCTTGCTTAAAATCTTCCTCATAATGACTGGCGAGAGAAGCGGGTGATATGTTCATCTGCAGAAGGATCAGATGAGCACAGGAGTAAGTCTGGAGCATTCACGACAGAAACACAGAGCAGCGAGAAAGCCCACTGGCCCAACCCATGACACGCTTACTCTGGCCGCCTCCCTGGGGCGGGTGGCCGGGCGGCCCTGCTGTGGCTCAGCCTCCGCTGGGCCTTACTGACTTACGACAAGGACTTTAACATTAGGCATCAAACTTACAACAAAACCTCAGCTAGTCTAAAAGGCTTACTGACCTTCTTTTCTGGCTGGAGAGGAAAGGAATAAATAATGTCACAATTTCCATTATATAATAAAAACAAACCAAAACACACCAAAAATCCTCCACTTTTCTAAGACAAGGACAAAATCAATCTAGTCTACATAATGACAAGGAAATTCAGTTCCTATCTTAGCCCTTAACCCTCAGGAGGAAAAGAACAGCCAAAAATACATTAAAGAGGAAATCGCTAAAGAAGTATTTTGAAAGTAATTTAACACACTAAGAACGGGACTGGGAGGGTAGCATGAAGTCCCTCAGGCCCCATCCTATGGATGGGTCAGAACACCAAGGCCGCACAGCTGGCTCTGAGTGTGGAGCACAGGGGCACATAGCCGCAGCCCCTGCAAGGTCCTCAGAAGAGCCTGGGACACAAAATGAGGTCCACTCGTGTGATTCATGACTTTTCACCAGAAAACACTCCACAAACAGATGCACAGGCACCATACAGTTCTGAAGCTGAGCCAGGCTGCGTAACTGCTGATCTTGTACAAGCGATCCATGAGCCACCCAAATTCAGCCGGCATTTACAGCGCACCTGCTGTGTGCTAGACTCTCCTTGGACCCACTCCACCTATAGCCGCGGAAAATCGCTCTCCCCATTTGGTGGGTGGAGGAATTTCTGCTCTGGAATATTAAGAAACTTCCTTACGCAAAACGCCACATGTGGGGCCAGGTCTCAACCACGTCACCCTGAGGCCCACATTTCCCCAGCCCAGGGCTCTAACACGCAGTCACCCTAGAAACCTCAACCAATGAATATGCACTGAAGGAAGAAATCTGGTGAACTAAGTCCTGCTACCAAGTGTCTTTTGAGCTTTGTGGTTTTGTGCAAATCAATAATCTAAACCTCTGAGCCTTTGGTATCTCTGCAACATAGAGATAATCTCACCCAATAATCCCTTAGAAGGCTACGAAGGTTCAGAAGTAAGACAAACTTGTAAAAGAAATACATAACATTTAATATCACTATCGAAGAGAGAATATATACAGCACCTAGCATATAGGTGGTACTCCAATCCCTTTCCTGGGGTATAGCTTTGTGGCAAAACAGACCTTATAAAAAAATAGACCAGTTAATTTATATCCTATCTAGAGGACCAAAAGACCAAACAAAAAAGCCTAAAATCAGTGTCCTCTTGCCACCTCAGAAGGTTCAAATACTATGGAATTTTGGACCGAAAGATCAGGAAGCTGCTTTACCTTTAAATTTTAATTAAATGTAATTATTTCCGCTGGGAATAAATGACCTATACAGGTATTATGCCCCTGATGCAGTATACTCTGCAAATAATTTATTCCCAGAGGAATTCAAGTGATATAAAGGATGCCCAGACCCAGCTTCCTTCCCAGATGGAAAATACTGTGACCAGTTGTCCCACGAGCATGAACATGGTTACATGTTCTTTTTGGCGCCCTTTGCTTCGAATCCCCAAATGTGGCCCACTGTCCACTCTGCTCTGCCCTCCTGGCTTCTTTTCCTAACACACAGCCACCCAGAGATCTGTCTGTGCTGTATACACATTTGTCAAACTGTACTTTTGTGAGTAATATATGTGATCTATTGTAGGTCAATTCTACAATAAAGCTGTGCAAAAAGAAAGAAGAAGAAGAAAAAGACTATATAAAACAAAAATTCCCTATAGCTACTTAACCAGTCCTGTCCAGATGTACATTCCCATCTCTGCTATTGCAAACATGACTGTGCACACATCCCTTCACACCGGTCCAAGTGCGCTTCTAGCTATTCCCCTGGACAGGAACCTGCTGGTCAAAGGGTACATGCACAGGGACCCGGCAGGCCATCGCCCAGTTCCCTTCCACCAAAGTTCTACCCATTTACACCTGATAAGAACACCTGAGGGTGTCTACTTCCCTCCACCCTCACCAGCTCGTGTTGGCAAACTTTCAGACTTTGTCAGTGTGACAGCTGGTAAATGATCTTTTGTTACAATTTTAATTTTTACCCCTTTCTTTTTAAGTTTGAACATTTTCTCATGTATGTAGGAACCATTTGTATTAAATGTTCTGGAATTACCCAGGCCCATTTTTCTATTGAGTGGTAGGTCTTTTTCTTGTTGATTTGTAGAAAGTAATTTTATACTAGAGAAATTAACCTTTTATCTCTGATACTGATTTCAATTTTTCCCACAGTTTTTCAACTTTATGATAATTTCATAGCACGTAGAGACTTTCCTTTCACATTTAGCAATCTTTTATATTTCTGAATCTTTGCCCACAGATGGCTTCTGGGTTTGGAAACAAACTTAGAAAAGTCTGTTTGGGGAAAGCCCCAATATGAGGCTACCAAAAAGTGCCTTGGGGTTTCTTCTAGTAATTCTGTGTTTCGATTCCTTTTATATTTCAGTCTTTGACCTGCTCTGAATTGGGTTGTGAAGCATTTATCTAACTTTGTTTTATTTTTTCTCCAGATGTCTAACCAATTGCCAACACTTTTTACTGAATAATCCATCGTTCCCCCCATTGACTTGAAATGCCATTTTTTTATCATAAAACACATTCTCATTAATCACTGGGTCTATTTTTGGACTTCTAGTGTGTTCCATTATCTGTTTATTCCTGCTCTTCACAGCAATGGTTAGTTTCTATAGCCTTTTGAGAGACAGAGGCAGATCAGTGGACGCTGGGAACGGGGACAGCAGGGAGGAACGTGGGAGGGGGCAAAGGACACTCTGGGGTTGATGATGTGTCCACAGGGGCATCTATGTCAACATTTGTCCAACTGTACCTCTGTGAATAATATATGCAATCTATTTTAGGTCATTCTATAATAAAACTGTGGAACATATGTATACACAAAACAAAAAATTTTCTATGGCTTTTTAAATGTTTTAATATCTGGTAATAGCTTAATATACCTTTATACACACTTTTCCTATTCTTGCTTTTTTTTGCTGCTCCATATGAACTTTAGAATTAGCTTATCCATTACTAGTTCTGAAGGGGACAATCACACACGAACACACACATGCACTTTAAATGACACACCGGGTGTAACATTCCCCAAACAAGCAGCTCGCCTTTTTCCGCACATGGCTTCTCTGGCTCAAACAGCACAACGCCAGAAAACACGGCCCACAAATGCTCCCACGACAGATTGTAAGGGGAATAACTATCACTGCTGGTGCTGGGGAGAGGGAAATCGTATTCTAAAAGCCAAATTATTAAATTTAATGTTTAAGTAGCTGATTATGCCACGTATCTGGATAGCACTGCTTTTTCTCACTCAAAATGGAACAAACCACAGGAGGTAGCCAGGTGCTAAAATGGGGTCCCAGTACTTATCATTTCAGGGTATCGTCCAGGTCCCCTTATCAGAGTAAATCATCCTAGTCAGCTCTCTCCCCAGCAGGGAGCCCCGCTGGACCAGTGTCCTGACGCATGAAGAATAACCATGGCTTGAATCACTCTGAGACATTCATTACAACTTCTCTTAACATAAAATGTTACCATGCAAATATAGCACACATGTCTCTTTTCATTCCCACTCCAACCTCATTTAAAACCTCCTGTGGTTTTCCTTCCTGACAACTTATGAAATTGTGCCAAAAATTAAAGTCAAGGGATCAATTCAGAAAAGTGTAATATAATTTACAATATTTTAAAAACAAGTCTTGGAGCAAATGGCATGAAAGATATAACCATCATCAAAACCGCTTGCATTAGAAGCAACCCAAGTGTCCACTGGTGGAAGAATGAAGAAAGAAAATGTGGCGCAATCTGCCCTCCCGACCTCAGGTTCTGCACCCATGTATTCAACCAACCTCGGGTGGAAAGTATTTAAAAAAAAAAAACAAACCAACAAATTCACTGGAAGAATATGCAATAACAAAAAATAGAAAGAAAAAATTTTAAAACTCAATAAAAAATAACAATACAATAAAAAATACAAACTTTTAAAAAATATAGTACAATAACTATTTACAGAGCATTTACATCATAATAGGTATTATATCTGTAGGTGATTTAAAGTATATGGGAGGATGAGTGTAAATTAAATGCAAATACTGGGCCATTTTATATTAGGGACTCGAGTATCTGACTTTGGTATTGGCAGGGTCCTGGAACCAATCCCCAGAGGATAATGAAAGAGACCAGGCACACAGTGGAGTAATACTCAGCCTTAAAAAGGAAGGAAATTCTGACGTAGGCTACAACCTGGATGAACCTTGAGCATTATGCTCAGTGAAACAGGCCAGTCACAACAGGACTAATCTGCATGACCCACTAACATGAGGTGGTAGCCAAATCCATAGGGACAGGGAGGAGAATGGGGGCAGTTGGGGCAGCCAGGGGCTGGGGAGGGGAGGCAGTGTTCAGTGGGTGCAGAGTTTCAGTTTGGGATGATGAGAAAGTCCCAGAGATGGATGGTGGTGATGGCTGAACAACAGGGTGAACGTATTTAACATACACTTAAAAATGGTTAAGATGGCAAATTTTACATTATGCCATAAAAAAGGTTAAAAAAATGAGAAAAGTAAGTTTTTATTTTACCTTTAAAAAATAAAGCTTGCATTAGATAAAAAGAAGAGCCTTTTCACTAAATACTAAAATACACATGTTTTTATAATTATGGATTTCAGATACATGGTTTATTATATTGAAATAAGACACTATTTTGAGAAAAAAAATATTCAATACCATCTTGGGATCTTGCCATGTAACAAGTATGGGAATTTTCAGGTGTTAAAAATTAAACACTCTCTAGAGTTAGGATGCTCAAACCAATTCTACCAACGTTCTCGTATTCTAATCGTTATAAAATTTTTAGAAAGCTCACAGCCAGTCCCTCCTCATGGCTTCCTGAAAGCCTCCCTACCTGGACCTCCGGCTCTCCATCCGCTTCTCCCACAGCCAGCCAGCATTCCTGCCGTCTCCCCACCTCCTCCATGACGCGCTCCCAGCATACCTGGGCCTCGCCTGCCTCTTGGTCCCACCAGGCTCCCTCCAGAGCCCAACCAGTCTCCCAGCCTCACCAGGTCCCTGCGGCCAGGACACAGGGACTGATGTTTCTGCCTCTGATTCTGAAGACTTGTTAGAGGCCTGCAGTCACCAACCGCTTGCCTTTCAGGTGCTGGTTGGTGTGATGGCCGGCCAAAGCCCTGCACTGCTGACCTTCCTGCTTCACCAGCCTGCGTTCCCACATACCACCTCCCCATGGGGTTACCTTGCAACGAGGCAGTCACACACAGCCTCACACATGACTCATTTGCCTTCTAAATCTACCCCACCCGACCCTCAAATGCCAGGGGTGAGAATGTGAAGAAATACCTTTGAAGGCAGAGCCAATTTTCAGCGCTGCCAATATTTCTCTCAACAATCTGATGCTAAGAAAAGTTGTAAGACATAAAATAAACCGTTCCCCCTTTGACCCAGTAATTCCACTTTGGGACAAACATTTAATAGGGAAACAAAACAAAAACACATATATTCATAGCAGCACTCTTTTCAACAGCTAGAAAAGATGCAAACAGTCAAGAATGGGGAAGAGCTAAGAGAACTGCTAAACAGCCACACACAGTGGGATACTACCTAGCGATTAGAAGACAAATCGGTAGAAAACAGGAATATACAGTTCCCTCAGAATCTTCCCAAAGACCTGCTCACACCATTACTCTAAGCAGCCACATGAGAGGTAAGACAAGGGCCCTGTTCACTTAACAAATGACAATTCAACCTCCTTTCAGACAAACACCCCAGCCCAAAGATGGCCTTTTGACTTCTGAGTCAATGCTTTAGTCACTAGTTCTGTCCCATTTCTACGTGAGATTGCCAAAAACCTTGCCCAAATGATTATTCTAAGGGAGCCTGAGGATACTCCACATTCATAAGATGTGGGGTGTGACTTACAAGGTTAAGGAGGTAGGAAGCCCCAATGCGACGACAGGCAAAATGCAATCATTCAAATCTCACAGACTTAAAGTATACACACACACACACATATGTATATCTTAAGAAATCTAGTTTTTTTTTTTTAATAAAAAGCATCAGAAACACTGCTATGGTTTGCACATATGTCTCCTCGAAAACTTCAAAAAAGTAGTGCTAAATGGCAAACGTACCATAAGATAGCTGCTCACGACAAAATTAGGTCAGCTTTACTTAAATTCCTTCACAAGATTCAGGAAAAGGAAATAAACAGCTAACTAATACACAAATGAATAGAGTATATGCTAAACTGCACTGAATTGTGAAAATGGGCAAAATGTTCGGAGGGGATGCTGATTAGGAAAAGTGCCCTAGCAGTGACCAGCGATGGGGACAGCCATTATAAGACAGTACATTGGGCAGTACCAAAAAGGGAAAGGCAAAGTCAAAGGACCCCCTAAAGCCCTTCTGGCAGGGGGTGAAGTATAGGGCCCTGGGTGCCCAGCCACCTGGGAGACCCAGAGAGACACCCCCAACATCTTGCCAGCCTAGCTGAGAGGACACCATCCACTGCATCTTCCTGAGGTTCCACGTGGGGCCAGACTCCACAGAAGCTCTCAACCTGCACAGGAAAGAGATACTTCTGCTACCAGCCACAGGTACTCAAGCCCTTCGCACCAGGCAGAGGGGTCCTGCCTGGAAAGGGCCGAGGTCGGAAGCCCTGGGCATGCAGCCCTGTCCCCAAAGGTCTGTACAACCTGGAGACTCGGCTCAGCCTCCTGACACCTTCTGTAAGATGGGACACACCCAGTGGATGAAGTCGGAGTGCCATCCTACACAGTGAGACCATCAGGGACATGAGACAGGGAATCCCTACAGACAGAAGGAGACTGAGGAGACATAACAGGATTCTAGAAGGGGTCCTGGACCAAAAAGGAGGTGCTGCGGGATGGGGCAACACCTGCATGGGGCCTGTGATTGACAGCCTTGTCACCAGCACTGGCTGCTGCATCAATGCCCAGCTCCTGACTGGGAGCATGGGGCCATGCACACAAGGGCCTTGTCCCTGCAGATGCACATGGAGTGTGCAGAGAGGATGGGGTAGCATGCCAGAAAAGTCTGAGGGCCGGGCGCGGTGGCTCACGCCTGTAATCCTAGCACTCTGGGAGGCCGAGGTGGGCGGATCGTTTGAGCTCAGGAGTTCGAGACCAGCCTGAGCAAGAGCGAGACCCCACCTCTACTAAAAATAGAAAGAAATTATATGGACAGCTAAAAATATATATAGAAAAAATTAGCCGGGCATGGTGGCACATGCCTGTAGTCCCAGCTACTCGGGAGGCTGAGACAGGAGGATCGCTTGAGCTCGGGAGTTTGAGGTTGCTGTGAGCTAGGCTGACGCCACGGCACTCACTCTAGCCTGGGCAACAGAGTGAGACTCTGTCTCAAAAAAAAAAAAAAAAAAAAAAAAAAAAAAGAAAAGTCTGAGGACAGAGAGAAGATGCAATGACAATGGCAATGACAACAACCAGGAAATCCAGGTAAAGGGGTGCAGGAGTTCTTTGTACTGTTCTTGCAATTTTTCTGTAGATCTGAAATTACTCCAAAAAAATTTTTAAATTTTGAATAAAACGTGCTTTAAAAGGTGCAATGAGGTGTGCTCTCCCTAGCACACACGGGGGTTCTCAGACTCAAATGGTAATGAATGTAAAAGCTGTCAAGAGACACAGAAACTAAAGTCATCATTAGCTGAAATATGAGTACGTCCAGTGTCAAGGTCTCATCCCCTCAATAAAGAGAAAGTAAGTCATTTCCCTTGGTGGCTGAGCGGGCCAGGGCAGGGATTAAAGGCTCGAGCCAGGAGCCCACCACAGAATGAGGCAAGGCACCAAAAGGCTTTGGCAACCACAATTGAATTTCTTTCACTACGACAACAAAGATTACACTGATAACTTGTCATTGTTTCACGTCTTAAATTATACTCACTGGGCCACATATGGACAGTAGGCTGTGAGAACTACTTGTAAAATACAAATAAGAGCCACCGTCAGATAAGGGTCAGAACACTGATCAACAATGTTATCATAAACGTAAATCTTGTCTGCTTACCTCATTGGCCCGTTGGATTATTTTGTCATCCACATCTGTAACACCCATCACCATGACTATGTTGCATCCAAAAACCTTGGTTAGGATCCTTCGAATTATATCAAATCTCACATATGAGCTGAAACAAGAAAAGTCAGGATGTCTTTAATACACAAAGTTGTCATTGTTATCTTATTAAAAAATGTGCTACATTTTAATATGCTGCTACATGACTTCAACTGTGTGATATGTTTGACAGTTTGAGCGGAGCTAGTAAAAGGAAAAGCCTCTTCACGGACTGGACACCGTGGGTCCAAATGAGAAAAGATATTGCACCAATTTCAGGGCACAATATTGGCATTTTTAGTTTTAGAGCTGTTGTTTAAGTAAATTTATATCTGTTTGATCATACAAAAATTCACTCATATTACAATCTCACTAGGTAGTTAAAATACTGGAACTTTTACCATTCCTGTTCATGTTCTAAAGAAATTCTAATTTTTCACTATGACAAAATAGATAAAAGCAAATAATGACAAGTCTAGTGTAATCCCATTAAAGATATATAAGATCACTCCTAAGAATGTATACACCAACGTGGACTATTAAAATGCCAGCTTACTTATATATTACATAGGGGCAACTCAGACTTTTAAAACCAAAGGGGTTTAAAATCCATTTAAAAAATCTTAAGAATCTGGTTTCCCATAAAAGCAAGCTTAAAACTCAAGGTCAGCTAATCTCATGCTCATCTCTGTCATCCATGTGGCCTCTCTAAATTTGAGTCCATACAATTGTTACTGTATCACTTTAATCTCCCACCCACCCCCAACATAGCAGAGGCCAAATCTCAAATCCAGTGACAAAGCTATCTTCAAAACTCCTTGCCAAGATACGTAATCTCTTAAAGCCTTAGTCTGCTTACTTACAAATTGGGCAAAATTCCAGTAACCCACAGGATCACTGTGTACAATCTTAGAGCCTGTGCAGCACTAATTCTAAAAACACAAGCTGTTATTGCTATTATCATCACTATGCCCTTCATTAGTCTCGAGTTTGGAGACTCTACAAGAAATGAGATTTAAAAGAAAAATTAACAGGAGCTTAAAGTAAATGAAAACAAGAATCAAATCACACTCTTGGCCCAGAGGAGCTCAGGCTGTCCCAGAAGTGCCCTGCCTGACCTTCAGCAACTTGAGGCTCCCAGATGCTGTGGGTGGGTTGGGTACACAGTGGCATGCACACACATCCCCCGCAGGCATCTGGCACCAGGAGACCTCAGCTTCCTTCTGTGACTCCACTGCGACTGTGTGACTGCCAGGCAGGCTCCTTCTGTTCTGGTCCCAGCCCTCCGGCTCCATCAAGGGAGGATGCGCATCTGGATTATGATGGCTGCACATGTGGATGATGATGGCTAAGACTATTGTCAGTGCTAAGAGTCTTCACTCAAAACACTCCAATGTGACTCCATCCACTGTGAGATAAAACCCAAATCCTTTGGGCCAGAAAATACAACACCCTCCCCAATCTGGCCACAACCAACCCCTCCCACCTCTTCCCCATCTCCTTCCCCCTATTTAAGCCAAACTGGACAATTTGTTCCCCCCCCAAAAAGGATTTGCACCCCTCTGCCAACCTCTTCTGGAAACATCAGAGGCTATTGTTCAGGATGTCTCTTTCTACTGAAGTAAGCCCTAGGCATCCTCCAACGTTCTCATTCAAATTCCGCCCTGTGTAGCAGGCATTGAGCTGAAAAGTTAAATGATTGTGCAAATAACCACTGAAGCAGTTGCAGAACTGAGACAACTGTGGAAAGGTGGGGAAGGATGACAGTAGGTAAGGCAGAGCACAGGTGGGGCAGGGACGCCCTCCACACTGGGGAGAGGACACATCAGGGGAGAGTCGCAGCCCCTGGGAAAGCCCCACACGGACAGAGCTTACAACATTCATTCAGCCGTGCACTTAAGACTTGTACTGTTTTCTGTATTTGTAAGGGCAAATACAAATTATAACTGTAAAACTAGATTCTCCTAGCTGGAAATAAGGGAAGAGACTCCTTTTCAATGTTTGTAAATTTTTTAAATGGCCAAAATAAGCCTACAGCCAGTCTCACAACTCAGGAAATTTTGAAAACCTAGAAACCATCTCTCAAATGCAATCAAGGAAGACAATGCCCCATTTCCCAGTGTGGGGGAGGAGATGGGCCTAACTTGTCATCTGACTACAAATTGTTAAAACCCACCTAAAACAATGGGTTGTGCTGTGGTCTGAAAGTCTGTGTCCCTCCCAAATTCATGTGTTGAATCCTAACCCCAAGGTGATGGTATTGGGAAGTGGGGCCTTTGGGAGGTGATTAGGTCATGGGGCAGAGATGGCATCAGTTATAAAAGAGAGTTGAGAGCCTCCCTCACCCCTGCTCCTTACACCCTGTAAGGACACAGCGAGAAGGCACCAGCAGGCAGGCCCTCATGAGATACTGAATTTGCCAGTGCCTTGATCTTCTCAGCCCCAGAACAATGAGAAGTAAATTTCTGTTTACAAGCCACTCAGTATTTTGGTATTTTGTTACATTAGCTCAAATGGATTAAAACAGGTGGCATCCCCAAAGCTCTTTGAAAGGGTGAAATTTCTTTCTGTCTTTGTGATCATTCCCTTCTGGTTTAATGCTTATTCAATAGGAAAATTATTTTCTTTTTCCTCTACCTTTGGGGAGATTCCACAGGTTGGAAGGATATTTGGTTTTTAATATTTCCCCAACATATTTTGTAATTCAAAAAGACATCAGAATATGCTTTTGATAATTTTCTACGAGTTAGCCCAAAGGGAAGGGGGGAAAAACCAATTCCTAGATTATTTTATTTTTGTTATAAGAAAACTCAAAAAAGGTTCCCATCTTGCTGGGTGATATATCACCTTTTGAAAAGTGTACAGAGTAAATGTAACTTTTTACTTTTAGTCTAGGTCTGAACAATAAATACCAAGTTAAAAAATGTATAAGAAGTCATTTTCATATACTATATTTTGTAAATATACAAAATATTAGTAAACTTTGACAAACATAGGAAGCACTATGTCTTATGGTCAAGAGGTCAAGAAAGCAAACTCTTGGCAGTCAGAGAAACCATCTTCACCCAAGTTCCAACACTTCCTAAACGTGTGACCTTGGGAAAGTCACTTATCCTCAGTAATTGGGGAGCCCTATGACACGTCGAATATCAGGTATGGTGTTAAGCAGCACTTTGTGGGCATTATTTACTAAAATTGTTGTGAGTATTCAAAAAGATGGATACCATTATGATCTCCGTCTCCAAGCAATAGTGACTTGTCCAAGGCTGGGAAGCTAATGAGGGTGAGCACCGGAGTTGACTCTGGCCAGCTGGACTCCCTGGAAAGATTCCTTTTTGTTGGTGGTGGTGCTTCCTTAAAAATCTTATACTTCTCTTTGTTTTCTTAAAGTTTTCTTTATATCAACAAAGCAAAGGCAAATAAATGGAAAGACCTCTTAATGTCACTAAATCCACTAAGAAACATTTAATTCTAAAACAGGTACTTTTTCATTGTTTCACATTGCCTCCCTGAGTTTCCTCCCCTGTAAAATGGGTATAAATGCGCAGATTCCCTCTAAGAACCAAATGAGACTATAACATGTGTGCTTCCCACAATCCCTGGCATGTAGTGATTACTCAGGACCCATAAGTTGCCACTTGAAGAATGAAAAAAACCTGCAAAAGGCTTATCCTTTCTAAAATAAATGGTTCCCTGAAATGTGAAAATTCGAATCCAGGAAACTCACCAAGCATGGCCAAGGTGTGCATGATCATATACAGTTGGTCCACAGCTATACCTAGGAACAAAGTTAAAATCCAAGTGAAACATATTTGCAAGAAAGAGCATTCAACTGTTATAATGATCGTATAATCACTATTTTTTTTTAAAGTAACCTCTTGTAGGGGATGCACAGCCAAGGTACCATACCTAAACCGCTCAATTCGCACCCGAACCTGTGTCTGCAGTACACACACCCCAGCGTTGGGGACCACTCCCCGCGAGCCCAGCAGTGCCAAGACAACTGGGGCCCCGCGCCGCCCTACGCCGCCCGCGCCCGCGCACACGCACCAGGAGGCGGCTCCAGCGCACGCCACGATCAGGGGCTCCTTCCGCTTGGTGAGGCTGTTGTACACCTGCACGCCCGTGTCCTGGCCCGCGGGCCGCAACCACGCCCGCCCGCGGCCCCCACTCGCCGCCCGGCCCGCGTGCCCGAGCCGCCTGGCTCTCCCGAGGCCCAGCGCAGCCCGGAACAGCTGGGCGCCCAGGCCGGGATGGCGCGTCCGCAGCATGACCGCGGCCGGCGCCGGCGACAGCAACAGGGAGGAGTCGCGAGCAGGAGCAGCCCCTGCTCCCGGTCCCGCCCACGCCGCCCAGGCCCTGCCTGCGCCCCGCCCACTCCCGGAAGAGGCCGTCAGCCAGCGGAGCCCCGTCGGCCCTGGCCTGCGCCCTCCCTTGCGGGGGTGGGGACAAGGGCCCGAGGGGCTGAGGGCAGGGCGGGCACCCCGAGGCCGCAGGAAGAGGCGGGTCGCGCGCTACCTTCTTGCTGGCGCGGGCGAGCTGGGCCTCTGGGCGGTCCTGGGGCGAGCGTTCACGGCGCCGGCGCAGCCGCCGGGACCTCGCCAGCCCGCGAGGCATGTCTGCACCCCAGAGCACGGATTGCGCCCCGGTACACACAGCACGTGTGCACCCCAACACTCTGTCCTGGAATCTCGGGATTCAACGACCAAAGCTAGGAACCTACCTAGCTTCATCAAGTATGTGTAGCTGCAAATGTCTGCTTGGGATTCATTTTAAGGTTAAAAGTTCTATCATCCCATAACTTAAGAACCCATTCAAATTTTCTCGACCAATGTGCCCCTATTGGGATCTTGCAATATAGTGTCTACGCCTCGCACCCCTTCCCCCCCCAAAAAAATCCGTCTTGCTTTTGCAGGACTCAAAACAGCACAGAGGTTCCTCCGTTCTTTTAGTTTGCTTCGATGTCCCACCGAAAAGCAAATGATTGAGACAAATAAATGTGTTCCTAGAGTACTCAATGTTTTCTGAGTATCCTGGAGTCCAGTTCTACAATTCTGTCTCAAGCTAGACTGTAGTCTAATGTAAAGCTGTTCTAATGTATAAGGCTAAAATGTTAGAACTTGTTCAGAATTAGGAGACCCTATACTGTACGTCAGTGCTAACCACTCATGTTCCCTAACTACTCTAAATTCTCCTGGAATATCACTTTGTCACTGGCAGTGCAGTACTTTTTTATTTTGTAATTGTCTAGTTTCTAGTGCAATGTGTGTTTCTCTCTGAGTACTCTAGATTGTAAATTCTTTTGCACTTCTCACTGTATCCTGCACTAAATTCAGAAAAAGGCTTGCTGAACCTTATTGAATTAATCCCTCATGAAATCCACCTGTTGTGCAGGTGGGAGGAAATCTGGGCAGTGAAATACCTGATAGAGAAGCTCTGATTCAAATATTAGAAGTGCCATTAAAAATGGCAAATGAACAAAAAACTTGGCTACAATCTGTGAGAACACTAGGAATGCAAGTAAAGAGCTAAAGTCGAAATTTGGAAACATGTATGGTAACACTGAAGACCAAATCTACACATGAATCTGGATAGCAGGCATATTTGAATTGGCCATAGAAAATCCTGACTTTAAATTAACAATGGCATCTTCTGTCTTCAGAAAATTGGTCACGTATGTGTTCAGCCCTTTGCTGGCAGCAATTCTATGCTTTCCTGAGACTTTAGAGGATCATCAAAACAGTGACAAACATAACCCATTATTTAATGATTATTACAAATATGACTCCTTTTGCATATTGAATATTAAGGTAAAGTAAAATGGGAAGATTTATTAGCATATATACCAAAAAAGAGGATGTTCTTAATTTGAAGTCATCTCCCCAATCTAGGTCAGAACAAGGAAGTGTATTAAAATTAGGGATTCCAAAATATCATGAATGCCATTTTTTTAATACTTAATGACAACAACCAAATGTAGTTCTCAGTATTCCATTTTCTTTCAAGGTAAAATCTTGTAAATCCAAAGTAGAGTAGATATGGTAGCATACTGTATAGGGCTTTTCAAGTTTAAGATGAATGACTTAGCATTTATTTTTAAGCACCTCAAAACATAAATAGTTGTATGTTCATCTGTTATCTTTTATTCCCATAGGTCTGAGCATCTCCAGCTGAACTAAAAATATAATTTTTAGAAAAAAGTTTTAACATCTATTTTTGTAATACACCACAAGAAGCAAAATTGAAACAGCCAAGATTCTTCAGTGTTTCTTCAAAATTAAGCACTTTTGGCCGGGCGCGGTGGCTCACGCCTGTAATCCTAGCACTCTGGGAGGCTGAGGTGGGCGGATCGTTTGAGCTCAGGAGTTCGAGACCAGCCTGAGCAAGAGCGAGACCCCATCTCTACTAAAAATAGAAAGAAATTATATGGACAGCTAAAAATATATATAGAAAAAATTAGCCGGGCATGGTGGCGCATGCCTGTAGTCCCAGCTACTCGGGAGGCTGAGACAGGAGGATCGCTTGAGCCCAGGAGTTTGAGGTTGCTGTGAGATAGGCTGACGCCACGGCACTCACTCTAGCCCGGGCAACAGAGTGAGACTCTGTCTCAAAAAAAAAAAAAAAAAAAAAAGTAAAGAGCACACACAGGATATTAAAAAAGAGAAAAAAAAAAAATTAAGCACTTTTCCTTAGTGGCATATTTAAGTATGTTTTATCTACTGGCCTTCTAAGCTTGTTAAGAAAACTTAAGAAAACCACTATGTAAAGCCAATAAAAAAAATAAAATATTTTCTGACTTTTTAGTCCAAGAGGTGGATTAAAAGTTTTACGAAATGTAAGTTCCTTATTCATTACTGTCTCCTCAGCACACAGAACAGTAGCTGGCACATGGTAGGCACTAGTCAAGTATTTCTCACTGAATGAGTAAGATGCCTTTTTGGTTTATGTGTATGTAAAGTTCATAAACAACAAAAGAGGAATGAAATGACTTTTCACATATTGTGATTTTTTTAAAAAAATGATAACCTAGGTCAAACTCCAGCTTGATTATCTTTAGATAATCAAGGGGTAAATTATTTCTAAGCTTTATTCTTGAGTTCACATAAACACTATTCATTCTAGAGCCAATGAATGCTAGGATTAAGAGAACTTTCTTGCTATTGTATTTTTAAATTGTTTATATGCTCTCTGGGGAAAAGGCATATTTTTTCACATTCAGCGTTGTACCTCCTCTATACACTCTATTCCACGTTTATATTTCCACAGAACGTTATAGTCTTTTGCGAAGACTAACGGCCAATAAATGTTGGGAGAAATGAAACTTTACTCATTTTCTTTTCACTGGGCCAAGACCGGAAGAAGTGTGAATCTATAAGTAAAACTAATAACTATTTCTCCAAATATCAAAGCGAACACTCTCCTGATGTAGGGGTAAGATGAAAGTGCTTAAGAGTGGAGATTAAATCCACTTCAGAGTGTAAATAGTACTCGTCATTTATCACTGCTGCAACGTCCAATGTGAATAATCCAATTCCAAATAAAAAACAGGTCGATTTAGTCTCATTTGCTGTACTGGCATCCGTATCATAAAATATAAATCGCTGGAATGAACACCACTGCAGTTAATCTATTTACTGGATTAATCTAAAATGTTATTGTATTGCGCAGAATACTTTTTAAAATTTTCAAATGTCATGCAGTGTTTCATCGAAAACGTAACACCAGAGTATGCAGCCATTTAAACTGCAATTATTTTGTCTAAGGTAGTGTATCCTGTTTCGCAACAGGATGAACCCGAGAGATACAAACTGAAAGCCGACACTGTCCAAATTAAGAGGGCAAGAAAAATGGAGAACTGAGCTATCGCTGAGCTGACAGAGACATTACAACGGCTGGGGGTTGAGCATAGCTCACAGAACACCATATACAGTATCACCGACCCGACTCTCCGAGAAAGATGAAATCTGACGGGAAGGTTTAAAAATTAGGCACGGCTCTCCAACCCGGCGGAAAGAAGACCATACAAATAGCAAGACAGAGGAGGGCTCAAAGCAGAAGCAAACCAGGGAAACAGCGGAAGCCAGGCGTGGCCAGCGCGGCTCTCGGGACGACCCCAGAGAGGCCCTCGGCAGCCGCAGCCGGGCCGGGTCCACGGCCGAGCTGTACCCGCGGCGGCCGGGCTAGCAGGGACAAAGGCGGGAGCGCCCGGCCTCGGCGAGGCGAGCGTAACCACGCCCCGGGGCCGTTCCTCCACCGGAACGGGGCGGGGCCTGCGGTCGGGGCCTGTCGGCTAGGCAACGGGTGCGCTCGGCGTCTTGGCTTTTCCGAAAGCCCTAAATCCGGGAGTTTCGGGTGGGGAGAGGAGCTCTGGGGAAGGGCCCCCGGTCGTTGGACAGCCGGACGCCCCCTTGGTTTGGGTGTCCTCCCAAGTGCGGGGAGCGGACTCGAAGCGTACTTCATGGCATGGGACGGGGAAGGGGCAAAGGTCTAGGGAAAGCGTCGCTTCCGCGTGCCTGCCCTCTGCGGGGACTAGACCCTGGAGAGCAGCTTCCCTCTTGGGCCCCTTTGTCTCCAAACCTTCCCAAACTGAGCTCCGGGAGGCGACACAAAGGGAGGGAGGTGACGAGCAGCGCAGGCACGGAAGCCGCCGAGGCTGCTGGGAGTGGTAGTACGGCCGCGTAATTCTAGTTGTGCTCCAGCGCGGGCCCGCGGCCGCGGCTTTCAGGCCTCAGGGGGGACAAGCGCGCATGCGCCACCACTTCCGCCCGTGCTGCGGCCCGCCCTCTCTTTCCGCCTCCCAGACGACCTGGGTTTCTAATAGTAAGAGCCTGGGAGGAGGTACCCAGGGGTCACTCCGCCTTCTCTTCGTCTTCATTGGGCTGCCAAGGTAAGGGCGGCAGGTCTATTGGCTGCTGGGGCTGCCAGTTCTGTTCTAGGCCGTACTTATATCGCGCTGCCGGGCGGCCACTGGGGAGAGAGAGAGAGAGAGAGAGAGAGGGGTTGGGAGTAGACAGGGTGATAGCCGGTGAGTGTTGAGGTTTTTGGAGGCGGCGGTCCCGCAGCCCACTCGGTACCGGGCGGATTTTCACCGAAGCAAGCCGCCACCCCTCGTTCCCCGGGGAACGTACAGCGTCACCCAACAGGCTCTGCCACCAAGTGCCAAACTCCTAGTAAAGTTTGCGCCTCGCCGGCTGCCCCCGCCCCGGCGGCCCTGCCCCTGTCCCCGCCGCTGTCCCCTCAGCGACCCTCGCTCCCGGCAAAAGTGACGGGCGAGGCCACGCCCCCGCGCGGGCCGTCCTCCACGCCCCGCCGCCCCTCGGGCCCGGGACGGTGAGGGGCGTGAATGCGGCGGGGGGCGGGGCCGCCGCCGGTGGGGGGGAGGGGGCGGGGGGGGCGAGGCGCATGCGCGCTGCGCCGCGGGGCTGAATGTTTCCCAAGTGTTTGAAACTGGTATTTGGGTTTTCCACGTTGGACAAGTGCGGCGCGGCGGGCGGCGGAGCGCGTCCCTTCCCGCTCCTGCTCCGCTGCGCTCTCCTCCCCGGCCTGGCGGGCGGGTGGGCGGTGGCGGCCGCGGCGCTCGGCCCTCTCCCGCCGGTGTGTGCGCGCTCGTACGCGCGGCCCCCAGCGCCCGCCCCGCCGCCTGGGAGGGGGCCTGCGCGGCCGGCCGGGGCGTGCGCCCTGGTAGCCACCGCCACCGCGGCCCGCGCCCGCAGGCGCCGGGGTCCCCGCGGCCCCGGAGGCGGCGCGGCCGGCTCGGCAGATGTAGCCGCCGGGCCGGGGCCGGATCCGGCGGGGGGGCGCCGGGAGAGCGAGGGCTTTGCATTTTGCAGTGCTATTTTTTGAGGGGGGCGGGGGGTGGAGGAAGCGGAAAGCCGCGCCGAGTCGCCGGGGACCTCCGGGGTGAACCATGTTGAGTCCTGCCAACGGGGAGCAGGTCCACCTGGTGAACTATGTGGAGGACTACCTGGACTCCATCGAGTCTCTGCCTTTCGACTTGCAGAGAAACGTCTCGCTGATGCGGGAGATCGACGCGAAATACCAAGGTACGGCCGGGTGATGGATGGGCGGGGGCGGCCGCTTCCATCCCCGCGGGTCCGGGCTCGCCGCGGGCCGGGCCGGTCCTGCCGGGGACTGGAGGACGCGGCCAGCTCCGCAGCGGCGGCCCTCGACTGGGGCAGGAACAAAAGGTCTGGGCGCCTTTGATTCGCCAAGGTCCTTGTGTGCAAAGCCCGGGACACGGAGGAGGAAGGAGGCACGAGAGGTCTCGCTGCAAGGCTGCGCGACCAAAGCGCTCTTTGTAGTGAAGTGATGAGGCGGGTGCTGCGGGGGAGGGGGCGGCGGGTCTAAGCTGTGTCCTCTAGGAAGGGGCGCAGATTACGGCGCGAGATGGAGGGATGTGCTGGCGCTTGGGGCTGCAGGGCGCGGAGACCGGGCTGCTGGAGGGGGGCGGCTGCGGGCCGGAGGTTTCGCGGACCTGCTGCGTCGATCCGGAGCGCCGCTGCTCCCCCGGCCCCTCGTCGCCACCCCCCACCCAGTCCTGAATCCGGGTGTTACATAAAGTATGGGGTACTCGGCTTGGGGTAGCTCGGCCGCCCCCGCCCCCGCCCAGCCCCCTCCGGCCCTCCCTTGGCGCTGGACGCGGAGTAGGGGCCGACCGAGAGGGGCGACGCCGCCGGGTGTAGTTTGCGGAGGACGTGGGCTTTTCTCTGTGCGGTGGGGAAGGGAAGGGGAGGAGCGGAGGCGGGGAAGGCGCCCATCTGCGCGGCGCTCGGGGGGCGCGGGCAGATTGCTGGCAAGGAGAGGAGCGTGGCAGGTGAGAGAACCTGTGGGTCCTTCTCTGCAGCCGCGGCCGCCCAGAGTGTCAGAGAGAGGTGGAAGGCTCGTGTCCGCCGGGAATTGTTGGCTGTTGGGGAAACTTTCCTGCGAGGTCAGGCAAAGCTTTGGGGGCTGCGTTTTGAATGTGGATCGTCGCTCGGAGTTTACAAATGTTTACAGGGCTGCGCAGCAGGGAAACGGAAGAGTCGGGGGAGGGTGAAAAAGAAAAAAAAAAAAAAATCGACCGCTCTCTCCACAGCACATCAAATCCTACGGCGGGGAAAGCGCCCCTGCGCGCTCTACCCCAGACGCAGCTTCGCAGTGATTTTTTATAGGAGTCTCATTAACATATTGCGGAACGTCCCGCGTTGGCCTCACTATGATTGGTTTTGACGTTCCCTGTGGAATGTCCTTATCAGCCTACTGTGGAGCGATTCGTCGCTGGGCCGGATGAGGGTGTGCCTTGTGCAGTGACTGGCATGGGTCTGTGTTTCCGCTGCCTTCTTTTTTTCTCTTTCGGAGAGGGGCGGGGTGGAGGGAGGAGGTCGAGTTGATTTGAATGTCTTCAGGTCGCCCGGCCTCAGGTCTTGGATTGGCCCTTGGTGCTGCTGGGGCGGGACGTGCTCTCGGGCCCTGCCCTGTGGTTGGCGCTCCGCCTGGCCGCTGCCCTCCGGTCCGGCGATCCTCATAGGCGGCAGTTCTCGGGGCGGGGCCTCGCCCCCTCCTTATTGGCGGGAGGCCCGGTCAGTGCCCCTCCGAGCTCGGTCACTTCCGGCCGCGGGGCAATGGTGCCTGCCGTGCGCGGGCTGGTGGTGCGGCTCGGGCCACCCGCCCGCCCTGACAACCCGCAAGACAGGCCCGCAGAGGGCCCTGGGCCACCTCTCTACTGATTCGATGGTGCGGCCGCGCGTGGCCGGGAGAGCGTGAGTGACCGCGGGCGTGTCTCCGCTCGGGGTCCGGGCTCTGGGGCTTTTCTAGAAGAGGGTCCCGGGACTGAACAGGCCCGCCCCGCTGTGAACGGAAAGAAGTGGGGACCGGGAAGATACGAGCGTTTGGCGATTATTTAAGAAAAAGAAAAAGGGTGCGGGGCGGGGTTCACCTTCCCCGGCGTTAAGACGACGAAAAAGTTGGCCCTTATAATATTCTGACATCCATGGCAGTATACCCTCAAAACCTCTTTATTCCTCTTTGTCGTCACTGTGGAGAGCCTAGCTTGCTGCTCTTCCGGTTAACCTGGGATGATATGCTTTTTTGGCTTCAGAGAAGATCGCGGTCTTGTCCCCCGGTGTGCGTTTCAACCGGTGCAGCTGGGAGAGTATGGAGCTCACACATCCTCGTGGTGACGGTCGTCACTCATCCAGTTGAATTTCGCTGTAAATGTTGGGATGTGCCGCACAGTTCGAAAAGATTAAACTTTTATATGTGCAGAACCGTGGCAAGTCAAACTTGGTTAACAGTTTTTTGCTTAGTACATATCAATTGTAGATTAATCCATAAGGATGGATTATAATTAGTTTACCAATTTTAAACGGTATTTGAGTTTGCTTGAATCATTTTTCAAGTATTTTATAAAAATACCCAGCCCCAGGGAAGTCTGTCTCATAAAGAACTTCAGTGCAACCTTCATGTAAAATTAAAGTGTATTTTTGATAATTGGACAAACCAAATTAAATTTTGGTACAATCTCATTTGATCCTTAAATTCTTTCCATACGTTGTTGCTTTCCCATGGTAAGGTTGGTGTGGGACAGGTTTAGAAGAGTCAGCAGCAGTTTGTTTTCCTGAAGCTGAGCTGATGGAACTGAAGCAGCAGAGTTTGGCAGGATGCCTTCCTATTATTTAGTAGTGGTGTTACCATTCATGCTTGTAAATATTTGTACCTACTGGCATTTGTTGATAGAGCACTTTACTTGGGGCATCTAAGAATATATGCCATTGTGTAGGTAACAGAATTACCTCTTGGTAATTTTGTTATTGGGGTATTTGTTTATCTTCCAACAAGTGAGGCTTCACCTGTATGTAAGCTTGCATGTGATATAAAAGAAGCTGTATGTTTACTAAATTTCAAATTAGCAATATGGTAGAATTGTTCTTTTCTATGAAATACCAGCATTGTATTTAGAAATTTGATTATGGATTAAACCAAATCATACCATTTTGTAACTTGTGTTCCATTTAAAAATAAATGGCACAAACTCATATTTTAACATTTATGATAAATAAATTGGATAAATTGATAGTAGTTGGATAAGTTGAGCACAGCTGTTTATTTTCAGAATTAATTACTCTAAGAGACTGAGACTATGGCATTCCTCCTTTCTGGTGGCAGTTTCCCTTGTTCTCTAGGAAGTATCTTCAGAGATGTCATTAGTTTGAGAGTGACAACTGAAAGGAGTGACTGAGGCAAGGATCTCCATTACTGGAGGTTTATTAAGCCAGCTTTAGGCAAAGCGGGTAGGGTGGGGGGGTCGGTGGAGATGCAAGCCACAGATGTGTCTGTGACTTTTTTCCAAAGAGGTTTTTAGGATGTTTATATCTAGACATTTGGGGGTGGAGTGGGGGCAGTGGGGGGAGGGCAGTCTGTGGCCTGGGAGTTGAGTAACACTAGTGGTTACATTCTTGAGAGACTTTAGTTAGTGCCCAGGAAATCTGCATTTTACATAAGCTAAGGTGAATGTTTGAAGAGAAAAGGGGAGTAAAGGAAGAATCAATTATTTGGGTAAGTGGAGGAATGATGGATGTCGTCCAGTCTCTGGTTTGTACTTGGGAAGATTTAGCTTGTAAACAACATTATCAGTGTGGAATCAAACGGACTTTAGTGTTAAAGCTAGGCTCAGACTTCAGGCGGGAGGCCAGCAAAGAGTTTCCTTATGAATGATCTGTGGGGGCAGTCCTTCCTAGATGCCTTGAGGCCTTTTACCTTTCAGTGAGTATCTGGCTAATGCATAGTGTTCATAACAGCGATTCATTTGGAAGGGGGTGTTTCCATGACTCAGCTGCCAGGCTTCACCTTCCCTTTGTGTAAGGAGTTTGGGGGCGGTCCTGAGATTTTTATTTTCCTTTATAAGACTATAGCCTAGAAGAGAATACTTACCATTATATTTAGGCAAGCTTCAGTGTTGGCCTGAGTTCATAGGATTTACCCTAGTGCTGGTATACATCTTATACTACTTGGGGATAAGATGTAGAAAGGGTGGTGGCAATGTTTTAGACACTCCCTCCCATTCTCATCCCTCTCCACACACTTCCTAGTTGGAAAGTAGTGTAGTTGCCTTGTTTTAAGAGATGCAAAAGAATTTTAGGAGAAAAATTAATTTAATGGTTACCATTTGAGAAAAATAACTCTGGAAATTTCTGTGTATTTAAAATAGACTTTGGCAAAACTATTTACTTGCCTTATTTCAATTAGGTTATTTAAAAGCTTTTATTCTTGAGAAATTGCCTAATTACACTTGGCAAATTACATTTTAAAATCACATACAGTCTCTTCTAACCTGACCAAGAACGTTTGAATTTAATACTGAAGGTTTTTAATTTGTTTTTTATAATGTTTTAAAATCTGTTGACTTTTATAGATATGAAGATACTGTTTTAAGCAGTAGATGGAAAAGTAAAATCTGTCACCTTTGTTTTAAAGTGGGGCAAAGTTGTCTGGTTTATTGTGACCAAACCATTCTTGTCTTTACTAATTAGAGGGATAACATGCTAAAATAAACATACAATAACTGATAAACTGAGGACCTCGATCACAAAGTCATCTGGACATGGCGTATTAATCCCATTCTTTAACCACAGAGAGCTATTATATAAATTTATATACATTCTCTAATAGAATATTCTAGATGTTGTTACATTAAAATAAAAAGAATAAAGGTATTTTTTAATTTGAATAAAATATTCAAAAAAGTGATGGAGAGTTCATGATGGTTACCAGAGGCTGGGAAGAGTAGTAGGGAGGGGGGTGGGTAAAGTGGGGATGGTTAATGGGTACAAAAATACAGTTAGAAAGAACAATATTTGACAGCACAACAAAGTGACTATAATCAACAATAAGTTAGGGTATACTTTAAAGAATAGAATTGGAATGTTCTTAACACAGAGAAATGATAAATGCCTGAGGTAACAGATACCCCAATCTCCCTGATTTGATTAATGCATATTGTATGCTTGTATCAAAACATCATATGTACCTATAAAGATATACAACTATTATGTACCCATAATAATTAAAAATAAAATAAATAAGATATAGTACAAAAATATAAATGATTTATAATAAATAATTAAAATTTTATATGCTCATATATAATGTAATGAATTTAGTATTACTACATAATTATAAATAATTTTATTCAAATAAAAATATTTTAACAAAAATGGCAATATAAGACATAATCATTAATGTAATAGAAAATAATAAACATTTGGGTCCAAGTGCTTTAGCTAATTTGAACGTTTCCCCTTAATTACCTCAGGAGTATTTGTCACCCATGCTTCTGAACTGCATACAGAGTCCCTTGGGGTGCTTAGAGTGGCACTTTGCTAAATGGATCTGTGTTGGCATTTGTATTTAGTTTCAGAGATTTTTTCAATAGAAAAAAAAAGTCCTCCAGAAAGGCTTATAAGTTGTAAGATTTTTATATGGGGAAGCCTTGCATTGGTCATTTTGATACTTTGCAATTACTTTTTTATAGACTAGGCAATTAAAGTCTTATTTAATTGGTGTGAATGTCTCCACTAGAGCTCACAGCATGGATGTGTAATGCATGTCTCTTCATTTGTAGAAATCCTGAAGGAGCTGGATGACTATTACGAGAAGTTTAAACGGGAGACGGACGGCACGCAGAAGAGGCGGATGTTACACTGCATTCAGAGAGCCCTGATCCGGAGCCAGGAGCTGGGCGACGAGAAGATCCAGATCGTAAGCCAGATGGTGGAGCTGGTTGAGAACCGGGCCAGACAGGTGGACAGTCACGTGGAACTCTTCGAGGCGCATCAGGAGGTGGGCGACGCCACTGGCAACAGTGGCAAAGCCGGCCAAGACAAGTCGAAGAATGAGACAATCACGCAGGCAGAAAAGCCAAATAACAAGAGATCCCGGCGACAGCGCAACAACGAGAATCGAGAGAATGCGTCTAATAATCATGACCACGACGACATCACCTCAGGAACGCCCAAGGAGAAGAAAGCAAAAACCTCAAAGAAAAAGAAACGCTCCAAGGCCAAAGCAGAGAGGGAGGCATCCCCCGCAGACCTGCCCATCGACCCCAACGAGCCGACGTACTGTCTGTGCAATCAGGTCTCCTATGGAGAGATGATCGGCTGTGACAACGACGAGTGCCCCATTGAGTGGTTCCACTTCTCATGCGTGGGCCTCAACCATAAACCAAAGGGCAAGTGGTACTGTCCCAAATGTCGAGGGGAAAGTGAGAAAACAATGGACAAAGCACTGGAGAAATCCAAAAAAGAAAGAGCTTATAACAGGTAGTTTGTGGACATTCATTGAGAAGTGAGAAGAGCAGAACAAACCAGTGTATTTATTATGTTGCCACCTTTGTTGAGGTGTAAGGATTGTAAAATGTATATTTTTAAAGAATGTTAGAAAAGGGGCCATTCCTTTTATAGGGGTGGCAATGATTCCTTGGCCTTTTGTTTTTATTGGTACACATGTGTAACAAAGTGGTCTGTGGATCAGCATTTTAGAAACTACAAATATAGGTTTGAGTTAAACATTTAAGTATGTCTCAGACTGATTTTTTTGGGGGGAGGGATGACTAAAAGCAACCTAACACATTAAATGTGGAAAGAAAAGATTTAGCTATTTTCTTCTAATGAAAGTACTGTTATTACTTTATGAAAATTTTTTTTAAATTAGCCAAGTTGCCAAAAATACAGCCTGTGGTAAATTTGTTTCTTGCTACTATAATGTATATCCGTAAAACAATTCAATAACAAAGGTTTAAAGTTCAAAGATTATTTTTTAAAAAGGCAAATGGTTAAATTTTACGTGACAAATATTTTGTACACTGGCCCGTTCCCCAGGTGGCCATTTTTAAATGATTGGGTACATTTTTACTAAACAGAAGTGATCTAGTCATGGAACTCCCAATCATGCTTTTGCTATCACAAATCACAGTGTAGTCATCTTTAATTTATATAAGGGTGTATAAATGTACATTTCCAAGTGAACTTGCACTTGCTGTATAATAATTGGAAGTACAGCCAGATGCTATTGTGAAACTAAAGTGTGCTTCCTGCTGTATGTTTGAGAGCTGTACAGAATTTACGTCAAGAAATAAATGAAACTTGGCCAGTTTGTTTCTCTAGCAGTATATTTAATTTTGACGTAAGTAACATAAAAAGTTTTGTCTTAAAAATTTAAATACCAGCAGTTTAGACAAAGCCTTAAGCAAATTTTGTACTATTGTTCTCACTTAATAATGAAGTAGAAGTTACCTAATGCCAGCAAATAATTAAATGTGAAGAGAATATGCATTTAGACCAGGGATCAGGAAATTACTGTCTACCCATCAATCCAGCCCACCACCATAATTGTACGGCCTGTGAACTAATGGTCTTTACATTTTTAAATGGCTAAAAAAAAAAATCATTTCAGGACACATGAAAAAATATAAAATTTAAATGCTTGTGTCCATAAATAAAGCTTCATTAGAACACAGCCATGCTTGTTTGGGTATGTATTGTGTGTGGCTGCTTTTGCAAAACAGCAGAGTTGAATAGTTGCAGCAGAGATCATTTGGCCTGAAAAGCAAAAACTACTTTGGCCCTGTGCAGAAATAGTTTGCTGACCTCTGATTTAGACTAACATCTAGCATTGATGATTTGTGTCATTAACTGCCCACATATTGAAAGGGTCAGCAGAATTTCCATTTCTAACTGATAGATGGTTCACTTTGACTTCTAAAATGGTGAAATTGGTTTCTCTCCATAGTTTGTTTCACAGTCCCCGTGAAGCTAATACAACGAAGAATTGAGTAATGTCACTGTAGGATCTAAGTATCTTTGTGGCATGTATTTATTATAAGTGAAATAGTAAGTTGTTTTCTGATTGTTTACCTTTGGTTTTGGCTTGTTTTTTTTAAGACAGAGTCTCACTCTGTCACTGGGGCTAGAGTGCAGCAGCAGCGTCATAGTTCACTGCAACCTCAAACTCTTGGGCCCATGCGATCCTCCTGCCTCAGCCTCCTGGATAGATGGGACTACAAGGGTGTGCCACCATGCCCAGCTAAGTTTTTCTATTTTTAGTAGAGACAGGGTTTCACTGTTGCTCAGGCTGGTCTCGAATTCTTGACCTCAAGAATCTGGAGTGTTTAATTTGATGAGATTTACCCTGACAAATAATGAACAAAAAGTTTACTATATGAAAATAAGTGAGAATTAAAATACTTGATAAAAATTCAGTAGCAATAAAAATAGTTTAAAAATCTTTGCTTATATGAAATTCTATGTTAATTTTTCACTTCTATTTTAATTGGAGCTAATAATGAAAACGAAGTTACAGGAGTGAAGATTCAGTGGAATGCAGTTGGTAATATTGGATTTCTTCATAGTTATTCAGTTTTGGTGCAGACAACTACGTAGTGAAGAGGGACAAACAGAGGCCAAACTTGCTGTGTAGGAACCCCACTTTGTCCCTTAGGCGGTTGGTTTGAATAAGTTGCTTAACTCTTGATCTGCAGTTCTTCACTTATCAAATATCTGTTTCGTATAGGATGGTTCTGAGAAATGAGGTTTAGTGAATAAGAGACTAGCATGTAATTATTCAAATGTTGGATATTTTTTTCCCCAGCTTTAATGAAGTTTCTAATAAGGACAAATCACTAGCGATTTTTTTCTTTTGAAAAATGTATACAATGCAGAGTCGAATTTCATTCAATTTGGCAGTTTTAAATCACTTTTGTTAATGCCATGGACAGTAAAAAAATAAGTATTTAGAACTCTTAAGATTTAGGATTTAGATCATGATTAGATACAATAGAAAGATCATGGTAACCCTGGAACTGAATTCTTTTTGAAAAATTTAGTGAAAAGCTATCTAATGTAGAACAGTTGCTTATATTTTAGAAGTTCAGTACATACTTTTATAATAACCAAGTTATTACAGTTCAGATAAAAGGTTTAAAATGTTTCCATTATCATATAATACTTTATATTTTAAACTGAACTAAGGAAACTTCATACCTTCAATCAAGTATTTATGGAGCAGCTGTGGTGCTCCTGGGGCCGAGGGTAGGGGTGGGGAGGGGTCCTCCAGGCGTCACAGACCCACAGGGACTTGCCTTCCAGTGACTGGGACGTTGGCCAGTGGTTCTTTGGTGTGATTAGAGCTATGCAAGTCGTCTCTACCTGAGACTATCAGTGGTTGGCAATGCTAACGTAATAAAGCATTTATCAAAGTAAAAGCCATTTCATAGTACTATATACTATTTTTGAAAGAGTAGACGTTTATTTGAAATATCACATGTAGTGTTCCAGGTAAAATGTATTAAAAGCTTTTATTAGGCAAAGTGATTAAAAGCTTAGTCTGTGCACTTTTAAAGACACAATGTGCTCTTGTAAGAGGTCTAGCTTTCCTCGTTAGTTCCATCTAAAGTGATTTATGACTCTGGAATCTCTGGCGTATGTGGAGCAGGACTTCACTGCAATCATCGGCCTCCCTCTTTTAGTTTGTTCATTCCTCTCTAATCCCCGAGTCCAGGTGGTTTTAGGCGGTCTGGGAGGTAGACTTCTGGATTTTTTTAGTCTGGAAACATTGGTGGTCCATGGCTGCCGTTCTTTAGGCACCGTGTTCTCTCGTCACCCTGTCTCATCCTGAGCGTATGTGGAGGGCTCAGGAAGTCACAGTCATGGGAAACAGTGGGACAGCAAATACGGGTTGTGCTGCCAAGTCAAAGCAGCCGCTTGAGGTTTTCATGAGAGCTTTGTTTCAGAATATTTAACTATTCAGTTTTAACCCCCCAAACCCAACACACAAGTATGCTTGTCCCCCCCTCACCCCAAGAAGGATGCCAGGAAATACATAAGTGGAATGAAGAAAAGTATTAGGTCCGTGCTCTTTCCTTCACTCAAATACTTCATATTACCTGATTTTGTTCATAAAGATGTGGTTGGTATTTTCCCAGTTTAAAAGGAAGTTATTACAAAGGGAATGACAGGTTAACTCTTGATTTGTACCATTCTGTGCTTCAGTAAAGCAGAACTTTTTTACTGAAAGAGAAAATGGCTTGTTTAAGCAAGCCAACTTTAAATAAAGGTGTCCAGCATCACTAGCGTGTGCAAATGCAGCCACCATTTATCATCTGCTATGTGTAGACACTGTACAAGGGACTTTGTATACTTACTGTTAAATCTTTATAGCAGCCCCGCCACAGAGAGGCTGTCCTTCCCGGTGAAGGTGCTGAGATTCAGGTGAAGGACATGGCAGGCACGAGGCCACACACCCTGCAGCTGGCACCAAGGCTGCTGTCTTCACCTCCACCACCGCCCTGCGCCAGGAGACCTGCCTAATGGTCAGAACCCGTTGATGGGTCATGTGACAAGTCAGGAGCAGTGCTGCCCTTCTCCCAGCTCTCTGGAGTAGAGAATTATCCTCGTTTCATGATGAGAAAACTGTAGAAAATGGAAGAAACGCACATGGTCTCACAGGAGCAGAGCTGCAGTAGGCGCCCAGGACGGTTGGAGTCTGAGGTGCTTAATGCTGGGCTCTTCTGCCTGATTAAAAGGATCTGCAAGAACCACAAATACCTGTGCTATGGAGTGCTACTTACGCATCTGATTTTCCTCCGGGTAAACCAGCCACTGCTAAAGTTTCTCGTTTTGCCGTGTAGTAAATTTCAGGACTGTAGTTTACCCACAGGGTTTTAAGCAATTTAGCAGGGACAGCATGCCATGCTACAAATCAGCATGAGGCTTAAAGTCAGAAGGTTTGAATTGGGACTAGTTTATCACATACGCTGTAACCTCAAGGAAGTCTCTCTTCTCAGCCCAAAGTAAGGACATGATAATGCCCGTCCCATGTTCAGAGGATCATCCAGGATGATGTCTGAAGGTGCTTTATAAATACTAAAGTACCATACAAATAATGGTTCGAGTGATATTTTTGGCCAATTATTGATTATTCTAGTTTAACAGATGTATTGTTACAAAATGGACAGATTTCTGTACAGCTGAAGAGAATCGAGTCTAGCCTTGGCATAAACTAGTCACTTCCTGTTTCATGCTGCATGAGGGACACGTCTACAGCTGCTTTTCCATAAATGAGACCATTTCTCTGTAGAAAACAAAAGTAGAGAAATCGAATTTTTATTTTTAGCAGCAATCAAAGCCAATTAAACCTCTTGTTGACTCACCTCTTCGTTGAATTTGAGAGCAAGCACAAAATCTAGTTCAGCCTCTTCAATGTGGAGGTGAGGAAACTGAGGCCAGAAATGGTGCAGCCACTCACTAGAGGGCACTGTGTGAGCTGGCGGAGGGGCCCAGTCCTGCTACCCCAGGCCGGCGTGCCTCACTGTGCCAGGCTGCTGCGGTGGGCCTGGCCTCGTCCATGAAGGCCACGGGCACTGGGCTCTTTTCATGATGAGCTGTAGACCCTTAATCTATACCTGTTGAGGGAATAATGAATCCAATAATTAGCATTTAAAAATTAGACATTTTCTAACTTCCAAACCAGTTATAAAAACACACCTAAAGGGAATTACAAATTGATTTGTGTGAAGGGAATATTTTTAGATAAATGTATAGGCAATCAGAAATGCAATATTGCTAACTGGTTAATATTTGAGACATTAATGTGGCTAGATTTTGATCACCCAATTTAATATTTCCTATTATAAACTTTTATAAAAACAAATGTAAATAATTATTCATGGGGTCTGTTAATAACTTGTCCATTTATAAAAATTCTCAGAAATCATTCACTGTCTTCCAAATTGTTTATTTTACATGAGAAATTGCTTGATAAATATTTGTTTCCTGTATTATTATATTTAAGCATCTTTTGGTTGAAAGTAACAGTAATCGACTGACTCTGCCTTAAGCAAAAACAAGAAAGATAAGAGAAGTCTCAGAAAATTCAGGAACAGGAGCAACAATGAGTGCAGCCCAGCAAGGATTTCTCTGCAGCACAGGTGTGTTGAGACACGGTTTCTTTGGCGCAGGTGGAGACAGATCCACATGACAGGCCATGGCCAAGGGGCAGACGGTGTGAGGGACACTGAGCTTCTGGCCTTTGCCTTGGACAGTCAGATGCTATGTTGGAGTAAGCCTTTCCGTCTATAAAATCCTCCTTGCCCTGGCAGGTGCCAAGCGTAACATGGATGGTTCTATTGCCACCATGGCAACGAGACTGGATCTGGCTTCATTCTTTCCCCATTAATTGGAAAGTGCTCATGGAATAAAAATTAATTTTTGTGTTTCAAGGTAAGGAAAAATTAGGTGGAGGAGGGGGAAATATTATTCTATGGTCAATAAACATGATTCTCAAAATATTTCTGATTCTTGGCATCAATCTGCTCGATAAACATGAAAAATTAGAACTTGACTGACAGTGAAATACTTTCATGACACAAAGAGCTTCAATAAAATATCAGGTAGTTAAAAGTGAAAATACACAAGGATGAATGTCCCTGGTATTTTTCACAGCTTGTCATTCAGTGTGAAGTCTGACAAGGAGTATTTCACTTTGCAAATTTTGAAACCACCTCCACGCAACCAAGAAGCTTCATTCCGTAGTAATCGACAAGGGGAATGTTTAGAATGAAAAGGTGAGCAGTTGAGAACCCAACCTACAGACGTGAAAACTGGGTTGAGCTGCAGAGGGAAGGATGAGAACAGAATGTGTGAGGATAAATATGAAACAGCTTGCGGGGCTCACTGCGTATTACTCTATTTCAGAAACGACCTAGAAAGTTCAAGGTAAAGTGAGCACATCGTTATCCTTTATTAAGCTCTGACAGAACACTGGTGTGATGCAAATCTTAGATAAGGTTACAATTCCTGCCACTGAAGTTGCAATTTTTGAAAAATATTAGACAACTGAATAGACCATGGAATAGCAAATTTAATAATACCAGCAAAACTGGAAGTGGCAGGATTATTGTAATTACTGCAGTAAATACCTTCAGCAAGCAAAATACATGGACTGACTTACTAATTTTATTTCCTCTTAAATTCCTATAAGTTTACTTTGTATTAACAGTATGACTCTTGTGACAATTTTATTTATGTTTTTTAATATCTGGCATAGGAAAGACGCTAATGGATGATATTTCTGGCTTTACCATGAAGTTGTCACACTGGAGCATTCATGGGATAAAAAATTGTTCCATTACCAAGGACATTATGTTCCCCTCTTCAGTGATGGGCAACTTGGAATCTTTTTATAGTTGAAGGTCAGGCCAACATTCCTTAAGTGCAAAGAAAGTAGAGCGTTAACCCTAGAAACAAAGATCTGGATGATAGTATCAAATGGATACCACTTGGCATGCTCAATCTTACAGAAGCCACGAAGCACTTCTGATTAATGTGGTGGACTGAGTTAGTCCCCAAACATGTAGACATGCTGGATAAAATATGGGAGAAGGAAAAAGTTTTAAATATGTACCCAAGAGCAAACACAAGAAAGTGACTTCCCCATATGGCAAAGCAAAAGAAACGAGACCAAAAATAGTAAGCAGTGGCTGAAGAGGCAGGCCTGTGACCGAGGCCTGGTCCATCAAAACGCCACACCCTCCTGGCCACAGTGACAAGTGTAAGCATGGGCAGGTACACACATCAATCACTACCTGCCTTTCCTGGGACTTTTCTGGAGCTACCAGCAAAATCCCTTGTCTTTTCTTTCTTTTTTTTTTTTTTTTGTTGAGACAGAGTCTCACTTTGTTGCCCAGGCTAGAGTGAGTGCCATGGCGTCAGCTTAGCTCACAGCAACCTCAGACTCCTCAGCTTAAGTGATCCTCCTGTCTCAGCCTCCCGAGTAGCTGGGACTACAGGCATGCGCCACTATGCCAGGCTAATTTTTTCTATATAGATTTTTAGTTGTCCATATAATGTCTTTCTATTTTTAGTAGAGACGGGGTCTCGCTCTTGCTCAGGCTGGTCTCGAACTCCTGACCTCGAGCGATCCACCCGCCTCGGCCTCCCAGAGTGCTAGGATTACAGGCGTGAGCCACCGCGCCCGGCCCCTTGTCTTTTCATTGGAGGGACTAAGCTCTAAGCATTGAGGTCTGGAACTTCTGGTGGTCGTCCTACCCACCACCTAGAGAGAGTCTGCCTGGAAGATGGGGAGAAATAGAGTGTGCTAGTGGCCTGCTTGGAACCCCTAAAGCCCCGTGAACTCCCGAACAGCCAGTTATGTCAAGTTGGGTTTACAAATGTTTTTCTGTGAAATGACACACACCTCTATGGTGCTTTTAATATGTGCACAAGTCTCACACTCCTCCAGTCAAAGGGTGGAGCCCGTTCTCCTAGAAACTCCTTAAGAAAAGAAAGAGCAGAGCTAGTTTCTGTCCCCTCAACTGTGGATGAGCATTTGTGCTGCTTCCCAGGGAGAATGCAGGGGATACAAACCCATGAGGCTCCGAGGCAGGATTAGACCGAGCAGAGCCACTGCTGACTGATCCCTTCCTCTCTACAGATGGTCACCCTCAGGTCACGGCCACCTGGGAAGACCACACACTGCTGTTTCAGCCACCGCTTCTGTTGAGGTCCCATCCAGCAGAAGCGTGCCAGCCTCCCAGTGACACCAGCCCCAGTCCCCGCTGATGCCCAGTGGAACAGAAATACGCTGTGCCTTCCCACCCCGACCCAAACTACAAATTCATAAGCAAGTTAAATGTCATTGTGTTAAGCCATTACATTGTGGGTGGATTGTTACGTTGCAGTAGATAACCAGAGCCGGGTAGAGTTGCTTTGCTTTGCCTTCTACATCAGCGGGACCATGCCTTGTGTATTGATCTTCAACAAGCTGGGTTTTTTCCTATGTAACACTTTGCCCTGGAGATACTTCCATATCCATACATAAAGATTAATTAACATGCTATTAATTACTGTAAACAATTATGTCCTGTGGATATGCTATATTTATGCAAATACTCCTCTACTGGTCACCAATTAGACTGTTTCACATTTCTGTTTATGGCAAACCATTCTGAGATGAATATCTTTGTATAGTCCCGTTCTGCACATGAATGAGTATTTCTCTATGTTTGATACATAGAAATGAAATTTTAGCAAAAAAGGTTTTCACACTATCTTTCTGCCAAATTGCCAGGAAAAAAACCTGTGCCTTCTTACACTTCTGCCATAGTATGTGAGAATACTTACTTCTCCTTACCTTATTATCATTGGATATTAACCAAATAAAATTTCTCCTATCTCAGGGGGAAAAATTATTATACATGGTTATAGAATACATATATATTCTATATATATTAAGTATTATAGATATTAAGTATTAAATATAATATGTTCATGGTTATAGGATGTATTACATATAATACTTAAAATATTATGTATATAAATATGTAATACACATATGTTTATATAATACACATATTTATATATATGTATTAAGTATATAATTTGCACTTCCCTTGTTTCTATTGATTTTGTGCAACTTTTTCAGTGTGTATTGACCATTTGCTTTATTCTAAAATTATTCATTTTCCTATTGCTTTGTTACATGCAAATATTTTCTCCAAGTCGTAAAGAAGATTTAGATTTTGAGATCGTCATCTGTAAACTTTCTTCTTTATAGAACTTTGTATTATATTTTGCTTAAGAAGTCTTTTCCACCCTAAGATTATAAAATATTCTTCTACTTTCTTTCCATTTTTGTTTTGCTTTACATTTTTCAAATATCTCCTTTCTGCATCTGGAATTTATTTTGGTTTTTAGTGTGGGGAGTTATTGAAATTCTTGGAATACGATGGGAGAACATGAGGGATGCCACGTGGTATAGGGAAAATGAGGCCTAGAAGCTGAGGACCTGAGTTCAGCGTCTGGGACTTACGAGCTGTGTGATCCGAGTGGAGTTTCTCCTCTCTGAGGCTCGGTTTCTTCATTTACAAAATGAGTAAAGATGCCTATGCCCCAGAGTGTTCATTATTATGAAGTTCCAATGGGATCATATTAATATATGTTAAAAATGCTAGCACTCTGGGAGGCCGAGGTGGGAGTATCACTTGAGGTTAGGAGTTCGAGACCAGCCTGAACAAGACTGAGACCCCCCCGTCTTTACTAAAAATAGAAAGAAATTATTTGGACAACTAAAAATATATATAGGAAAAGTCAGCCAGGCACGGTGGCACATGCCTGTAGTCCCAGCTACTCGGGAGGCTGAGGCAGGAGGATTGCTTAAGCCCAGGAGTTTGAGGTTGCTGTGAGCTAGGTTGATGCCACGGCACTCTAGCCCAGGCAACAGAGTGAGACTCTGTCTCAAAAAAAAAAAAAAAAAAAAAAAAAAAATATATATATATATATATATATATGTTAAAAATGCCTATAACTTACAATAATGTTGTACGCTAACCCCCACCACGTATTTCCCCAAGTGGATGGTCACGGTCTCAGTACTGAATCGGCTTCTCACTCTGAAACCTCGGCTCTGCCACACACTCAAGTTTCATAGACACGTGGTGTCTCAGCTACTTTCCACTGATTCATTTGGGTATTTCTGTGAAAAATCTTCACTGTTGTCATGACACTAGCATTTTTAACCGAGTTGGTCTGTAAATAGACTGTCTTTTTAGTATTTTTTTATATTTAATAAGGCAAATGCTCTATTTGTTTCTATTCACTCTTACAGATTAACTTGGAGAAAGCCTGTGTATTTGCAATGTGAATTTTCTCATGGGGGTAGATGGTCTGTTTCCATTTACTCATGATATCTTTTATATCCTTCAGTTGTGTTTTACAATTTTATTCATATTTCTTTCTGGTATGTTGTGTTGTAGTTGCTACCAAACCTGGATCAAGTTTTCCATGGCTTTGTTCTGTTGGCTATTATTTGCACGTAGTAAGTTGATTTTTGTGTGTCTATCTCAGATCTGGCCACCTCGCTGAAATTTCTCATTATTTCTGGAAGTTTGTCAGTTAACTCTCTTAGATTTTCTATGTAGAGGGCCGTCACTAAGGCGTCACCAGTGCCAGAACATTCTGTGACTGACAGCGGGTATTCCTGCTTCTTTTTCTTTCCTTCCTTAATTCTTTCTTCTCGAATGAGCTAGGACTTCAGTGAAATATCACATAGGATTGGTGACAGGCATCAGAGTCTTGTTCTGATTCTAAGGGAATACTTTGAGTATTTCACTGTCATTTCATATGCCAGCAATTCCTACTAAAGATCGTTTGTCAGGTACAGGGAAGCTCCTCCCATGTTTTCTAGTATTTTCAGAGTATTTCCAGAAACTAGTGCTGAATTCCATCAAATACTCTATTTTAAGTGGAGATGAGGTTAGCTATGTGTGGATCTTCTCCTTTTTTTTAAATTTAAAATAAATTTTGAAAAATTTCAGCATTGTTGGGATAAGCTCTTCATAGCCATGATGTATTATTCTTTTAGTGCACTGCTGTGTTAGATTTGATAATGTTGTACTTAGTATTTGTATGTCTCTGAGATGGGGCTTTTTTAAAAAGCAGTTTTGGTGTCAGGATTGTATTATACTCTGGAAGCATTTATATAAAATAGGAATTATTTGTCCCATGAAGGTTTGTTAGAAATAACTGGGCAAACAGTAATTTTAGCAGTAAGCCCTTGTCTACCTTTTCAGGTCATATTTAGGATCTCTATCTTGTCTTGACTCAATCTCATTATTTTCTATTTTTTATAGTCTATATTACATTTTCCATGAAAATAATCTATTTCATCTAGGTTTTAAAATATGTTGGCATACTATTGAAGATATCACTCATTTAAAAAAAAATCCTTGATTACTGTGGTTATATCACCTTTCTCATTTCTAATGTTATTTCTTAAACTGGCTTCTCAAATACTAGTTTATTTCATTAGTCTTTTCGAAAAGTCAATATCTGGTTTTATTGATCAAATCTGTTAGTATTTTCATTTTATTGATTTCTTCTATTATAAATCTAACGTTCTTCTTTCTTTCAGTTTATTTTGTTTTTTTTATAGCCTCTTGAGTTAAAAGCTTAATATATTTTCAGTCTTTCTGTTTTTTTAATAAATAAATTTAATGCTGTAAAATTTCATCCAAATACTCCTTTGGTTGCATCCTACATGTTTATAATATTCATTTTTACTAGCCCATACTTTTAATTTTATATTTTTTTGATTGAATAGTTACTTTTTTTTTTTTTTTTTTTTTGAGACAGAGTCTCACTCTGTTGCCCAGGCTAGAGGGCTGTGGCGTCAGCCTAGCTCACAGCAACCTCCAACTTCTGGGCTCAAACAATTCTACTGCCTCAGCCTCCCGAGTAGCTGGGACTACAGGCATGTGCCACTATGCCCGGCTAATTTTTTTCTATGTATATTTTTAGCTGTCCAGATCATTTCTTTCTATTTTTAGTAGAGATGGGGTCTTGCTCTTGCTCAGGCTGTTCTCGAACTTCTGAGCTCAAACGATTCTCCTGCCTCGGCCTCCCAGAGTGCTAGGATTACAGGTGTGAGCCATCGCACCCGGCCTTTCCATTTTATTTTTAATGAAGAGAGGATTTATTCAGGGGATGAAGAAACTTGATGTCTTTTTAATCTTGCAGAGCTATCTTCCTTTGTGGATGTTTGAAGTTACCTTATGCTCTATTTTATTCTCTATTAAGATCCTGTACTCACACTCTGAGTCTACACACACAGGTGGATCACTTTTTTCTGCAAGTTACTTTACATATACCAACAGGTAGATATGTCAAACACCTATGTGTCCTCCACTTAACTCAGAAATACAAGTCTACAAATTTAGTATAGTCGAATTTCTTCACAGTTTGTCATCTTCTGTCTTACATAAGAAAATTTTTTTTACTAAGTTCAAAAATTTCTCTATTTTTCTCCTAAAAGTTGTATTGATAGATTCGTTTAGATTTTATAATCACCTGGAATTGATTTTTGTATATGGTGCTAACTAGGTGTTGAGATTTTTCCTATATGCATAACTGACTATCCCCCAGTACCCTTTATTGAATAATCCTTTCCTATCCTACTATGCCATCAGTATTACTTCAACATTCAATGGATACAGGGGCCTGGGATTGATAGATTGTTTCGTCTCACTTTTGTCCTTGCTCTAACACCACAATGTCTAAATTGCTATAGCTTTTTTTTTATATATATTAAATCCAATATCTGAAAGGGTAAGGCTCCCTACTGTAGTGTTGTCCACAGCTGTCCTGGTGATTCTTAGTTATTTCCTGTTTCATATACATTTTTTAATCACTTATCAGTGTCCATGAAAAACCCTATTTAGTTTTAACGCAGTTGCATTCAGTGTCTAGATATATTGAGCAAATATTCTTAACACATAATGTTTATTAATTTACTTAGATCTTCTTTTAATTTTCTAGTTTTCTCCATAAGAGACTAGTTCATCTTTTTTAGCTTTATTTCTAGAGGTCTTACATTTTACCTTTTTTGAATTAACTAAATTTATTTGGGAAGCAGTTTTAGATTTACAGAAAAATTGAGCAAATAGTACGGAGACTTCCCACATACACCTCTACACACAATTTCCCTATTAACATATATTAGTATAATACATTTGTCACAATTAATGTACCAATATTGGTACATTATCATTGGCTAAAGTCCGTAGTGTGTTCTGGTTTCCATAATTGTTACCTAATGCCCTTTTGTGTTCCAGGGTCCCGTCCAGGATTCACTTAGTCATTGTGTCTCCTTAGGCTCTTCTTGGCTGTAATAGTTTCTCACATTTTTCTTTTTGATCATCTGGAGAATGTTGGGGAGTGCTGATAAAGTGTTTTGTAGGATGCCCTCTACTGGAATTTTGGATGTTTTTCTCATGGTTAGACTGGGATTATGGATGTGGGGGAGGAAGATCATGGGGTAAAGTGCCATTTTCATCACCTCATATCCAAGGGATGTACTACCAACGTGATTTATCACCATTGATGTTGACCTTGATCACCTGGCTGAGGTAGTGTTTGTCAGGTTTCTCCATTGGAAATTTACTCTTTTTTTCAATTTCCTGTACTGTATTCTTTGGAAGGAAACCACTCTGTGTACCCAACACTTAAGGAGTGGGAAGTTATGCTTCCTCTCCTTGAGGGCAAAGTATCTGTATAAAGTATTTGAAATTCTTCTGCATGGGAGATTTGTTTCTTCTCCCCCATTTTTTACTTTATTCAATCATTTATTTGCACCAGCATGGACTCATGGATACTTATTTTATACTTTATTCCAATACTACTTTGTTTATGTTGTACCCCAATCACTGTATGTATGTTTTCAGTACTTCCCTACTTTCTGGTACTAAAAGATGCTTGGGGCTCATGTCCTATATTTCCTTCCCCAGTCCTAGAATCAGCCCTGGTTCGTTTCACTGTAGAATGGCATTAAAAACCAAGGTCTGTGTGCTAGGTGTTCTCATTACTAATGAGGAGTCATTCCCTTAAGGCCTTCTCAGCTGACAGAGGAAAGAAATATACGCATGTATACTAACTCACACATACAAGATCTTACATTTCTGTTGATATTATAAATGGTATTTTTAATAAAAACTTTAAAGCATCGTATATACAGAAAACTAGATGACATATAATGCATAGCTCAATGAATTATTATGAAGCAATTCCCCAAGCAACACCATTCAGGTTGAGAGGCAGAGTATTAACAAACCCACATATGGCATTAATAAACTATTTTATCTGGTATTAACACAGATATACACTTATTTTTACTTGTTAGTCATTATTTTCTATACTCTTCTTTTCACTTTATTCCTTCCTGCATCTCCAAACTTTCATCTAGATAATATTTTCTTTTATTGCAGGCTTGCTGGTGATAAATTACATTAGGTTTTGTTTGTCTGAAAATGTCTTATATTATCTTTATTTGTGAAAGATATTTTTGCTGAGTAGAGAATTCTGACTCAAAAATTATTTATTCACTATTTTGAAGATATCCCATAGTCTTCTGGATGCTATTGTTTATTTTGAGAAGTCAGCTATTAATCTAATTGTTTTTCCTTTGAAGGTAATTTGTCTTTCTTCTGGCATTTTAAACACTTTTCTTTTTTGGGTTTGTTTTCTGTACTTTAACTATAATGTGCATAAGTGTTAAATTCTTTTTATTTATATCCTCTTACTTCTGCCTTGTCAGCTCTACCTAAGACAGATTTTTTCTTACTGCATTTCTTATGTCTTTATGATCTTCTCTGTGTATTCAACTCATTGTTTCCCTGTCCTTCATTCTAGATATTTTCTTCTAATTTGTCTTCCAGGTCACGGATTTAGTTGTGTCTAATTTTCTTTTAAACCACATTCATTGAATCCTTAATTTTGGTTGAATTTATTCGTCTGATTCAGATTTCCATTGATTTATTTGTAATTTTCAATTGTCTTTGAAGGTTTATAATCTTATTTTTTATTTCCCTGTACATATTAAGCATAGTTATTTTAAAGCTTGAATCTGATAATAATATTGTCTAGAGCCCACTTCAGTTTTCTTCTATTATCTGTTATCTCCTGTTTATTTTTTGTATTAATGTCTTGTCTTTTCAGTTGTCTTGTTATTTTTACTTCACATTAAACATTGTATATTAAAATCTGTAGGCATAATTTAAGGACTGTGGTGATGTTTTATTCTTTGAGAAATATTTTGTTTTGGAAGATGACTTGGAGCACTTTGCAATCTCAGATTCAATTAATACATTCATAAGTATTTATAGGATTCAAAACTAGGCTATAGCTGATAATCGGCAGTGACATCTTATTCCTACTTCTTGGTGGTTCTTCAAAACTTGCATCCCAGGCCGGGCGCGGTGGCTCACGCCTGTAATCCTAGCACTCTGGGAGGCCGAGGCGGGTGGATCGCTCAAGGTCAGGAGTTCGAGACCAGCCTGAGCAAGAGCGAGACCCCGTCTCTACTAAAAATAGAAAAAAAAATTATATGGACAACTAAAAATATATATATAGAAAAATTAGCCGGGCATAGTGGCGCATGCCTGTAGTCCCAGCTACTCGGGAGGCTGAGGCAGGAGGATCGCTTGAGCCCAGGAGTTTGAGGTTGCTGTGAGCTAGGCTGACGCCACGGCACTCACTCTAGCCTGGGCAACAGAGTGAGACTCTGTCTCAAAAAAAAAAAAAAAAAAAAACAAAACTTGCATCCCACATGTTTTGATATTTTTGAAATCATTGTTCATGTTCAATGTTTAAATACTTTCTAATTTATTCTTTGATCAATAAGTTGCTTAAAGGTGTACTTTTCAAATTCCAAATATATGGAAGTTTTTGGATCTTTTTTTTTAAAATAACCTTTATTTTTTTAGAGCAGTTTTAGGTTAACAACAAAATTGAGTAAAAGTACAGAGATATCCCACATGCCCTCTGTCCCCATACACTCAGAACCTCTCGTTATATCAGTGTCCCACACCAGAGTGGTACACTTGTTACAACTGATGAATCTACACTGACACAGCACTATCACCTAAAGTCCATAGTTTACATTTGGGTTCACTCTTGGTGCCATATGTTGTGTGAGTTTTGACAAATGAAAATGACAAGTATCCATCATTGTAGTATTGTGCAGAATAGTTTTACTGCCCTAAAAAATCCTCTGTGCTGTGCCTATTCATTATTCCCTCCTCCATGTCCCCTCACAACTCATAATCTTTTTATTGTCTCCATAGTTTTGCCTTTTCCAGGATGTCATATAGTTGAAATCACACAATACATAGACTTTCAGATAGGCTTATTTCACTTAGTAATATGCATTTAAGTTTCTTCCATGTCTTTTCATGGCTTGATAGCTCATTCCTTTTTAGTGCTGAATAGTATTCCATTGTCTGGATGTACCATAGTTTATTTAACCACTTACCTACTAAAAGACATTTTGGTGGCTTCCAAGTTTTGGAAATTATGAATTAAAGCAGCTGTAAATAAGTGTGTACAGGTTTTTGTGTGGATATAAGTTTTCAACTCATTTGAATAAATACCAAGGAGTGTAATTTCTGGATATTATGCTCTCTTAGTCTGTTTGTGCTGCTACAACAGAATACCTGAGACTGGATAATTTATAAAGAACAGAAATTTATTTCTCACAGTTCTGGAGGCTGGGATATCCAAGATCAAAGCACCAGCAACTGTTGTCTGTGAAGGCCTTCTTGCTCATGTGGTTGAAGATAAAAGGGCAAGCAGGGGATGAATGCTATTTCTTCATGTGCCAGAAGAGCTAAAAAGGGTGAACCCCCTCTCAAAAGTCTTACAGTGGCATTAATCCACTGCCCTCATGACCTAAACACTTCCTAATAGGCCCCCTCTCCAAACACTGTTGCATTAGGGATTAAGTTTCCAACACATGAATTTGGGGGGACATAGCATATAGGAAATGTATCTTTTGTTTTGTAAGAAACTGCCTAACTGTCGTCCAAAGTGGCTGTATCATTTTGCATTCCCATCAGCAATGAACAAAAGTTCCTGTTGCTCCACATGCCCATGGTGCATTTGGTGTTGTCAGTGTTTTGGATTTTGTGTATTTTAATAAGGATATAGTAGAATATCATAGTTGTTTTCATTTGCAATTCTCTAATGACACATGATGTTGAACATCTTTTCTTATACTTACTTGTCATCTGTATAACTACTTTGGTGAAGTGCCTGTTGTTTAGGTCTTTTTACCATTTTTTTTTTTTTTTTTTTTTTGAGACAGAGTCTCACTCTGTTGCACAGGCTAGAGGGCTGTGGCGTCAGCCTAGCTCACAGCAACCGCCAACTCCTGGGCTCAAACAATCCTACTGCCTCAGCCTCCCAAGTAGCTGGGACTACAGGCATGCGCCACTATGCCCGGCTAATTTTTTTCTATATATATTTTTAGCTGTCCAGATCATTTCTTTCTATTTTTAGTAGAGATGGGGTCTTGCTCTTGCTCAGGCTGGTCTCGAACTTCTGAGCTCAAACAATCCTCCCGCCTCGGCCTCCCAGAGTGCTAGGATTACAGGTGTGAGCCACCACACCCGGCCTTTCCATTTTATTTTTAATGAAGAGAGGATTTATTCAGGGGATGAAGAAACTTGATGTCTTTTTAATCTTGCAGAGCTATCTTCCTTTGTGGATGTTTGAAGTTACCTTATGCTCTATTTTATTCTCTATTAAGATCCTGTACTCACACTCTGAGTCTACACACACAGGTGGATCACTTTTTTCTGCAAGTTACTTTACATATACCAACAGGTAGATATGTCAAACACCTATGTGTCCTCCACTTAACTCAGAAATACAAGTCTACAAATTTAGTATAGTCGAATTTCTTTACAGTTTGTCATCTTCTGTCTTACATAAGAAAATTTTTTTTACTAAGTTCAAAAATTTCTCTATTTTTCTCCTAAAAGTTGTATTGATAGATTCATTTAGATTTTATAATCACCTGGAATTGATTTTTGTATATGGTGCTAACTAGGTGTTGAGATTTTTCCTATATGCATAACTGACTATCCCCCAGTACCCTTTATTGAATAATCCTTTCCTATCCTACTATGCCATCAGTATTACTTCAACATTCAATGGATACAGGGGCCTGGGATTGATAGATTGTTTCGTCTCACTTTTGTCCTTGCTCTAACACCACAATGTCTAAATTGCTATAGCTTTTTTTTTTAATATATTAAATCCAATATCTGAAAGGGTAAGGCTCCCTACTGTAGTGTTGTCCACAGCTGTCCTGGTGATTCTTAGTTATTTCCTGTTTCATATACATTTTTTAATCACTTATCAGAGTCCATGAAAAACCCTATTTAGTTTTAATGCAGTTGCATTCAGTGTCTAGATATATTGAGCAAATATTCTTAACACATAATGTTTATTAATTTACTTAGATCTTCTTTTAATTTTCTAATTTTCTCCATAAGAGACTAGTTCATCTTTTTTAGCTTTATTTCTAGAGGTCTTACATTTTACCTTTTTTGAATTAACTAAATTTATTTGGGGAGCAGTTTTAGATTTACAGAAAAATTGAGCAAACAGTACGGAGACTTCCCACATGCACCTCTACACACAATTTCCCTATTAACATATTATATTAGTATAATACATTTGTCACAATTCATGTACCAATATTGGTACATTATCATTAGCTAAAGTCCGTAGTGTGTTCTGGTTTCCATAATTTTTACCTAATGCCCTTTTGTGTTCCAGGGTCCCGTCCAGGATTCACTTAGTCATTGTGTCTCCTTAGGCTCTTCTTGGCTGTAATAGTTTCTCACATTTTTCTTTTTGATGATCTGGATAATGTTGAGGAGTGCTGATAAAGGGTTTTGTAGGATGCCCTCTACTGGAATCTTGGATGTTTTTCTCATGGTTAGACTGGGATTATGGATGTGGGGGAGGAAGATCATGGGGTAAAGTGCCATTTTCATCACCTCATATCCAAGGGATGTACTACCAACGTGATTTATCACCATTGATGTTGACCTTGATCACCTGGCTGAGGTAGTGTTTGTCAGGTTTCTCCATTGGAAATTTACTCTTTTTTTCAATTTCCTGTACTGTATTCTTTGGAAGGAAACCACTCTGTGTACCCAACACTTAAGGAGTGGGAAGTTATGCTTCCTCTCCTTGAGGGCAAAGTATCTGTATAAAGTATTTGAAATTCTTCTACATGGGAGATTTGTTTCTTCTCCCCCATTTTTTACTTTATTCAATCATTTATTTGCACCAGTATGGACTCATGGATACTTATTTTATACTTTATTCCAATACTACTTTGTTTATGTTGTACCCCAATCACTGTATGTATGTTTTCAGTACTTTCCTACTTTCTGGTACTAAAAGATGCTTGGGGCTCATGTCCTATATTTCCTTCCCCAGTCCTAGAATCAGCCCTGGTTCGTTTCACTGTAGAATGGCATTAAAAACCAAGGTCTGTGTGCTAAGTGTTCTCATTACTAATGAGGAGTCATTCCCTTAAGGCCTTCTCAGCTGACAGAGGAAAGAAATATACGCATGTATACTAACTCACACATACAAGATCTTACATTTCTGTTGATATTATAAATGGTATTTTTAATAAAAAACTTTAAAGCATCGTATATACAGAAAACTAGATGACACATAAATGCATAGCTCAATGAATTATTATGAAGCAATTCCCCAAGCAACACCATTCAGGTTGAGAGGCAGAGTATTAACAAACCCACATATGGCATTAATAAACTATTTTATCTGGTATTAACACAGATATACACTTATTTGTACTTGTTAGTCATTATTTTCTATACTCTTCTTTCCACTTTATTCTTTCCTGCATCTCCAAACTTTCATCTAGATAATATTTTCTTTTATTGCAGGCTTGCTGGTGATAAATTACATTAGGTTTTGTTTGTCTGAAAATGTCTTATATTATCTTTATTTGTGAAAGATATTTTTGCTGAGTAGAGAATTCTGAGTCAAAAATTATTTATTCACTATTTTGAAGATATCCCATTGTCTTCTGGATGCTATTGTTTATTTTGAGAAGTCAGCTATTAATCTAATTGTTTTTCCTTTGCAGGTAATTTGTCTTTCTTCTGGCATTTTAAACACTTTTCCTTTTTGGGTTTGTTTTCTGTACTTTAACTATAATGTGCATAAGTGTTAAATTCTTTTTATTTATATCCTCTTATTTCTGCCTTGTCAGCTCTACCTCAGATAGATTTTTTCTTACTGCATTTCTTATGTCTTTATGATCTTCTCTGTGTATTCAACTCATTGTTTCCCTGTCCTTCATTCTAGTTATTTTCTTCTAATTTGTCTTCCAGGTCACGGATTTAGTTGTGTCTAATTTTCTTTTAAACCACATTCATTGAATCCTTAATTTTGGTTGAATTTATTCGTCTGATTCAGATTTCCATTGATTTATTTGTAATTTTCAATTGTCTTTGAAGGTTTATAATCTTATTTTTCATTTCCCTGTACATATTAAGCATAGTTATTTTAAAGCTTGAATCTGATAATAATATTGTCTAGAGCCCACTTCAGTTTTCTTCTATTATCTGTTATCTCCTGTTTATTTTTTGTATTAATGTCTTGTCTTTTCAGTTGTCTTGCTATTTTTACTTCACATTAAACATTGTATATTAAAATCTGTAGGCATAATATAAGGACTGTGGTGATGTTTTATTCTTTGAGAAATATTTTGTTTTGGAAGATGACTTGGAGCACTTTGCAATCTCAGATTCAATTAATACATTCATAAGTATTTATAGGATTCAAAACTAGGCTATAGCTGATAATCGGCAGTGACATCTTATTCCTACTTCTTGGTGGTTCTTCAAAACTTGCATCCCACATGTTTTGATATTTTTGAAATCATTGTTCATGTTCAATGTTTAAATGCTTTCTAATTTATTCTTTGATCAATAAGTTGCTTAAAGGTGTACTTTTCGATTTCCAAATATATGGAAGTTTTTCGATCTCTTTTAAAAAATAACCTTTATTTTTTTTAGAACAATTTTAGGTTAACAGCAAAATTGAGTAAAAGTACAGAGATATCCCACATGCCCTCTGTCCCCATACACTCAGAACCTCTCCTTATATCAGTGTCCCACACCAGAGTGGTACACTTGTTACAACTGATGAATCTACACTGACACAGCACTATCACCTAAAGGCCATAGTTTACATTTGGGTTCACTCTTGGTGCCATATGTTGTGTGAGTTTTGACAAATGAAAATGACAAGTATCCATCATTGTAGTATTGTGCAGAATAGTTTTACTGCCCTAAAAAATCCTCTGTGCTGTGCCTATTCATTATTCCCTCCTCCATGTCCCCTCACAACTCATAATCTTTTTATTGTCTCCATAGTTTTGCCTTTTCCAGGATGTCATATAGTTGAAATCATACAATATATAGACTTTCAGATAGGCTTATTTCACTTAGTAATATGCATTTAAGTTTCTTCCATGTCTTTTCATGGCTTGATAGCTCATTCCTTTTTAGTGCTGAATAGTATTCCATTGTCTGGATGTACCATAGTTTATTTAACCACTTACCTACTAAAAGACATTTTGGTGGCTTCCAAGTTTTGGAAATTATGAATTAAAGCAGCTGTAAATAAGTGTGTACAGGTTTTTGTGTGGATATAAGTTTTCAACTCATTTGGATAAATACCAAGGAGTGTAATTTCTGGATATTATGCTCTCTTAGCCTGTTTGTGCTGCTACAACAGAATACCTGAGACTGGATAATTTATAAAGAACAGAAATTTATTTCTCACAGTTCTGGAGGCTGGGATATCCAAGATCAAAGCACCAGCAACTGTTGTCTGTGAAGGCCTTCTTGCCCATGTGGTTGAAGATAAAAGGGCAAGCAGGGGATGAATGCTATTTCTTCATGTGCCAGAAGAGCTAAAAAGGGTGAACCCCCTCTCAAAAGTCTTACAGTGGCATTAATCCACTGCCCTCATGACCTAAACACTTCCTAATAGGCCCCATCTCCAAACACTGTTGCATTAGGGATTAAGTTTCCAACACATGAATTTGGGGGGACATAGCATATAGGAAATGTATCTTTTGTTTTGTAAGAAACTGCCTAACTGTCGTCCAAAGTGGCTGTATCATTTTGCATTCCCATCAGCAATGAACAAAAGTTCCTGTTGCTCCACATGCCCATGGTGCATTTGGTGTTGTCAGTGTTTTGGATTTTGTGTATTTTAATAAGGATATAGTAGAATATCATAGTTGTTTTCATTTGCAATTCTCTAATGACACATGATGTTGAACATCTTTTCTTATACTTACTTGTCATCTGTATAACTACTTTGGTGAAGTGCCTGTTGTTTAGGTCTTTTTACCATTTTTTTTTTTTTTTTTTTTTTTTTTGAGACAGAGTCTCACTTTGTTGCCCAGGCTACAGTGAGTGCCGTGGCGTCAGCTTAGCTCACAGCAACCTCAGACTCCTCGGCTTAAGCGATCCTACTGCCTCAGCCTCCCAAGTAGCTGGGACTACAGGCATGCGCCACTATGCCCGGCTAATTTTTTCTATATATATTTTTAGTTGTCCATATAATGTCTTTCTATTTTTAGTAGAGACGGGGTCTCGCTCTTGCTCAGGCTGGTCTCGAATTCCTGACCTTGAGCGATCCACCCGCCTCGGCCTCCCAGCATGCTAGGATTACAGGTGTGAGCCACCGCGCCCGGCCGTGTAAGGGTTTTTAGATGTTCTTTATCATGTTGAGGAAGTTCCCCTATATTTCTAGAATGCTGAGAGTATTGATCATGACTGGATATTGAATTTTGTCAAATGCTTTTTCTGTATCTATTGATATGACTTTTTTGATCATCTTTTATTATTGATTTTAACTCATTTGTATTACGATTAGAGAATGTTCATCTCTATGATACCAATCTTTGGAAAATTTTTAAGACTGGCTTTTGTCCTAGCAGGTATAAAATTTTAAGAAATATTTAATTTATACTTAAAAAGAATGTCTTCTTCAGTTATTGAATACAGTATCAATCAACGTCCCAGAAAGAAACTGAAAAGTAATTGATCAAAGATAATTTAACTAATGATCAATAACAGAGTTACTAGGAGAGTTAGGGTAACCAGTAAGGGATGTGGAGGAACTGTAGGAAGCTGGTCTCAATCCTAGGCCTGAAGTCAGTGAGGAAGAAATAATGTTACTAGGGCCAGGTAAGTGCTGGAACTGTGGGATAGTGTCATAGTCTGTTTGGGCTGCTATAACAAAATACTTTAGACTGGGTAATTTATAAACTATAGAAATCCATTGCTCACAGTTCTGCAGGCTAATGTTAATGGGAAAAAACTCAAACTCTGTAAAATAATTTAAAGAGGTTTATTATGAGCTGAATGTGTGTGACTGACCTAGAGCACATGGCCTCAAGAGGTCCTGAGAAAATGGGACTGCAGTAGCTGGGTTATAGTTTGGTTTTTATATTCATGGAGATAGGAATTATACTTAAGACCTTAAGTCAATACTTGGAGGGTGTGTATTGGTTTGGCCCGAAAAGCCAAGACATCTTGAAGCCAGGGCTTATAGGTTATAGGTGAGTTTAAAGATTCTTTGATGTATAATTGGCTAAAGAAATGAAGCTTTGTCTAAAGGCTTGGAATATTTTAACTTAAGATAAGGATGTTTGTTAATCAGGGACAAGCCACCTGATGCTTACCTAAATTTAAGTGATCTGTTAAATAAATTGATTGCCTACAGGTGTAATTTAAGCTTGTCTTGTATAGCCTTAGGCCTGTTAATGATTTAGCTGTTACAAAGGATATCTCCAAGAAGGAAGAGGGGCATGATGCATGTCTGACCTCCCTTCTCATGGCCAGCAACTCAGCTTTAGCGTTTTTCTGGAGTCCTCTTGGCCAAGAGGGAGTCCATTCAGTAAGCTTGGGGGCTTAATATTTTATTTTAACTCACACTAGGAAGTTGAAGCTCTAGGCACCAGCAGATTTGGTGTCCAGTGCAGGCCTGTTTTCCCATAGATGGTGCCTTCTATGTGTCCTCACATGGTGGAAAGGGCAAACAAGCTCCCTCGGTCCTCTTTTATAAGGGCACTACTCCTACTCATAATGGAAGAGCCCTCATAATCTAATCACCTCCCAAAGGCCCTACCTCTTAATACCATTACCTTAGGGGTTAGGTTTCAATATCTGAATTGGGGGTGGGGGGCACAAATATTCAGACTGTAGTAGATAGGATCCACTTGGCAGGAGTTATGGAGAGACATAGGATTGCCAGAAACATGTTGCTGAAGCAGGCAGGAAGAGGGGAATGTATTCTGACCTTTATATTTCTCCATTTTCTGATCATCTACTGGTGACTTCCCTTGGCTGATTTCAATTTGGAAGCAGAGCTTAGGGAAGTCTGGGTGATGCCATTTGTGGAGTCAGCCCCCCAAGACACAGAACATGGCAAGGAAAGACAGACAATGGATCTGGCATTGGGGAAAAGAAAATAGCCAGCAACTATACAAGTTTCTAATATGTCCATTGGAATAAATTTTTTATTTAAGCTGGTCAAATATTTCATATCTTTACTAGTTTTCTTTGGCTTAGTCTATCATTTATTGAAAGAAGTGTGTAAAAATTTCTCGCTATGTTTGTGAACTTGTTAATTTCTCTCTGATTTATTTTTGATTTATGACTTTTATATTTGAGACTATGTTATCAGGTTTACACAAGTGTAAAACTATTATATTTCCCCCTGTGGTCTTTTTTTTTTTTTTTTTTTTTTTGAGACAGAGTCTCACTCTGTTGCCCGGGCTAGAGTGCCGTGGCATGAGCCTACCTCACAGCAACCTCAAGCTCCTGGGCTTAAGCAATCCTACTGCCTCAGCCTCCCGAGTAGCTGGGACTACAGGCATGCACCACCATGCCCGGCTAATTTTTTTCTATATATATTTTTAGTTGTCCAGATAATTTCTTTCTATTTTTAGTAGAGATGGGGGTCTCGCTCTTGCTCAGGGTGGTCTCGAACTCCTGACCTGGAGCAATCCTCCTGCCTCGGCCTCCTACAGTGCTAGGATTACAGGCGTGAGCCACCACGCCCGGCCATATTTCCCCCCTTGAATGGAACCTTTCATCATTATGTGTCAACTCTACTTATCTCCAGTGATCTTTTTGCCTTAAAGTCTATTTTTTTATATTAATATAAGTAGCTGACTTTCTTTTAATTTCTGTTTTTCTATTATATTCTATGCCATCCTTTACTTATTAATATTTCTCTGTATTCTTGTTTTAGATATGTCTCTGCTTAATAGCATATAGCTACATTCTTTCTTTCTTTCTTTCTTTCTTTTTTAATCCAATCTGGCCTTCTTTGTCTTTTAACTCAAAAGTTTAGTCCATTTACATTTGTTGTGATTTCTGATTTATATTTATGTATAGTATCTGATTATGCACTATTTGTTCTGCCTCATCTGTTTTGATTTTTTCTTTCCTTCTTACTATAGCATTTAAATATCCTATCAGGAAAACAGAAAATATCATATATATTTCATATGAAAGGAAATTATTATAAAAGCATTAGAAGGGAAAAGGAAGTATAAGGTTACCCAAAGAATAGTCACTGAAAAAAGTTGTTGTTACTCCTAGGGCTGAAGAGGCCAGAGAAAATGAAGTTGAAACTATGCTGCCTGCTACACCTGACAGTGCCACTGGTGTTGCCACCAAATGCTGGATGGGGGTGGGGAGAATTCTCCCTGGTACTTTTCAGTCCCCATGAGTGCTTCCCATTGGCAGAATTTAACGGAAAGCCAGATGATGAAGAGTCTGGCTTTCCACTCTGGAAGTAGAAATGAGAGTATAGAAGAATGAATGTAGCTAAACAAATACTATCCCTCATTCTTTTTTTTCAAAAAATTTAAAATGTTGTTTATTCAATTTTTATTGTTTGGAAGTTATACATATTCTGTATTCTTTTAGTAGTTACTCTAGTCATTTAACTTGCCTACCTAGCATGATCTGAAGTTAGTTAAATATCTTCACTCTCCCACCAATAATATAAAAACCAATTTATATGCATTGTTATTTTGGTATTATTTTTGCCTCACAAATTAGATATTATTGTTATTGTTCTATAGTCAATATTTATTTAGCCTTGCATTCATATTTGTTAATATCTTTGCTTACCATGCCTTCTTGCATGTCAGAAGTTCTAGCTGGGATTTTTTTTCTGCCTTAAGTACTGACTTTTGGTTTTTCTTTAATGAAACTCTGTAGGTTAACTCTTTAGGATTCAGTCTAAAAATATATACATTTCACTCTCATTTTATAAAGGCAGTTGCTTAAGGCAAATAAGTTTAGAGTGACAGATATTTTTCTCTTAGCACTTTGTGAGAGTCTTCCACTGACGTTTGACCTCTATTGCTAGTATACAGAAGCAGGTAGTTCATCTAATTGCTTTTCCTTTGTGGTGATCTATTTTTTCTTTGTGTCAACTTTCAAGAACTATTTTCCTTTTGAATTCTGCAATTTTACTTTGATCTTGCCTATTTTGTTTTGTTTTAAAATTTTTCTTAGGATCCAGTAAGTTTCATTGATCTAAAGATTAGTTAGTAGCTATCAACAGTGTTAGAAAATTCTCATATATTGTCTTTTCTAATTTACCTCTTCCCCATTTTCTTTGTTATCACCATCTGGAAATCCAATTGCATATACATTATAATTCTTGCTCTATTCTTCAGTCTCTTATTCTCATTTAAAAAAAATGTTTTCTTTCTTTGTCTCTTTACATTGCATCCTAGATCATTTCTGTGGCTCTATCTTCCAGATCATGAATTCTCTTGTCAGTAATATCTAATCTACTGCTTATTGATTTTTCAATTTCAATTCTATTTTTTATTTCTAAAACTCACTTGGTTATTTTTAAGATTTCCTTGTTCTTTGATCATTTATTGTTGAATTTTTCTTATTGTAAAATCATATTAAACGTAGTTATTCCATAATTTTTGTCTAACTCTACTTTCTAAAGTCTTTGAGGATTTTATTTTGCTGTCTGGTTCTCAGTTGTAGTATCTTGGTTCCTTGTATTTTGCAATTTTTTAAAAATTTATTTACTTATTTATTTTTATTGTGAGCAGCTAATATCTCTGGAGTTTTACCTGTAGGAATTCTTGATGTTTCATTTGAAGGTAAGTTCCTTCATTGGGGATTTGCTTTTAGTTCTACCAACTGCCTAAGGTCACTAACAACCCAGAAACCAAGTTAAGTTCAAGTCTCAGTTTGGGGTTCCTCCATACGGTAACTAGTATAAATTCAGACCATAAACACACATGAAAGCTGGCTTGTGTTTTGAAATTTCCCACCTTGACACAGTACCAAGGTTGAGGAAAACAACTTTCCTGACAGTTGTTTTCTGCATGGCAAATTTATTTCTCACTTCCTTTATATTAAAGTAAAGTTTTAGCTTTATGAGAATAGGCTGCTGCTAGACTTTCCAAATGGGGCAGGCCCTGGGCCAGAAGCCTCCAAGCAATGTTTCTCAGGCTTTGTGAGCTGTGAGCAAGGTTGGGAAGCTCTGCCTTGGGCTACCCTCCTCCCCACTCCCCTTTGCACCTCAGGGCCCCACACAGCCATCCAGAAAGAAGCCAAAGAGCTCTGGCTTTGGTCCACGGTGAAAGACGCTTTTGGTACTAACAAGGATTTCTGTTTTTACTAAAATTCTCACCTCTGTGGATTTTGTTTTAACCTCCTTCTGTCTCAGCAATTAATTTCAAAAATATATTTTAACATATTAATCACTTCAATTTGAGAGTTGTTCAGGATATTAACCTGCAAAAAGGCTGGATATAGAAGTCCTTTATCAACTCCCTCCTGCCCATTAAACATTGAGTTCTTAGCAGGGACCATGATTGATTCATTTTTATATCCTAGGACCCAACATTCGTTAGTATTGCACAGGAATTATCATTTGAATGAATGCCAAAACCAATCATTTCAAGTTCAAGTAATTGGTTTGAAATTCTAAGTACAATCAAAGCAATTTCCTTTCTGAAAACTCTCAAGACTGTAACTTAACACCACACTATAGATTAGAGAAGTCCTTGGGAAGTTGCTTATCCTCATGAATGAGCTGTTTTAATCAAATTAACTGAGAAGTTGCCCAATTGTACTTTAATTTGAATCACACGGATTCACTCCAATAGGACAGTAGAGAAGTTTATGTTGTAGGTAAATTGCCCAGTTACATAAATCAGATTGCAAAGCTTTAGAAAAATATACTTGACATAAAAATGTTTCCACTTCTATTTTCCAATGATATTTTACATTTCATTCCTGGTATTGACATTTGCCGTCATCATTGGATTAGCTCATTGATCCATTCCTTCGTAATTTAGCACTCATCTCTGCCCTGCGCTGAACTCTGGGGCTGCAAAGGTAAGGTACATTCCCTGCCTTCAGTGTTCTCCCAGTCAGAGACTAAAGTTTATAATTGCAATACAGTAAAATTTTTTTTTTTTTTTTTTGAGACAGAGTCTCACTCTGTTGCCCAGGCTAGAGTGAGTGCCGTGGCGTCAGCCTAGCTCACAGCAACCTCAAACTCCTGGGCTCAAGCGATCCTCCTGCCTCAGCCTCCCGAGTAGCTGGGACTACAGGCATGCGCCACCATGCCCGGCTAATTTTTTCTATATATATTTTTGGCTGTCCATATAATTTCTTTCTATTTTTTAGTAGAGATGGGGTCTCGCTCTTGCTCAGGCTGGTCTCGAACTCCTGAGCTCAAACGATCCGCCCACCTCGGCCTCCCAGAGAGCTAGGATTACAGGCGTGAGCCACCGCGCCCGGCCGCAATACAGTAAAATTAAACAACAATAGAAGGACATATTGGGCACAGGATAGCACAAAGGAAAGAGTGAGCCACTGTGTTTAGGAGCAGCTGGGGAGGTTTCACTGAAGAGACTCCTTGTGGAGAGTGGGATGAACAACAGTGTTTATCCGGACAGCATTAGGCCTGGCCTCCCCAGACAGTGTGCCAGGCTGCTTTCCTGTGACGGACAAGGCTTCTAAGTGCTCATGCATGCTCAGCTTTTCTTGGCCACTCAAGGGCTCTCAATTTTTCCTGACTATTTCCCAGGACTACGTTCACTGGCTCTTCTAAGGTGACAGTTGCTCAGCCAGATGCGCTGGCCTGGTTAAGCAGCCGTGCCCTTCCCAGATGACGACGTGTGGCCTTCCTAGACTTACGTGCCTCTGACCTTCTCTCCTCCCCAGCTGCTGCTTCCTTCCTGCCTTTCTTTCATAATATTCTATAGAATTTTTATTTATTCCTTGCCATAGATCTCTTCCTGTGAGAGCTACATGAAATTTAACATTTTAAATAAATGTTGTGAACTAAAATAAAATTTTAAGGCTCACCCCCGCACCGGCTGACTGAATGGACTCCCTTGTGGCCAAAGGAATTTCCTAAAACTAAATTGCCTGCCAGGAGGAGGGAGGTCAGACATGCCTCATCATGCCCCACCTCCCGTCTTGGGGACATCCTTTGTAACCCATTATCAGGCCTAAGAGTACTGAAGACAAACCTGCATGTCCTTAATTTGCACCACAAATATATGTGGTGGCTTATCTCTGATTAAGAGCTTCTTATCTTAAAACATTCCAAGCCTCTAGACAAAGCTTCATGTCTTTAACCAATTACAAGTCAAAGAATTTTTAAACCAACCTATAACCTGTAAGCCCGCCCCCCACCCTTCGAGATGGCCCACCTTTTTGGACCAAACCAATTTATGCCTCCCACGTATTGATTTATGACTTTACCTGTAACCTCTGTTTCCCGGAAATGTATAAAACCAAACTATAACCCAGCTACACTGAGTCCACTTGCTTGAGGCTTCTTGAGTGTGGTTCTGGGTCATGGTCCTCAAATTTGGCTCAGAGTAAATCTCTTTAAAATTATTTTACAGAGTTTGGCTTTTTTTTCCATTGACAATGTAAATTCAGATCACAGATTATGTCTCTACTTAGAAACATAAGTGATAAAATTTAATACAAACCAAGAGAAAACACAATCAAAATGTCCAGTTTAAAGTGTCTCCAACTATAAACATATTTCCTTTTCCTCATGAGCATGCTTCTTCTGTTTTCATTTATCCATCCTCTTTCTTGAATTTCTTTTATTCTGAATTGAAATGCAAGCTGATATATTTTTTCATTAATTCCTACAGTATTTTGCTAGACACTAAAGTGCAATATGACCCCACCCCCACCCCCCGACTGGAGCCACCCAAAATTGTACATTGGAGTACAGGAAGAAAATAATCCTTATAATTCATTTATCTTATCCTTTTAAAATTACTGTTTTGCATGTTTTATTATATATATGTTATTATATTATATTTCATGTACATAATTTATAAATAAATATGCTTATATGAGGTGTGCACACTCAAACATTATATGCCAATAGGGTGTAGTGGTTTTTTTTTTTTTTTTTTTTTTTTGAGACAGAGTCTCACTCTGTTGCCCAGGCTAGAGTGAGTGCCGTGGCGTCAGCCTAGCTCACAGCAAACTCAAACTCCTGGGCTCAAGGGATCCTCCTGCCTCAGCCTCCCGAGTAGCTGGGACTACAGGTATGCACCACCATGCCCGGCTAATTTTTTCTATATATATTTTTAGCTGTCCATATAATTTCTTTCTATTTTTAGTAGAGATGGGGTCTCGCACTCCTGAGCTCAAACAATCCGCCCACCTCGGCCTCCTAGAGTGCTAGGATTACAGGCGTGAGCCACTGCGCCCAGCCGGGTGTAGTGGTTTTATTCAATGCTTTTCTCAGGCAAAATGCTTCTGGTTTTAGAGAGTATCTTACTAGGCACCTGCCGCTGTTTCCTAATCCTGTCATCAGTTCTGCCTAACACGAGATTGAAAGGGGTGGAAAATCTAAAACATAGTCTTATCCTGCTAATGTTTTGTTCAGTGATATTAATAATAGTTTTACTATCTGTCTGAATTTGTTTTCTAATGCCAAGAATTTCTGAGCTGCTGAGTAAAGATGGAAGTTCCTGGGTGCTGGTGGGGAAGATATTTTGAGAAAAGCATGAATTGGCAGTTTTCCCCTCAAATTACATCATATGAATGTCTCCTGACATGGACTCCAAGTGGCTTAGAACCCACGGGTCTTTCCTGACTCCCAGACCTTAGGGGCAAAGCCTTTTTCTGCTCTGCTAATTAGTTCTGTCTGGTCAAGTGCTCGTTTGAAAAACTTCATGAATGCCTACACCATCATTTTGTAAACTAAAAACTGTCTTAAAATCCCATTTCTACTAAAAAAAAAAAAAAAAAAAGCCATGAGTTTGAACAATTTTAAAGCCTAGTTTGTTTTTCTTTGCCAATTCAGTGGGAAATGCACTATAGCATTTTACAGGTTTAGTTTCTCTATTGTGTGTACCTGATTCAGAGTGCAAATTAATTTTGTAGCTCCTTACGTATTCTAGCATTGGCTCCTGACTTTCTCTGAAGAGCAGTGTGCTTCTGTGTGCCAAGTATCTTTTGAAGTTCTAAAAGTGGTTAATGAAGCTCTCTTCACCACAGTTTAAAACGTCCTCAACACTGAAACATCTGCTTACGGCCATCATCCTACTGTTCCAGGGAAAAGACATCTTGGGATCTTGGCCCTTAGATAATTTAGTTGGTTATTATCTTGGTTTGAAATTTGTAGTGAATTAAGAAAATTTAGCTACTTGGTTCAGGTGCCTTTCTAACACAAGTCATTCCTAGGTAAGTTCCAAGTTTCATATTTTTTGGATGAGAAGGCGAGGCCACCCCAAGGTGTGGCGAACTCTAAAGGCGTTCATGACTACCCAGTGGCCCGCCCCCACATCCCTTCCTCCCTGTCTCCTCCCCGCCCCTTGCACACAGCCACGGGACCCGTGCGCCATGCGGGCTCTCGGCGCCTGGGACTCTGGGACTCTCTGCCCTCCTCTCACCATTCGCTAGGTCCTTGTTCAGGGAAGCTGGTGCAGTTTGTCGCTCAAGGGATAGGTGTTTGTTTATGGCCCAAACACAGGGGCCCTCCCTTTGGGTGGGAGCGAGTGGTGCTGACAGCGGGCTGAGGAGCCCTGCGAGCTCCCATCAGATCCACTCAGGAGGGCGGTTTTCTGAGCCAGTAGCCTTTCTGCAGAGAATTGCAGCATCGTCCAAACCCACGGACGGGGGCTTCTTATCAAAGACTTGGTGTTTTAACCTGAAAATGGGTTAAATGATGTATACAATACCTGCCTGTTGTGCTTAATCTACTGGAGTCATTGTGAAAACTCAATGCGAAAGTAAGTCACAAAGTTTATCATCTTAAGTTGTTATTATACTTCAAGTGAGACTCCTTTCCCCAGCGAAGTTTTTGTTAAATTCTGACGCCTGCGTGGCCCCTGTTATGAAGCTGACCACCTTCAGGGCTCTCACCCGCTGACTGTTTCCTGGTTCCCCCTGAGCAGGGAACTCCAGGTTCCTGGGTTGCCGAGCTGTCATTCACCCAAACCTGCCCTCCCCAAGCCCGAAAAACTTCTCATTCTCAACATCTTTTCCTTATGGTCTTATTTTCAGATCTTTCACCCACAGTAGTGACTTAAATGCAAAGGCTTTCTAGGTCAGGGAAGAGAGCTGACCTTTCGTGGCCTTTAAACGATCCTGGGTTCCAAGAACCTCTGGGTCACCTGGGTCCGTCCTTAGCCGAATCCTTTGTTAGAATTCTGTTTTAACAGACTCCTAGAGACTTTCAAGTTCTTTCCTGAAGGCACCTCCTCCTCTGAGGGGGATTTCAAATGGATATAATCAATGGAGAAGGTAATTAGACATAGTGTTTCTAACCTTTGGGATGTGATGACTGCTTTTGCCTACAACATCACTTCCAAAACTTTTTCGTAAGGAAAAATCAGATGTTTGGAACAATTTACGTATAAAGTTATGCACTGCAGTTTTATTTATAATTTCTATTACTATTGATGATTATTTTAAATCAAAATTAGAAACAACTGAATATTTAATAATAGGAAAATGATGTAAAAATTTATGCTAATTGGATAATGGAAATACAGTATGTAAGAAAATATACATAATATAGAATTCTATTTAAATGGCAAAAGAATATATGAACATTTTAGTTTCAAGATGGAATTTTCAGTTTGTGTGTCTGTCTCTTTCCTCCAAAGACCAATTTAAATGATCAAAGAAAAATTAAAATAAAGTTTTAATTCTCATATATGAAAATGACCCAACAATGAAAGACTGACCACTAGCTGTGTGGGATGAATCATCAGGTTGAAATTCCACAAACAAACTGAGCAAGCAGAGTGCCCGGCCCCTCTGAAAGAAGCCAACCCAGCAGAGACCATGTGCAAGCTCGAAGCAGTATTCTCAGGGACATAGCAGAGGGCATTTTTCATACTGAAACAAGAGCAGGGAGTTATGAAAAAATAGCCATCACAAAGCCTCAAATGAGGGTTCGGCTGGTGCAACTTGTGCATTTGGTGGGGCTGGGGGCTGAGTATTGAGCCGGTGCAACCAGCGAATTTGGCAGGGCCAGGGCTGGGGCTGGGGAGGATGTCTGTGTGGTTGGGCCAGCAGGCTTGGGGCCAGAGAGATGGTCTGAATGTCAGGGAGGCTTGTCACACAAGGGAACTGGGCAAATAAGTAAACATATTAAGGATAATTGGAGCCACATTTCAAACTCCTGGAGAAGGATTACAAATATAAAAAGGGGGAAGCTTAAGTAATCTCTGTTGTACTGAATTAGAATTAGTAATATCCATGTGAACTTGTAATTTTCAATATGTAGAGATGGGGGAATAGATACAGGTGTGTGTGTGTGTACACATGTCCCAGCACTGTTCACGGAAGCAACAGCATCTCACAGCAGCAAGCACACCTGGTACCCAGGTCTTGGTTTCTAATATCATTCCCCACTGAAAGGACCCAGAGCTTCTTGAAAAATGGCTAATTTCAGGCTGCACAGGAAAAATACAAGTTGAACCTGCAGCATTTGTACCAGCAAGTGAGGAAATGCCAATGATGTCGGTACCTGTCAAAATAAACAGGGAACAACCGGGCACATCTGAGCATCAGAATAAGTAGAGACAGTAATAAATTATAACCCAGCGAATAAAATAAGAATCCACCAATCTCCTCTGAGATACATAAATGAATAATAGATTCAGCAGAATGTCAGCCAATAAAAGTAGAAGGAATGATGGAGTTAGAAAATGACCATTTGGCATTCATGCAAGTAATAATTCAGGCAAGAGTCATCTGTGACGAGGAAGAGGATAGATACGTAGTATCAAAAGCTGTCTGTACCCACAAGAAATCACCTGTGCAATGCAGAAGTGTGGCAGACACCATCTTAACCGCATGATGAAGGTTAACGTCACTAGCCATGAGACAAACTGACATTGTGCACCTCCTGATAGGACTCAATGGGGAGGACACAGCATCACTTTTGTGGTATTCTTATCAAAAATGCATAATCTGAATACAATCATGAGGAGATAGCAGGCAAATCCAAATTTAGGGACATTGGGCAAGGTGGCTGGGCTGTACTCTCTAACAATATCAAGGTCATTAAGGGTAAAGATGGAAGAAACTGTCCAGACTGAAGGAGACTAAAGAGGCGTGACAATTACATAGCATTGTGTGCTCAGGGGTGGATCCTGGGCCTATTAAGGACATTATCGGGATAATCTGTGCGATGGTAATGGTGTCTGTGGGTCAGATGGTAGTACTGCATCAACCTTCATTTCCAGACTTTGCCGATTTTACTGTGGTTATGCAGGAGAGTGACCTTATTTTTAGGAAATACTATTAATACCTAAATAATTAGGAGTAATGGAACATCGTGTCTGCAACTTACTTTCAGATGGTCCAGAAAATAAAATGCAGATAGATCAACAGATAGAGGGAATGGTAAGACAAATATAGTAAAATATTAACAACTGGGGAATGAAGGTGAGGGATGTGTGGGGATTCTTTGTTCTACTGTTGCAAACTTTCCATTAGTTTGAAATCATTTCAAAATAAAGAGATTTTTTTTAAAGCGTCCAATGCATAATGTACAAACTTTAGAGATACAAGGAGAAAGTGAAACACAACAGCAGTCTTAAATTTGCCTCTTGTCCATGTGGACAAAAGGGTGAACAAGGATGTGCTCGTCCCAAACAGCGCACTTAGGAAGGTAGGTCTGATCTGCGCACTCAGCTGTGTGCTGAAACAGAATGCACCTTCCTTCCTAATGTCCACTAAAGAGGCAAAAATTTGATTATATTATTTATCAGTCCACAAAGAAGGCCTCAGGAGGCTAAATCTAGTTGACAATTGTTTATTTCAGCAAGAAGATGCAGGTGTGAACACATAGCTTTAAAGATCCGCTCTACCAACCAGTTTGGGCAACAAAACAACCACAAACAATGTTTTTTGCCCTGAAATAACAAAGCATATTTCATCCCTGAAATAATGTGGAGATGGATAGACACATGTTTATCCAAAAGTCATTTTTTTCCAAGCTGCATGAGAGTTTTGTTGGTGTAAAGTATGAGGTTGTTGTCAGAGAAAATTTCCCAGTAAGTACTGGGCCACTGTGGGGGCAAATCTAATTGTCATTAGTTTTTCATTATGTCTGTGTTGGTGTTTCTATTGTGCTGCTTTTATGAATCTTTCAAAAGTGTATTTGGTGGTTCTTTTCTCTTAACAATTTTAAAATACAATATTGACAATTTTTCTATAAAAAATAAAAATCTCCCTTGTCTTCTATTTTTAAATTGGCTACAAAATAAATGTATGTTAGTTTTATAATCAGAGAGAAACAACACATAGTTTTAATTTATTTTCTTAACCTTTTGTAAGTCCATCAGTTACAAGGTGAATTTGTAGGAAACCTGAGGGACAGAGAGGTAAGATGGTTTGGACAAAGTACGTTTTGCAAGTGAGAAGATTTTCCTTGTAAGGAGCAGGGACAGGCGCTCACTGCCCCGCACTCATGGTCACTGGCCATTGCTGCGGCTCTGTGGGCTGGGACTGTAAGCAGAAGGGAAGGCCTCAAATATGGAAACACCTTGGATGGAATTACTACTTTTCTCTACCTTTCAAAATGGGTTGAGAATCAATTTAGAGTTACTCATGGGAAAAGGCTAACAGACATTTTAATGAAAAATTTGACTTTGATGGGCTTAGAACTCAATGGCTTTGAATTTTGAAGCAAAGCCTTTTCCCATGAGACCACAGAGTCTTAGGTTAGCAGCTGTGCAAACTCAGAGATAGAAGAGCAGCCACGGGGGGCGCTGCATCCCCTGGACGCCCTCACAGCACACCCAGCACGCCAGAGGAAGAACGAATGGTCGAGTGTCCCTGAAAGCCTGACACAGACATTTCGCACGTGGTGTTACCCTGAGACTCTCCCAAGGCCAGCTCTGCAGGAGAGCACGAACACCGGACCTTGCACAAGAGTCCAGTCGTGTCCGATGCTTCTGTAGTAACCACCTTTCTGCAGCAAACGTGGAGTCGCTCAGTTGGCCTTGCTTCCTTCTCATGCATCTCTGCTGTGCACCAGCCCAGCGAGGAGAAAGCCCAGGCTTGGGGCAGCCAGAGCTCACTGCTGCCCACACCTGCTCCGGCCTGCTCAGAACTCACCCGTGCACGCCAAGCCCCGCTGCACAGGGAGCTTGATTTGTCAGCCACCAGCTAGCTGGGCTCCCATGGGCTAGAGAACAAAGTTACTGAACATTAGTTCAATTTTTTTCATAACCCCAACATCAATATTCCCCTCCCCTCCGAAGTCACCTCTCCCTGGGGTGTATTTGGAGCTAGGACGGCTCCCTCCCAGAGCCGGCCTCCCCTTGGTCAGCAGCCACGGTGCACCTGCTCCTCGCCCTGCCTCCTGGCATCACAGGCAGCTGCTTCTCTCAGTGTCCTGCTGCTGTCACTGCTCAGGCCTCAGAGGAGAGGCAAAGGCGGGGAGGAAGGTCCCTTTTCTTCCCAGACCTTTGATTCCACCCAACACCACCACGGAAGGCAGGGCCTGGGGGCAGAGCCCTGGAGGGCAGAGTCCTGGTGTGGAGTTGAACAAAGGTGAAAAGTGAAAAGTCGTGGGGGAGAAAATGCTGTTATCTGGGGTGAAAGTGGCCTGTGTTTCCCTACACCTGCGCCCGAGGAAGTGCAAAGATATCAAGGGAGGCAAATTATGTTGAGCTTAAGGTTCGATTAGTACAAGTCGAGAGGTTAGGGCTGATAATTCATGGGTAGTTTAAAATCCAATATGGGCCATTAAGGAGGAAGCTACTCTGGGACACAGTGAGGGTCCCATGGGGGTGACCTTTCCAGCGACCAGGAGATTGAGCATGGGGCCATCTTCAGGAGCACTGAATGAGGGGGCTTTGTCCCCTCTTTGCAAGGAAGCCAGGCTGCAAAGGAGGGAGGACATAGAAGACAGTAGGGGGCAGAGTCACCTCAGAGTGTCGGGTATCAGAGGTTGATGGAAGAGAAACAGGACAAAGAGTGGACAAGAAGAAAGACAGTGGAGTTAAGTAGGGACTCTCAGGGGACGTTGTTTCAGGGCCCTGATGGATGACCCCTTCACGATGTCATCTGGTTCTTCTGGGGGTCCTTGGAGATCAGCTTACTACACGTTATCATCTGCTTCTGGGGGCTCTTGAAAGAGCCTCAATTTGAGGTCTTTTTGGGGGGTGGATCCCATTTGGAGGAAGATTTGGATTTGTTAAGTCGTGAAACATGAACTCGAGGGTGTACCTTTTTTTTTCTTTCTTTCTTTTTTTTTTTTTTTTTAGAGATAGAGTCTGGCTCTGTCGCCCAGGCTGGAGTGCAGTGGAGCCATCATAGCTCACTGCAGCCTCCAACTCCTGGGCTCAAGAGATCCTCCTGCCTCAGTGTCCCAAGTGGCTGGGACCAAAGGCGTATGCCACCGTGCCTGGCTAATTTTTTAAAAATTGTTTGTAGAGATGAGGTCTCGCTATGTTGCTCATGCTGGCCTTGAACTCCTACCTCAAGTGACCCTCCTACCTCAGCCTCCCAAAGTGCTGGGATTACAGGCGTGCACCACTGCGCCCAGCCCCAATAGTTGAACTTCTTGTAGTTTTGCTGTGGTGTTAGTGATTCAGTAAACTGATTAATGCCCACTCCCCCACCCAAAATAACCACGTGCTAATCTTCTTTAACTGTGAATGTGCCCTTATATGTCAAAAGAGACTTTGCAGATGTGATTAAAGATCTTGAGATGGGGAGATTATGCTGGATTACCTGGGTGGGCCCTCACGAGAGGGCGGGGAGGTCGGGGAGGAAGTGGCACATGGGGCAAGTCGAGGCTACCTGCTCTGCCAATATCCATGATTCCCTTTGCTGTCACGTCCAACCTTGTGGGGCCACAGACTAAGCACCAGGTGAGGGGCCCAGGAGAAACTGGGCAGCTGTCCGGGCATCTCCAAACCTCACCTGAGTGGATGAAACACCCGGTCTGTTTCCAGGGAGCCCTTTTTCAGCCTCGGAGCTGTGGCTGTCTCTGAGTCCCCTGGGTCGGGTTTCTGCCTGAGGGGGCTGGGCAGGGGGACATGTGCTGTTCAGGAAGAGGTATCTCAGCAGGAGCTGGCGTAGCGAGTTTGCTCCATGGTGCCAGGGTGAACTTTGATTCCAGCAGAGCTAATTCCTTCCTCCTAGCAGTAAAGCCTCTTGTAAGTTAACAATTTTGGTTATATTTAAAAAAAAATTTTTATTATGGTAAAATGTGTACAACATGACATTTACTATTTTAACCATTTTACGGTATACAGTTCAGTGGCACTGAGTACACTCACACTGTTGTGCCACCATCACCACCGTCATTTCCAGAACTTTCTCACCTTCCCAATCTCTGTCCCCATCAAAATGTAACGCCCATCCCCCTCCCAGACCCTGGCACCCTCCGTTCTACTCTCTGTCACTGTGAATTTGACTCCTCTTGTAACCTAACACAGTGGAATCATATAGTATCTGTCCTTTTGTGACTGGCTTATTTCACTTAGCAAAACCTCTTCAGAGTTCATCCACATTGTGGCACATGCCAGGATTTTCCTCCTTTGTAAGGCAGAATAATAACATCCCACTGATGTGTGTGCCACGCGTTGTTTACCCATTTGCCCATTGGTGGGCACCGTGGCTGCTGTGGGCCACGCTGCTGTAGACGTGGGGCTGCATGTGCCATTCAAACCCTCGCTTCCCGTTCAGCCTGGGTTCCGTCAATGTCTACCTTTTATACTCATTCCAAACTTCCTAAATCCTATCTCCATGGAAAAGGAGCCCATCTAGGGGTGCTTCTTTTCCCCTTTCACAAGTAAAGGGGGTGCTGCTCAGTGGTTAAGGGCTGGTTTGGGTGCTGCCCAGTAGTTAAGGGGTGGCTAGGGGTGCTGCTCAGTGGTTAAGGGGTGGTTTGGGGGTGCTGCTCAGTGGTTAAGGGGTGGTTTGGGGGTGCTGCTCAGTGGTTAAGGGGTGGTTTGGGTGCTGCTCAGTGGTTAAGGGGTGGTTTGGGTGCTGCTCAGTGGTTAAGGAGTGGTTTGGGTGCTGCTCAGTGGTTAAAGGGTGGTTTGAGGTGCTGCTCAGTGGTTAAGGGGTGGTTAGAGGTTTTGCTCAGTGGTTAAGGGGTGGCTAGAGGTGCTGCCCAGTGGTTAAGGGGTGGTTTGGGGTGCTGCTCAGTGGTTAAGAGGTGGCCAGGGGTGCTGTTCAGTGGTTAAGGGGTGGTTAGAGGTTTTGCTCGGTGGTTAAGGGGTGGTTAGAGGTGCTGCCCGGTGGTTAAGGGGTGGTTTGGGGTGCTGCTCAGTGGTTAAGAAGTGGTTTAGGAGTACCGCTTGGTGGTTAAGGGATTGGTTAGCGGTGCCACTCGGTGGTTAGAGGGTGGGGTTTTCCAGGTGAGTCAGAGCAGCCAGACAGTCGGAAAGAATGATCAGTGGCTGTGACTCAACGCCCACGGCTTTGAGCGTCTCAAGTTCTAATAGAAGTTGGAGTGGAAAGTAGAATAATACTGATGCTCAAAAGCTGAGATCCCGACAGTCTGGGGCAGAGTACGTGTGTGGCGAGGACCAGAGGAGCTTGAGGGCAGCCGCCCCGCCCCCACACTCACACGTGGTCGTGAGCAGACACACAAGCGGGGTGTGAGGCGTGTCCGCCGCCCCCGCGGAATGTCCTCAACTCCAGTAAATAAAAGCCAAGGCTGTGAGAGGAGGTTCATGAGGTGTTTTCTGTCACCCTCTCTAGTTCTTGTTGTTGTTTAATCAGAGACAATGTTTACACATGGACTTTTTTCCCCAGAGGATTCATTAATTGAGTTGTCACTAAGTGGTTATGGATTTTTCTGTTTTTGTTTGCTTTTCATTTGTAACCTTGCTCATAAGTTTGGTTTTCTGCTGCCTCTGACTTCTAATTTTATAGAAAAGGACATACTCAATCTACAGCAGGAGGGATTTTCGGTTAAGTAACTGGCCAAAGGCCACCAGTTAGTTAATAGAAGACGGGGGAATAGAAATCTCAGATCTGATTTGGAATATTATACTTTAGCCACTGGCGAATGTTCTTCTATTTTTAAAAGATTGTTTTCTTTAATAATATTTGGAAGTATATTTTTCGGTTTGGGATAATAGAGAGCTAAAGCTTAATGAGCCATTCAACTTGGATAAAATAATAGGAAGAATTTCAAAGAGAAATAAGCAGGTCATTTTGCAGGCTCTGGGTTTATCTTCACCATCTTTGTTAGCTTGAGGACAATATTGCCTACTCCAGAGGTTCCCAAACTGTCTCAGTTCAGGGCACCCTATTAGTGCATGGTAGCTTTTTTGTGGCACCCACTGGCTAAATGAAATACCTAACAGTTCTGTTTATTAAGTACTAATGTTCAAACGGCTTAATAAGTATTCGTGTCCTTACAACTAGATAAAAAATAACACACATAAATCAAAATGAAATAATTCATTTCATCCTTAAATAACCGGGGTCACTTGCTCACGGGTGAGCACACCTACTGGTCAGCACACAATTTTTCAATCTTTGCAATCATTGTACACAGCCACACTCACTTCCTGTTCCACCTTGATTTTTGCTAGATTCTTGCTTTTTATTGCAGCAGTTGAAGAAAACCCAGCTCCACATGACATCATCTAAACTTTAACTGATGTTAAAAATTATGATCGCCCTCAAGCTAGTAGTTTCCACGAATGTTACTGTGTATTCTCAAAAACATAAATCATCCTGTGGCATCACCAGGGTTCCTTAGCACACAGTTTGGGAACCACTGGAGCAAGTTCTGTTTTAAATTTGCAGCCACCCCCTGAGGGAATGTGCAGGTGTTAAATTAGCCATGGAAGGCCCCTCATCCATTGTTCTGTGGCTATGGAAGATTGGTGAATCTGTCAACAACACTCAGTAAAAGGCATCTCAGAGGCAGTGCAGGCCGAGCAGAGTCCTGCATCCTCGCCAGTGAGCTCAGTGTGCATTTACGGCCAGCTCTCCCTTCTCAGGTGGAAAATTCCAAGTAAACGATCAAAAGAGTATTCTGGCCTTTTTAGCTACACTCTTCTCTGTCCTGCCCCAGACTGGACATGGAGCTCTGGTTTCCTCCTCTGAAGCGAGCTGGGAAGGTGCCTGTGTCCGGCTGCTTGTGTCTGGGACTTGGATTTGACAGTTAACCCTGACAGTGATCGCTGTACAAGACAGGGGGGCCCAGGGACTGGAGGTCAGGTATCGAGCACAAGGCGTCTTTCTCGCACTGGCGACAGACAGGTCTTCTCCGTGACCCCAGTGGGCTGTGGCCGTCCTGCACCTGATTGACACTGCTGGGAAATTGTCATGCACCAAAGGAAAACGGTTCTATATAAAGCCTTATTCATCGTTTCCTCACTGAGCACCCCAGTGCGAGCTGCAACTATTTGAGCATCTGTGGACCATGTTCTATGTGGGGGAGAAAAACCACACCTGAATCCTTCTCTAGGTTTTATGAAAGGAGATTCAGACAGATGGGGCTGCTCTTATATTCTAACGTAGGGAAAGAACTAAAATTACTTAAACGATCTAAACCTTCAGTTTGCTATAGGTCTCTTTTATTCTGTCTTCTTAATTCGACTTTTTTCTTACTGACCAGATTTTTGACACTTTTTCAATTTTGGAAAGTCTTACTCTAATCCCCAAATGCTCCACTGGTCTCAGTATAAATGTTCCTGCCTCCCCTTCCTCCAAGTAATGAGTCCTTCAAAGCGTTCACCAGTGTGAGGGAAACAGAAATGGCATCGTTATGTAAACCTATAGAAAAGCCCTTCTACAAATTCGAACGTTTGTGATGGTTCCCAAGTGTGAGATGATAAATGCTTTTCTGTGAAATTTCGTTTAATAGATGATCCACAACATTGGCAATGGTGGAGAGAGAAGAAAATACCTACTGAAGTTAAACCCAAAGAGAACAGCCAATTATACACAGGTGGGTTCTCACTAACCTGTTTTTTTTTTTTTTTTTTTTTTGAGACAGAGTCTCACTTTGTTGCCCAGGCTAGAGTGAGTGCCGTGGCGTCAGCCTAGCTCACAGCAACCTCAAACTCCTGGGCTCAAGCGATCCTCCTGCCTCAGCCTCCTGAGTAGCTGGGACTACAGGCATGCGCCACTATGCCCGGCTAATTTTTCTATATATATATTTTCAGTTGTCCATATAATTTTTTTCTATTTTTAGTAGAGACAGGGGTCTCAATCTTGCTCAGGCTGGTCTCGAACTCCTGACCTTGAGCAATCCACCCGTCTCGGCCTCCCAGAGTGCTGGTATTGCAGGCGTGAGCCACCGCGCCCGGCCACTAACCTGTTTTTAAAATAGATTTTTGAATAGCTTTAGATTTGCAAAGAAAATGTGGAGAGGGTACATATAGTGCTTATATTCTGGGAGGGGGATAGCTTGATACTATGCAAATATCCTGTTTCACGGCATCCTTTCTTCCATTACTATCAGCATCACAGATGATCCTTGCCTGAATCAGTTGTCACTGTGGTGGTCGCCAAATGATGATTTCTAACTCCATCATTCCTGCTTCCTTTATTAGCTGGTGTTCTGTGTTCATTGGTGTCCCCTAAATTCATATGATGATGTCCTCACCCCAGCACCTCGACACTCGCGACCTTACTAGGAGTTCGGGTCCTTACAAGTTAAAATTAAGTTATTAGGGTGGGCCTGAATCCAGTAAGGCTGGTGTCCTTATATTAAGGGAAGTTAAGGAAGGCGCAGAGACACATACAGAAGGAAGACGACGTGAAGACACAGGGAGAAGACGGCTACCTACAAGCCAGGGAGGCAGGCTGAGCAGATTCTCCCTCAGACTCAGAAGGCACCAACCCTTGACCCCCCACACCTTGACCTTGGACTTGCCACCTCCGGAGCTATGAGACAGTGCATTTCTCTTGTGATGGGTTGTGGCAGCCCAGGAAGTGGGTACAGTTTTCTATCATGAGGAAGAGCCCTTCCCCATTGCTTCTTGATTTGCTTTCTCTGATCAGTGTGGACTCGCGGGACTTTGCTGCTCACATTGGCTCAGGCGTGGTGTGAGGGCCCCACACGCTGGTGCCATAGCCTGTGCTGACCACCTGGTCACTCTCTGTGCCCAGGATGCATCAGACTCTCCTTGTTCTCTCCCCAGGCCTCATCTGAAGTCAGCCACTTCCTCGCACAGTCCCGGGTCCCGTGAGTGCAGAGTGATGTTTAAAAAGGAAGATGTGTGTGTCACATGAGAGTTTTGAAACAGCTTACAGTCAAGATCCATGAAAAAGATCTGCTGGAACTGTGGTAGGATTTCAGTGATCTATAGAACACTTCAGGGAGCATGGATAGCCTGACAAAAATGAGTCGTCCTCTTGGTAAACTCCCCATTTTATTAGGTTTTCTTCAAGTTGTCACGCTAACATTTTATGGTTTTCTGGCTAGAGATATGGCATATTAGATTTATTTCTAACCTTTTGATGTTCTTTTGATGCTATTTAAAATAGTTTCAGCTGTTCTAAAACTTTGATTTTCTTACTATTTGTTACTGATATGTTAAAATATAGTTGATTTTTGCCTGTTGGTCTTGTGTCCAATAAACCAATTTATTAATTCTAATAATATATTTGTAGACTATTTTGGATTTCTACACACAATCATATTATCGGAGAAGTGGTAATAGGTACTCCTGTGTCCTTACAATCTCAGGGGAAAACTTTCAGCGTTTCATAGTTGAGCATGTTTGCAGTAGGTTTTCTGCCCATGAATACTTACTATCGTATTACAGAAGTTTCTTTCTACTACATTTACTAAGAGTTTTTCTAAAATCCTTAATAAATGTTGAATTTTACTAAAGGCATCTATTTATATCTATTATATATCTATTGAGCTAATCATATATTTCTCCTCTATTCTGTTAGTGTAGGAAATTACGTTGATTGTCAAGTATTAAAAGAGCCTGGTATTCCTGGTATAAGCACAAATTGATCACAATGTGTTATACTTTTTATATATGCTGGGTTAAGTTTGCTAATACTTTGTTTAAGACTAAGTCTGTTGGGGATGTGTAACAAAATACTACAGACCGGGTGACTTTTAACAAGAGAAATGTATTCCTCAGTTCTGGAGGCAGGGAAGTCCAAGATCAAGGCACTGGCAGATTTTGCATCTGGTGAGGGCCCCTCCTGGTTCATACACAGCCGTCTTTGTGCTGTAACCTCACATGGTGGAGGGGGCAGGGGGCTCTCTGGGCCTCTTTTATATGAGCCCTAACCCATCGTGAGGGATCTGCCCACATGACCTCATCACCCCCCCAAAGGCCTCGCCTCCAAATGCTCTCACATTGGGGATTATGTTTCAATATATGAACTTGGGAAGGGGGGACACAAGCATTCCGTCTATGGTAAGAACTAAGTGACAAAACTGTGGTGGCCTCATAAAATGAGCTGGGATACAGCCTCTATTTTTCATGAAAGATTGGCTTTATTTTCTTCCTTCAGTGTTGGGCAGAAATCATAGGTAAGTTGAATCCTATCAATAGTAAGTTGTATTCTTATAGGAACTTGTCCATTTAATCCAAATTTCAAATAATTATTATAAAATTATTCATTACATCCTTTTATTGCTATGTTAATTCGCAGAAATTATAGCAATGCCCCCTTTTCATTCTTTTTTTTTAGAGACAATGTCTCCCTGGAGTGCAGTGGCAGATCGTAGCTCACTGTAACCTTGAACTCCTGGCTTCAAGCGATGCTGCTGCCTCAGCCTCCCAAAATGCTGGGTTACAAGCATGCAGCACCATGCCTGGCTAATTTTTTAATTTTTTTGTAGAGATGGGGTCTTGCTGTGTTGCTCAGGCGGGTCTTGAACTCCTGGCCTCAGGTGATCCTCCCTCCATGTGGGAGTGTAAGTGCCGGGTGCGCCTTGTGACTTTCTTTTGCTTGCCAGGCATGAGCCACCTCACCAGCCCACTTTTCATTCTTGATGTTGAATCTGTTTTCTGTCCCCACTCTTCTCTCTTTCCCTGGTCACTTTTGCCAGACGATTATTTTACTGGACTTCTCCAAGAACCAAGTTTCAGGTTTATTGATTCTCTTTATTGTCTGTCAATTATTTCATTGATTTCTGCTGTTGATTTTATTGTGTTTTTCCATCTAGTATTTTTGTGTTTATCATTTTTTCCAACTTCTTGAACGCCAGCCTCCCCTCCCCTCGACCTCCTCGTTGGCCTGGCTGTTCTACACATCTCGTCATCTCCCCCATGCCAAAGAGCAGGTGTTGGCATTTTCCAGCTTTTCTTGTGTGCTCCACCGAGACTCCGTTTCAATTACCCAGGCAGTTATTATTGGAAGAAGAAATTCCTCACTTACACATTTTTAATTCCCATTATTTATGAGTCTACTGTCCATCCTCAATATAAGAAAAGTAACAAAGAGGTAAATACGGTTTTGAACAGATGTACTGGGACAGACCCGTCCAGGTAAACGTGTTTTGTCCAGGTAGTCAGCTTGCAGAGGTGCGTGTGTATTTCAAAGGTGCTACTGTGCTCATGCTTTTGGAACTCTTCCTTAGAAAATTTCTTAAGGCCAGTCTTCAAAACATGACTCTTTTTTAAAAAATAGTTTTGTTTTTTAGAACAGTTTTAGCTTTATAGCAAAAGTGAGCTAAAGATACAGAGAGTTTGCACATAGCCCTGCCCCCACACACGCACAGCCGCCCCCCGCCCCCCTGCTGTCAACATCCTCCACCAGAGTGGCGTGTTGATCACAGTCCACAAACCTGCGCTGACACATCATTATCAGCTGCAGCTTACATGAGGGTTCACACTTGGACAGCACCACTCTTTTTTTAAAAAAATCTCCTCTTTTCCCTGTTCCCTTCTCCCAAATAAAATGCCTCATTCTGCTGATAAATGACCTTATCAGACTTTGTTCTAGTTATTTTGCCTCTGAAAAATGAAAATTTAATTTCAAAGAAAGAAATTTTGCAACTGTATAGAATATCCCATGGGTCCAAAATACAGTTCCTGGTGGAAAACCCCAAACGTGCTTTCCATTCCTTGGGTGTGAAGTGTTGAGTGTGGCGTGTGGTTGTGTTCTTGGTTGCCAGACTGAGGTGTGTGTGAACACACCATATGGGAGTGTAACTGCCGGGTGTGCCTTGTCACTTTCTTTTGCTTGGCAGACGGGTGATGTGTGTGAAGAAACAGCATCACAGTGCACGTTGGGCTAAGTTAGTGCACACACCTCCCGTGTCCTGAGAGCCGGATCATTGTCACTTCACTGCTCCTGCAGCTTTTGACTCAGGATCAAAACTCTGTGACTTCTCTTCAAGGAATGAAATTTTTTGTCACCTACTGTACAGCCTAAAATCAGAAGAGTAGAATTGCATTAAACTGTATCTTCCAGCTGAATTTCTTGATACCTGTATTCAGATCAGAATTATCTCCTCATCAATTTATTCAAAGGTTCTGAATAACTGTGGTCAGATCATGATGAATGAGGAATCTGAAGTCACCCTCAAGAATAAAGCCTGGTCATCTTAGGGAGAGAATTTTCAAGCCATCTGAAACCTTAAATCATGAAGAACTTGAAGACAATTTGTCAGTAGCTATCAAAATTATAAGTGCGCCTTCAACTCAGTTATTTTATCTTTCTATGCTACTGAAACAGTTGCACAAGTGTCCAAGGATATGTGTCCAAGTCATTGGAGCATTATTTATAGTAGTAAGCAATTACTACTTAGTAACAGATATTTAGATTGTTTCTAATTGCTTACTGCTATAAATAATGCTACTTGGCAAAATTTACAGTACATCCACACCATGGAATACTGCTCAGCCGTCAGAAAGAATGAGGAGAATCTACATGCCCTCACAGGAACACTGTGAGAAGAGAAAAGCTAAGAGGAATGTACGTGCAGCCTCCGTGGAAGATCGTCTGGCTGCTCCTCCGAAGGTTAAACGTAGAGCTGCCACGTGATCCGGCATGTCCGCTCCTAGGTATATACCTAAGAGAATTGAAGCATATCTCCATGCAAAAGCCTGCACACAAATGTTATAGTGACAACATGTCATAATAGCCAAACAGCAGAAACAGCCCAAAGGCCCACCAAATGATGAGTGGATAAACAAGGTGTGGTCTGTCCACCCCATGGAATATCACTTCCTGGTAAAAAGGAGTGAAGCACAATGTGGATGAGCCTTGAACACATCATGCTCAGAGAAAGGCCAGCTGCAAAAGACCACATATTGTGTGGTTCCATTCATGTGAAATGTCCAGAATAGTCAAATCCGTAAAGACAGAAAATAGGTTAGTGGTTGCCCAGGGCTCAAGAGGGCCATGGAGAGTGGCTGCTGAGGTAAGGGAATTTGTTCTGGGGTTATGACCATGTTCTCAAGTTACAGAGTGGTGATGTTGTGCAACTCCCTGGATATACTTAGAGCTACTGAATTTTAAACTTTACGGTGGTGAATTTCATGGTATGTGAATTATATCTCACTAAGGCTATCATCAAAAAAATTAATACACTGGCCGGGCTCAGTGGCTCACGCCTGTAATCCTAGCACTCTGGGAGGCTGAGGCAGGCGGATTGTTTGAGTTTGGGAGTTCGAGACTAGCCTGAGCAAGAGCAAGACCCCATCTCTACTACAAAAATAGAAAGAAATTAGCTGGACAACTAAAAACATATAGAAAAAAATTAGCCGGGCATGGTGGCCCATGCCTGTAGTCCCAGCTACTCGGGAGGCTGAGGCAGGAGGATTGCTTGAGCCCAGGAGTTTGAGGTTGCTGTGAGCTAGGCTCATGCCACGGCACTCTAGCCCAGGCAACAGAGTGAGACTCTGTCTCCAAAAAAAAAAAAAAAAATTAATACAGACAGTGCAGAAGATTTTTGTCAAAAACTTGTATGTAAGTTTAGACAGGGATGGGAAGGTTTTCCTGAGATGTTCACTGTGGTTGTTGGGTGGGGGCAATGGGGAAGATGCTTTGTATCTTCAGATATTATACCCTTTGTTGATGCATTATATCCCATGTTGCATGAACTTCTTATAAGTATTTATTACTTTTGTAATTAAAAAGAAGAATTCTTGAGGGAAGAAAGAAAAAAATTGTTCTTTAAAAATAAAATTTGATAGCAGAAGCTGTGAAAGAAAAGAATGGTAAGTCAACTTCACAAAAAATTAACATCTTCATGGAAAAATATCAACTTATGGGAAAATATAATTAAAAACAAATCTCCTGCCAACCCAGAAAACCTCGCCACAAAAGTAGAAGAGAAAGAAAACAGTGTTTTGAATTGAGTAAGCATGAAACCAGAACTCGAATCTCAGGCTTTCCGTCAAAAACTGCAAAGACGGAAAGAAATCTCATCATTTTGCACAACCAAGCAGAGACAACCTGTACATACATGTTCTCAAGAGAAAGGAAGGAGGACTTGAAAACACCATGGATCACACTTAGTTCATTCTAAATTCACCTGGCAATGGGCAACCATCTGTTTGCTAATTGCTGTTATCCAAAGGCAAAAGGAAACTTCTCACATCTTCACGACAGGAGGTAGGCTTGCAGTCGGGAGCCAGGCACCAATCAAAGTCAGCTCCTACCCACCCATGGAACTGGGAGAGGGGGCCGCTGTCATCTTCCTAGATGATTGCATTTCAAAGAGATGGCTTCTAGGTCCTTGGGAAAGATGGCCCTGTGCTGCAATGCTGACAAGGAGCTTCTTTAGGTTTTAAAACTATTCACACATCTCAGAGAGACAGAGAAAGAATTTACAATAACAAATTTTCTAAAGGAAATGCTCTAAGAAAAGAGAGGAAGGAATCTCATCCCTTTTTGTACCAGTGGAAATTAATTTTTAAATCTTTTTTGTTTTGCATTTTACCCTTACACAACAAAGGCTGTATCATAGACACAATGGTTTGTGTCTCTAATATATAAAGATTTCCTGTGTGCCCTACAATTTTTGCCCACTCCCTTGCCAGGTGGACATATATATTTGCATAATCTTATGAAGGGCAATTTTACAAAAATCTATCAACATTGAAATTAATGTGACCTATCATTTCCACTTTTAGAAATTTATCTCACAGATTTAATCGCATAAGTGGAAAAAGATGTATGAACACAAGGATGTTCACTGAAAAAATTTAAAAACTGTTTATTCTGGAAAATGTTAAACATATACAAAAGTAGCCAAAATAATAATGAATTTGCCATATCTCAGCCCTAGTGGTTATCAACTTGCAGGCAATCGTGATTCAGCTATTTTCTCACCCACTTCTACTTGTCTTGTAACATTTTGAAACAAGTCATAGACTTCCTATCTTTTACCCATACACATTTTAATGTATATTTCGAAAAAAGTAAGAACGCCTAAAAACGACAATGCCAATCAAACCTAAACAAAGGAACAATTATTCCTTAGTGTCATTAAGTATCTAATGAGTGTTTGAATTTTTAATTTTATTATTAATGTCATAACTTGTTTTAATAATTTGTTTATTTCAGGATATTAAACAATTCCAGACATTTTGGTTGGTTCTTATGTCTTTTAATCTATAAATTTTAAATTTTCACAATTTTTTTTAAAGAAACTAAGTTGTTTTCCCGTGGAGTTTCCCATAGTTTGGGTTTTGCTTCTTGTACCTTCTTTTTCTATTTAATTGGTTCTTTTGTACTCTGAGTTTTCTGTAAATTGATAGTTGGATTCAGAGGTTTGGTCAGATGCAGGTTTTATATTTTTACAAGGGTGTGTAGGAGTAATGTATTCTTCCATCAGTACATACAAAAATATTTTAAACAGCAACAGATGTAAAACAACTGGAATATCCATCAATAGAGAATTGACTAAATCATTATGGTGCATATACACAATAGAATATCAGGCAACCGTCTGTATGTTTACTTGGAAATATTTACAAGATGTATTAATAAATTTTAAAAAGTGCTAAAAAGTATGTATAGCAAGAAACATTTATTTGCCATTGTTTTCATATTTTGGAAAAAATATTTAACTCTAGGAAACTATAAAGTATAATATTGTATTGGTTTCCAAGGGCTGCTGTAAGAAAATACCACAAACTGGGTGACTTAAAACAACAGAGAGTTATGGTCGCACAGTTCTGGGGGCCAGAAGTCTGAAATCGAGATGCTGGCAGGGCCACGCTCCCTCGCAGGCTCCAGGGAGGACTCATTCTTGCCGCTTCTCCCTTCTGGTGGTTGTGGCCATACCTGGTGTTGCTCACTTGTACGCTATCCCTCCAATCTCTGCCTCGTTGTCACATGGCTTTGTCCCTGTGTCTCTTCTCAACATCTTCCCTCTGTGCGTGCCTGTCTGTGTTTCTTCTTATAAGGACACTTGTCCTATTGGAGTAGGGCCCACCCCTACTCCGGTGTGACCTCATTTTAACTTAACCAGTTATGTCTGCAATGACCCTAATTCCAAATAAGGATACACTTTAAGGTCCCAGGAGTTAGGACCTCACCTATCTTTGGGGAGGAGGATGCAATTTAACCCGCAACAAATATAACAAGCATTCTGTGTCCACCACCCTGAATTTTAAAAAATGTTAACACTTAGTCATATTTACTTTAGACTAAAAAATAAAACAAATAAAACATTGCTGATGATTATAAAATCGAAGTCTCCCTGGTGACTTTTCCCAGCCCTGTTCACCTTCTCTCCCCAGAGGGAATCACTGTCCCAAGTCTCATGTGTGTATCCTTCCAGGCAACAGTATTTTAATTTTACTACAAAAATACACACAGACACCTAAAGCAGTACAAACATCTTCCTTTTATGTTTGCAAACATTTACAAACACATCTATTGTATCTATTGTACACATCTTCCCACAAGTAGCTCTTCTCCTTCCCAACATTATATTTTCATATTTAAAATGGGCCTTGTACATGGTATATAATTGTGCTTGCTTCTTATCCAACCTAACAGTCTCTGTCTTTTAGACTACTGGTGTTGAATATGATTATTGATACATTTGGATTAAAATCTTCCATCTTGTTAGCTATTTTCTATTTGTTCCTTTTGTTTTTATTTCCTCTTTTTTGTCTTCTCTTGAGTTAATTTAGCTTTTTAAGAATTTCAATTCATCTCCACTGTTTATTTATTATTTATAAACCTTTAAAAAAGTTTTTTCGTGGTTGCCCTGAGGTTTACATTATGCATCTTAAATCCCTCAGTGTGGACCATCATGCGCATTCCGCAGGCTCACATGCGCTGCAGGAAGGCTGTGTTTCTTTTCAGAAGGGGCTCGTGAGTCCACTTCTGAACTCATTCAGGGTGTTGGCTGAATTTAGCTGCCTGTGGCTGTAGGACTGAGCTTCCAGCCTCCTGGCAGGCTGTAGACAGGGCTGGACTTGGCTTCTGGAGGCTCCCACATTCCTTCTCCTGCTTTCGTGTGTTCTGCCTCCTGCAGTTAAAGGTTGAGTTCCTCATAAACTTTGAATTTCTCTGACTTCTCCTCCTGCCACATTTCTTTGCCTCCCTAAAGAGAGTTCTCTGCTGTTAAAGGCTTTTGTACAATATTTAGCTTTGGTCCACCTGATCATGCAGGGTAATCCTCCCTGTTTTAAGATTCATGACCTTAACTACATCTGCAAACCCGTCTTTGCCATGTAGCATACCGTATTCACAGGTTCTAGAAATTAAGGCCTGGACATCGTTGGGGATAGGGACATTCTGTCATTTACAGACACCATAGTTCTTCTGTCTCAAGAATTTTCTTTAACATTTCTTGTGGTGTATATTTGCTGGCAACGAATTCTCTATGTTTTAGCCGGGCGCGGTGGCTCACACCTGTAATCCTAGCACTCTGGGAGGCCAAGGTGGGAGGATTGCTTGAGCTCAGGAGTTCAAGACCAGCCTGAACAAGAGTGAGACCCTGTCTCTACCAACAATAAAAAAAAAAAAAAAAAAATCCAGCTGGGCACTGTGGTGCGCGCCTGTCGTCGCAGCTACTCAGGAGGCTGAGGCAGAAGGATTGCTTAAGCCCAGGAGCTGGAAGTTGCGATGAGCTGCTATGATGCCACTACACTCTACCCAGGGTGGCAGAGTGAGACTCTGTTTCAACAAAAACAAACAAGGCAACTGAACACCCCTCCTCATAACCCCCACCCTTTCAAAAAAAAAAAAAAGAAAAATATTAAAAAAAAAGAATTCTCTAAATTTTTCTTTATTTCTTCTTAATTTTTAAAGATATTTTTGCTGGGTATACAATTCTGGGTTTATAGCTTTCTTTTAGCACATAAAGATGCCATTCCAGGCTGGGTGTGGTGTCTCAAACCTGTAACCCAACATATTGAGAGGTTGAGGTGGGAGGATCACTTGAGGCCAGGAGTTCAAGACCAGCCTGAGCAACATAGTGAGACCCCATCTCTATAAAAAATACCAAAATTCACCAAGCTACTGCATGTGTCTCTAGTCCCAGCTGCTTGGGAAGCTGAAGCAGGAGAATCTCTTGAGCCCAGGAGTCTGAGGTTTCAGTGAGCTCTGATGATGACATCCCACTCTAGCTCTGGCAACAGATGAGACTACGTCTCAAAAAAAAAAAAAAAAAAAAAAGCCATTCCATTGTCTTCTGGCTTACCTGGTTTTTGACAAGTCTGCTATTATTCTTGTTTGTTTCTCTGTATGTTGGTGTTTTTTTTCTCTGACTGCTTTCAGGAGTTTGTCTTTTGTTTTCAGCAATTTGAACATAATATACCTATTTGCTCTTGTTTCAAATCCTTTTTGGTGTTCTTTGAGCTTCTTGGACCTACAATTTGTTGTCAGTCAATTTTGTAATATTTTCAGCTATTATTTTTCAAATTTTCTTCTGCCCCATTTTCTCTCTTTTTCCTTCCGATAGTCCAGTAAAACATTTGTTAGACATTTTCCCACAGCTCTTGGATTGTCTGTTCCATTTTTTAAGCTCCTTTTTTCCTTTGTGTTTCGGTTTGTGTGATTTCTACCTGTCTTTAAGCTCGCTGGTTCTTTCCTTGGCTGTGTCAGTTCTACTACTGAGCTCTTCAAAGGCAGTCTTCATCTCCATTACTGGGCTTTTTATACCTAGCATTTCCCACTGATCCTTTCTTATAGCTTCTACAACTTCATGTGTAGTGTAAGACTCTTAGGACAGTATGTTCCAAATTCCTCTCTGCCATCCTTTGTGCTATCATTGTGTGACATTTTATTTTACAAATAAGCACATAATATATTACTACTATTTTTGCTTTAGATAATCAGTTATCTTTTGGAGCATTTTTTTTTTTTTTAACTTTTAATTTTTTGAGACAGAGTCTCACTCTGTTGCCTGGGCTAGAGTGCCGTGGCATCAGCCTAGCTCACAGCAACCTCACACTCCTGGGTTCAAGCAATCCTCCTGTCTCAGCCACCCGAGTAGCTGGGACTACAGGCATGTGCCACCATGCCCAGCTATTTTTTTCTATATATATTTTTATTTGTCCATAAAATTTCTTTCTATGTTTTTAGTAGAAACAGGGTCTCACTCTTGCTCAGGCTGGTCTCGAACTCCTGAGCTCAAATGATCCGCCTGCCTCGGCCTCCCAGAGTGCTAGGATTACAGGCATGAGCCACCGCACCAGACTTTTTTTGGAGCATTTAAAATCAAGAGAAAATGAATTTTATTTTACCTTCATTTATTTAATTTCTAGCATTCCTAATTTCTGCTAAAATCACCTGTCTTAGTCAGCTTTGGCTGCCATAACAAAATACCGTAGACTTGATGGCTTAAACAAGAGAATTATATTTCTCACAGTTCCAGAGGCTACAAGTCCAAGATCAAGGTGCCAGCTCATTCTGTTCCTGGTGAGGGCTCTCTTCCTGGCTTGCAGATGCCACCTTCCCGCTACGTCCTCACATGGCCTTTCTTTGGTGCATGCATATGGAGGGAGAGGGAGAGGGAGAGATCTTGTCCTCTTCTTATAAAAACAATAACCTCATCATGAGTCCCCCACCCATGTGACCTAATCTAACTCTGATTATCTCCCAAATGTTTTACCTTCAAATACCATCACATTGGGGATTAATGCTTCAACACATGAATTTTAGGGAGACACAAACATCCAGTTTATAATATTACCCCTCTGAACTTACATGTTGGCCTCTTTTTTCATTAAGGCCTTTCACAAGCTAATCATAGTTATTTTAAATTTTCCATCACTAAGTTCCAACAACTGTGTCCTATCTAAATTTGGTTTTGTTGATTTCTTTGTCTTTGGGGTACATGTTGTTTTCTTGCCTTTTATATGCCTCATAAATTTGTGTTGCATGCTAGACATCTTAAATGGGATAGTAGAAACTAAGGAAAATACATTAAAGTTAGGAAATGAGCATCTTTATTTCTGCTCAGTGTTTAGGATGATGGTTTGTGTTGGTCTAGCCAGGAGTTGGGCTGGGTTTGGGGTTTGTTGTTGCTATGGTTTTCCTTAGCACTGCAAGCTTCAGACTGGTTCAGTGTTATCTTGTATTTAGGGTGGGCCAGTTGGCCAGAGAGTCTTTCTCAGTGTCTGTTCCACCCTCAGCTGCAGGTCCTCCCTTTGTGCCGTGTCTCAGTGACAGTCTGTCCTTTGTGGCTCTCCCAGAAGTGCCCCACTGTGACTTTGACTCAATGCCTGTACTTGGGGAAGGGGAGCAGGACGTGCTCTGCAATGTTCCCACTATGTCTTAGTCTTAGGCTGAACCTAATCCCGACCCTGTGTCCCTTGGTCTCCTGGATGTGGCCTCAGATGTGCTTCTGCCCCTGCTGCAGTTGCCATTCTGGACCCGGATTGTACACCTGTCCTAACAAGGGTGGAACGTTTTGTTTCTCTTACCCCTGCACCCACCATGCAGTGGGTTTTCACAAATGCCTTAACGGTGACAGTTTCGTTCTCCCCTCTCCCCAGATTAAGGCCTTTGTTCCATAGGAGAGATGAAGGGTCTTGGTGGAGTTTTCGGCACCCCCAGAGCAGTTGGTCCCCCCCTCCCCCGCAACCTAATGCTGTTAGCCTGGTGAGGGGACGTGTTTTGATTACGCACCAGTATGAGTCCTCCAGTCTGGTACCCATGAGGGGCTTACACAGAAACCCCCTGTTGTTCCTGTGAGTGCCGGGGAGGTCTGGTGTAGGAGCAACTCAAAATGGCAGGAACAGCCTATATCTGTGGCCCTAGAGGCTTCCTGCTCTCACACCAGCTTGCACCCAACCTCTGCTGCTTTGTCAACCGTTCTAGCAAATTCTTTTCATGGTGTCTGGCTGCATCTGCCCCAGGTAAGCAAGCACTTGCATCTTGCATCTTGTCCCTGCCTGTGAACCTCTGTTTCTCCTCAGAGTTCTGGTAAATCAGTGGTCCTGTGACTTCAGTATTTTGTTGGATTCAAGAAGGGCCATGAATTGGTAGTTTTGTCTGTCTTTCTTCTTGTTGTAAAGGTGGCAGCAATACCCTTTCCAGCTGTCTACGACCATAAGTAGAAACTGGCATGGTATTAAGTTTTTGAAATCTATTCTTATTTTTGTGTAGATCCTATAGATCCAACAAAAAACCTGTTCACTTTTTGAATAGGTACATAAAGATAGTGTTTTTTTTTAAATGCTATAATGGCATTCTATCTTATGATTATGTGACAGTTTATTTATCCTTCTTTTTTCTGTTACTATGATGCTTCACACATTTCTTGTGTAAATTGCGAGTATTGGTTAGAGTATATCTCAGGGGACTTAATTGCTAGGTTTTATGACAAATGCATTTATATTTTGATTACAGATTGCTAACTCACTTCCCCAAATGGCTGTTCAAATTTATATTCCCACCAGCAATATATGAAAGTTTCTTTTAAAATTTTTACCGTATTCTTGCCAACAGTTAATATTATCAAACTTTAAAGTTTTTGCTAATCGGATAGAATAGGTATCTTGAATTTTTGATTTGCCATTCCTTAATTACTGGTGAGATTGGACAACTCTTCCAGATTTTTTTTTGGCCATTCTGTATTTTTTTCCACCAACCTGGGTGCTTTAAAAAGTACTTTTAATACACAGAATACCTCTGGAAAGATATGCAAAACATTAATATCAATACTGACCTTGAAGGAGGAAGCTGTGTGCTGGGGCAGGGCCAGATGGGGGACTTTTTTTAGGTATCACTTTCTGATTTAAAGAAATTCATGTGCATGTATTAACTATTTAAGTGAATAAATTACCATGTTAAAATAATTAGAACTGAGAATCAGTCAGTCCTAAGCACTACCATGAGTAGAATGATGGAGGGTTGGCACAAGAGTCACCACCTGGTGAGCCTGTGAGCAGGTATTTCAGGGAGCAGAAAATGCAACCAGGAGGAAGGACAGAATCAACAGTGAGGTCAAGGGAGCAGTTGCAGGGAAAGAACTAAGGGCCAGAGGCAGTCAGAGTCACTTCAGTCCCCAGGACAGATTCCAGCACCCCAGGTTCTCATGAGGTCTAGGCTTTTTTGCTTTTTGCTTTTTATTTCCTTCTTTCTTTTCTTTCCTCTTCTTTTTAGATCATTTTGTCCTCAAAATAAGTCCTACTCTGATTTGAGCCAGCTTGAGTTTCTCTTGCTTATGAGTTTAAGTACTGTGATTTGTACATTGCGCCAAGAGGCAGGACATTCCAGTGGTTGAGAGCAAGGCTCTGGCACCACTGTGCCTGGGTTCAAGTTCTGGCTCTGCCGCTTAATAGATGTGTCATTGTCATCTTGGTGAATAGTATTTTGTTGTTTTTATCCATTCTCCCATTGACGGGCCTTCCAGTTTTTGGGCTATTACAAATGGGCCTTCTGTGAACATTCTAGGCCATGTCTTTTGGTGAGCACATGTATTTTTGTTAGATAGAAATGTAGAAGCAGATTTCCTTGTTTAGTTTTGTACATACTGCCAAGCAATTTCTCAAAGTCATTTTACCAATTTACACCCCCCCAGCAGTGTATGAGAGTTCCAATTTTTCCACATTCTTGTCAGCACTTGGTATTGTCAGTCTTTTTCATGTTAGCATAGGGTTTATTGTGTTTTTAAAGAGTCGCTGGGGTAGGGAAGCTTACAAGGAGAAGCATTGTGAGAAGTGTTAGCAGTGCTCACCTAGACCTTGCTCAGGGGCCTGCAAACATTAGGAAATTGAGTATTTCTCATCTTCCAGGGAAGAGAGAGACTCCATCAGCAGGGAATGAGTTCCTATGAGAACTGCGTTGATAGTTGCAAATTAATAAATTGGCACCACTGTTTTATAGATCTATCTGCCTGAAGAACTTGGTTAACATGCACTCATCCTGACAGATTGGTTGGCTCACAGTCTGTTGATATAGTCAAGTGTTTAAACCTGTGCAGGTGAAAGCCAGACATCATTGTAAAGAGGGCCTTTCCTGCCACAGAACCCGTTCCACTGGCTGCAGGTTCTCTTTTCTCCTTACCTGCAATTTCTCTGTATAATATTATTCTTGTTTTGCAGATGAGGAAATATATATTTAAAGAGGTAAATAGTAGGGAAAAAAAGCTACATTTATTAAAAATACTGAATATGCTAATCATATCCTATTGATGATCTTAATTATCTCAATGATCCCATGAAACAGTTATTCTAATTTATTTTTTAACAATGTTTTTTAAAACCCTGAAGCTCTGAGAGGTTAAACAAGCTGCCAATGGCCTCAGCTGGAAAGTGGCAGAGCCTGAATTCCAACCTGCCTGCCCTTGTCCCCAGAGGTGCTCTGTTACCATGCCGCTCTCCTAAGCTCACATTCTTCTTCAAGCCCTCTCACCTCCTGCCACTGTAGGGCATCAGAGACTGGCCTGGGGGGTCACCCTTGAGGGCTCCTGGAGCTGCTGCTGAGTCTTGGTCTGAGGACCAGGGAACCTCTCAGGTGGGAAGAGTGAAAAATGGCAGCCGAGTGGATGCGGAGATTGAAAAACATTTGAAAGTGAGTCCAGAGGGAGTTCAAAACTGAAAAAGCCAGAAGTGGATACCATGGCCTGAGAGCCATGCCAGGAGCCTCGTGGCTGGGACCTTGGACTGATGTGTGAGAGCCAGTCCAGGAGGGAAGTTGATGGCCTTAAATATTTATGTCAAAAATACAGAAAGATCACAGATTAAAACAACCTATTTCACACCTCAAGGAATTAGGAAAAGAAGAACAAACCAAACCCAAAGCCAGCAAAAGAAAAGAAGTAGCAAAGCTCAGAGCAGAACTAAATGAAATGGAAACCAAAAAAAAAAAAAATCCACAAAACAAAAAGTTAGTTCTTTTAAAAAATAAACAAAATTAATAGACCTCTAGCTAGATAGACCAGAAATAGAAGAGAAAGGCCCCACATAAGCTCAATTAGAAATGAAAAAGGAGACATAACAACTGATACCCCGGAAATACAAGCTATCATCCATGACTACTATGAAAACCTCTACACACACAAATTAGAAAATCTAGAGGCAATGGATACAATTTTTGGAAACACATGACCTCCCAAGCTTGAGTCAGGAAGAAATAGAAATCCTGAACACGCAAATTATCAGTAATGAGATTGGAATAGTACTAAAAACTCTCCCAACAAATAAAATCTCCAGACCAAACAGATTTACAGCTGAATTCTACCAGACCTATGAAGAAGAAATGTACTGAAACTGTTCCATAACATTGAGAAGGAGGGAATCCCCCCTAACTCATTCTATGACACCAATATCACCCGATACCAAAGCCAGGAAAGGACACAACAAACAAAGAAAACTATAGACCAATATCCCTTATGAACATAGATGCACAAATCCTCAAAAAAAAAAAAAAAAAAAAAATACTAGCAAACCAAATTCAACAGCACATCAAAAAAATAATCCACCATGATCAAGTGGTATTCATCTAGGGATGCAAGGATAGTTCAATATACACAAATCAATGAATGTGATTTATCACATAAACAGAATTAAAAACAAAGACCATATGATCATCTCAACAGATGCGGAAAAAGCATTTCGTAAAATACAGCATCATTCATGATAAAAACCCTTAACAAACTAGGCCTAGAAAGAACATACCTCAAAATAATAAAAGCCATATATGACAATCCGTAGCCAACATCATACTAAATGGGGAAAAGCTGAAAACTTTCCCCTTAAGAACAAAACAAGGTCGCCCCCTGTCACCACTTCTATTCAACATAGTATTGGAAGTCCTATCCAGAGCAATCAGGCAAGAGAAAGAAATAAAGGGCATCTAAACTGGGAAAGAGGAAATCAGACTACCCTGTTTACTGACAATATGCTATTATACCTAGAAAACCCTAAAAACTCCATCAAAAGACTCCTAGAATTGATAAATAAATTCAATAAAATTTCAGATTACATAATTAATGTACACAAATCAATAGTATTTCTATATATTAATAACAGTCAAGCTGAGATTCAAATCAAGAACTTAATACCATTTACTGGAGCTGCAAAAAAAATAAAATACCTAGGAATATGCTTAACCAAGGAGGTGAAAGATCTCTATAAGGAGAACTACAAAATACTGATGAAAGAAACCAGAGATCCAAAACAATATAAAAAACTGGTATAAAAGTAGACAAATAGATCAATGGAACAGAATAGAGAACACAGAAATACAACCATATACCTACAACCCACTGATCTTCAACAAAGCATATGAAAACATATACTGGGAAAAGGATGCCCTATTCAATAGATGGTTCTGAGAAAACTGGATAACCACATGCAGAAGAATGAAACTGGATCCCCATCTCTCACCACATACAAAAATTAACTCAAGGTGGATCAAAGACTTAAATGTAAGACCTGAAACCATAAAAATTATGGAAGAAAATGTAGAAAAAACTCTTTTAGACATTGGCCCAGGCAAAGAATTTATGAGTAAGATGCCAAAAAGCAAATACAACAACATTTGCACAGCAAAGGAAATAATCAACAGAGTAAACAGACAACCTACAGAATGAGAGAAAATATTTGCAAACTATACATCCAACAAAGGGCTAATATCCAGAATCTACAAAGAACTCAAATATGTCAGCAAGAAAAAAATGAAATAACGCCATCAAAAAGTGGGCAAAAGACATGAATAGACTCTTCTCAACAAAAGATAGACAAATGGCCAAAAAACACATGAATAAATGCTCAACTTCACCAATTATCAGGGAAATGCAAATTAAAACAACTATGAGATACCACCTTACCCCTATCATAAGTGCCATTAATAAAAAGTCAAAAAATAATAAATGTTGTCATGGTTGTGGTGAAAAGGAAACACTTACACTCTGTTGGTGAGAATGTAAACTTGTACAACCACTGTGGAAAGCAGTATGGAAATTTCTCAAAGAACTAAAAGTAGACCTACTATTTGATCCAGAAATTCCACTACTTGGGTATCTACCCAAAGGAAAAGAAGTCATTTTATTCAAAAGACACTTGTGCCCAAATGTTTATTGTACCCCAATTCACAACAACAAAGATATGGATCACCCTAAGTGCCCATCAACTGATGAGTGGATAAAGAAAATGTGGTGTGTGTATCTGTGTGTGTGTGTGTGTGTGTATACATATATATGCACACACACAGACACACACACACACACACACACATATACATGCCATGGAGTACTACTTGGCCATAAAAAGGAATAAAATAATGTCTTTTTCAGCAACTTGGATGGGACTGGAGACCATTATCCTAAGTGAAGTATCTCAGGAATGGAAAAACAGATACCACATATTCTCACTTATAAGTGGAAGCTAAACAAAAGATACATATGATTATAAAGAGCAGTAATGGACATTGGAAACTAAGAAAGGGGAAGGGTGGGAGCAGGTGAGGGATAAACGTCTACCTATTGAATACAATGTACACTATTCTGGTGACGGGTACACTGAAAGCCCTGACTTCAGCATGATACGATTCACCACATAACAAAAAACATTGTCCCCACTAAATTTTTTGAAATAATAAAAAAAAATGGAGATAAGAAAGAACTCAAGGACAAGTTTTACCATTATCTCTATCAAATCTCAACTCAGAAAAATAAAAAACAAAAAACAGAATTCATCACATACTAACTGTGCAGCCTTGGCAAAATGAAACAAGTGTCTACCTGTCAGGGTTATTATAAAGATCAGCGCCACCAGCACAGGGCCTGGTGCCTATGAGATACTCACTAAGTGACTGCCATTGGTGTTATGCTGGGCCTGGCTCTGGCAGGAGTGCACAGGGCCCTCTGGGCAGGTCATGGGTCAAAGGAGAGGCCATGTGTCAAACACATGGCATTGTGCCTGGCCGTAGGAAGAATCCAGTGCTTCTGGAAATCAAAATAGAGGTGGCCTCTGAGGATGGGGTGGGTCATGGACTGGGGAGATGCATGAGAGGAAATTCTTGGTGATGGAATGTTCTGGATCATGACCTGGTGTGGGAAAAATCATGGAGCTGTGCACTTAAAATTAGTGCACTTTATGTAGGTATTGTATGTATGTTACATCTCCATTTTAAAAAAGAAACTTAGCCTTCTTTTTTTCACCTGTTGGACAGACAAAGATTTCCATCAGCTTGGGCACCATGACTTTATCCCAGGAAGGGAAGTGTGGCATCAGAACAGAGGGGATTCCACTGCCAGCTCAGTCCCTGGGACGGTCCTCCCCTCCTGAGCCGATGGAAATCCTGTCCAGGGCCAACAAAATCACAGCACCACGCATGGAGGGCAGAGTATAAGCCTTCTGCTTTCCAATAGGTCGCAGAAAGAACAAGTTGAGAAAAGGTGTTAGCTTCACATTCATAAGGCGCCATGCTGGGTTTGCCAGTGAAAGAAAACCCAATTGCTCAGCCAGACTTTGAAAAATATTATTTGGTCCCTGAATAAAAACAGATGCTGTTTCCTGTTACAGAAATGAGCTATAGCTCTTCCAGCACACACCAGCAGCCCGTGCGTTCATTTTCCCTCCAGGATCAGATCCGCAAGGCAAAAGCAAATGGAAAGAATTCCAGCTTCGTCATCTTCTCCGTCGTTTGCCTCATGAGAAGTGGGCAGGGAAGATTTTTTTCCCCGCTGAGCTATATTTCATTATTGTTTCCCTTCCCTTCGCCATTGCAGTGGGAAATACAAAGACTGTGCCTTCTTGGATCCTCTGTGGTACGTTCTGGGAAGGCTGCAAAGCCCGCAGGCTCTGTTCAGGGAAGGGCTCTCTTTGTCCGTGTGTTGGGGTCTGGACTGAGGCTGACTGATCGTACCTCAGCTCCCACTAATCTAATTTTTCCAGCTTTGGAAAGTGGCATTTGCTTCTTTGCCCAGGGAAACAATCATTGATGCTGGCAATACAGAAGAACATTTGCCAACTTAAGACTTTCAGTTGCCTGAAAACCTTACCATCAGCCCTTGGCTAAATGGTGAGGCAGACAGAGTTTATCTGGCAGTACTTCAACTGTCCGTTGCCTCTTGGTTCTCTGGAATTGCAGCCCTCCTCCCAGCTCCCAGGGTGCCCCACCCCACCTCACCCCACCTTCAATGCGCATGGGCACGCACTCTGTGTCTTCCGTTTCGTGGACTCAGTTGCACCTTCTAAAGAGTTTTCACCCAGAATTATATTTCTTTGACATCTTAATAAGCTGCCCTATAATGATCCCCAGGACAATAATAAGATTCTGTTTGGGCAGCTTGGGCTATTATTTTGCCTTCGTTTATGAGGAATTAGACCTGAGGTAACTGTTGGTCTTTTAGGATGTTGCTGAGGATGTGCTATTCCCCAGTTAGCATCAGGGGGACCTCATGCACCATGCTTGGCTTTCACATTCTCCAGCAGAGAGTTTACAAGAGATTCATGGGGGCTCTCTGGCAGCTGGGAGAGAGCAAGGTCCCAAAGGAAACCCTCCACATGGAGGGGCGGTGGAGAGGGCTGCCACGCTCCCCGAGCCCGGACGTTCAGACAGAGTGGTGCACTGGCGGTGCAGGGCTCATCCGAGAAGGCTCCAGCTCACGCCAGCGCTCGGCTCAGGAGAACTTGAGTGCTACTCTAAAGTCACCAGCTACAAAGTGCAGTGTGCAGGACAAGCCTCTGCAGCCTTGCTGTCCAGTAGGATGTGCTGCGACGATGGAACTGCTCTATCTGCTCTGGGCAATGCAGTGGCCCTCACACTTGAGATGCCTGAAATGCCTGTTGAGCACCTGAAGCATGGCTTGTGCAAATACATGACTGAATTTTAATTTTATTTATTTTCCATTAATTTATAGTTACACTTAAATAGCCACATGTGCCTGATGGTTGTTCTTGGGCACTACAGCTTTGGAGACTGGAAAGAAAATAATCTGGACTTCTATTTATATTCATTTTCAACCAAAAAATAAAGAAATTAACTTCACCAATAGTAATATTCAGAGTGACACTGGGACTCTTACTGTGTTTTCATCTTGGTGGTCACTGTCCTGAGGAGAAGTCCCCAACCACAAGGGGACAGTGCCACCTTAGTGACTTTTTCCAGGATCTTGTACATAGGTTAGATGTGTCTGTTTTACTGGATTTACAAATTATCTGATTGTAACAAAAACTAATCCTTGCAAGGGCTATGCTGACTTAAAAAGAATCATACACAAAGTTGCAGACTGATGATCTTTATGATAACGCAAACCCATGCAAACTACAAGGAGATGGCAAAGATGGCATTTCTACTCTTTGCACAAATTTTCATTGGCAACTCCACAGGTTTTTTTTTTTGTTGTTGTTGAGACAGAATCTCACTCTGTTGCCCAGGCTAGAGTGAGTGCCGTGGCGTCAGCTTAGCTCACAGCAACCTCAGACTCCTCGGCTTAAGCGATCCTCCTGCCTCAGCCTCCTGAGTAGCTGGGACTACAGGCATGCGCCACTATGCCTGGCTAATTTTTTCTATATAGATTTTTAGTTGTCCATATAATTTCTTTCTATTTTTAGTAGAGACGGGGTCTCGCTCTTGCTCAGGCTGGTCTCGAACTCCTGACCTCAAGCAATCCACCCGCCTCGGCCTCCCAGAGTGCTAGGATTATAGGCGTGAGCCACCGCACCCGGCCAACTCCACAGGTTTAAACAGTGATGACCTGCTCAAATCTGACAAGAAGGCCAGCAAATTCAAAATGATCATGACTACTTGAATTCTGGATTTACACGCCCAATTGTTAAGAGACCCACACCCTAAGTATATGTTGTGTCTTGAAACATTAGGTAATAATAGTATGACATCAAGATAAGAAAGACACTTAAGGACAAACACTTGAAAATGAAGGCAAATTGTGGCCATTTTAAAGATCCTAAATACAGTACATTATAAAAATGCACTAAATGTGTGATCAATTTCCAGATCCCTCCTTTGCGTTTTCTAACTTAGTAGCAATTTTAGTCAAATACCATCGAGGAAACGCTTCCAACTGTGGTTCAGATAGCTGAAAGCCGAAGAGAATAATTGTGTGGCAAATGAAAGTGCCTCCTCTGTCATACAACGCTCTCGGGACACACGGCGAGAACATTGCTGCAGACTGAAGGAAGTGGGTTACACACTTGACACCATGTGGGAGATTCGCAACACAGTCGGAGCAAAGTATAGATGTTCCTTTTTTAACTTCTTATTTTAAAATAATTTCAGATTTACAGGAAATTGCAGAACTAGCACAGAGAGTTCCCAGACTCTTCAGCCAGCCCCCCTAATGTGGACACTTACATAACCACAGCACGATTATTTAAGACAGGAGATTAACACGGACACGATACTGTTAACTAATCTTCAGACTTTGCCAGAATTTCCTCCAGTTTCCTGCTCGTGGCCTTTTCCTGCGGGATCCCACGTTATGTTTTGCTGTGGGGCCTCCTCAGACTTCTGCAATCTGGGACAGCCCCTAAGTCTCTCTTCATCTTTCCTGACCGTGGCACTTTGGAAGAGTACGGAGAGGTTATTTTTCAGGATGTCTCTCACTTTCTCTTTGTCTGACTTTTTTCTCAGGAATAGACTGAGTTGGTGCGACTCTGGCAGGAAGACCATGGAGGAGACGTTGGGTCCTTCTGAGCCCCTCGCACCAGGGTGTCCTTGGGGTCACTCTGTCTCGTAACTGGTGATGTTAACTTTGGTCTCCAGGGTAAGGGCCTGTCTGCCCAGTTTCTCTGTAAAGTTACTGTTTTTCCTTTTGTAATTAATAAGTATCTTGCGGGGAGAGACTTTGAGACTGCAAGTATCTTGTTTCTAATCAAGGCATATGTGTATCCCATGTGTCCTGACTCATGGTATTTGCTGTGTTGTTTCAAATACAAAATTTTAAAAAGATCTATTTCTCCCCTGTGAGTCTAAAGAAAGATGTGTCATAGAACATATGTTCTTAACAGTAAATGACTTATTTATTAAAATAATAAATTTTTTGATGGAAAAACTGTCAACCTCATGGACTGAAGTTTAAAAAAAGAATGGAGCTGGGGTAAGATTACAGTTAATACAACATATGGGAAACTCATACATCATATCCTGCATAAAGTTACAACTAGAAGTTGGCCAGGTGCTACAGATCACCAGTAGGGTCGTGTTGATTTAAAGATAAAAAGCAGACATTAAAATATAAAATCTTTATAATACTTTCTAATGAAGTGGGGGTGACATGAAAATATTTCATGCCACACGAATTATTCTGGTTAAATTGTAGCAAGGTAGTTAAAAGTGTTGAACTTAAAGATGAATGATACAGTTTTCTTTAAAAAGAAAATAGTTGTTCAAAATTTGTGACCTATCGTTGGAAAAACAAATGGCTGTCAAAAACATGCTTCTTGGCAAATACTAAAAAAATCACAAAAAAACACTGTTCATTTGAATCTTCAAGATAAAAGTGACTTTAAAAAATGAATAAGAAAGTAGTATCTTTGGAAAGAAAATTCAGAGAAATTTTTGAAAGCAGATGGGCTAAAATTTTTATTGTCACCAAAAATAATGTATGTCACCTATTAAAATGCTCCTGTCTGTATACATAAAAAATAGAGACATTATTTTCTATTTTATTTAACAATCTTCCCAAGAATAGTGTGTTGTAATTCCTTTTGTTAAAAAAATACAGACCTGTGTTGCTTAACAGTCGGGATGCATTCTGAGAAATGTATCTTTAAGCAATTTCCTCACTGTGTGAACATCATAGAGTGCACTTGCACAAGCCCGGATGATACAGCCCACTGCATACCCAGGCTGTGTGGTGTGGCCTATTGCTCCTAGGCTACACACCCGCATAGCTTGTTACCGTACTGAATGCTGTGGACAGCTATGACACAGTGGGAAGTATTTGTGTATCTAAACATAGAAAATTGCAGTAAAAATACTGTATTATAACCTTATGGGACCATTGTTGTATATGTGGTCTATTGTTGACTGAAACATCATTATGTGGTGCATGACTGTATTAAAACATAAGGCTTTCTGATTAATTTGCAAGAACAGCTAATTGGCATCAGGGAAGATGGAAATTTACCAGCTGAGTTTCAACAAAAAATGTTTACATAATTGGAAGATGAGAATGAAACGTGAATAACAGGTTTCAGTAAGTCACTTATTCGTTACTATCTGGGTCTGTGTTTCTTTGAGAAATACTCCTTTTCATAAGTTTGACAGCCATTAAAATCAAGTACCTAAATCAACTGAACTTAGATCTTCAAATGCTGTATTAGAAAACATTAAAGTAAGATTCTCAAAAATAATGAGCTATGTTCAATCACATTACACGCCACTAAAAATATTATAAGCAATAGTACTATTTTAGTGAGCACAAGAAGATTTTTTGGTATGATAATTAAATTAAAAAACAAAATTATTTGAGTAACATTTGTAATATTTAAATCATACTTTAATCATTTTATTTTTGTATATGTTTTATAATATACATAATATGTTAGCATGGTAGTACATACATAGAGAGTTTATAAACATATTTACACATTGGGTTTGCTCACATATTTTCACTGATAGGGATATAAGATCAAAAATGTTTATAGACCACTGCATTGAAGGTGGTAAACCAAATACTATCTGACTGTATTGCAGAGTGAATTTTTTATGTGCATTATCTCATTTAATTCTTGCAACAGTGAGAGGCAGGTTGTGCCTAGTTTTGAGTTCAGGAAACCTGAGACTGAGAGAAGTTGAGAAATATACTTGTGGTTTAAAAGCAGTAGGGGTTTGCCAGCACTGGAAACCAGACCCTGGGACTCTTCCTCCTACATCGTTCTGACTCAGGATGGAAACTATCCTTAGGGCTTCACTGACATTCTAAAATGGACTTTCCCCCTCAACATGGTGGTGGAAACTGTAAAATCATCATTAATGCTTAAAGGAATATTTAAGCATTGTTAATGCCTTCATGTGCTGAGTGTCCAATAGACAGAAGTTGAACTTGGGATTTGCATAAGCATAGCTCATAAATGTACATCAACCCATAAACGGTGTACAAACCACCTTACTGTGAGCTTTCCCTAGAGAAGCAAGACCATTCTTATTTGTATGTGGAGTAGTTCATTATTAATTTTAATTATGGCTTGCATTTGCAGAGCACCTTCACATATGTTGGTTCATCCCACCATCACAAGAACCCTTAGATGGAGGGTCACTTACCTTCATTTTACAGAGGAGGAAACCCAGGCAGCCCCGGAGCCAGGCCACCCATAGAGCTCTCTGCCTCGGATCCCATCCCTGCCCACTGGAGCGTGTGCTTCTCCTAACCCAGGCATAGCAGAATCCCTCAGTTACTTCTCCTGCCAGTCTGCAAGGCTACTTTAGAGAACACCTTTTTGAATGTAGTAAATTTGATCCCAGAGTACTCTCAGCATGCAAGTGTACTTTGGAAAGATGGTAACTATTATCACCCATTTATACCTAAGTATTATTTAACCTATTAGGTTGCTTTCCAAATGGTCAAAGGAATGAAATTTTGTGCCAGAGAAAATGGGACATGAGCTACGCCTGTTTCCTGTGGGCAGAGAGGGGAAGTGGGCCTGGACTGGGGGTGCTGTGGGAATATGTAGGGTACAGCGGGGGTTAAGATTCAAAAAGTACTGTTGGTATTTACGCCAACCAAATGAGGGAGGAAAACAGGAGAGTCCTAGCCTGCATTTCACAGATGAATTAACTGAGGCGCAGAAGGGAAATGATACGACTTTCTCGAGGTCACACAACTCCCAAGCAGTCCCTCTGAAACACATGCTGAGTCTACTTTTTCTTTTTTATTTCTGTCGCTAATACTTCATTCCAGTGGTTCTTTCCAGGGGTGGTTCTGCCTCCTAGAGGCCATTTGGGTCTATGTGAGGACCTTCTTGGCTGTCTCAGTGATTGCGGCACTGGTGTCTAGGGGCAGGGGCGAGGGATGAGAAGGTTCTGGGTGGTGCAGGACATCCCCACCCAGGAAGGATTGTCTTGTGCCTGGCTAGTGTTCCAGTGACCAGCTGGACATTCACGCAGAACGGCTTTACCATGTGTTTGCGATTATCTGGGCCTAGTGAATGGAGCTGCAGTCCAAGTCCAGAGACAGACAATGTGGGGTGCTCAGGTCACCCCTGCTCCACATTTCATAGCTGGGGTCCAGACCCTCCCTGTGAAAAGGTGCCAGGGCCCCAACTTCCCAGGGGAAATGAATGGCGCTCTCTCCTCAGATTCTCAGGGGTGCCTTTGGACTGCCTCCGCTTTGGAAGGGTTTGTTTTTTATCTCTCTGCCCACATGCGAAAGCACTTATTAAAAGACTGTCATGGTGTCTCGGGAAGTTTTGTGATCAGATGTACCTGGCTCAAATCTTGGTTCTCCCATGTTCTTGGGCAAGTCACCAAACTTCTCTGGACCTTGGTTTCTTTATTTATAAAATGGAGTAAAATACCTGTTTCATTTGGCCATTCAGAAAGTTAAATGAGGTGTGAGTGTGACAGCGCGTGGGCCCATTTCCATTCTATTCCGTTCCCTTTCTTTCTTTCCTTATCCCTTCTTTCTCATGAAGGAGGATTTCAGTTTGCTTCCTGTAACTTAACTCATATTTCAACAGGAAGAGCATATTTAGCTTTGAGAATACCTTTCTGTAGCTGTCCTAGTTGAAAGTAAACACAAATGAATAAACAAGTCCCACCATTCTGAGCATTTCAGGGGGTCGGACAGCTTTGAGATTCTAATATAAGCACAGACATACCTGCCCAGGCACACAAGCTCAGCTCTGTCCAGGAAGGCAGGTGTCCATTTGCCGCCCTATCCAGACCTGGGAAGGCTGCCCCAGGACTAGAGGGGAACCTGGCACCCAGGGCCCAGAGAGAAGAGGGTTTGGGTGCCTGGTGTGAACGTGAAGCTTGGAGAGACAGGCTGCAGCCCCGCGCCTTGCCCAGACGGCTAAGGGCTTTTCAACGTCATCTGCAAACCCATGCTTGGCTGGCCTCATCCTCCTGCCACTCCTCTGCTCCTGAAGTCTCTCCTGAAGCTGCAAACTCTGCCAAAGCGGATGATGGTGCCAGGGACGCCTGTTTGAGTCAAGGATGTGTGAGCAGCTGTCACCTCTCTTGGCAGTTTTGTCACTAAAAGACCTCATTGACTCGAGCGTTTGAAGATGACTAAATGGAATTATTAACTTCGGGGATTTCCAGTTTTGTCTGTTAGACCACGACCAAAGAAAGTCATGCCAATGAAAAGCCACATGCTTGAGATTTTACCACCTAAAAAAATGACTTTTAGGCAGAAGTCATGATGTGCTTTTCAAGAAATGGTTGTGTGATGTTGTCCAAGCAGCAGGGCATCTGTTAAGTGAACATTGGACGGCAGTGGCTTGGCATAGGTCCCGATGCAGAAACAAAAGGAAACATGCCGTAACATTAACAAAGCACTGGCATAGCCCCAAAAGTACCTGATTCTCCGATTGGAAGTAACCCTAAGGTGTGGTCAAGAATCTATAATGGTTTTTCAAGATCTCTCCAGTGAAAGAACTTGAGGGCTGTGGTCAACTTTGAGCTTTGACTCTGAGTAAAATGACTCAGAGTCCTTGTTCCTCTTCCATCTCGCGCCTTGCTGTCATCGCGGCAGGTCTCGTTAAGAAACTCAACAAACTCCAGGCAGCATAAATACAAAGAACTCATGCCCAGGCATGTCCCAGTCAAGCTGCCCAAACCAAATCCTGTAGTAGGGTGGGCAGGGCACTTGGTGTGCCAGAGGGGCTTGGTCTCCGAGGGATCCCTGAGGGTCCTGTGGTTTGTGTGGGGCTTTCGGAATATGAAAGTCAGCAAAGCGCTGCCTTGTCCATGATGTGATCATTTCTTGTTTATTTGTTCCTGCCTCTCTACACCGGCGGCATTAGAGCCCCAGAAGGGCAACTTGTTTTAATTAGAATTTCATGCAACTGAGAATTTAATGAGGTGGCCGGGACCTCATATATTATATGTATAATTAATATACAAAAATGAGTAACCTTCATTTATACCAACTACAAACAGGAGATCTGGTCTCATAAACGGCACCGTCTGCAATAACAATAACTACTACTACTGCTGCTCCTGCAAAATGCTGCAGGATGTAGAAGAACAAACAAATGGAAACCGCAGAATGTTCATGGGTAGGAATCCATCTCATCCTGAAGATATCGATTCTCTGTCATTAAGTTACAAATTAAACTTGATCCCATTTAAAACACCAGCAGTGGCAGGGCGCGGTGGCTCACGTCTGTAATCCTAGCACTCTGGGAGGCCGAGGCGGGTGGATTGCTCGAGGTCAGGAGTTCGAGACCAGCCTGAGCAAGAGCGAGACCCTGTCTCTACTAAAAATAGAAAGAAATTATATGGACAACTAAAAATCTATATAGAAAAAATTAGCCGGGCATAGTGGCGCATGCCTGTAGTCCCAGCTACTCGGGAGGCTGAGGCAGCAGGATCGCTTAAGCCGAGGAGTCTGAGGTTGCTGTGAGCTAAGCTGACGCCACGGCACTCACTCTAGCCTGGGCAACAAAGTGAGACTCTGTCTCAACAAAAATAAATAAATAAATAAATAAAACACCAGCAGTATTGAGGATTTTAAAAAACGAGACAAATAAATTATAAAGCTTTAAGATCTGTACATATGAAATTTACACACACTGTCTCTGGAAAGACGCAGGAGACACCGGTGACACTGGCTGCTTCCTGGGCAGGAAATGGGGGGCGGGGTGGGGGATAGAGATGGGAGGTTTATTTCACTGTGATATTTTTTCATTTGGAACTATATGAACATGTAATTTTTGAAAACAAGAAAATCATTTAAAATAGTAGTACTGACAGACATTAAACAATCAAGAGAACCCAGGAAAACAGAAACAATAAAGTTTCCCACATAGTAAGGCATACTATAATGTGGTATTAGTTCATGAATAGATGTATGGAACCATCTAGGAAGTCCAGAAAACAGATACAATGTTATTACATAATACAGGGGTGTTTTAAATCAGGGATAAGTGTTGGATTTCAGCTATTCACATTTACCAAAGTAAATTCTGTAGGGATGAAAAATTTTTTTTTTTTTTTATTTTTTATTTTTTTGAGACAGAGTCTCACTTTGTTGCCCAGGCTAGAGTGAGTTCCGTGGCGTCAGCCTAGCTCACAGCAACCTCAAACTCCTGGGCTTAAGCGATCCTACTGCCTCAGCCTCCCGAGTAGCTGGGACTACAGGCATGCGCCACCATGCCCGGCTAATTTTTTCTATATATATTTTTAGCTGTCCATATAATTTCTTTCTATTCTTAGTAGAGATGGGGTCTCACTCTTGCTCAGGCTGGTCTCGAACTCCTGAGCTCAAAGGATCCGCCCACCTTGGCCTCCCAGAGTGCTAGGATTACAGGCGTGAGCCACCGCGCCCGGCCGGGATAAAAAATTGAAACATGAAAAATGAAACCTTAAAAGTAATAGGACAAAAATGGGAGAATTATCAAATAACCTCTGATTTGGGAAGACCTTTTAAATTCTGACACAAAATCTGTAAGCCAGAAAAGATTGATAAATTCGACCTACTTCTGCCTCCAACCTAAGGTATTATTGGATGGCAAACATCACCATAAACAAAATCAAATGATAATCAATAAAACTTCATGTACCTGAAGTCAGAGAAAAATGTAAAATATCTAATAATAGTTCCTAAAAATCATTATTAAAAAAGGCCAACAGGCCGGGCGTGGTGGCTCACGCCTGTAATCCTAGCCCTCTGGGAGGCCGAGGTGGGCGGATCCTTTGAGCTCAGGAGTTCGAGACCAGCCTGAGCAAGAGCGAGACCCCATCTCTACTAAGAATAGAAAGAAATTATATGGACAGCTAAAAATATATATAGAAAAAATTAGCCGGGCATGGTGATGCATGCCTGTAGTCCCAGCTACTCGGGAGGCTGAGACAGGAGGATCGCTTGAGCTCAGGAGTTTGAGGTTGCTGTGAGCTAGGCTGACGCCACGGCACTCACTCTAGCCTGGGCAACAGAGTCAGACTCTGTCTCAAAAAAAAAAAAAAAAGGCCAAGAACTTTATAGAAAGGTGGGAAAAGTATATGAAGAGAAAAACATATATTATTATAACCAGTTCCTTGGTGCTCAAACTCACTCATAATAAGAATGCAAAATAAAAAAAATAGTGAGATACCATTTCTTTTGCTTATCAGATTGGCAAGGATTATTACAAAGAAAGTTTGTTACCACATTGTTTTTGTAAAGGTGGGAGGAAATGGGCAGTTTATACTTGGCTGCTGGGAGTGTAAATAGGTAAAAAGCTCTATGGAGGGACATTTGATGATAGTTAACGAAATTTAATATGCTTGAAGCCTTCAATCCAGCAATTTTTGGTATTTATTCGATGGATATACTGCTACATGTGCAAAGCAACTCCTGTGAAACTCTGTTGCATTGAGTCCGAGGTTGTTAGTAAAAGCAAAATAATGGAAATAATTTAACATCTATTAGTGGGGCTGGTTAAACAAATATTGGTACAACCGCACGATAAAATACTATAAAACCAGGCCGGGCGCGGTGGCTCACGCCTGTAATCCTAGCACTCTGGGAGGCCGAGGCGGGTGGATTGCTCAAGGTCAGGAGTTCGAGACCAGCCTGAGCGAGACCCCGTCTCTACTAAAAATAGAAAGACATTATATGGACACCTAAAAATCTATATAGAAAAAATTAGCCGGGCATAGTGGCGCATGCCTGTAGTCCCAGCTACTCGGGAGGCTGAGGCAGTAGGATCGCTTAAGCCCAGGAGTTTGAGGTTGCTGTGAGCTAAGCTGACGCCACGGCACTCACTCTAGCCTGGGCAACAAAGTGAGACTCTGTCTCAACAAAAAAAAAAAAAAAAAAAAAATACTATAAAACCATTTCCGAGAAGGAGAATGCTCTGTGCCTGCTGAAATGGAAACAACTTCTGATATATAAAGTAAAAAATTAAAAGCAACAAAAAGCAATGTGAACTATGTTTAGTATACTCTCACTTGTGTAAAATGTATAAGAGTTTATGTATATGTATGTGTATGTATATGACGTATATTTTACACAGATAGTGCATAACATGATACTTGCACTGTCAAGAAACTAGTCAGAGTGCTTGAGAAGAAATGAGTACCCAAGGAACGGAGGTGGGTGCCAGAGCATATATTATATATTCAAAAAATGACAAAAAAATAATAAAATAATTTGAAATTTTAAAATTTATTCTTTCAACAGCTTTTACTTAGCAGCTCCATTGCTGAGCCTGTGTGAGATGATGGGATAAAACAGCGAGCAAGACAGACCCGGTTTAAGCAAAACTAAGACTGAGAGATCAAACCAAGAACGAAGCCTGGGCAGGACAGTCTCTCCCCCCAGCTGGGTGCTGGAGCCCACACAGCATCGTGGCTCTGGGGCCGAGGTTCCGGAGAGGGGACTGGAGAACACTAAGAGCCCCAAGCCCGTGAACTGTCCTGGTCTGTTTTAGGAAAGCAACAGCTCTGAGGCTTGGGTGGCGGATTCTGTGCTCCCTGCTGGGTGGCAGTGGGCTGCTGAGGGCCTCTTGGTCCCTGTGGTCCTCACTCGGGGATTGTGGCATCCACACCACCCTGCTGCCAGCACCCAGGGCCATGCATGCGCTGCCATGGCATCTCTGTCCTCAGAGAGCTTAGACTCTGGGATCTGGTGAAAGAGAAGCCCATACTTTTAACAGCATGGGAGGACAAAAGGTAGCCCCGGCTGAAGGAGTCAGCGCTTTCCCGACGTCCTTGATGACTGGAGTTTGTCTGGAGCAACACGGCAGGGCTGGGAGAAGGTTGTGCCAACCACTAGAATATTCTGCTCAGCAGAAACGCTTTCCTTGCATGCATCGACTGCTTATTTGCAAAGAAGGGAACAAAGTGTCCTAACAACACATAATTTCATCTGGCTCTGGGGCCTTGGGGCCACCATTAGAAACCAGTTATGGTTCTATGGGTGTGGTGATAAAGTCCAGTAGCCGAAAGACTGAGTAAGGAAACACTGGCCAGGAAACGGGGGTCTCCTGCCACAGCGTTCCCCACTGACACCTCCGGGAGTGGCCTTCCGCCTGGCCTCCCTTGGCTGACAGTAACGGAGGCGCAGATTCCTGACACTGCCAGAATGACCAGCACCCCGCAAGGTAAGCCAGCTTCGGTTCGTTTGTTTTAAAAGTGCTGAATCTCAGCTCCTGGCGCTAGACTTGCGCATCTGGGCTGTGGTTGCTGAGGCCTGGTTTCAAGCGGAAGGATGAAGTCCTCACCCTGGCGCTGGCCTTGGTGCTTGGACAGCTCACACACGCATGGTTCAGTGCCTGCTCCCTAAGGAGCTCGAACCTCTTTTGACCCTCTCTCTTTGAGTCTCCAGTGTGGAATATTGTTCATGACGTTCCCCTCACAGATATGGATGAGCTGAGTCTGTGCACCGTCTCTGCCGGCCCTGCAGCTTCAGCAGCAACACGCACAAAAGCAGTTGTGACGGTTCCTTCTGTGTCTCAACTCGGCTGGGCCCAGTTGTAACGTCAAACATTATTCTGGGTGTTTCTGTGAGGACCTTTTTGGGTAAGATTCAATCTGTGGACTTTGAGGAAAGCAGACTGCCCACCCTAGTATGGGTGGGCCTCAGCCAATCAGGTGAAGGAATGGCACAAAGACTGACCCCCCACAAGCAAGAGGGGACCCTGCAGCAGACGCCTTCGGACACAAACCGCAACCTCGGCTCTGCCCCACGTCTCCAGCCTGCTGGCCCGCCCTGCGGAGTGTGAATTTGCCTCCGTAATCGCCTGACCCAGTTCCTTACACACCTATCCTAGTGGCTCTGTTTTTTTGTTTGTGTGTTTATTTTTGGAGAACCTGACTAGTGCATGGGGTTTACCCACTGGGCTCTCTGACAGATAGTATCACGGCAAGAGGCAGTTTTATTAGTTTTCCTTCCAAATATTCAATGTGTACCTATGCTCAAAACCCTTAATTCACATCTCTGCATCATTCTAATTGAGGATGGGGTAAGGTTTACAGGGAAAAATCCATGTAGACTGTAATTTTGAGAAGGACTTCGTGTCTGAGGAGGGATTTCTGTGTAGTGAAATTTAGCCAGTTGCTGTTCATACCTGAAAGTTTCTTCTCTGCCAAATGCTCCTAGTGTTCTGACCGTTCTGGCCTCTGTTTTCTCAACTTCTCCCTCTTCTGTTTTCCCAACCTCAAACCTCTCATCATCTCCATCGTTTCTTCTTTAATCAGGTGGCAGGTGGCCTTTACAAAGCTCTTGGGCTCCTTGTATGTCACAGTCCCCCAGCCCCCAGCCCCAGGGCAAGGAACCTCGAGAGGTTTGTGACGCAGGTAATTCTCTCACAAGCAGACATATTTTTGTAACGTTATTCAATACGCCACGTCCTGCGGGGCACTGTCCATCGATTCTTGTTGGGAAGACTTTAGTTTCAAAAATATTGTAAAGGAAAAAGGACTAGTCAATTTCATTGCTTTGTGATACTTCTGTGTCCTTGTGAGTAAAAAGGGAGGAAGGGGCTTTGTTTCTGTGTACCCTGTAGTCACAAACGTGTAAATGGGTCAGTTTTGACTTAGGAACAAATATTGCTCTAGGAAATGACTAAATAGCGTTCCAGAAACAACCAGCTACGGATCCTTTGGGCAAGCTGGTCATCTTCCTAGTCATCTAATGGAGCTCTTGAAACGTGGCTCTCACGGTGGGACAGGGAATGACACACAAACAAGATCAACACATGCTGGGACATCTCTAGCATGGAGTTACACAACAACGTGTGGTGGGCTCGCTCCCCTCGGGGCAGAGTGTGGCCGTGCAGACAGCTCCGGAGCACAACTGTGGGAGCCCCTGCCGCGTCACTCACTCCAAAGCAGGCTCTGAAGCCAGTCTGGGCTGCCACCTCCTGCTCCCGGCCTTGATCAAACCTCTCTGCCACCTCATTTATCTCGTCTGCAAAATGGGATTGAAAACCCACTGGAAAGGCAGAGAGCAAAGCCAGTTGTCACCTGGGGCAAACCTGTGTGGGTCACACGGGTCTCTGCCACGTGACATTGCTTTGATGGGATGGTGTCATCGCATTCTGGGGTTCCACCTCAGTCTTGCAGGCTCAGACATCAGTAGCTGGTGCAGAGGATCGCTCAGGCACCGAGGAACTGATACTGAATGAGCTCACAGGAGTCTGAGGTAAACGCGCTAATTTACAGCAAGAACTGTAACCAGGTGCACACGATGGAAGTGGTTGGGAACATATATCCCCCCTTAAAGGCACACCCACTCGTGGTGCCAAATGCTGTTGGAGTGGGTGGGAGCGGGTGGATGCAGCTGGCTGGAAGACGGGCCGAGGTGGGACCGAGGTGATGGCGGGGGACCGTCTGTGAGAGGGACACTTCCACTCTCCCTCTCCCCAACTCCTGTGGCCTGCATGAGTTTGGATGCCCCTGGGGACCACAGCCACTACTAGGATGCATCAAGGCAAGTGAGACCACGGACTTGGAAATGACAACCAGCAACACCAAACTGGAAAGCCCTCCATGATACCAAGTAATCTGCGTAAAGGTAGCTACAACGGTCTTCATCTGCTTCTCCTCTTCTTGCAAACCAAGTGTTTCCTCAAGGATCAATGTTAAAGAAAAGTAATACATGTTTCTTATGCAATGCTGTTATCTTTCCTCTCATGTTGTGAAATAAATTATGCATATAAAAATATATAAAATTTACATATACTGTTTAAAGGAAAAGAATAAAAGCAAACACCCGCATGTCTAGCACCCAGGTGACGACCTACCTGTTGGCACCTGCATCCTGCCCCTCCTCAGGAAGGCATCGCCCCGCAGTGTGCGACAATCATTCCTGAGCTTTTCCTCAGAGTGTTACCACCTGTGTGCTTTGGTACAGAAAGGTGCTGCTCGGCTTTGCTGCTTCGGAATCTTATACAAATGGAATCCTACGTTATGTATTCTGTGACTTGTTTCTCTTTGCTCAAGATATAGTACATTAATTTGCATAGTTTTATTTTGTTCTTTATCACTACTGTATTCTGTTATAGAATATATCACAACTTATTTATCCAGTTTACTACTGATGAATGTTTGTGTTGCTTACAGTTTTTTACTATTGCCAACAATGCTGGTATGAACATATTTTTAAAAGTTCCTGCTACACAGGACCGGATTTTCTCTGGGCATCTACCAAACAGGAAATGTTCCGGATTTCAGGCTGCACACGCTCACATCTGTGCCCTGTTCATTCCAAAGTGGTCCTATGAATTTTCACCCTCCCCAGAATTGAACATGAGCCATTTTTTTGCTATAACCATTTTCCTGCCAGCATTTGGTATCGCCTGATTTATTAATTTACTTATATATTTTTTAGAGACCAAGTCTCACTCTGTGCCCCAGGCTGAGTGCAGTGGCACAATCACAGCCCACTGCAGCCTCGAACTCCTGACCCCAAGTGATCCTCCCACCTTGGCCTCCCAAAGTGCTGGGATGACAGATGTGAACCACTGTGCCCAGCCTCTCCTGATTTTTAAGTATGAAATGTAGCTTATTTGGTTTGAAATTTCCCTGATTACTAACAAAGTCGAGACTTTCACTTATGTTTATGGGCGATTTGTGTTTCTTTTTCTGTAAATTGTCAGATGTGCTTTTCTATTAGGTTATTTGTCTTTTTCTTGTTGATTTATACGAGTACTCCACACATTCTAGGTGTTAATATTTTGTCAGTTACACATGCTCAAGCATCCGTGCCTACTTCTGGCTTGTCTTTTTAATCTCTTGATGGGATGGCATCTTGTGATGAATAGACGTTCTTAATTTTAACATAGTTTGGTGTATCAATTTTTTTTCATGACTGTGTGTGTGTGTGTGAGTGTATGTCTTAAGAGCCATCCCTACTCAGAGGCTATAAAGATAGTCTCTATATCATCTGGTAAGACTTTTAGGGTGGTTTTTTTCACATGTAAGTCTTTAATCCACATGCAATTGATTTTTTAAAATAGAGTATGAAATGGGGATCTAATATCATTTTCCTCTGTGTTTAGTGCATTGCCTCAGTAGTGTTCATTAAATAGTGTTTATTTACTATCTACTGCATACAGTTACTACGTATTAGATAGCTCATGTCTGCGGTGACGTAACTCTGGTCTCCAGGTGAGAGTGGGCTTGGCTACAGCTCTCTGTTCTCATCGTGTGCGGGTATGTCCAGAGTCGCATCCCAGCCACCGGTTCTAAACGCTCAGCTTCGGCACGCATCGTGCTCTTTGCGGGGTGGGGTGGGGGGGCACGCCCCCAACCACGTTCTTCCTTGGGAACAAGGGTCTTGGCTACACTCGGCCTTCATTTTTTCCATATAAATTTGAGAATCAGCTTTTTAAAGGGAAAAGGAGAAATCACTAAGCCGCCGCCTCAAATGCCGCCACCAGAGATAAGTACTGCTACCATTTTAACGGTGTGTGTGGTATACCCGTGCCCTCGCATGTACCACATGTGCTCACAGCTCCAAGAGCTCCGCTTTTCCACCTCTGGACTCGGGATGCCTGGTCCCCTCACCCTGGGCAGGCGGAAGTCTTGCCTGGCTGCTGTGTTTCCTCCGCCGCACAGAAGCTCGCGCGACAGAAGCTGCTGTGGAGACAGTAATGGGGACCCTCCCAAAGCCACCTGACCCAGGCTCCCGCAGCCCTGGGAGCAGGGGTGTCTTGAGGAGCCCGCCCTGTGTGTCCTGCCCGGAGCAGTGACTGGGAAGTGTGACCAAATCATAACCGAGTGTCTCTGCCGCATTTTCCTAGCTAAGTGTGCAAAGGAGTGGTAATTGAAAGAAATCTATGTCTACATAAGTCAAAAATAGCTCTTTTGACAAGAACACAATGTTTTCTAACTTAATTGGGCACAATTTTTTTCTCTCTTAGCTGAATATAAATTAAGAATGGCTGTTTCTGATTCTGCGGATCACCGTGCAGATTGGCTGCGGTTGGGTGGGTACGATCGTTGGCACAGCTTGGCACTGACCGCACCGGCGCCCTGGCGGAGGGGAGGTGGTCGCTCTGCTGGATTGCCTGGGTCCGAGCAGGTGCAGGGCCTGCAAGCCCCCTCCTCCCCTCGAGTAACTGGGAATAGCTGTGGTTTTCTTTTAATTTTGATGTGGGGCTATTAGCGGCTCCTCTAACCGTTATTCCCAGATTAACTGAGGTTTGACATTATGTTTTAAGTACCATATGTATTATTTTCTGAAAAATATATTCTCAAATTTCGTTGCCTCCCGAGTTGCGTGGGAGTCACCCGATGGCCCGGCGGGCGATGTGGGTGGCGCCAGTGCCCCCTGCTGGTGGCGGGAGGCAGCGTTGCCGCCTCGGATCAAAGACCTGTTTCCCGCCTTTGGGCACCTTCCCACCGCCAGCCACGGGCTAGCCTGGGGCGGAATCTGAGCCTGTCCTCTAACATTTGAGGTTGGAAGTGAATCCTACCCAGAGGTGTGATTCTAAACAATGGCGGCATTGCTACTAGGTTCAAGCTAGTTTCAAGCAAAATTTACCTTTTCTCTTCTGCTCACCAGGTGTTGAATATTTAGTGAAATTTTTGCTTTCCTGGATACAGGATGCTGTAATTAGTTCAAATGTATTCTTTTGTTCTATATGGCGTATTCGTTTTTATTGGACTATGTTTTTTTTTACATGTCCTGTGGCTGTCATTCAAGTTTATTTTGCTTCATATTTTGCACCAATGTTTAGTAATGCATTTGCTTTGTCAGTATGCATCTTATATAAATTTATTCTAATGTATTTTATATTGTGTCTTGCTTTTCATTTACTGGCATTTCCTGAAATACAATTCCCATATTTTCTTTTATATGGTATGTGAAGTACTTACAAATTTACTAGTAGATTTGTTGTGTTTGGTCGCAGCCTATGTAACAGTATCTACAAACACAACATATTTCTTTTTAGCTATGTGGCTTTCCGTTTTTCTTTTCCAGGTTTGGTAGAAAATTACAACACACCTAACACTTATCTCAGCCAGATTCCTGTATACAGTATAACTTATTTATGCCTGTTTATTCCTGTACTATCACTTGAAAATAGCTTTCAGTACATAAAGGCTTAAGGTTTTGCTTTTCGAAAAATGTCATTGGGAGGCACTCGCGTGTCTCAAATGCCCACAGATACTGTGGCTACTGGTGGGCTGGGAGGTGGCCCGGCTGCTGCCAGCAGAGTTAATGTGGGGGAATGGCTTCCAGCTGTGCGACCCAGTTGTCGAGGACTTTGTGGACACAGATTTTAAGGACTGCCCCTTTCTGAAGCAGTTAACTCTACAGTGACACGTTTCCCCTGAGTGGCTCTGCTTCCCACTTACCCATGCTGCTCACCCAAGAAAACCCTTGGAAATAAGGGATTACTGTCCCTGGGGGGCTAACTGTTTAATTATGAAATGGGTACAGGGAGCACAGGGTGCAGCGTGATGTGACAGTGGGAGGGGTTCTAGGCAGCTGGGCTTTCTCTGAAGTTGCCGGCTCCTTCTGGGAATGGCTTCCTGGCGCAGACTCCCCGTAGGGGAGGCCCTGCCCTGCGCCAAGGCTCCGTGTGGCCTAGTTCCCACCCGTGGTGGGCTGGACCAGGCTGCACCCTCTGCAAATCTGGAGTAGGGTTCACCTCCTGCCTGCCGGTCTCTACGCGTGCTTTGAGCCCGTGTTTCGTGTAAACCAGGGGAGCAGTACAAGCTATTAATAGTCCGGAGAGAGGTGGAGACTAACCAGGGAAGAATAGACCGCTAAGATCTTTGCAGTTTCAGGCTGGAGACACTTCCTGAAGCTTCCAGTCATGAGGCAGGCCTCATACTAAATGTCACTGTTTCCTTTTCTCACTCCCACTAGCCTGAGCTCGCCCCCATTTCTCACAACCCAACCATGCCCATGAATACAGCAGGTAACCCGCTTGTCTGTTTGATGTTACAAGAGACATACTCTGTGTAAGAAAGCAGGTAGTTCAAACATTTTCAATGCCTTTTATTAGATATCGAAGGTTATTTTTAATGGGTAATTATTTCTTATAATTTTATTTATGTGTTTATTTATTTATTTAGAGACAGGGTCTCACTCTGTTGCCCAGGCTGGAGTGCAGTGGCTAATCACAGGCATGATCATGGCACACTGCAGCCTCTAACTCCTGGGCTCAAGTGATCCTCCCGCCTCAGCCTCCTTAGAAGCTGGGACTACAGCTGTGCCACCGCACCTGGCTCATTTCTCATAATTTGAAAAGTTGAACATCAAAGCTCTAATGAATTGAATCCAGCATTAATGGAGTGGTGTCAATGGATGCGGAGTATATTCTGGAATCTTGGATTGTTTGTGTTTTATTTCGACACAAGAGAACTGTCATTAAAGGAGTTGAAGGAGCATGGTCTCATTTAGAAGAGAGTTGGTCAGCCAAGAAAAACAGGAGATTTGGAGTCAACCCTGACAGGGTCCAGCCCCGATTCCCTCTGTGTGGATCTCCTTCTCTGACCCCCTCCCCCCAGGCAAATCGGCCCCCTAGGTACCTGCGTTCCCCTCTCCTAGCACTGCCCTGTGACTCCCTGTTTGCTTACACATCCCAACAAGAGGGTGAGCTCTGCAAGGTGAGGAGCTGGGTCTGTAGTTTCTCCCCTCGTGTCCCCAGTTCCCAGCCCAGTGCCTGGCACATGCAAGGTGCTAAAAGTGGATTGGATGAATGACTTTGGGTGTGTGCTCAGCACTTGTCACCTTTGTTCACATAAGTCAACACCCTCGATTCTACCTGTGGTCCACTCACAGTTGACTCAGCAGCTCTGCCGTGGGTGGCTGTCGCCAGAGCCTGAGCCGGCCCCAGGCCCCAGGGGCACACACCGTGTGAGCGCTGGGTCCCAGGCTGCATCCAACTTCTTTGATTTGCTTCTGAGCAGCTCAGGTTTCTGACAACGATGAACAGTTATCATTCTATTGTATTTTACCCCTTGAGAGGAGAAACCTCAACACAACTTGAACCGTTCAAGGTCACAGAGCAGTCAGAAATGCAGTTAGAAACCTTGGGGTGGCACCTGCTCCCCAGATCCTCTAGCAGATGTCCAACCTGTGCCCCACCATGTTCTCATGGGCCCTGTGTTTTGTAAAATCTTGTCTAACAAACCACATGTATTAAATACTAAATCTTCTGTTACATATTATTTTATTAAACAAAGACGTGAAACTGCCAAGACAAACAAGAGAGTCCGTGTTACCAAATGGAGATGATAAAATTCCAACAAGAAGTAAGAAAATGGCCAGTCTCTTTGTTCCATTTAGCCCATCAGAGCTTTGGAGGAGGCCTGGCCACAGTGGGGAGGGCCACCCTCTCTCAGGCCACCGGTTCACACATTATCTCCCCCAGAAGCATCCTCACACCCACCCCCAGGGTAATGTTTGGCCAAAGGTCTGGCACCCCCTGGCCCAGTTGTTGACACATAAACATTAACCTTCATGGGGTCGACATGAACGCACCCAGCCCAGCCGTGCTCCCTGGAAGCAGGGAGGCCGCCTTGTGGGCTCCTGGGGGCGCAGCAGCTGTGCCGGTGACTGGGCGGTGCCTCGTCTCTGGAGCACTGGGGAGTCAGTGTGGCCCAAATGTGCTCATTCCTGGCCACAGAGGAACAGCCCAATGGAAAACACGAGAACAATCCGGTACATTCATGCACACTAATGTACAAAAATGAAAACCCCTCCCCCACTACAGTTACATCTGCTTTCATCAAACGTTTGGGGACTCAGAGGGAGTCAAGCCCCACCTGTGCATTCTCAGAAATGGTGAGAGCAAGCAAACCAGGCTCCACCCTGCTGGCAGCCCTTGGAGTGCTGGCTCCCACAGGCTTCTGTGAATGAATGAGATGCTGAGGCATTTGGGAGGGCGGGCCTCCCGCTCCAGGGGATTTGGGTGTGGTGTACACTCCCTCTCCACCAGGTCCTGACCCTATAGCCTCCCTGTTCTGGTGGACACAGGTGTGCAGAGGTGCACAGGGAAAATCGTGCAGGTGGACCCAGGTGTGCAGAGGTGCACAGGGAAAATCGTGCAGGTGTCCCAGCTATGGCTCTGGGGCCTGCTCTAGTTGCCCAGAATGCTGCTCTGATAGCAGTGGTCCCACACACCTGGTTGTGAACTAAAATAAAATCCTAAGCTGCTCACTGACTGAATGGACCCCTTCTTGGCCAAGGAGACCCCAGAGAAACCTGAAAACTGAGTTCCCAGCCATGACAGGATGGGAAATTGGACACACCTCATTATACCCGCTCCCTTGCTGACAGCCATCCGGCTTTTTTCCCTAGGACTAAACAGAAAGCAATCTTGTGATCCAGACCAGCATTCTTCCCTGATAAGAGACCACCCACCAGGGAGTGGTTTTAACCAGTCTGCAGAATAGGGTTTTCGTGTCCTTGCTTCACCTTTTGAGGTCAGAGGGCTGCCATTTCTGCACGTGCACCACACAAAGGGGCGTAAAGTTCATTGCACAGGCCCCTGTTCTCCTTTCGTTAAGTATTCGTGACTCCTCCTACACTGGGTTAATATGTTTATTTGGCCACCCCTCAGTGGAGCATGTGCAGTCAGGGGACATTCAGGTTCTGCCCCCTCTGCCCCGGGCCACAGCCTCCCGAGTGGGGTCCCGTTCCTACCCACCCCACGTCCCTTCTCTCCCTTCCCGGGTTCACATTAGTCACAGCTTAAGAAAGGGCACTGACACCCAGAGTGGAGCCAGCATCCCTGCACCAAGCAGCGGTTTTCCTAAGGGAACTTCTGTCCCCGCTGGCACTGACTGCAGCCAGGCGCCAGCCAGGCGTCAGCCAGGCGGAGGTCGCGAGCTCGGGTCAGAGGTCCGCAAGCAGGCCTGGCTTTTACAATTGGCTACTTGTAGGAGCAGTTAGCTCTCTGCATAAATTAACTGATTACCTCCTCATTTTATATCCTTTAGTAGAAATGAGGGTTCAATTTGAGAGTGACAACGTGGGTTTATTGATTAACCCATTTAAAATAGGGTGACTCCCAAACCCTAAGGCCAGTCGTGATAGGGTTTTCCCTCCCCGGCCTCTCTCCAGACCCCAATTACAGTACACGAAATCTATGAACATACCAAAAAAACCCAAATTTAAGTTGTATTTAGGTGAACACTCTTTTTCTTCCTCTTTTTTTTTTTTTTTATCTCAGTAACACTGTAAGTCACACTGAGGGCAGATGTGCACATGCGCATCTGGGGACGGTGGTGCACAGACGCTCTGAAGCGCGCGGTGGGGACAGGTGGAGGTGCCGCACGGCCCACGCCCCCCAGCTCCCCTGCTCCGCGTTGGTGTACACGGCGCCCGCTGTGGGCAGAGACAGCCAGGCCCCACAGGAAAAGACCCCACGGTCTCTCACACGTCACGGAGCCACGAACCTCCGCAGTCGCGCTGGGTTCGACACAGTCGGTCCTTTTAGTCCTCCGTGGGAAGGGCTTTCAGCAAGGGGCTGTAACTGTGTGTGCAGGAGCGCGTCGCCTCTCCCGGGCCGCGTACGGAGCTGGGCTCCTCCGGCCCCAGCCCATGGGCACTGAGGACACAGCCGACCCCCCCCAGGAAGGAGGCCTCCTGCCCCGTACTCTGACACAGTCACTCCCCCCACACCGAGGGTTTCGGGCACCCCTCTCCCGCCCCAAAGGACCGCCGGCTTCCGGGGAAACAGAAACAGGCCTTCCCACGAAGACGGCGGGCCCTGGTTTAGAAGCTGCTCCGGTGAACAGAGGTGGAATCCTGCAAACTCCTCCCGGACTGTACACTCCGTAAGGACAGGGGCCGTGTGCACATGTGCCTTCTGTGGTCCCCAGGACCCAGAACAGTGGAGGCACACGGTAGGCGCTGAATGGATACGTCAGACACTGCCAGCCTGGGGAAGATGGAATCGCACGTGTGCCCTGGGCCCCCCGCTCCTCTGCGCACACCCTCCGGCCCAGTCATGCAGGCTCAATGGGGGATGACAGAGGACTTCAGGGTCCCCAGACCCTTGGATCTCCTTCTGGTAATTTCCATAAGGCATTTATTTCATGTTGAGAGAGAGAAGGATCAAATCTGACAGCTTATTACTAATTGCATAAATATATTTATACTTCAAACCAATTCACTGATCAAACATGAATCTCACTGAACACCTCATTAAAAATTAAAACCAGAAGAATACACACTCTGAGGAAGGAGAGCTTTTAGACAGTGACAGCCCACCCCATTGTCATTTTTCCTGTCATTTTCCCACAAAGCCATCAGCTGTTGGGGGACATGGGGCAGCCCAGCATGGCATCTCTCTGGTCACACTGCCACCCCCCTGCCCTTTCCTCCCACCAAGCCCGGCTCCCTCTGAGTCCTGGGACCCTGCTGCTCAGACACAATGGACCCTGTTCCTCTGAGCTCTGTGAAAGGCCTGAATGAATGGTCAGGTGCCATGTCCACTGTTGCAGGTCTCCTGACGGTGGACAGGCGCCAGGCCCAGGGTGCAGCCATGGTGCACAGACACCAGGCTGACGGTGGACAGGCGCCGGGCCCAGGGTGCAGCCATGGTGCACAGACACCAGGCTGGTGGTGGACAGGCGCCGGGCCCAGGGTGCAGCCATGGTGCACAGACACCAGGCTGATGGTGGACAGGCGCCAGGCCCAGGGTGCAGCCATGGTGCACAAACACCGGGCTGACGGTGGACAGGCGCAGGCCCCGGGTCCAGTGATGGCCGAGTGTTTGTCCGCAGGTCTGTGCAGTGCTGCGGGAACACCCCACTATGTTGGGACAAGCCCCACTGTCCACTGGTCCCCTCACTATTCTTTCCACACTGTGCCTGACCCTGCAAGCACAGGGTGTCCTTCTCCTCGCCGTATCCCCTGTCCCCATAGGGGTGTGTCTGTCTGTCTTCCCTGATACTCTACAGGCTGCTTAGGGGCTGGGCTTAGATTCTGAATTTTCTGGGACTCCCACACTATGCCTTGAGGAGAGCTGGTCCCCAACAGTGTTCATGGACAAATGAACGCAGGGACAAAGGAATGCCCCTACTTTCCTTCATATATTTGTCACGAGGTAGAGGGAGGATTGCCTCCTGGCCCCCCATCCAAACTGCTCACCACCAGACCTGAGAGGCTTTAGAGGAGTGAAAAACTCCTGGTAAGTGAGAAGGAGCTGAGAGAAAGAGAGAGAGAGAGAGAGAGAGAGAGAGGAGGGGACTAGCACCCTCACAGCCTCTGGCCCGGCACTGGGACCTTCACCTTCGTGACCTTACTTAAATCTCCCCAGACCTAGAAGGGCTCATGTGCTGTCCACCTTGTGCACACCGACAGGGCCATCTGCGTCTGTTCTGATGGGGTAGCTTGTTCCGTTTGGTCAGCTCTGTGACATTTCAGTTGTCCCCTTGGATGGCCATGCCCAGGAAGGCCCACAGGTGCAGTTGTTCAGGGTCAGGACCCCAGGCATCTGGTCCAAAACCCAATCCCACCACCTAGAAAATGGTGTGACCTTGGTCAGGTTACCATCACTCTCCCTGTCTCTGAACTGGCTGTAGTGATGGCAGCCCTGCCCTGCGGTCGTTGGGACTGAGTTACTGCGGTGACGCACAGAACACGGCCGCATGCACTGGCACCAGCAAGCCATACCATTGATGCCTCCATTTCCCAGATGCGGAGACTGAGGCTCTGCAGGGCTCAGAGCTTTACCCAAGGCCACACCGCTAGTGAGTGTCAGAGGGAGGGGTCGTATCTAACTCTGTCTTCACATGTTTATCACAAGGTCGGTCAGACCCCAAGATCTGCCCACGCCCGCCAGCAAACATCCCCACCCAGTGGCTCTGACTCAGCACCGGCCCAACCCTGGGGGCAATGGCGGGGCGGGCGGCAGCAGGGAAGGGCAGGTGCTGTCACTGGAGTCTGTAACATGGGACAGAATGGATCCAGTGGGGTCCTCAGAATGCTTCCAGCAGGAGTTGGGAAGGATTGCCTAGACCCCAAATATTTCAGGATGAATGCGTTATTCTGGAATGTTCTCAGAAGGTCACAGAGAGACGGATTTTCTCTTTATTTTTTTTTATTTTTATTTTTTATTTTATTTTATTTTATTTTTTTTTTGAGACAGAGTCTCACTCTGTTGCCCGGGCTAGAGTGAGTGCCGTGGCGTCAGCCTAGCTCACAGCAACCTCAAACTCCTGGGCTTAAGCGATCCTACTGCCTCAGCCTCCTGAGTAGCTGGGACTACAGGCATGCGCCACCATGCCCGGCTAATTTTTTTTTTTTTTGTATATATATATTTTAGTTGTCCATATAATTTCTTTCTATTTTTAGTAGAGACAGGGTCTCACTCTTGCTCAGGCTGGTCTCGAACTCCTGACCTTGAGCGATCCACCCGCCTCGGCCTCCCAGAGTGCTAGGATTACAGGCGTGAGCCACCGCGCCCGGCCGGATTTTCTCTTTATATTTCTTCTTTGTATTTTTCTGTTTCACAAATTTTATGATATCATAAAGTTTAGTGTTTCAATAGTGTCCCATCAAAATCCGTGTCTACCCAGAACATCATAATGGGACCTTATTTGGAAGTAAAGTTTATGCAGATGTAATTAGTTAAGATGAGGTCATTCTGGAGTAGGGTGGGCTCTATGAGAAGAGGACATGCAAGAAGACACACAGGGACAAGGGTGACAAGCCACAAAGCAGAGACTGGAGCAGCGCGTCTGTGTCTGGGCCGAGGAACACCAAGGATTGCTGGCCACCGCCAGCGCTGGAGGACACAGGGGGGACCTGCCCAGCGCCTTGATCTCAGACTTGCAGCCCCAGAGTGGAGAGAGGATGGGTCTCCGTTGTGGAAACCACCCAGGCCCTGGCCCTTGTTGCCGCAGACAGCAAACCGGTCCACCCACGATAAACGTAAGCAGGGGCTGTGGGGCCCGGAGGCGCTTCTTGTCCAGGTGGGATGAGGATGGAGGGACACGGCTGAGAGGGAGAGGCGAGGAGGAGGTGGGTGTGTGGAGGTGAGACTTTCCCCATCCCAGGGCCTGTCTCCTGTGTGGCTCCTTCTGCGGCATTTCTGCGCCCATCTGACTTGACTGTGCTATTTGTCTTCCTGGAGCGTGTTGGTCTCTCGTCCCTCCCCTCTAGCTGGGCCGCGTTCTGTGCCTACGGCAGCACTCATGGGCCTCTGAGCCTCCGCTCTGCTGCCCAGAGTGCACCTCACGCCCGTGGTGCTGTGAGCATCTGGCAGGTTAGTGGAGGACGGGGGCAGTTAGGCTTGTGGACATTTCCCTGTCCCATGGAACTGTGCACAGTCATTTGTCAGACCCTGCGAAGCCAGACCGTTTTATATCCTTCACAGAAAGGTTGAGCAAATCCCGTTTGCATGGGCCACAGCTGATCCACTGACAGGCACAAATTGCTTAAGGAGACTTCATCTTGCTGCAGGCAAAATTAATCAATGTAGGGTTGGTTATTCAGCCCCAGAGCGAGCAACCAAGAAAGCATCAGGCTGTGCACGAGCACAGAGCACCCTGGCCCTTCACTCCCACTGCCCGTCAGCAGGCTGGGCGTGATGGACAGAGAGCTCCTGCTCCCTTCACTCCCACCCACCCCCAGCACCCAGCATGAGGTCTCCCCCTGGATAAGCGTCCCGTAGCTGTGGGCTGAGCGGGATTCCAGTTCAGGCAGCTCCTGGGTTGATTATGGCACATGCCTATGGACAGTGTCCCCGCTTTCCTCATTCTAGCAGCCCTCACCCTGCACACCCTGCTGTAGCTCTGAGTGGGGCCTCCTCACCCTCCCCCACAGCAGCACAGCTGTCACCTGTCCTGACTCTGGCCCCCATTGTCCCCACCCACAGAGACCACAGCCAAGGCCTTGGCCCAGCCTCCCTGCCTGGGTCCTGGTCCTCCCAGGTGGCCTCACTTCCCCTGGCCTCGGGCCCTTGCCACACCCTGGTGACCCTGTCCTCTCCTGCCCATGGTGACGGGGCCAGAGTGGCCACCTGAACTCAGCCAGCATCTTTCGCAGCTCCCTGGGGTCTGGAGCAGAGCCTGGTGCCAGGGTCCTGCCCACGGGTGGGGGCCTCGGACCCCAAGGCAGCGGGGGAGGCAGAGCAGAGCCCCCTGGTCCTGGGGTGGGGTTCGGCCTCCGTGGGGGCTGCTTTCCTGGTAAACCACCCAGAATGTGTCTCTGTGGCTTGAGTGACAGGGACCAAAACTAGTGCCCAGCGGTCATGGCTTCCTGCTTGCCACCTGCTCTGCAGCCACAGGGGAGGGAGTCCAGGGCAGCCGGAGCTGAGAGGCGGGAGGGCAGCCACGTGGGCTCTGGAGAGGAAGATGTGCAGATGCCGGGAGGTGCCGGGCATGGGGGGAGCGTGGGAGGGGGGAGACAACTGTCCAAGGGCCAAGGGCCATCTGCAAGGAAGGGAGCAAGGTGGTGGGGGGGTCCCAGTTTTGTCGTGATGGAGAGCTCCCTCCAGCACTCTCTGGGGAGACCCTCATAAAGACACCATCCCTTGGGGTTGCTCGGAAGATGATGCCCTGGGGAACCAGAGCAGGAGTCCACCGGTCTCCTGTGGGTCTCATCGCACCTTGGAAAAACCCAGAGTTGCTGCTGTCACAGGTCGTATGCCCACAAAGACATGCTGAACTCCTAACCCCTGGCACTTGGGAAGGTGACCTTGTTTGGCAAGAGGGTCTTTGCAGATATAATCAAGTTAGGATGTGGTCATTAGGGTGGGTGTCCTTATACGAAGAGGAAAACGCACGGTGAAGACACACGCCCAGGGAGAATGCTGTGTGAGGGTGGAGCAATGCCTCACACGCCGGAGATGCCAGGGGTCGCCGGCCACCACCAGATGCCGGCAGAGGCAAGGGCGGTTGTGTGGCCCTGCTGACACCTTGACTTCGGACCTTGCAACCTCCAGAACTGTGCGCCAAATTCCTGCTGTGTCGGCCTCCCGCCTGCCTGCAGCATTTTGCTAGGCGGCCCTGGGGAAACGGATTCAGCACTAGAAGTTGTGTTCCAGGAGGTGCCCTTGGGAAGAAGTGTGAGGAGCTGGCGTCCGGCTGGGAGGAGGGCAGCGAGAAGCACCTTGCCAGCCCTGGATGGGGGAACGGGAAGACCTCGGTTTTCGCCATCTTTGTTCTCTGGCACCACGTGGCATAGCAGGACGGGACCTGGGCACCAGCCCCCTTGCCCTGCCCCCAGGCTGGAGGCAACTCCTCCTCCCCGGGGGGTGGGGGAGACCCCCGGCTGTGCCCCCCAAGCCCCTCTCTGCTGCTTTCTGACTTTCTTTCCTTCCAGCTCAAAGCACCTCAATTATTTGTTGATGGAGGGGCAGGCAGAGCCTGGGGAGACAGCCAGGAAGCTCTAATTCTGCCTAAACAAACTTTCTTCTAGTTATCCCTACCTTGTACCTGAAATGGGTGTTTTTGGTTTGGTTTGGTTTGAAGCCAGGATTACGACACACTGGTCTCTGGTTTAGTGTGACAAATGCCCTGGTGGCGATGGAGGTCCTGTTTATCATGGCTTAAAGGTGGGGAGGAAAGACACGTGGGAGAGAGGGGCTGCGTTGGCCACCCCTGGTGCTGCCGTCCTGGGTGACAGTGGTGGCCGACTCTGCTTGCCCCTGAGCTGGGGGAGGGGCTCCGGGCAGGCAGAGAGGGGCCTAGCACTGCCAAGGACGGTCCCCTCAGCCGGCCAGTGTTGGAGGGGAGGAGACTGAATTCCTCGTCATGACACTTGCTCAGATGGTCTCCATGGGTCACCTTGGGGGTCCTGTGATGGGGGGACGATGCTCCAGGCCCATCTGCACGGGTCACACCTGAGGACATTTTATTGGCACAGACCTCAAAAGCATTAAAAATCGCTCCGAAAAAAAAAAATCGCTCCGCATGGTAATTTACATGCACACAAAGTAAGTCCACACGATGCCTGGGGACTCGATGTAGCAGGAAGTGGGTCTTTTGGCCAAAATGAGATATAGATGCAAGATATTGATATTTAACAAATACACACTTTCACTCTACTTTTGGTGAGGAAGGGTCTTGTATTGTTTTTGATGGAGAATCCAAGAACCGAAATGATATAAAAAAGGTAAGAACATTTATTTAAACATGAATTATCGTCTCAGGTCCATGTGCGAATAAAATAGCCCCAGTGACATCATGTTTCATGTCCAAGCATCACATGGTATACGTGCCTCAAGCTTTGAGCATTTTTCCAGAAAAATCTACAACTTAAGTTAGAACCATGACAGCTCAATTATGTCATTAGTGTCATGATAAAGAACATGAAATAACAATGTGGAGAAAAAGACAGATAAATTTCATTATTTAGAATATTCTAAATAATTATATTTGGTGTGATATGTATTGTGTGTGTGTGGTGTGCGTGTATTGTGTGTTGTGTGTTGTATGTGTGTTGTGTGTTGTGCATGTTTGTGTGTGCTGTGATGTGTGTGTTGTGTGTGTGCTGTGTGTCTTGTGTATCTGTGTATTGTGTGTTGCATGTGGTACATGTTTTCATGTAGTGTGATGTGTGTGTTGTATGTTGTATGTGGTGCATATTTGCAGTGTAATGTATGTGTTGTATGTTGTGTGTCATGTGGTGCATGTTTGTGTGTGGTGTGATGTGTGTGATGTATGTTGTATGTGGTGCAATGTTTGTGGTGTAATGTGTGTGGTGTGTGGTGCATGTTTGTGTGTGGTGTGATGTATGGTGCATGTGTTGTATGTTATATGTGATGTCATGTGTTTCGTATGATGCATGGTGTGCATGTATACACAGTCTCAATGCAGGTGGGTTACCTAGGCACGGAGGACACTGAGGTAGAATGCCTTTAGAAAGTTCAGGCCGGCCGTGGTGGCTCACGCCTGTAATCCTAGCACTCTGGGAGGCCGAGGTGGGCGGATCGTTTGAGCTCAGGAGTTCGAGACCAGCCTGAGCAAGAGCGAGACCCCATCTCTACTAAAAATAGAAAGAAATTATATGGACAGCTAAAAATATATATAGAAAAAATTAGCCGGGCATGGTGGCGCATGTCTGTAGTCCCAGCTACTCGGGAGGCTGAGACAGGAGGATCGCTTGAGCTCAGGAGTTTGAGGTTGCTGTGAGCTAGGCTGACGCCATGGCACTCACTCTAGCCTGGGCAACAGAGTGAGACTCTGTCTCAAAAAAAAAAACAAAAAAAAAAGAAAGTTCAGCCAATTAACAAACATATGAAAAAATGCTCAACATCCCTAATCATCAGAGAAATGCAAATCAAAACCACAATGAGATATCACTTAACCCCAGTGAGAATGGCCTTTATCAAAAAACCCCAAAACAACACATGTTAGCGTGGATGTGGACAGACAGGAACACTCATACACTGCTGGTGGGACTGCAAACTAGTGCAACCCCTGTGGAAAGCATTATGGAGGTATCTTAAACAGATTCAAGTAGACCTGCCATTTGACCCAGCAATCCCATTATTGGGCATATACCCAAAGGAAAAAAGGTCATTCTGTAACAAAGACACATGCACCCGAATGTTTATAGCAGCACAATTCACAACCGCAAAGATGTGGAAACAACCCAAATGCCCATCAATACATGATTGGATTAGTAAGCTGTGGTATATGTATACCATGGAATATTACTCAGCTATAAGACATAATGAAGATACGACATCTCTATGGTTCTCCTGGAGAGAGTTGGAACCCATTATATTAAGTGAAGTATCCCAAGAATGGAAAAACAAGCATCACATGTACTCACCAGAAAATTGGTTTCCCTGAACATCACCTAAATACACATCTGGGAACGACACCAATCGGATATCAGACTGAGGTGGGGGGTGGGGGAGGGGGTGGGGGTATGCCTACACAATGAGTGCATTGCGCACCGTTTGGGGAATGGTAACGCTTGAAGGTGGTGACTCGGGAAGGGGGGGTGGGGAAGGGAGGGATATATACCTACATGATGGGTGCAACGCGCACTGTCTGGGGAACGGACACGCCTGGAGCTCTGACTTGGGGGGAAAGGTGGTACATGGGCAACGTATGTAACCAACAATAAGATGAAATAAAAAAAAAAAAAAAGAAAAGAAAAAAAAGAAAGTTCAGCCAAGAATCGATTCCACAAACCAAGTCAAAATCTTCACTGAAACCTGCCCTTCCTCCTTATGGAGAGGTTGTTCAATTTAGTTATGGTTGGGCAAAAAGGCAGAAACTTGAAATTTTTAATCATCATGAAAGAAGTGTTATCAAATGAGTCAGTAAACAGATCCTAATAGCAGTATGCTGCAAAACATGTCGATCTGAGTGCAAACATGCTGCCTTATTAGAGTTTATGTTCTCCATCCTGCAACTCCTGCCACAGCCTCAGCCGGGTGGAAGGAAAAGCTTCAGGGAGCTGTCGCTGAGCAGAAACTGTTGGCACATTTTCTCCCTTCACCAAGGGTCAACATTTCATGGAAAGTTACACGTGACGAAATAATTCCACAACCAGGTAGAACTGGGGTTCCACAACTCCCCTTCAAATTACGTACAGCTTTGGTTTCCGGAGCGGTGGTTCTTAACTTGGCTGCCTGCTGGCCTCCCTGGGGAGCTGTTAGTCAGTTCTGCTGTTCAGGCTGCACCCCTTCCACTTAAATCAGAGTTCCTGGGCATGGAAACCAGGTATAAATGTTTCTTAAAAGTCTCGGTGTTTCCAATGTGCAGCCAAATCTGAGACCCAGTGTTCTACCCTTGCTACTAAGTTGCGGGTCGTGGATTAGGGGTAGCAGCATCTCCTGGGAGCTGGTTAGTAATGCAGGATCTCAGCGTGCTTCTGACCTATTGCACAAGAACATGCATGTAACGATCCCCAGGTGATGGGCATGCACATTGGCATTTGAGAAGGGTAGAGTGGATCTTTGCTCTGCACCTGCCTGGTACCGGGGAGGCCAGACTTGGGGAATCAATTCCTTGCAGCCAGGACAGTCTCAACCCAACCGCGTGGGAGAAAGCCCTCTGCGTTCCAGGATGTAGTGCTGACAGCTCTCTTGCTAACCCGTGGGTGCTTAGACTGGGCTCCTGACTACTCTGGGAAAACAAATAATGTTTCCAGGGGACTCACAGGCACCAAACATTTTAGAGGAACCCTAAACACATATGGATTATTTCTTAAAGCTGGTCTACCTGAGAACGCCTCTCCTCAGCCAGGTCTGTTCTCATTTCACCTTGGATCTCCCGAGCCAATCACAAGTGGCCCCACCTCACACCTGTCCCAGAGCTCTCCACGGTGCTGTGCTCTGGAGTTTGAAATGCCTGCTATTTTTGCAGAAAGCACCATGGGGAAGATAAACCAAAAATTAATGAAAGCATTTGTGCATAAAGGTGGATGGGAATGGGGTGAAAAGGACAGGGGAAGATACCTTTTTATATCATTTTGAATTTGGGGATTGTAGTTAATGATTTATATGCTCAAAAAAAAAAAAATAAAATGAAATAATCAAAGATGGGAGAAATACTCTAAATTGAATACAACCAGAAACAAACCTTACCTTATTTCAAATGAATAACATACCCACCGTGAAGAAAAGAAGAACTCATCTAAGTAACTTCTGAGCATAATATTTTACCATACATCCTCAGTACCTGACGTCTCCTAGCAGGTTTATTTTTCATGGTACAGCGTAATGATTCTGAAACAATTTGGGGTATGTTTAGAATCGAACAAATGAGTAACCATATTGATGGAATTAGAAGCCAGTGTTTCTAGTGTTGAAAAGATATAAAAACATAGGATGGGAGAAGGCAAGAAAGGACCCTGTGTCATGGTTCATAGACATCAATGTGGACTCTCAGAATAAGACTCAGAAGTTTCCAATGAAAGGGTCTAGAAATGATGACAGCCTCGCCCAGCAGCAATGGGTACACCAGGCATACAGATCTTGATTTCTCAATACCATTCCTGAAGGGAACCCTAGTTGCTGGGAGAAACAGCTGATTCCTGGGAAGGGACAGGAAAAGTACAAGATAAACCTGGAACATCTTGGGCCAGAATGTAAGAAAGTGCTCAAAAAATGAAAAGGATATGTCAAAATGGCTAGAAGTCAGCTTGAAGAGGCTTTCTACTGGCCAAAGCTGGGACAATTAACCACATAAAAATGAATATAACAGCAATGCAATATAAGCCATTAAGTAAGAATCCACGAGTCCAACCTGAAAAGAAAGGAAGAAAGAAGAGAAAGGAAGGAAGGAAAAAACATTACTTACAGTAGAATGCCAACTAATAAATGGAGGTAGAAAATCAATATTTTGCATATAATATTCTAATATTTAACTCAGACAAGAATCACCAGTGGATACTAAAACTAGTCAGTAAAATATGATGAGGAACAATATATTCATGTGGTCCCAAAGTAACCCCCTCCACAGACACGCATTGTTCACTAATTATAAAGGAAAAAGTAGTAACCTTACAATGGAAAAATTTTGCAGACATCATCTTAACCAATCGATCAAAGTTAGCATCACCAGGAAGGAGAACATCACCATGATGTGTCGTCTGATAGCCATGCACCGAGGGGAACACACCATCGTGTATGGACTGTTCCACTGAGAAATATACAACCTGAATCCAATCATGAGGAAACAACAGACAAACTGAAATTGGGGACGTTCTACAAAATAACTGGTCTGTACTAATAAAAAAATCAGGCTGGCAGACATTCCACAGATTGACAGTGTTTAAAACAAAAAAACCAACCAACAACTCACTACAATGCATAATTCTGGATTAGATCCTTTTCAAAACTGCTATAAAGAATATTATTAGGCCGGGCGAGGTGGCTCACGCCTGTAATCCTAGCACTCTGGGAGGCCGAGGCGGGTGGATCGCTCAAGGTCAGGAGTTCGAGACCAGCCTGAGCAAGAGTGAGACCCCGTCTCTACTAAAAATAGAAAGAAATTATATGGACAACTAAAATATATATATATACAAAAAATTAGCCAGGCATGGTGGCGCATGCCTGTAGTCCCAGCTACTCGGGAGGCTGAGGCAGTAGGATCGCTTGAGCCCAGGAGTTTGAGGTTGCTGTGAGCTAGGCTGACACCACGGCACTCACTCTAGCCCGGGCAACAGAGTGAGACTCTGTCTCAAAAAAAAAAAAAAAAAAAGAATATTATTAGAATAACTGGTTAAATTTGAATATGGATTATATATTAGGTAATAGTTTTATGTCAATGTTAAACTTTCTAACTTTGATAACTATACTGGCGTTATGTGAAAGAAGGTTCGAATTTAGGGATAAATTATGTCTGCAATCCACTCTCCAATGATTCAGAAGATAGGTGAATGGATAGATGGAAGGAAGATAGAAAATGTAAAATAAAAAACCCTGGACATCAACCACAGAGCCCATCACTCCTGTGAGGAAGCACCTCAGACTTTCATAAGAAAAATTGAATGTGCAGACACCATATTTCATTCAATCCACAAATATGACAGGCTTTGTGTTCACTCTGTGTAACTCTATTTCTATCCTCTTCTATTCTATATCACCCATCTTAAAATTAAAATTCAGAAGTAAGAAGGCTGTATTCCGTATTATATATACAGAAATATTTAACATTAATATACTTATTTGAATTAGAAGAGCAAGGTTAGACTTCATCCAACTGGTATTTGGGGCTTGGCGTATAGACTTGGCAGCAGGACTGGCCTTGCCAATTAGGTTATATGACAGACATTCTGCAGGACTAAGCGAGCCAAATCAGAATTCCAAGATTTCGGCAAAAATCTATTTAAAGCATCTATAAAACATATAATATTCCTAAAAATACACTCACTGAAATTTTGTAAAAAAATTTATATAACTTGAAATTAAGTGCAGAGATAACTGTTTTTCAAAATCCTTTAAGGGACTCATGGGCAAAATTTTAAAGTTCATTGTGCAAGTATACAGGTTGAAGAAGGTTACGGGAACGAACATAATTTCTCCTTTTACTTTTAAATTTTTATGTAATTTCAGACATAAAGAAAAATTGTAGCAATAGTACAAAGAATCCCTGTATGCTATTTTTCACCCAGAATTCCACCCAAGTTAACATCATACCATCCTTTCTCCCCACCCTTACCTGTCCAATGCTTTTTACGCTTGTGACTGTCCATCTTCTTGGTTATAGCCATCTTAGTGGGTGTGAAGCTGTATCTGTATGGTTTTGACTTGCATTTCCCTGATGGTTAATAATGTTGTTCATTTTTTCTCATGTTTCCTGACAATTTGTCTATATTGTTTATACAAGCAAGGGGTTTGAATATAAATTTTTAATCGTATTATTTATCTTTTTATTGTTGAGTTGTAATAATTATTTATATGTTCTGCACAGAAGATCATTATCAGATATCTGATTCCCAAATATTTTCTCCGATTTTTTGGGTTGTGTTTTCATTTTTCTGACAGTATACTTTGAAGCACAAAAGTGTTTAATGCAGTCCAATTTATTTATTTATTTTTTTGGTTGCTTGTGTGTGTGGTGTCATAATGAAATCATTGCCTAACTCAAGGTCATAAAGATGTACTCCTAGGTCTTCTTCTAAGGATTTTATAGTTTAGTTCTTATATTTAGGTCTTTAGTCTATTTTGAGTTAATTTTTGTATGTGGTGTGAGGTAGGGGTCCAACTTCTTTTTTTTTGCATATGAATATCTAGTCATCCCAGCACCATTTGTTGAAAAGACTATTCTTTTCCCTGTTGAATTATCTTGGCACCCTTATCAAAAATTAATTGTCCATAAATGTATGGGTTTATTTCTGGACTCCAAATTATCTTCCATTGTTCTATATGTCAGTCCTTATGCCAATACAAAACAGTCTGGAAAAATGTAGCTTTGTTCTTACAGTTAAATTATTTTGACTCTTCTGGGTCTCTTGCATTTCCACACGAATTTTAGGTTCAGCTTATCAATTTGTGCAGAAAAGACAGTTGGGATTTTGATAGAGATTGTATTGAATCTGTAGATTAATTTGGAAAATATTGCCATGTTAACAATATTAAATTGTCTACTGCATGAGTATGTCATATCTATACATTTATTTAGGTCTTCTTTAATTTCTTTCACTGATGTTTTATAGTTTTCAGTGTACAAGTCTTGCAACTCTGTGGTTAAATTTATTCCAAAATATTGTATTCTTTTTGATGCTCTTGTGAATGGAATTGTTTTATTAATTTCATTTTCTAGGGTATAAAATAAAATTAAATTTTCTTAGCTTGATCTTCTATCCTGCAATCTCCCTAAACTTGTTTATTAGCTGTGATAGATATTTGGGGATTCATTAGGATTTTCTATACACAAAACCATGTGGTCAGCACATAGAGAGAGTTTTACTGTCTCCTTACAATCCAGATTGGACTTACTTTTTTTTTTTTTTTCCGCCTAACTGCCCCTAGCTAGCAAGGTCAACAAATTACTGAATAGAAGCAGCAAAAATGTTAGGTAAAAAACTGTTTTCTGGTGCTTTGTTTTTTTTTTTTTTTTTTGCAGATGCCTTTTCAGATTGAGGAATTTCCCTTCCAAATCAGTTTCCCAGGGTTGCCATAACAAAGACTCACAAAATGCATGACTTGAAACAACCAATATTTATTCTTTCATATTCTGGAGGCTATAAGTTCAAAATCAAGTTGTCTGCAGGGCCATGCCCCCTCTGAAGCTTCTGGGGGAGGATTCTTTCTTACCTCTTCAGCTTCTGGTGGCCCCAGACATTCCTTGGGATATCTAATTCCCCAGCTTTTCATTTTACACATTTTTTTGTTAGCTTATTGTTTGCCTGAGGCAGGCAGCTGCAAAGTTAAACAATTGTCTCTAATTCTTTCAACAAATTCCCCCAGAAAAAAGGCTTTTCACACTGGATGAGTTCTGAGACAGGTCAAATAAAGACCACTTTGCAAGTGAGGACTTCCAGGCAACCACTAAACAGATCAAATAATGATGATTCTTTGAGAATGAGGCTTTGAGTGTGTGCCAGTCCTGTTCTGCCGTCTCTGATGATGGCCAGACTGCTGTTTTCAACACAGCTGTGGGCTGTAGGTTTAAATGCTATGGCAGAATTGGAAAGTGGGAGATGGGAACAGGGAAAGTTAAAGCACCACGAAGATCACTGTTCTTACCGAGATTCAACTATTTTCTTGAAATATCCCCTCAATTGCTGCAATCATTTAGTTAATTTCCAGAGCTCTGAAAAAGTTGATTCTTACTATTTTGCCAGTTATTTTATTTCTTTTTATGAAAGAAATAATTTTCACATGTTCTTACTCCACCATGTTTTGCTGATGTCATCCCTCACTTCTATTCTTTTAAAAAAATTCTAGTAAAAAGTAGATAATATGAAATTTATCATTTTAGCCATTTTTAAGGTGTACAGTTCCATGACATTAAGCACATTCACATTGTTGTACAATCATCACCACCATCTATCTCCAGAACTTTTTCATCTTCCCCAACTGAAATTCTACTTACTTATTAAATACCAACTTCCCATTCTCCTCTCCCCCAGACTCTGGTAACCTATCTACTTTCTGTTCCTATGAATTTGATTATTCTTGGTACCACATATAAGTGGAATCATATGGTATTTATTTTTTTGTGACTGGCTTATTTCCCTCAGCATGATGTCTTCAAGATTCACCCATGTTGTGTCCTGTGTCAGAATTTTCTTCCTTTTGTAAAATATATTATCCCCATTATCATTAATGGGCCTTTTCACTGGATGTAAAATTTCAGGTTGGCGTTTAATTTTGAAAACATCCTTTCATTGTCTTCTGGCTTTCATTGCTTCTCTTGATGAGTCAGCTGTAATTCTAACTATTGATCTTTGAAAGTCATTAGTATTTTTTCTTTGATTGTTTGCTTGATTTTAAGTTATTCTCTTTGTGTTTAGCTTATTGCAGTTTTACTATTCTGTGTTTGACCCAAATTACTTGTTTTTCTTCCTGCTTGCAATTGTTTGGATGTCTTGAATCTGTGGATTTTAGAGTTTTGGAAAAATCTCAGCCCTATCTTTAAATATTTCTTTTTTCCCAATCTCTCTTTTCTTTTTCTGGGGCTCTAGTTATATTTTTTCTGCTGTATTCTCCATGGTTTTTATTCTCTTACCTGTTTATTTTTCCCCTAAACTTTTGTCCTTCATGCTTCATTTTGAATATTTTTCTTTTGATGTGTCCTCCACTTTGTTAATTCCTCTTTCTGCTGTGTTCAAACCACTTAAACCCAACTAACGGGATTTAAAATTTCATTTTGTTTATAAATTCTAGAATTTCTATTGTTTTTTTTCCAAATATACTATTTCATGTTTTATAAATTCTGGTTTTGTGATTATAATTTCAATCTTGCCTTTTGTCATCTTGAATATAGGAAGTTTATTTATCTTAATCTCTGTATTTAAGAAATCCATACTCTAGAGTCTCTGTGGGTTTTGTCTATTGTCTGTCATTTTTGTTATTGTTTGCTGTTTTTGTTCATCAAAAGGTGTTAATTCACTATTACTACAGCCAGACTTGTGTTTTAGAAAGAACTCTGCCCATGGTGTGGAAGTTGGATAGAAGTGTTCAAACTAAGGAGATAATTACAGTCCAAGAAATAATAAAAACCTGAATGAAGGCAGCATTAGTGGGGAAGGAATGGAGAAGAGATCCCAGAAACACTGAAAAGTTATAATCAGCATGATGTGGTGACTGGCTCTTAGCGGTGAGGAAGAGGGAGGAGTCAAGGACCACACGTGTCCTTCAGCTTGGCACTGGGTGGATGGGGTCACCATTGGCCAGGATAGAGAATATAGCAGAATTATTGGGTTTGAGGATGAAAATCCAAGTAGAGCCTTGTAGACAGCAGATGAATATTCAGAGTTGAGGCTCAGGAAGAGGGTTCAGGCTGGTTAACAGATTTCAGAATCCTAAGCATATAAGTATATTCACAGATGTGGGTAAAGGGGGTTAGAGGAAGGTGTCAGCTGAGATCCAATTTGTTACCTCTTCCCTCACCCAGCTGGCTGAGGAGTGAGCAACCACTGCAGAGAAGGAAAAGGTGACCTACTGTGAAGTCTGCAAGGGATGCCACCAGCATGTGAGGCTTTGGCTCTGAAAGCCAGTGGGGGTGCTCCTGATACATGGTGGTGTGGGCATCCTGCCTTTCCATTTAGAGAAGGGGCAGAGGCTTACATGCCCTGTGGGCTGACGGGAAGCACATGGGGTACAGTATGGTGATTACTGGATGCCTAGGAAGAGAGAATTTTTCTCCCACAGGAAGGCTGGGTGGCTCACCTCAAGATGCACAACCACGGGTACTCTCTCCTTACCTACACTGGCTCCTCTGCTCCTGGTTCATGCCCTTCCCCACACAGGCCCATTATAGTCTATCAGGCCGACATCTGCATCCCTCCCTTCAGGAAACTCCACCTTCCACAGCACTGGCACCTTCCTCGGCTCCTCCCTTGATTGGCCCAGCCACTTCGAGGAGCCCTCAAACTTCCCTTGGATGCCCCTTCATGTCCAGAATTCAATACATAGGAAAAGTGGCATTTTAAGAGTGTGACTAAAGAAGCCATTCAATAAATATTTGGGGGGCAATGCCTTTATATTTAGAATAAAATAAATTTAATGATTTTTTCATACCACATGCAAAAATAAATTGTAAAGGGATCAGGAACTAAGTACAAAAACAAGATCATAAATGAATAAAAGCATATGAAGCAGAATATTTTTGAAATCCTGTGGTTGGGAAAGCAATTTTATACAAGAAATTAAATTCAGAAACCATCAAAGAAGAGGACACATTGGACTACTTGAAGACAAATACCAGTAAGTTAAAGACACTAGAACAAAGTTAAAAAACAAGGACCAGAGAGGTGAGAATACATATAAGCAAGGATTGATAGCGTACAAAAGCTTCTGCAGACCAACAACAAAGATAATCTGGTAGAAATTGGACAGAGCACATAAGCAGGTCACAGAAAAACAATGTAGACGACCAATGATCATATAAAAAGATGGCATATGGAACTTTCCTATATGGAAACTGGCTTCAAATTATGTTCAGGCCCTTGTTTAAATTCTGTTGAAAATGTCTCTCTGTGTTACCTAATCTTTTAATTCTGATCAAGTCTGACAGCTTGTGTGGTTTTTCTAAATTTGCAAATCTTTATTCATAATGCAGAGTGGTCAGTTGAGTTGCCTTATCACTTTAAACACTTTCCTGATTTAGGCGGAAATACATTCTGTCACATGTCATGAATAAAATAAGTTTTAGGAAAACGTTTCTGCTCTTTAACACAGAAATTAAAAACTGGGTAACAGGACAGTAGCTGGTGATTTATTAATACTATGGGACAGCGCAGGCCACGTCAAGAAACCCAGTGGTGTGACTTAAACTGCATTTTAAATTCTCTTAACTTCTCTCTATGAGCTGCCTCTTTCAAGGTGAAGTGAATTACTCCCTCTGTGGCTTCAAAAATAGCCACTAATACTTACATATCACCATTCCAACTTTAAAAAGCCACACACATTCAATGAACCAACTTAATTAAAGTCGGCTTCCAGGATTGATATATATCTGAACTAATTTAAATAAAATAATGAAATTAAGGCTGGACTGGACTGTGGTGGGCATTTCAGGCAAGTCAGAGAGACCGTGGTTTCCCCGAGGCTTTCCGGGGAGCATCGTTGATCACGAGAGCGACACCCCTGCTAGCGGGTCTCGTCCTTGACTCTGTCCTCCTGGAACAAAATTACTCGTGGCTCCCACCTGGTCCCAGACTTCCTATGACATGCTAATTTTTCTGTCACCTTGTTCCCCGCTCTCTGTGTCAGTTTTTACCATCTCTTAAACGAGATTTCTTTTACGACTTAGCCAAATAGGTACCTTTTTATTACACAGATAAATGCTTCTGTGTTTGGGAGGAACTCGCAACCTCATTTTAGGACTTAAATATTTGCAATATGCACATTAGCTGCATCGCTCAATTTTCAATGACAAACACCAACCAGGCACATGGATATGTGTGCTGTTAGTACCTGAGGAAGGAAGAATTAGTTATCGCCCTTTCAGAGGGCTTACAAGCACAAAACTAGCTTTTACTTATCACAGCCTTCTACAGCCTCCACCCAAATTACTTCCCCTACATCTCTGCTCCCAACCCCTTCCCTGACATAAGCATTTCTTTAAAAAAAAAAAAAAAAAAAAAAAAGAGTGTGCCAGAATTCAAATGTCATCTTCCCTTTGGAGATTAAATCAGTCGTATATGTCAAGGGCCTTGGGACTATTCCTGCACTACGACCCAATCGTTTCACTTCTGGGTTCTATCTTAAGGAGCAGATACCAAATATGGAAAAAGCCATGCATTCAAAGATACAAATTATCGCATTACTTATGCGCTAAGATGGGATTATCTGCCCTCCCTTGCCTTCCCAGGCAGAGCACATATCCATCCCTCTGCTAGGGAGCTGGGTCATACCCAAATGTGCAATAAAACGGGGCCTTTTGTGAAAGAGAGAAAACAGCAGAGACAGCTAGCAAAGCAGCGCCCCAGGGATGGCTGAGTTTCACTGTTTCCTCAGACATCTCACTCTGGACGGGAAGAACGTTTTCCTCTGCCCCTTCCTACACGAGCTCTTGGAGAACTTGAAGTCCTCTTTCTCCAAGAAAGGAAACCGTTGGCCGAGTCTCAGTCCGAGAAGAACCACAGGGAAGACCTTGGGAGAGGGCAAGAAAGGAAAAACATCCAAGGGCATTGAGGGGCAGAGGTGCAGACCAGACGCCCCCTGGGGAAAGCAGCACACAGGTCTCCACCATCCTTTCTGCTCTTGGCAGTGCTCAGTGCTTGAGCAGAAACGCTTTCCTGGGGTGCTGAGCCTCTTACTTGGGTTCTCTGGAAAACTGAGGCAAAGAGTAAGGTGGTCACGCTGTGATGGGAGGCACAAACCCCCGGCAGCGAGGCTGAGGCTGAGGGGTTGCGCCCTGGGGAGCGATGCCCCAGCGCAGGGCTGCTTCACGCGGGGACAGAGAACCTCAGCAGGTCACATCCCCAGTGCACCGATTCGGTGCGGGGCTGCCAGGAGAAATCACCAAAAAGAGCGGGGAGAGGAGGAAGGTGTCCGCCAGCCTCCCCATGGTCTGTTTCCCACTGGCTGGTGTTTGCCCTGCCAGGCTGTGTCATTGCTGTGCTAGGAGGGTGCTCACACTGAGGGCCAGTTTCCCGCGGAGGAGGTGGCTGCTCCAGCCCCAGGACAGAGGAGGGTGGAGAGGTGGCAGTCTTAGCCTCTTTGTCACGAAGTGGCTGTTTGGAACTCAGGCCACGACCTGAGTGTGGTGTTGGTTCCCATTGAGCAGGGCGGGAAGAATGAAAAATGGAGTGTGGCAGGGCTCTCAGGCCACGAGAGGGAGCACAGCATCCCGGTGGCAGGAGTTGGGGGGGTCCCTGGGGACAGAGCAGTCTGGGTGGGCAGCTCAGAGGGAAAACTAGGAGGTGCAGACAACTTGGTCTGGTGTAGGCAAAATTGCACCAGCCTTTCAAAGGAAAACTGTAGGAAACGTATTATTTACAGTTATAAAAGCAAAAACTTGAAACTACCTATACGACTAAGAGTAGGGGAATGGTAAGCAAACAGTGCATCTACTGGATAAGAACATTATTCGGAAGGGATGGGTGTATACCTACTTGATGAGTGCGATGCGCACTGCCTGGGGAATGGACATGCTTGAAGTTCAGACTCGGGGGGATGGGGGGGCATGGGCAATATATATAACCTGAACTTTTGTACCCCCATAATGAGCTGAAATAAAAAAAGAGAGAACATTATTCAGTTATTAAAATAATTCTATGAAGGTTACACTATAACATGAGAAAATGTTTATAAAATAAGTTTTAAAAAATCAATCCATATTCAAAGTTGCTGGTATATGGTGATTACAGCTATCTTAAAGTTATCCATAAAATAAAAGTTGGGAGATCCACTTTCAAAATGACGGAATGAGGGTCAACAGATTCTTTCTCCAAAAAGCAACTATAAAACTGGACAAACTGTCAAAAACAACCCTTTCAATGCTCTGGGAACCATCAAAAGTCACACAATAAATCGTATAAAAAATGAAAGTACAACATATCAAAATTTGTGGGCGTAGCAGTGCTGAGAGAGAAATTTATATCACTAAATGTACATCTTAGGAAAGAGGGAAAGTCTTAACACAATAATCTAAGCTAAGCCTTCAAGAACCTAGACAAAGGAGAGCAAAATAAACTCAAAGCAAGTAGAAAGAAGAAAATAACGAAGAGAAGAGAAATCAATGAAATTGAAAACAGAAAAACAATAAATACAATCAACAAAAGAAAGAGCTTGTTCTTTGAAAAGATCAAAATAATTAATAAAATTCTAGCAAGACTGAAACAGGAAAAAAGAGAGAAGACACAAATGGCTGATATTGTGAATAAAACAGACAGCACTGCAGACGACGTGGGCTCCTGGAGGGGACCGGGGGATACGTCATCAGAGCTACACACGGAACCTGGACGGCTTGGAAGAGATGGTTCAATTCCTCAAAAGATACACACTATCACACTCACATCATATGAAATTTATATTTTGAACAGCCCCATAAATATTAAGAAGATTGAATTTTTAATTTATTCCTCCTCTACTCCCAACGCCAACCTCAGAGAAGCTTCCAGGCACAGATGGTTTCTCTGGGTAACTCTACCAAATCAACACGAATTCTACACAATCTCTTCCAGGAAATGGAAGGCGAGGGAACTTGTCCCAACTCATTTTGTGAGGCTAGTACCATCCTGATACCAAACCAGACAAAAATAGGCAAGAAAAGAAAACTATAGACTAAAATCCCTCCTAAACATAAATACAAAAATCCTTAACAAAATGTTAGCAAACTGAATCCAGAAAACATATAAAGAGGATTAACATGATCTAATGTGATTTATTCCAAGAATACAAGGTTGAATTAACATTCAAAAAATTAATTCTCCTTGTAAACCATATTAATAGAATAAAGCACAAACCACATTATCATCTCAATAGGTAGAGAAAAAGCATTTTTGAACAAAATCAAAAACTATTCATGATTAAACAAACAAACAAAAAAAAAAACCCTCTCAACAAACCAGGAGTAAAGGGAGCATCCTTAACCAAATAAACAGTTAAGGGACAGCTATGAAAAGCCGGCAGCTACCATCATCCTCAGCGGGTGAGGACTGAATGCTTCTCCCCAAGACCAGGAACAGGAGGGACATTTGCTCCTCACACCCCTCTTTAGCACTGCGTTGGAGACTCTCCCCAGGACAATGAGGCTGGGTAAAGAGGTAAATTCTACCCACATTGCAAGAGAAGAAGCAAAGTTATCCGTATTTTCAGATGACTCTATTCAATATGTAGAAAATTCCAAGAAATCCATGAAAAGCTAATAGAACTTGTGAGGTTAGCAAGATTGCAAAATACAAGATAAATATGCAAAACTCAGCTGTCTTTCTATAGAAACAAATAGGCAATGAACAATCTGAATATGAAAGTAAGAAAACAATATCATTCAGAAAGCACGCAATTCTTACAGTAGTGTGATCACACCAGTGACCAGGCTCTATTTAAGGGTAGCCATGGGGTAGCCTAGAGAAGGGATCCATGAGCCAGAGTCACAGCGGTGATGGGAGAAGATGGTAAGAAAAGAAGTCTTGTCTGATGTCCTGTCGCTGACGTGTGTGTGTGTGTGTGTGTGTGTGTGAGAGAGAGAGAGAGAGAGAGACAGGAGTGTGAGGCAGGGTGTCCCTGGGACTCAGCAGACCCAGCTGACTCCTAGAGAGGGCACTGGGACTGGGGAAACTGAGTTTACACCAGGCAGTGCACCAAGTGGGCTTGACAAATGGCAGCTAAAGAGCAAAGCACCCAAGAAGGCATCCGGGGTGTGCTTGTTTCCTGCGGCTGCTGTAGAATGTCACCACCAATTTAGTGGCTTAAAGAACCCAGATTTACTGCTTTACAGTTCTGGAGGTCAGAAGTCTAAGCTGGGTCCGCAGGTTTCTGTAGGCCCTAAGAGACAGCCTGTTCACCCCTTTCTCATTTCCCTGGAGACCACTGTAGCTCTCGTTCACAGCATCAGTCACTCTGTCCGAGGTACAAACACTCCCCTTGGGCCTGTCCGACCCTCCCTCCTGCCTCCACTGCCAGTGTGATCTCACAGAGGCCACACATCTTCCAGAACACCCCACCCCAAGATTCTCAGCTCACTTCTGTCTGCAGAGTCCTTTTTGCCGGGTCAGGTTCTGGAGATTGGAATGTGGACACCGGGGAGCATGACTCTGGCTACCACAGCACGGAAACTCAGAGAGAGGAACGGGAGGGTGAGTCGGCTGGCCTCAGATCCGTGGAGCCAGCCGCAGCAAGCAGAAGGTGGGCTTTGTAAAACATGCTCTTACTTACATTGTATTTCCATTTGCATTTGTTTTTATTATCGGAAGTAACCTCAGCTCTTGGTCCAAAATCAAATATAGAAAGCCGCTCTGTAAAAACGGAAAGTCCCTGCCCAGCCACCTGTTCCTCATCAGAGGTAATGCATGCTAAACCGTTGAGTGTGTGCTACACGTTTAAAAAATAATTTCTATACTTTGCCAAATATTCTTACGTGCTTGCTGTTCAAATGAGATGGGAAGGTTTGTGAAGTGCCTGCACGATGAACAAACTTTTCCATGAAATCCTTTTGTGCATCAGGTTGGTTGTGGTATAATTTACATATATTAAAATTCACCCTTTTAATGTGCAGTTCTGTGAGTACAGTGCTGACAAACACATCGAGTCGTGAAGCCCCAATTACAGTCGAGAGGGGAGAGTGCCAGCTCCCGGCCCTTCCCTCCCCACCCCTGGCTCCAGCTGGCCTGCTTCCAGCCCCTGTATTTTGCTTTTCCAGAATGTCATATAAAGGAAATCATGTGTATGCAGCCTTTTTATTTGGCTTCTTTCACATAGCATGATCTCTGTGTATTTTTAGTAGGAATCTCAGTCTATTATCTCTTTTGTGTCAGAAGTATTTTGGGAGATTTTCTATAAATTTGCTTCACTTTGACTCTGCCCTTGATCTCATCAGGTGGGAGAAAAATGCAGCGTCTGCCATTCCTAGGTTGTCCCCTACCCCTGTCACCCCCAACTGGAGGGTGTCACCGTCTCTGGGTCTCTCTTGGGTCCACACGGGGCACTGCTGAGATGCCCACAGCACACTGGCCCTGGGGGCCCTTCCGGTCTCCTCTGCTGCCCACCGGGCTCAGCGACCTCTGGCGAGCCGGAGACCATAGTCCAGATTCCCGCCTCCCTGGGCGCCTCCGCCTCGGGGACACAGGGGCACGCCTCTCTCCCCTACCCCGGCCCCTCCGGGAGCTCAGGCGATTGAAAACCAAAGCTTGGGGGTCTTGCCAGCATGTGCTTGAAGCGGGGAGGCCCTGAGCAGGCCACCCTGAACGGGGGAGAGAGAAAGGAGACTACGGGAAGGAAACGAGGTTAGCGTCTCGCGGAACCATGCCAACCCAGACATTCGCTGGCTGAACGGTTCGCTAACTGCACATCCGCAGCAGGGGCGCCGCTCCGCAAGGACACGCGACAACTGGGTTTCAAGGCCGTCAGGCTGGGCGAAGGTCACATGCCGTACGATTCCATTCACACGACATTCTTGAAATGACAAAATGGCAGGGATGGAGGGTAGACCAGTCGTTATGAGGGGGTCGGGTGCGGGTGGGGGTTGTGCTGTGCGGGAACGGGAGCCCCTGGTGACAGAACAGTGCTGTGCTCCAGTGCGGTGGGGGGGGGGGGGGTCACACAAAGCTACTTAAGGGATAAAACTTAGTAGAAATGTGCACACGAGTGCACACACTAGCGCACTTAACACTGTGAGTGTTAACCCGATGGGCTCCGAGGTGTGAACCAACGCCCAGTTCTTGGTTGCGATCCTGTACTCTGGTTATGCCAGATGCCGCCACTGGGGTTGGCCACGTGACGGCCAGCCTCCCGGCACGTTTGCTCTGCACCTTCCTGTGGATCTGTACTTATCTCAAACTAAAGAGTTAAAACATGTGTCCTGGCCTGGCATGGTGGCTCACGCCTGTAATCCTAGCACTCCGGGAGGCCGAGGAGGGTGGATCGTTTGAGCTCAGGAGTTTGAGACCAGTATGAGCAAAAGCGTAGACCCCGTCTCTACTAAAAATAGAAAGAAATTAGCTGAACAACTAAAAATATATAGAAAAAATTAGCCGGGCATGGTGGCGCATGCCTGCAGTCCCAGCTACTTGGGAGGCTGAGGCAGGAGGATTGCTTGAGCCCAGGAGTTTGAGGTTGCTGTGAGCAAGGCTGACGCCCCAGCACTCTAGCCAGGGCAACAGAGTGAGACTCTGTCTCAAAACAAACAAACAAACAAACAAACATACATGTGTCCTGTCACACATAGGCACATGTTTGTAGTTTTATTTTTACAAAATGGAATTATAATATCGATGTTATTCTTCTATTTTGGGGAAGTGACGATTTTTCACATATAGATTTACCCTTTCATTTAACAGCTGCGTATTTCTCACTCTAGGGATGTACCATAATTTATTCATCCAACATCCCTTGGGTGAAATGTTGTCCCCCCGTGAGGATTTCTGCTGTCACGGTTAGTGCCACACAGACTGCCTTCCACACGTGGTTTTGTGCAGTTGTGTGTGTGGCCTTCCGTTCGTTCCTTTTAGTCCACAGACGTTTACCGAGTGCCAAGTGCTATTTTAGGCACCGGAAACATAGTGGGGAACAAAAGCCTTTGCCCTTCGAGAGCTGACACTCTGGTGGGAATCGTGTCGTATAACGTAACATAAAATAACATATTGAAAGGCGTGGCATGAGCAGAATCGCTGGGGCCACAGTACGTGCCTGTCGAATTTCGAGGGCCATCTGGCCATCTTTTCAATGACGTGATGAAGTCACTGTGGACAAGTGGGCAAGAGCAGAGATCAAAAAGGAAAATTTATAACCATTCCCAAGTCGTTAGTAGATAAAGAGTTTTATATTCCTCATAAAACATTCCAAGAGGGACATCGGTAACTTAAGGAGAGACCAGAAATACAATTTTAGGTTCCATGAAGGCTGACAGAGGAAACACTTTGTAAAAGTAGCCGAAGGTAATTTATTCAGCCGATATTTGCAGGTCAGAGTGGAGCACCCTCGCTACCTGGATGCGTCCAGCAGGCTGCGTCAACACCCCCTTCCCCAAAGTCTGGGCGCTGTGGGGAATCCCAGGACACCCCTTTCTACTCTGAACACTGATTTGCCTCATAATTTGCGCCCTAAAGGGACCAAAGGATGCTACCTTCCTCTCTTCTCAAGGGAAGGGGAAAACCAAAATCAGTATGTAAATACATGATGGAAAGTCCCAACTTGCCCCAGCTATGACTCCACCCTTTGCCTTGCAAAGGGTCCGGCCGTGGGCAGGAGCTCCACGGTGAGTGGCTGGCATGTTCCACCAGGGAAGTCTGACTCCTTCAGGCCTGAGTGGATGGCACGATTGGCCAACAGCCCAATCCCTGGCCTCGCGGTGAGCAGAGCCACCGGCTCGGCCCTGGGGAAGCTGGGGCCTTCCTGCTGGCTCTGTAGAGACCCCCAGGTGCCCAGATCGCCCCTTGAGGCCTCTTGTCTCCCCTCATCACAGGTTCTCTCTCTGGAGTGGTCACCTCCCAGCGGTGCCTTCTGAGGAACCCAACTGTGTCGTGTCCTCCCACCTCCCAAAAATTCCCCTGGGAATTTCTTTTCTGTCATTCTCTCTTGTCTCTCCCCTTGCCCCTCATCTATTTAAAGTCCTATTTGGGAGGTTTTAAGAACTTCTCTTCAGTTATAGGTCTTGCCTGATAGGAAATAAATTCCCCGCAAGCACATCCATTTTCCAGCACGACTTCCTTTTGTGTCACTTTTTCTCTCAGCACTAACTCCATTTCCAATCTCCTTTCTCTCCATGACTGTGGGTCAAGGACTGGGGCACCACCCAGCTGTCTCTTACGCTGAGAGCGCGGGTTCACACGGTGGTGTTCATCACCCCCTAGCCCTCAGCCTGTGTCTGCACCCCGCACGGCGTGAGGAGAGCCGACGGACGTCGGGGGCCTCCCTGCCTCACTCCTCTCTCTGTTCTGGCAGCTCTTGCACTCAGCTGTGGAAAGAACGGGCAGGTCTGACTTTCAGGAGGTGTCTCCTGGAACAGGCTCCCAGGTCGTGATGACTGCACCATAGCCACGAGGACAATAATAAGGGCACCTTTGAGCCCGTGCATCTACGTGGCAATGCTCCAGGACACGTTTTAGCTCTTACATTTAGGTCTTTGATTAATATTGAGTAGCATTTATATATGGTGTAAGGTAAGATCCAACTTCATTCTTGTGTTTGTGGATATCCAGTTTTCCCAACACCACTTGGTGATAAGACTGTCTTTCCTCCATTGAGTGGTCTTGGTTCCCCTGTGAAAATCATTTGACTACATATGCAAGGGTTTATTTCTGGGCTGTCTGTTCTGTTCCATTGGTGTATATGTCTGGCTTTATGCCGGTACCGTACTGTTTTAATTGCTATAGACTTGTCATAAGTTTTGAAGTCAGGAAGCATGAGACCTCCAACTTTGATTTTTTTCAAGATTCCTGTGGCTATTCAAGGTCCCTTGAAATTCTATATGAATTTTAGGATGAATTTCTCTATTTCTGAAAAAATGCCATTTGGATTTTGGTAGGGTTTAGAAAGCCTACTCATTTTAAAGTATTCTCTCTATGTTGAAGGATATTAGCCCTTTGTCTGGCTTGTGACGTCTTTTTGTTCTTTTTTGGAGACAGAGTTTTGATCTGTCACCCAGGCTAGAGTGCCGTGACATCACCATAGCCACAGCCTCACACTGCTGGGCTCAAGCGATCCTCCTGCCTCAGCCTCCCAAGTAGCTGGGACTACAGGTGCATACCACCACACGTGGCAAATTTTTCTATTTTTTGTAGACATGGGGTCCTGCTGTGTTGCTCAGGCTGGTCTTGAACTCCTGAGCTCAAGCAATCCTCCCACCTCAGGCCTCCCAAAGTGCTAGGATTACAGGTGTGAGCCACTGTGCCCAGGCTGACATCATGTTTTTACTCCATGTGGCATAGACTTTGGGGTATGGTGTGAGGTGATGATTTAAATGACCTTTTAAAAACTTATTTTCCCCAATGCTAAGTCATGATATTTCATCTCTTCCCCACTGACTTTTTTTTTTTTTTTTTTTTTTTTTTGAGACAGAGTCTCACTCTGTTGCCTGGGCTACAGTGCCATGTTGTCAGTCTAGCTCACAGCAACCTCAAACTCCTGGGCTCAAGCAATCCTCCTGCCTCAGCCTCCCGAGTAGCTGGGACTATAGGCATGTGCCACCATGCCTGGCTAATTTCATATATATATATATATATATATATATTTTTTTTTTTTTTAGTTGTCCAGCTAATTTCTTTCTATTTTTAGTAGAGACGGGGTCTTGCCCTTGCTCAGGCTGGTTTCGAACTCCTGAGTTCAAACGAATCCACCCACCTAGGCCTCCCAGAGTGCTAGGATTACAGGCATGAGCCACCGAGTGGGCCCCCACTGACTTTTGATAACATTATATATTAATTTCCTGTATTTACTAGTCAGCTTCTGGTCTGTTTTCTTCTCGAAACTATTAATATCTGAAGTTCCTGCTCATCATGGCTGAAACTTCAGCGGGTGATCCCACAAGCAAGGATGCGCTCCTCCTCGGCCAGCCACCGCCACGGCGTCAGGCAGCCATGTGGGCCCAGGCTTTGTTCTGCTTTCCCCAGTTGTCCGATAGTGTCCTTTATGGCAAAGGATCCTGTTCACAAGCCCGAGCTGCACCTGCTGTGGGGTGGCTTCTGTTTCCTTCCGCTGGGGACGTTCCTCAGTCTCCCTTGACCTTCCTGACCTTGACACAGGCCAGCTCCTGTGTGGAAGGTCCTTGGTTTGGGTTTGCCTGGTGTTTGCTAGTGGTCGGGTCAGGCTCTGCCCCTCTGGCAGGAATGTTCCAGAAGCCATGCCCTGCTCACCCCATGGTGTCCCATTGTGTGTGTGTACATGCACACACTTTTACATCTAGATTCATTTTTGTATCTATTTATATAGAGGGAAAAACCCGAGCTCATGTCAGTGCCTCCAAATCCAATTCCACACCACAGGGTTCGTTCCAGTTTCCCTGTTCTGATCTGAGTTCTTAGCCACAGGGTCATCACAGGAGGGGAGTCGGTCTGCCTGGCTATTTTTTTTAATGTGGAGTACTACAAACAGCGATGGAAAGATAAAGTACTTTTGATAAAATGAATATTTTTAGTACATCTTTTATAGAAATCATCTGGATCAAATAAAGTTGTGAACAGTACTTGCTGCAGCCTGTTTCCTGCTTTCTTCAGCAGGTGGTGGTGTGGAGCGAGGATCCCCCTTGTTCAGCGGGGCCCTGTTAGGGGTGTGCTGACCAGGACACCCTCCCTGCCACAGCCCTCCCTGCCGCAGCCCTCCCTGCTGCAGCCCTCCCTCGGGCTGTTAGTGGTTCTCCCCTCACAGGCTGTTTCTATAAGGCATAAAGTCAGGTGGAAATTTAGCAATTTTCTGAGTTGCATTACTGAGTAATTCTGGTGTCTATTTATACATTAAAATAGAACCAGATAATGATTGGGAGTGTCAAATCTTTATTTTATTACTTTCTATGTAAGCTCACACTTAAAATTTTTTTTTCAGAAGGAATACAGGAATACGTGCTCGCTGTAAAATTGTAAATAATATAGAAGCATGTGGAGAAACAGCTTGCCAGTGCCGGCCTTCTTCCAATTATTTCACAAGAATTGGTTCATTTAATCCTCACTGCAATCCTATGACTGAGGAGCAGGCACTGTCATAGACTCTACTTCAGTGATGTGGAAATGAAGACACAGAGAGGTTTAGGTGTTTTGTCCAAGTTACACAGCACAAGTGGGAGCAGGATTTGAACCCAGGCAGTCCAGCCCAAAAGTGAAAGCCCTTCCTCACCCTCTGCCCACCCCAGCGACAGCTCCCTCAGCAGTGTGGTGTCGCCCATTAGACACATTCGTCCATGCCTAAATGCGGAACTTGGGGTTTGTTCTTTTTCTCTTTTTAAAACACAGATGGGACACGACTGTGGGCACTGTCTCATTTCCTCCCTCCCTGCAGTGGTCCCCAACCCCGTGGCACCATCACACAGTTAGCCACTCCTGATGATGGCATTTAAGTCGCTTCTCACATTTTGTCATAACAAACAATGTCACAACTATCACCATCGTTTGTAAGTTTTGTGTGTACTAGTGGATATTTCTGCAGAAAATTCCTCCTGGAGGTGGATTGCTGGGCAAGGGTTTGAACATTGTAATTGGTAACCGACATTAACAAACCCTTCTCAAAGTGGTCGCACTTTCCAGCACCCAGCCCTGCCTCAGAGTGTCATTGCCCACACCTCTCAATGCCACGTGCTACTTCTGAGCATGTATCTTTACCTTTGAATTCTCAACAGATTCACACATGCAACTGGAACCCAAGTAAAGAGCCCTAAGGGGCTGGGCGCGGTGGCTCACGCCTGTAATCCTAGCACTCTGGGAGGCTGAGGTGAGAGGATCGTGTGAGCTCAGGAGGTTGAGACCAGTCTGAACAAGAGCAAGACCCCGTCTCTACTGAAAATGGAAAACTTAGTGAGGCGTGGTGGTGAGCGCCTGTAGTTGCAGCTACTCGGGAGGCTGAGGCAGGAGGATTGCTTGAGCCCAGGAGTTTGAGGCTGCTGTGAGCTAGGCTGACACCACGCACTGTAGCCCAGGCTACAGAGGGAGACTCTGTCTCAAAAGAAAAAAAAAAAAAAAAGCCCTAAGGAGACTTCCCCGAAGTGCCACTTTTCGGAGATGTCTTACAATCATCTCCCGGTTTTAAATAATCCCATAAACCATCCCGCTGCTTCTCCCTGTCCTGCTCCTCCTCTGGCCCAGGCCTGGCAGGGAGGATGGTGCCCACATCCGTGGTCTCCACCAGGACAGCCTCCCGGAGCCGTCAGTCGCTGCAGGGTGGGCTGCTCACACAGACACAGCAGGGGCAGGTGTTGCCTGTACAAAGCTGTCGTGGTTCAAAGCTCTGCCACGAACACCGACATTCTACCCGGAGCTGCACATGGTTTGTTCTGGCTGACAGGTCAGATGGCTCCCGGGGGTCCGTGCTTCTGGAAGGCCAACATCCAAGGCGGGTGAGAACCAGCTCACTTGCTGTACCCGTCACGCCATGTTCGTCAGCTCTGTCGGGATGTAGACACCACGCCAGTGACTCTAACAGAAGAAAGGAAGGTGGCTCCCGAGTTGCGGCGCTGTGAACGAGAGGGACGTGTGGCACGCTAACTGTCGAAGGCTCTCAGTTTTCCTTCTGATAGTTACAGTCTAGTGTGTTTTTTCTTTCTGTTGTTGCTGGGAGAATTTCCTGTTGCTTGAGTAAGTGATGCTTATTTGCCTCCTAATCCAAGATGTGGTGGCTTGCTTTCTGCTCCCTTGGACGGACCCCCAGAGCTGGTCCCTAGGCTCTGTCCGCCAAGGGGAACTTTCCCTGCACGTGGAAAATGCCACATCACTTCCCTGTGCCGTGAGCTTATCTAATTACCTAGGCTGCCGGCAGGAGGGAGACCATGCAAATGGTGTTCATCACTGGAAAATATATTAACGCTTTTGTTCGTTTTATGCAACCCACTGAGGGTACTTCAATGGCTGTAATTTCACTCCTGTGTTCTCCCTGCCTCGGGCGGGGATCCCACGCTGCCGGGGATGAAAGTTGCCTTGTTCTCTTCGTTGCCTTCCACAGACCCCCTTCTCCTCCAGAGAGAATTTCAAAATCACTGAAATAGTATCATTGTTATGAACTGAAGCCTTAATGTGCCATTTCATGTAGTGGTTCATGTTATTTTGCTTGCAAGACTGGCTTCAATTATCTTGAATTATATGAACTGTCAGAAAAGCCGCAGCAGCAGATGAGGGTGATGGAAAGATATCCTTCAGCAGAGAGGGAACGGGACTGGCTCCATCGCTGAGGCATCTGACTTGCAATTTTGTAGCTGTTTCTAAACACATTGTAATTAAATTCACTGGTGAGAGCGCTGTGTGGCAGTCATCACGGCAGAACAGAAAAACCAAAGCTATCCTCAAAACCATCCTGCAACCTTAAAGTTCAGGGCGGTGCCTGGCAGAGGGGAGCTGCAGAAAGATGAGAGGGAGAGAGAGATTAAGGGGAAGCTGAGATAAACCAGGCAGAGCTGTTCTAGTTTGGGCTTTCTTATTTTGCTCTTTAAAAAATTCTTTAATGCATTTGGCTTCAGATCTTCCTTAAAAAAAAAAAAAAGGCAATAAAGTGAAAAATTGGATACCTCCTCCACAGGCTTCCCTTCCCCCCTCTTGGGCGCCCTCTGCAGGCGGTGTCCACCCTTCCCGCTCAGGTGCTCCATTCTTCAGCGACATCCGTGTCTGCATCCAGAAACATACATGGTAGCACATGGTGCAGGTGTATTTTCAAATTGGCCTCCCTGGGGCTGTGCTGAACATACCACTCTGCAACTTGTTCACTCAACATCGAGTCATATGTGAAGACCTCGTTGGTGTTTATTAACTGCTGTACAATATCACATTTCATAATTATACAGTAATTTATGGGCCCATCCCTGCCTTGTTGGGCATCTGTGCTGTTTCCAATTTTTCACTGTTACCATGAACATCCATGTCCACGGCTGCGGCAGGTAGTGTCTGAGACGTGTTCTCGCTCTGGTGTGCCCTGGGCTGACTTAGTGACCCAGCTCCAGTGGACAGAGGCAGCACACGAGATGAAGTGCTGCTGCCACGGCCACCAAAAGGCTGTGGCTTCAGTTTTGGAGCTCCTCTCATGCTCTGAGGGAAGCCAGCTGCCGTGGCGTGAGTTTCCCCGTGGAGAGGACCGTGCAGTGAGGAACTGGGGGTGGCCTCAGCCAACAAGCAGCAGAGAACTGAGGCCCTCAGCCCAGCAGCCCTGGAGGAGCTGCGTCCTGCCACAGCCGCGTGAGTGGGCTTAGAAGCAGAGCCTCGCAGAGCCCGCAGGCTTTCAGACAAGACTGCAGCCCCGGCTGGCAACTGCATCACAGCCCCCCGAGAAACCTCGAGCCGGAGGCAGCCAGCTGACTGTACCGGGATTCCTGATACACGCAAACTTCTAGGCAGTAAGTGTTTGTTGTTTTAAGTCTCTTAAGTTTTGGGGCAATTTGTTACACAACAATAGATAACTGACGCAATGCTGCTGTGCAAATTGCCAGAGTCTCCCCAGAGTATTACTGGAATTGGAATCACTGGGTCATGGTATGCCCGCCTTCAACTTTACTATACTTGTGAAAAAGTTGCATGGATTAGAAACGACACAAGTAGGTAGACTCAATTACAACTGTTTGGCCAGGGAAATTATCCTTTATTGGTGCTTGATGTAAATTGCTCTGACTATTCAGGCCCAGGCCCGGCTTTCTGCTGCACCCCTCACTGTCTTGTTATTTCACACGTGCTTGCTGGGCTCAAGCTCCACGCTTTGGCTGTGCAGTTGGTTCTATTTGAGGCAGTTATATTCTATAAGGTTGCTTTGAACACTGAATTAGAAACGTTGAACCATTGCTCCTGGGGAAATATGAAGGTAGGTTCCTGTGAGCCTTCGCTCATGACATTTTCATCAATTGATCAAGACATAGGCTTGTTTTACATGTGTTTGTTTAAAGACACCTTAATATATATTGTTGACTCATTAACATTGAACTCACAACCGGCTGCACCATAATTCATGCCTGAAGGAGGCTTCTAACATACGTGTTTTCTCCATAAGGCACATCAATCACAGCCTTGTGCTTAGGAACACCAGATAGCACTTCAGCACGAAGCATAGGGAACATTTTAAACAGTGAAGTCACCAAGAAGCACAAAAATGTGAAAAATGTGCCCTTAAACATCCCATGAAAAGGACACTCATTAACAGCATGAGAGCTGAAGCAAGAAGGCAGAGGACCCCACTGTTGAACCACAGCTGGGAACGTGCACAGCAGGTGACGCAAAGTTTGGCTGCTCTGAGCATGTCTGCAAATGACCGAAAAGTGCTACGAGGATTGATTTTGGGGTTACAAATAAACTTTAGCGAGCAGGTGAATTCACAAATACGGAATCTGCAAATAATGATGACTGGCTGTACAAATACATACGACTCTAGGTTCCCAGCTCAGCCTGTGCCTCAGCCGAGTCCTCCTGCAACCTGTGACCGAGCACCTCTTCTGTCTGGCACACGGTCCAGGGCAGATGCTGTGCCAGGCCTGTGGCACCCCGAGTTTGAGAATGTTCCTGCTCTGTGATCATGGCCTGCACACCAAGCATCTCTCCTTACAGGGGGCACAGGGGACACTGCGGGAGGCAGGGGGCTTCCTTCCTGGGTGGAATGTGCTGTCGCACATTTTCTTGCTCCTGCTGCAGTCGCTAGTGTGTGTGTGTGTGTGTGTGTGTGTGTGTGTGGTATCCAGTGGTGCTCTGGCCGGCTCTGACCTCAGGGACATTGCAACCCCAGCCAGAGCCTGGTGATGCCCTTGCTGCGGCCCTCTGGACACAGGTAGGGGCGCTCCAAGCTTCGTGCTGGTAGCAGGGCTCCGAGTCCCTGTGGGTGCCTGGCCACCAGCCCCAGCCAGCCTGCACTCCAGGGGTGTGTCCCCCACCCACCTGCTCTGAGGACTGCCAAGCCCAGGCTCCCGGAGCCCTTGATCACAGGGGGCTGTGAGCACACCTCCCTGAGGCCTGACAGCAGCCTGCATGGGGGACCCCTGTCCATGGCTGCACCTCCTTGTCCACCCCCTAAGCCCTGGCATTCCTTTCAGGCCTCTTCACACCTGTGTAATCACTCCCCTCTCGTGGGTTAGTTTTTTCTGCTGGACTTTCCTCTTTGAATTACTTCTGCGGTCTGCCCACGCCCAGAGCCACAGTGCCCACTGGTACCGTGTCCCCTCCCACCGCCAGCCTCTGCAGCCCAGGTGTTCCCAATCGCCTGTTGCCTCTGGGGTCCCCGCCTAGCCTGGAAATCCCAGTTTCAGGTTTATTTACCCCACAAAGCTTAGCCCCATTCACTTCCCCACTCTGCAAAATATTTGCACAAAACCAGAGGGGCTCGTGTATCATTCCTGCACTATTCGTAACAGAGAAAAATAAGGCACCATCAGCTTCTCCCCCAGCCCTCCCAGACAGGTCACTTGTTTGCATGGTCTTGTTTCTCCACAGGCTGGGAGTGTGGGTGTCATTCAGAGGAGGCCCCCGCAAAGTCTTGGCATCTTTAAGCACCTGCATTTTATCCAGCTCTTTCAGGTGACCAGCTGCCTGTGGGCTCCACGCCACCACCCCCAACCCCTGCCCCCGCCCCCTACAACCCCATGCCCCAGCCCAGGGCCCCAAGCCCCAGTGCGCCCTACCGGGTCCTCCCCATCTCCTCCCCCCACCCCTCCCACCGCGGTCATGGAGGCCGACTCACCCTCCTTCCTGCTCCAGGTCCTTGCCCCCCTTCACCCAGCACTCAGTCCCTCTGACCACACACACTCACTCACACACACCAACACCCGTATGCGTTCACATCCACACACAGACACTCGGACACCCGGATGCACTCACGTCCTCATACACGCGCTCACACACCCTCACCCACTCTGGCACACACCCGCCCGGCCACCAGAGGCCCCTGCCCCTCACCCCACGTAGTGACTGGCACCCCACCCTCTGCTGCCCAGTTCACTGATGAGCTTAGTACTATCCATACTGAGTACTTTTTACTTTTCCACAGTAAAAAGTATTTCTTGAAATAATGCAGTTTCAGTTAAAAGTCATGGAACTTCAGATACCTATTACAGCTCCGCTGAATGTTTCTCAGTAAATATTAACTCACTATAAGGTCTTTGAAATACCTTAAAAAATAGTCCAAGCAGTGGATGGCACTAAGTCGCATTTATCTCAACTCAGAGTGGTGTGAGCGGCGTCTTGAATCCGTCTGTTAAAATGGTCTTTGAGCCCCGCTGCCTGCCACGCACAGGAGGCGGCAGCGGCAGCCGTGACAGCGCTGTGCACCCTCTCCCTGCCCTCAGCGTCACTGCTGCAAAACTTCCAAAACTCAATCCTCCGTCGCTCCAATCTATTGTTTTACAAGAATATGCACAAAGGCATGAATGTTTTAAACAACATATGTAGGCACGCCAGAATGGCAATTTTGTTGCCATTGACTAAAATTTATATCCTTAAAAGGCTTATATTCATTAATATTTGCTAAATCCAAAGAAGTTTATAACATTATGGCTGTCTTTTATGAAAATGAGCACCCAGGGAGGATACTGGGATGGCTGACATGCAATTTATACTTCCTCCACGGAGATTCAGTAAGACAAAGTGCCCACGGAACCAGAGTATATTAACAAACCAGAAGTGGAAAAAATACTATATGAAGAGAATCAGAGTGAAGTAAAATTACAGGCAAAGTAAAACACGATATTAAACTTCTATCTCCCCTTCCATTCCTTCCACTGATACCTTCTCCCCCAACCCCACCCTAGAAAGAAACTGCACCCCAAGAACAAACTGTGAGAGTTTTTTATTAAATTTGTAAAGGACAGTTTTAAAACAAAATGTCAGTAACACTCTTAGAACATTGGTTTGTTCATTGGACACTTTCTCTATCTGCACCAATTTTTATTACAAAAATCAGAAAAGTAAAAATTCGTTACAATATTTGCACAGTGCAACCACTAGTTGCCTAAACAAAAGCTAATTTGTTTGTCTATAAAATCTTGAACTTAATGCAGTTTTATTAAGAGAGCCAAAATTCTCTCAGTTAATTGGATATATAGTGGTGTATATTTAAAGCAGAAAACCCCCAAAAAACAAGGAAAAAAGAAAATAGAAGACAAAAGAGTCAGTTAAATATTTTGACCTGACAGTTCCTACAAAGAGTAACTTCCACTACATATAAAGGAATCTGTTATCCATGGTAAAAGTTCTAGAGACCAAGTAGGAGATGTGGAATAAAAACACAACAAACAGAACCGGCCAGGCTGCAGCCCGAGGCAACAAGCCACATCGTTACAGGGGCTCACTGACCCCCAGCCACCGTGTCCATAAGGCAACTTGCCAAGCTTCAAGGACACACACTGGAAAAGACAAATGTTCTTTTCTTCATACAAATCATTGCCAAGAAGTCTTTGTACCTTGCATAGGGAAACAGCTGTGTTGTGTCACAGATTCTACAGAGAAGAGTGAAAGCAAACTTTGAAAATGACTCTGTGCAAGCAGAGATCAGGTACCAGGCACCTCCTTCACTGCCCCAGTTTTTATCTTGATTATGGGATTTAAGTTGACAAAAGGGAAAATGGCAGTATCTGGTGATAGTATTAAAAACAAAATATTCAGACTGGCACCAGAAAAAGTGCATTTTATAAAAGGACCAATACCCCACTGTAGAAACATCTATGCACTAGGTAAGCCCTACTCATGCACAAACGAGCACTCACTGGGAACTTGTCAAGTTTACTTTTTCAGAAAGTATAAAAAACAGTACAAGTCATGACATTACTTCAAGTTGATGCTACATCAGTGTTCTGAGTTGGCTACCAGGAAGAATGGCTGCGTCTCTGAGAGCCAGGCTGCTGTCCTTAAGAGCCGTGGTACAGGTGCATGGTACCCAGGACGGCACAGTCGTACCGCTCCTCCACCTTCACCGAGTTGGAATGCTCGATCACACTGTTCAGCTCAGGGATGCTTTCCGCAGTGTCCCCAAACCCATGGTAATGTCCATAGTGCAAACTGTCCCCCATGTCTTCTGCCCAGGAAGGTCTACTGGCTATGCAGCTGCTTGGACTCCCATTCAGGTGCAGAGAACCGCACATCTCAGGGTTAACGCTCATGGTCTTTTCTGGCTCCTCAGTCCCGTTAACAGAGAGAGAACCCTGGCTACTGGGAAACAGCTGTCCTGGGATGGATCCACTGCTAATGCCAGTAGATCCTGCCAAGCACTGGCCATTCCTGCTTTCCATCCCACTGAGCTGGCTCGTGGAGGAGAAGTCCAAATGTCCACTGATGACACATCCATTTGTCAATGTATTCGATACGGAGCTACTGTTTTTCATATCTGCATTAAGAAATACACCTGTCACCAAAATTCAGAACCAGTGGGAGAGGAGAAACTATAAAATGCTTCATTGTTGCTACAATTTTAAAGAATTTAGTTTCTTTTCTTTTTTCCTTTTAAACAAACCAGTTTCTTTTCCAAAGAAAAAACAATGTGCATAGGTAGACTTAAAAATAAAATATCATTTTCCTAGTAAGACAGGAAAAGTACATGCATTTTAGTAGTATTGAGTAGCTAAACTAAAAAATATAAGCCAACAAATATACTCCATGAAAAATACCAACACAGTACTAAAAAGCCGTCAAAAAATTGTTCTCATTTTAAGATTACTTTCACAGAGCTGTTTTATAAATCACCCCTGAAAAGGTCCATCAGAACTGAAGGTTTTCAACAAAGAGTTAATATTAATACAAAACACAAAAATTCTCTAGTTCTTAAGGGAAAAAGAGAGATAAATGAAGCAGGTGAATTAAGAAAGCTCTTCAAACTATGTAGGACAGCATCATATAATGTTTTTAAAATCTTCTCTCCTCAAAAGTCAGGGAAGCATGCACAGGAATATTAAAAGGAACAAAGTTTTTCTTAGTAACACTCAAACCTATGTAGTACTTCTGCAAAATGCCACATTAAAAGCATTGGCAGAATAGAGAAATCAGCAACTACAGCAAGGAACTATGAATATTAATGATTCTAATGCACACAGTCTTGGGCCAACAGCACAATTCTCAATAGTTTCTTCTGAGTCCAGCAATTAAAATGACTAGGATGGTCAAGGTTTCATTTTATTAGGTTATGCTAGAAAAAATGCTGATAGTTTACTTATTTAGTACTTTTTTTTTTTTTTTGAAGACAAGGTCTTGCTCCATTGCCCAGGCTGGAGTGCAGTGGCATCATCATAGCTCACTGCAACCTCAAACTCCTGGGCTCAAGTGATCCTCCTGCCTCAGCCTCCTGAGTAGCTAGGACTACAGGTGTTTGCCAACACACTAGGCTAGTTTTTCTATTTTTTTAATAGAGATGGGGTTTTGCTGTATTACCCAGGCTGCTCTCAAATTCCTGGCCTCAAGCAATCCTCCCACCTCAGCTTCCCAAGTGCTGGGATTACAGGCGTGAGCTACCATGCCCAGAAAAAATGCTGATAATTGAATCTGCATATACAGACATCCATTAGGAGGGAGATGTCTTATGGAAAAAAAGCCCACCACAAGATATTTGGGCATCCTGGGACAGGCAGTTACAAGTTATTTTTCTGTATATTGGAACTTTAGAATAATATTCATGTTCACAGGAAGTCACAGAGCAGTATAAAGAATAATATAAAATTATCACTTGCTGAGTAATGTTAAATTTTATCTCAATATTCTACATTATCAAAGCAAGGCACAATATTAAGTATAGAAGAGCTCAGTTCTAATAACTTTTAGAATAAGGACAGAGTTTAAACACGTCTGATTACCCTAACACCTCACACACCATGTGATTCTTCCCATGAAGGGCTTCCCTTCCATTTCACCACCTATATACCTCTGACAGAGGTTTCTGTTGTGTCCTGGAAGTCTGTCTGCCAACAAAAGATAACAGCTTGTTCAATGAACAAAAACATCTTCTAAACATTCCATTAATCATTCAATCTTTTGGCAATTTAAGCAACAATCATAAATTATAACTACTATAAATTCTTCAGAAAATGGAATTTTTTTCAATTTCAATGATAGCTTTTCTATTTAGTTAAAACTCAACACTAAAGAACAAGTGTTTCAAGGACTAAATATAAAATAAAAACAAAACGAAATGAAACAAGTTATTCCCAGGGGAAATTTAAACTAATTTTTTTCAAAACTAAAGTACAAACAACCATTCCTGGGTGATAAAACTCATATTTATATAATGGAAACCTAGATGGTTGTTATGGTTCGCTATGTGTGTGTGCAGTTTACTGAAAGAATAAAGTAGAATTTTTCTTTAATGCCTAGTAAAAGTAAATTAGTTCTATTACTTAATCTCAAAATCAAGGTTAGTTGATAACTTCCTACTTTTATGGAAAAATGTATAACAGCGAAAGCAGAGCAGACATTCCAGAGACCTGCTGACTGGGCCCACATCGCCCCTGGCTCTCACCAACGCTCTCTTCTGCTCTGAGCTGCCGGTCAAGACTTGCACTTCCTTCTCACCATCTGCCCAGCCATCCCGAGGTTCCACCAATACCCAAGGGACATAGTAAGGGCAGCCAGGATCAGCCTGGGATGAAGCTTCTGCCAACATCCTCCCTCACCTGCAGCCCCTCTGACAGAAGATCTGAATTGCTAAGAAAACATCTCCTAATGTGAGTCCTCCCTCTCTGGACATAAGGACCCTCTTCACGCCTACCCTGAGTCTCAAACTAGGGACACTTAAAAAATGAAGACATTCCTGCTGAATTGGGGGGAAAAAAAGACATTTGTGCATAGTTTTTCAGAAATGTATAATCTTTGAAAACAATCTCACCAGAACAAAAACCAAATGAGAAGTATTTGAAGAACACCCTGACTTTTGTGATGATTCTCAAGGAGAAGTGGCAGTTCCCTCAGCTTTTAGTGGATGTGGACTGCTATTTCCCATAAGGAAAACTGCGAACAACCGCCACTGATTCAAGACTTTTTGTTCATTCAGCCAGAGTGTTACAAATCAAACAATGGAGAGTGGGGAATGTGTAGGTGGCATCTGGCATGTGGGCTGGGAATAAAGCATGGCTTTTTCACCATGATGCTCAACCTCAGAGGAAGTTTACCAACGAATTAATGTTTGAGGAATAAAAAGGGATTGATTACTTCTGCCTGTTCAAAAGCATGCAATGCCATTTTTAAAAAAGCAGGCTTTGAGTGCTGTTATGTATCTTTAGCTACAATCAAATAGCTCCAACTACAGAAAACCTATTATTTTAAATGTACTATCCAATCAGAATTTCTTTTGGAAAATCCACCGGTTTCGTTTAGTTATTTGGCAAAAAGGCTACACTACCCCTAACAATTCTGTAGCTTCCAGAAAGAGGCATACATTTCCTTTTAATTTTAATGAACAGAAATAATTTTTTCATATGGGTCTGGTAAACAAAATAGGTAATCTTTTATCTCCAGTGAAGAATTCAGCATAAAGATGTAATAATATAACTTAAAAAAATATTAAATACCTACTTTTGTAACATGTTAAGAGAATGACTAAAAAGTAACTGCAGTCATTTAAATAAAAGAACAGTAGAAAAAAGCATTAGCTAAATGGACAAATCTTTTTTAGATATTCTAAATGCTACAAGAACTGAGCTTCTGCCTTTTACAAATTGGAAATAGGACTACTGTTTTAGTATACTAAAAATGTTAACATTTAAAATGTGTTTTGTGAAACACAGTGTTCAGCATTTTAACAGACTTAGAGTGAAGGCCACAGAAACCAAAACCAGCAAGAGTGTTGGGTAAAAGATTCTATATTGTCAAAACCACATCTACGAGTTCTCAATGTTTACTGCCAGTAGTCATCCTTGTGGTAGACTGCTTTGAAAATACTAGCCATAGCATGGTTCCGTATATTCACCCAAAGGTCATACGTCAGAAAATTAAAAATGAAATTTCATCAAAAATAAGCAAGGCACATTAAGCAACACCTTCAAATCAGAATAGGAAGATGGCACTTATGTTTCATATCCACAGAATGCACCCCAAACACTTATCCTTTTATCTACAAACTTGCCCAAGATATGCAAATTATAACATTTTGTAAAGACACTGGACAACAAAGTGCAAAAAAGTTTAAGGAAAACGTTATGTTAGAAATAATATGCATACTGATTCTTGCAACGACAAGGGGTTTGCATTGCTGAAACAGTATATATTTCTATTTCTTTTGGTCCAACAGAAGCACTCTCCTGTTGTTTGGTGTCTTCGACCACTGGATTGTTGTTGCAGCTAACAGGAAACTGTCCACTCCCACCTGTTACAACGGCAAACTCTCTATCAATGTGCATTTTGTCAGCCTCATCTTCTGTCTCGCCATTCACTAGTGGCATGGCATGATCCAAGCTTTGAGCTGCACAGAAAACAAAGACTACGTCAGATTCCTTTGTATGTAATAAGAAAACCTAAAGCACACGTTTTAATTCCTTTTGGGGATCACTAAATGCTTTAAACTGTTAAATAATTAAAATCTCTATAGACCACTAATGAGCTTAGTACACTATTGAGAAACTTACTTTTCCACAGTAAAAAATAACTCTCGAAATGTGCAGTTTCAGTTAAAAGTTATGGAATTTCACATACCTATTACAGATTTACTTGATGGCAAAAATCCTAATTTTCAGGCTATTTGGAGAACACAAAATAGTTATATAACCTAGAGACAATTCTAACTTTTTCAAATTCATCAAGTGTTTTTCAAAACAAATACTAAGACAATTCTTAATTGACAACATATAAACCATTAAAACAATCCTGATTTTCAAAAAATGTATACTAATTTCATTAGCAAAAGATAATGTAAAGTCTGAGACTCAAGACCAGTCTGTGACCATACTACCCCAGACTGGCATTTGATCTGAGCACCAAAATACAATAAAACTGAAAACATTACATTAAAAAGTCTTAGTTCCAAGAAACTTGGAGCTGAAGATACACACACACACTGTGCACAAGATTATCATCTCTGTATTTTGGAGATGCTCATGCACACGTCTAACCACTTTCCCCCAAGCAATGCATACTGGGCACAAATACGGTTCCCCCAGACGCTGGTAACCCTCGCTTCTCAGGAACAGCCCCTCCTGTCTCATAGATGGTGTCTAATCTTAACGTGAATGTGTTTTTCCCAAAAAGGATTCTAACAAATCACTGCTACACCTTGCTTTATCCATTTACCATGGCATGAATCCCATTATCAACTAATCTTTAATCTGCCATACGACTCTATTTATAATACACCTAACCAAATTCCCTGCAGCTCTCTGGGTTGCTTCACTTTTCTTCCCTATCACGAATATCATAATTAACATCCTCATAAACACAGCTTTGTACACGTTTCTGGCTCTTAACTCAAATACCTAGAATTATTTCTGGGGCAAAGAATATACTAACAAAAGCTCTCAGTGCTAAATATTTCTTTATTTGAAAGAATAGGGAAACTAAATATTGCAGCTTTAATTAGTTCTAATTTTAGAGGCACACGAGTCATTTCCAATTATCCTGTGTATATCAGTTCTAGATTATTCCCCAAGGATGCTAACGTACAGAATGAGAAACCCAATTCCTGAATGATTAGTATGTGAGAGACAGAAACAGAACAGCGTGATTTGTGTAGTCGGGAAAATAACAGAAGTCTGCAAAGGTATGAAGCCAAAAGCATTCTTCAAATGCAGGTGTGCTCTAAAACCAGAGGCATTAGACTGCAGCTTCCAGCAGGAGCTTTTCTCTAATCCTCCACGGGCCCCCATGTCTGCACTATGGCACAGGCTGTCAACTTTCCAGGAGTCGGTGGCAAACAGGGCACCTTAGGAAAAAAATCATGATGAGGGTACGGGGAGAGGCAGAGGCACAGGTCCCCCAAGGGTGCCAAGTGACAAAGTCCTCACAATCTCTAGGGAGTTCACAGCATTGAGAAATGAAGAACCAGCAGTCAGTAGTGGGTCAGGTTTGCTCCTTCCACACTCTGCAAAGCCGCTAAGCAGAACCATGAATATGCTTTGCAAAACAGACGTCACCAGGAATACAAAGCAGACAGCTTCAAGTATCCATACTTAACTTTAGAATTCATATGCCAATATTCCCTCGCTAAAGTGGCAACTAGAGGTGTATGTGCAATGTCACACCTCTGAAAAGCAGATTAAAAAAAAAAAAACCCCACAGATAAGAGGACAAAGAAAAAGCTTAATGAAAGCCGAGATGTTGACTTTTCACTAAGCCCCAGTGCCTAAAATAGTACCCACATCAACTGGGAAAGCCACTGGCTAACCAGAAAAAAAACAAAACACAGAAAATAAACAAACTATTAAGGATAACTGGCGCATCCAGTAATAAAATCAGAACCAGTCATCTCAGGTGAGACTGGTGACGTGCTGATGCCTGAAGTGCAGTGCAGCCCGAGGGCACAGAGGCCACTAGGGGTCAGAAGAGCTGTGGCCAGGGGAGTCGGGGACATCAAACCAACACTCCTGTACTAAGAGGGACCTCACTACCCAGTGAGTTTTCTGAAACTGCTCCATTTAGTAGATACATCTTTTCTTAATGCAGATAAAAATGAAATGCTTTCACATTGTAGCAATCAAACAATTGTGGGAAACAGATGCTAACACAGCATCCTAGAATTCTATTATCTTTCTCCACAGACAACCTTTTAGAGTATCATTCCCACAATCTGCCATCCCAGAGCCCCGGCTAATACTTTTATGAATGCTTTCTCCATTTCTTTATTCCAAGTATCTCTAAGTCAGTCGTTCTCAACTGGCTGGTGGAGGCATTATGGCTGCAGTTACTTACCTTACATTACAAGCCATGAAATTAAAATTGTCCTCTCAAAATTTTAAGAACAATGGATTTGGACTTGACTCTGCTTCCGCCCATGACCAAAGATCCTGCCAGCTGCAGCACTTTCTCCCACATGTACCTATTGCTATTGCGGGAGGAATCATTTGAACTTTACACATTCTGCATTTGAGAACGGTGGTCTGTATAGACATTTCAGAAAAATGTCTTCTTCCAGAGTTACCAATTTTTATTCCACTTAGCTTTGGAAAGAAAGCACCTTGTCTTCCCATCGTTGATTTTCACAGTTAAAAGTTACTGAATGTCTCTGAAAATGTTACTTAACATGATCACTTCTTATAGTGTCCTCGCCTTTTGACTGCCACAGCAGGCATCTGTTAAGAAGACAGGCTTCTAGTACAAGTTATTAGATACTGAACATTCAGGATTGAAAACTACACAGGATTGGCTCAAAACCTCCCAGCCTCCCTCCCGAGAGGCACGGCCACTGCCAGGTGTGAGAACTGAAGCAGCCACAGCATGCCTCTGGCCGGGCGGGGATGAGAAGATGTTCCTTTTGGGGCTGGCATCCAGGACAACTCAGCAGTCTGCATCTGTACTTACATCTTTCCTAAAGCCAGTTCTCAGCAAGACTCTAACTACCACAACTATTTATGATCGGGCAGTTGGAAAGTTGGAAAAGGTCTTACCCAGTTTTAAAAGCCAGGGAAGTTCTGCTGCATCACAGAAGTAAGGCAATCGGACACCAAGGTCCTGACGTACTTTAGTGCTGACTAGGTTGACTTAGGATGCACTCCGGTGCACCCCTCACCCTGACACACGCAACACACATATAAAAACAAGACTAACTGCTTGGCACACCTGCAGAAGATATCTAGGGCTTATGAAAAACGCCTAGTCATACTTATGCTAACATTATTCTCTTAAGAGGCCAAGGAAAAAAGCACTCTAGTCACATAAATATCTTAAGACACAGATGTAAGTGTTCTGACCTACCCCATACTGGTCAAGTGACAAGATCAAAGCAGGAGAGTGTTTACCAATGTAAAAACTGCCAAGTAGTTTCACACAATGAGTTTAAGATTATGGTAGATTGATAAACGACCTTCCACTGTGCAAGGGTCCCAGGTGCTCATAACCCTTACGTGGGCAGGTGACCAGAACACCTCATGCCCCTGCAGCCTTTTCACTGAACTGAGTGCACTCCGCTATTAAGAATGCTAATGACTGGGGAAGCCTCAATTTCCCCATTAAAGGAGCAAGGAAGCAATCTCTCCTTAAGCGGTTTCCCATCAGTCGTTACTAATTAGAACTATTGTTTGTTCTCCTATAGAGCACATTTTACACAAATAATTATTTTCATAAAGGTCTGTGTTAAAATCAAAATAGCACTGAAGACCAGAATGAAGGCTCCTTTACTACAAGGTGACCTTCTGTTGGACTTGGCCGAAATCCCAGCAGAGCAAAGGATGGCAAGGACTCAGAAAGCGGCAGTAGAAAGGGGAGCAACATAGGACAGAGACACAGTAGTGAGTGCTTTGGAAAGACTAATGAGGGATTTGAGGTTTTGTTCAAAGAACACAAAAGGGAAGCTGTATGTGGTAAGTCTTGGTAATTTCCCACCACAGTGTCCACCTGTGTGGAAAACAAGTCAGGTGCCTGGGGTTTGCTGAATTCGAGGCTTACAACAGTGGAAAACACAGAAACTGTTGGTCCCTAAATACAATTCAGACAGTATTTCCAGGATGTCACATCTTTAGGGATTCAAGACAAAACAATCACTTCATATTTGAACACAATTAGGCATGTTCTGTCATCCTGGCCCAATTTTTAAAAACAAATATACTGTACATATTTAACTAAGCTAGAAGAAACGAAATTAAAATTTTACTCCTGGCAAGAATTTTATTTCTTAAATCTCAAATTCCAAGCAATTAGCTAACATCTATCACTTAACAAACCTGCTAGTCACATCCACCCTCCACCAGCCCGTTTTTCAGTCTGCTCAACAAGAACAGTAAATGGCGGTCTTTTATCACGTCAAATTCATTCTGGGAACAAGTGTGCTGAGAAATTTTTCATTGTTAATTTTAAACTAATTCATGTTGTATTTTTCCTATGAAGTGTTTTTACATTAAATAACTACACATTATGAATGAGACTCTAAGATCAGTAATATACCTGTTTGATTAACAGGACCATGAAGTCAATTTACCACGTGAGAACCGTTATCACCACAGCCTACTTCTTGTGGCAATTGTTTTCCCGACTGTGAAACTGAAGGTTATTGGGTCAGTTTTTTAACTCACACTGCCTCCCCACAAGACTCTGGAGCTCCAAGCAAAACAATACTAACAAGGTGAAGTTTTCATTCATGGAAGGGACTGGCATTCTTTTCTAACCAGGATCACTGAAAAGTTTGACAATAGCTTTCAACAAATACACATATATTAATAAATCATCGCATTATTTCTGAAGATTAACCAGGAATGCCACCACCTAGTTTTACACAGCAGGTGCAGCTGGAGTCCTGAAGTCCATCTGTCTTACCATCTTTAGCATATGGTTGCTAAACAGAAAAAAACCAAAAATATTTATATACTGATGCTTCCTTAAAAGGGTACCATCTCAAATAAACAAAACCCCACACTGGGGAGACTACTACCCTAAAATGCTTTCCATCAAAACCAACCGCTCAAGTAACTGTGGATCTTACTTCACCCTCCAGAGTTCATGTTCAAGTTGTCTGTGTTCTGATCAAATTGCATTTTCATACTGACATGAATGATTTTATGGAAGTTTTTTTAATCCCTTTTCCAAAGATGGAAGTATGAATTCTTGTAGCATAACTTGCTTCCAAAGGACAGTTTATACTCAAGCAATAACAAAAGGCAAAGTCATTATTCTCCATTTAACATCTTTTACATCAACATTGTCTTCAAAGGTAAATTACTCCAATTTAAGATGCTTGAAAGTCATTTATTAAAAGCAGAGTCATTACTTTCTATGGGAAAGAGTGGACAACTTTCAGACTCATGATTCTAAAGCATAAAAAAATGTTCAAGAGTGAAATTTATGCTGGGCAAGGTGGCTCACACCTATAACCACAGCACTTTGAGAGGCTGAGGCAGGTCTGAGGCTAGGAGTTTGAAACCAGGCTGAGCAAGACCCTGTCTCTACCCAAAAATAAATAAATAAATAAAAGAAAAAAATTAACAAAAATTTAGGAACTCTGAGGAAAAAAAAAATAAAGCTATATTTGTTAAGGCAACTCAATTAAATCAGATAAACCATAATTAATAAATTTATTACAATAATACAAAAAAAATAAAATAATAAGAAGTAGCCGAGTGTGGTGTTGCACACCTGTAGTCCCAGCTACATCAGAGGCTGAAGCAGGAGACTCTCCTGAACTCAGGAGTATGAAGTTGTAGTGAGCTATGGTGATGCCACTGGCCTGGGAGAAAGAGGAAAAACCCTGTCTCAAAAAAAAAAAAAAAAAAAAAAAAAGGTAGTGAAATGTATAGAGAACTCTTTAAAAATTAGCTTACCCAGGAAATTTTCTGGAAGCAATTGTTTTTATAAATATAAACCCCACACTAAAAAATCTGTAGTTCTTGAATTCTAGAAGGCAGAATGGACTGTTTTATTAATAAGGTCCAAGTTATGTATCTATACAGTTATATTATCCCAGGCACTTGTAATTTTTGAAAAAGTCAAAAAAATGACAACTTTAATTCTTTATATGTTATTTTCAAAAGTATTTTATATGCGTGTGTTACATGAGCAAAATAAGTACTTATTTTTATTACGTCAAGAGAAACAAAAACTTACCTAATATAATTCAGATTAAGCAAAACTTAAGCTCACATTTAGACAGCAAATCAAAACAAGATGCGAGAAATTACAATGAAAACAAACTAAAGCAGTATCTTGAATTATTAACTAAAAAAACTGGTCAAAGAATGGAAATAATTTGAAGCAATTCTATTTAAACCAAGAACATCAGGTAGTTGGGGAAAACAAATCCTGTTGATGATTGATACTCACTCCCAATACCCCACATTTCACACCAAGTATGTAACAGTAAAAGGAAAAAAGATAAGCCAGCATTTTCCAGAGTGTGGCAGGTGGTGAGGGCTGAGATGCCCATCTATGTTTGCACAAATACAAAATTAAAGTCACACGCTTAGGTGACACATCGGGCAAATCTAAGGGCTGTCACCTACATAAAGGACTCAACTACTAGAAAGCTTTAGGAAATTAGTAGTTCAAGCTAAAGTAAACAATTTAGCAAATTAGTGATTGAAGTTACAGTGAGCAGACTGGGGAACTTGGGACAGCAGCTTTAATGTACATCTTGGCATAAAGATTTCTACTGTGATGTTCACAGAAACACTCATCACTCAGCGTGCCATGCGGACAGCTGTTCAACCCTTTAGGTCTACACAGCTGTTTATGTGCAACACAAGTGCCAGGCTCCAGCGCCATTTTCTTCCACACTGGCTCCCTCGGGCTGAGGACTGGGAACTGCAGTTTGGGGAGGCTGCAGGGAAGAGTTTAATGTGCAAGCATGAACCTCTGGCCACGGGTCAGCCACAAGGGATCCTCCGCTAGAGAAGGAAAACTAAATCCCCTGAAAATCAGAATGACTGAAGAAACTCAATTCATGTAGTAACAAAGTTTAGGAAACTTAAGGAATCCTTGGACATGCTTTTCAGGATATATTTAAGCAATGTGATACTAGCTGATTCAACTGACCTTAAAAACTAGTTTTAAAACCCCTCTAGGTACATTTTTGAACCCAATTAGAATGTTAACTTCTTTTTAAAAATACTGAACACAGAATTTAAGGTTTATCAGCAATTAGAGAAAACAGCACAGATCATTTTTAAAGGACATTTAAACTATAAACATACAGGGGTAGACATGTATAGCTCATGTATGAGGGCATAATGAGGATAACACCACCATTCCATTAAATTAACTGGGCACTACATGAAACTGCACAGAGTATTTTTAAAAAGTGGATGCTCTTAAAGGACTTTAAAAACATACCAGAAAAAATACATTGAAACATGATACAAATAAATGACAAGCCTGATTACATTAAAAAACACACCACCTTGAAATCTATATGCATGCCTTCAGGTCAGGTCATGCTTATGATCTTTGCAACATCTTTCGAAAAATTTTGTCTGTAACTTATAAAAATCCTGACTTTGATAAACTGTTAAGTTCATACATTCATTTCTACAAAAAAGTCACATAATCACAAGAGTTTCTACAGTGACAAGGTTTAAACAGTTGTGAAGTAGATAATATTGACATTTTATCAATTCTAAAGGAAAAAGTTTCACTTGGATATATTTCAGTTAAATGAGGTAGGAAAGATAATGTTGACTCACATGAAATTTAAAGTCAACTAAAACCTCTAAATCTTTAAGTGACTAATACTCGGGTTCTTCCCATGCTATAGAGTTTTTTTTTTTTTTTTTTTAAAAACCAAAGGGTACAACCGTGTGTTTACCCTCAGTAAATCTTATCTGAGGTCATTTTTTTTTTTTACTTTATACTCCCATACTCCTATGTTTATCAAATATTTCTGCCAAGCTATCAATCTGTTTTCTGATTAAGATATCTAATGTACAGATATAATTTTTTTCCTAGATGAAAGGGAAGTTTTTCAAATTTAAGACTAGCTGAGACTTGTGCTTATATACAAACTCTAAAACTATCTTTAACAAAAAAGGTGAAAGAACACTTAAAACTAAAACAACTTACCTTGGAGACTTAAACCCTCAATATTAAACTGACACACCAGATCTCACTGTGGTAAGTGAGCACACATTACTATGTGGGGTATGAAGACCAGCTGAGGGCAGATCACAGTGCAAATGTAATAGCACAGAAAATATTCACCTTCCCAAATGTGAAAATATGTTTTACTGCCAGACCACTGGCAATTTTAATAAGCTCAGGAACATTCACAAGAAGCAAATAAAAAAAAAATCAGGCATAATGGCAGATTCTTTTAATAGTTACATTGCAAACAGATACAACAAATGAAAAAAAATCTTTCTAATTCACGGTAGGTAAACATGGGTGCTCAGAAGTTATATTCACATTTACATTTGGGCTGTCAACATTCCCCTCTTACGTACACCCCCCTTTGGTTAAGTGGCCCATCTTCACACAGTGGCAATGTAGGAAAAAACCTCCGTCACTGCACAAGAATCCACCAGGCACATTACCACTTCTTAAGTGAAGGTCTCATCTTGAAGGCACGTTCAGCCATAAAAAGAAAACTATTACAGAAAACAAGTGTTTTTTCCCACCACAAAGCGGTCTCACCTGCAGTTCTAGCTTTCTTTACTCCAAAGGATTCTGAGTCTTCCAAGCTTCTCTTTCGATTTGTTCCCACACTAATATGATTAGGAAATATACTCTGATGACCCCCATTCAAGGTGCCGTTATTATAGAAACGGTTCAGATGACAATTCTGGAGGTTCAAGAGAAACTGGGCACACTCCTGGAAACCCTGGGTTTGTGCAATGTCTGCTGCCGTCAGGCCACTGGCATTTCTCAGGCTGTGCGACACAAAAACACTGAATTACACACCACCCGCATGCCAGCCCAGTCTCTGCTCCTGCTGAACTGACTAGCTATCTGAAGGTGACACGAAAGAGTAAACAAAATTTACAGCAAATCTTCATTAAAGAAGTAGGTAATCAACCTAGCTCTGTAACTAACTTCTCTTACACACATTTGATTTCTAAGCAAGATTTGGGAAATAGTAATTAAAAAAAATCAATATACTAAACTTTAAAAAAAGGCATCTTCCTATTTAACTTCTCAAAATCATGTTTTTTGTTAGTCTGAAGAAATCTAACTTTATGCTAACTTCAGACTTTACCTGAAACTGAATTCTATATTATCTGCACTTAATTTTAATAACTCATTCCTTTAGCTTGAGTAAAATCATAACAAACAAACATGTACTGAAATTGTCCATGGCATTCATAACAACTGGCTTCCTAAAAATAAAATAATGGCTTACCAACAAGCCAGATTTTATGCTAACATGTGACACTATAAGTGGAAGTTTAGAAGGACATCCTGACATTAAAGTAACGTATCAGACTTGAGATCTGAAAAGCTGAGTGTTTTTGTGTGATTTTTTTGGCCTTGCTTAGGAAAACTTGCAGGAGTGTTACATTTTGGCACTCGAGAGCATTTAAGTGGATGTTTCCTTTGAACAGCCTATCAATAGTGTCCTCAAAACTCATCCCCTAGATTAAGAGTCCTAACAACCAACATCTTGTAATACTTGGCTAATCACTAAAAAGTAAAGGTCTGTGTCTTCTACAGTAGCTAAGACTCAGATTAAAGCAGGAAGTGATGGCAGAATATAAGTGAAAGATCTGAATAAAATATAAAAGAGTAAATTGAACTTATAAACCTTTAGAACACTGAATTAAAATTGAGGGATCAAAAGCAACTCCATGTTGAAGTTCCCCTGGAAGACAAGAATATACACTGCTCTGTGAATTAAACCTGTAAAAAAGCAAACATTCTGTTAGCTTCAGGTTGATAAACTGAAACTGGAGAAGTACTAAACAGCAAAGAAAACTCCCGTAACCTGTTCAGCAAGCTACACTAGATACATAGTAAAGATGTGATAAAATAAAAGCCTTATTTTGTGTCAATAACCAATCCAGAACCCCGATGCTTGTATTCCTTGGGGTTACACAAACACACATATGCACACAAAAACCCAGAACATGAGAACGAAACCTTGAGAATCAGGGACAAATAATGTTTCTTTTTTAGTTTATAACAGTAACAATAGCCTTTATTCATATTTCCAGGCATCCATAAGCTCCAATCTCAGAAATAAGACATCTCTGTGGACACTCACTAAACATGTCTCTACTTTTTAAAGTATGATATAAATGTATTATACATTTTGAAGAAAGATCCAAACCCAATTTGATCAGATAGAAAAGATGAAGACTTGAGAATCACAGAAATCAACAAAATGTTCTCAAAAATAGAAGGCAGCTATGTGCAGGTCTATTAGGGACTAAAACCGACATTAATTGCCCTAAGATTTCACAGCTGTGAATTCTGATGATTATACTAGTATTTCATAATATTTTTGATAAAGATTTAAATGAAAAGGAAATGCCAAAGTGTGGGTAGATTAAATTACATTAAATTATAATGTAAATTGTATGTGTATAAAAATCAACTACTGGCCGGGCACGGTGGCTCATGCCTGTAATCCTAGCACTCTGGGAGGCCGAGGTGGGCGGATCGTTGGAGCTCAGGAGTTCGAGACCAGCCTGAGCAAGAGCGAGACCCCATCTCTACTAAAAATAGAAAGAAATTATATGGACAGCTAAAAAATATATATATAGAAAAAATTAGCCGGGCATGGTGGTGCATGCCTGTAGTCCCAGCTACTCGGGAGGCTGAGACAGGAGGATCGCTTGAGCTCAGGAGTTTGAGGTTGCTGTGAGCTAGGCTGACGCCACGGCACTCACTCTAGCCTGGGCAACAGAGTGAGACTCTGTCTCAAAAAAAAAAAAAAAAAAAAAATCAACTACTGAAATTTAACATACACAAATATTAAATGTATAGCTTAACTGTATAGCTAGATGATTTTTTAAAATGGTATTTCATTTTCACAAGATATCAGAAGTGAAGAAGGCCTATAAAGGTCTACTCTTGTCAAGAATGTGAATAGAAAAATAAGTTGCCATATGAAAATTTAAAAACTCTTCAAAATTTGAAAAGATGAAGACTGAGAACATAAAGTTGATAAAGTGATCACTTCTATAGAAAAGGACAGACTTGGTCTCCAAAATCAAAGAACAGAGAAGCCTTTGCTTAGCATTACGACAAATAAAAGTACCAACTTAATAAAAAGCTGACAGTACACATTACTCTTCGGTGGATCAGAGAAAAAAGAACAGCAAATAGATTTTTTAAAAGGCATTTATTAATACAAACACAAATGCCAGTTCACTGAGGAAAATTAAGATGCTTAAGGGGTATGCCAACATCTAAAGTTGTTAAAAAGAACATCTAAAACACAACTCCTTTACTCCACATTCAGAAGCTGAACACTAGACTGAATTTGGGTGAGAAGAGCAAGTTTACTGTTTTTCCAAGGAACTATAACCTTAAGAAAAGGCAACAAAATGTCAATATGTGGAAATTACTGGATATTTTAAGTGTCTGGGGATATCTGCCTGCTTCTGGCTAATACTGGCAAGGTCTCCCACCTTGCTTCCTCCCCTACCAAAAGCAGTTACATACCTGCACGGCACTGTACTTGCACTAGAGCCAACCAAACTTCCATTTGGTTTTAGGTTATTAATTCTAAAATTTACTTTAAAAGAGTTCAAAAGAGGAATTATAGTCAATTCATGCTATGTGCTCCTATGTATGGACCAAACAAGCAGGAAAGAATAATCGCAAATCAAACGACTTCTACTGGCTTCTCACATAATTCTGGGGGAATGAAAGTTAGACATGACAGGGAGATCAAAAAAACTCTAGAAAATGTATTGGACAGATATCAAAATCTGTGAATACAGTAATTGCGAAAGAATTAGAGATTATAACTTTGCTCAACATTTACGTGGCACTATCTGTGCAGTACTATCAGAAATATGAACATATAGTATGTGTTCTTTCTCTGCTTCTAGTGAGCTATTTCCTCTTTGGTATCTCTGCTACCAGGGACTGGATGTATACAACATACAGTTTAACTGAATGGCATTTATATTCTCAAGCAGAAGAATCTGCTAATGCCTGACTCTGGTGCACAACAAAACCAGCCACCACTCCCTCTCCCGGTTTCCTACATTCATTACCTCCACTCTCTATCCCTGTTTGAAATACCCTAATTCTTCTCTGCTCTCATTAAACTTGCAAGTAGTAGCTCAACTGTGTAGTGCGCATAACAGAAACTGGCTGGAAATGATCATTAGTGATCACCTAATCCAAGGGCAAGCACTTTTTCTATAAAGGACTAGACAGTAAATATTTTAGCCTTTACAAGTCATATACCCTCAGTCCCAACTACTCAATTCTTTCGTTGTAGCCTGAAAGCAGCCTCAGACGGTTGAGTGTGGCTATTTATGGACATTGAAATTTGTATTTTATATAATCTTATGTGTTAGGAAACATTTTTTGTTCAGCTATTTTAAAACGTAAAAACCATTCTTAGCTTATAGATCATACAGAAACAGGCAGCAGGCCAGATCTGGTGAGTTAACGTTTAACCAAACAGATGATACTGATAACTATTCTTTTATTAATATTTTAATTGACACACAATTGTACATATTTATGGGGTACATTCAAAGTTTCAGTATAATGCACAGTGATCAAATCAGGGTAATTAGTATCCATCACCTCAAACATTTATCATTTGTTTGTGTTGGGACCTCTTATAGCCATTTAAAAATGTTATCGTTGACAAGTCACCCTAGAGTGCTTCAGAACACTAGAACTTACTCCTCCTACCTGGCTGTAATTGTGCATCCTTTAACCAATCCCACTCTGTGCTCTCTCACTTTTCCCAGCCACTTCTATAAAATCAATTTTTAGCTTCCACATATGAATGAAAACGTAGTATTTATCTTTCTGGGTCTGGTTTATTTCACGTAACATAATGTCTTCTAAGCTCATACATGTTGCCGTGAATGATAGAACTTTCTGTTTTAATGGCTAAATAGTACTCCATTGTATATATATATATCACATTTTCTTTATCCATTCATCTGCTGGTGGACATTTGGGTTATTCCAAATCTTAAGCTATTGTGACTAGTGCTCAATAAACACAGGGTGTAGATATCTTTTTGATATACTGGTTTTCTTTCTTTTGGATATATACCCAGTAGTGAGATAGCTGAATCACATGGTAGTTCTATTTTTAGTTTTTTTCAGGAACCCCCATGTTGTTCTCCATAGTGGCTGTACGAGTCTACATTCCCACTAACAGTGTGTATAAAAGTTCCTTCTTTGCATTCTATCAGCATTTGTTATTTTTTGTCTTTGATAACCATTCTAACTAAGGTGACGTGACATCTCATCGTGGTTTTGATTCTTTTCAGAATGAAGAAATCTTTCACCTTTTACTATTCCTCTACTCTTAATAATGGATTTTCTGAAAAATGTCTGTTAATCTCATGCACTATTAAATTCAAAAGATAACTTTTTAAAAGTTGCCAAATCTGTCACAAAATGTTAAATAGCAAGAAAAATATCTAAAGGTAAACTTTAGAAAGACATAAAACAAAAGACTTGAGAGACCACAGAGAGGTAAAACAAGCCTTTCTACTCCAAGTGAGTCTTTTCCATTGAACACTGTAAGTGCCTGACAATGCAATCAGACAAGCTGCTTCATTTGGACAAAGTAAGATCTTCAGAAGTCTGAGTTCTTCAAACTATTTTTTACAGTTTAACTTCAAATGTATTACAGACGCTGAAAATCACGAGGGTTTCCAAGTAAAAGATTAGAATTATTAAATTATATAGTTCTCAAAACGCTTTCATTTAACAAAAGATCAGGTCTTTAAATTTTATTTTCATATATGCTTTCCTATTAGTTAAGCAATATTTCAATTTTGATGTTTTAACAGTAATCCTGGCTAAAATGTATCAAATTTAAACTCCATTTAGTGTTCCAAGTTAAAGCACATACTAAATCTAAGCTATGCTGCTTTATTTTCCCAAAATTCAAGAGGTGTTGGGCACATAAATGAAACACTTGATTTATAGGTTCTATGTTAATTTCACATTTGAATCTAGCACTTTGTTCTGTCACAGTACTTCTTAATCCATCCTTCACCCTTCAATCCATAGATATTTACTGAGTGTATTATGTGGACAGGGGTGCTTGCTACCTGCTGGCCGTTCCTTCAACCTCAGCGAGGCATTAGTAAAGACCACGTTCATCTATCTGCACTGCAATATTTGCACACAGTACTTCAAAGGGAAATTTACAGTATCTGGAAGAAATTGTTTAAAAAGATTCTCATAAACTGTATTTTGAATGAAAATGGTGGTAGTTATGAAAGCACATTATTTTTAGACTGAATCTTTAAAACACACAGACTTCTGAATTTAGCACCTTGTTTGATGCACACAGACTGTGCCTGACCTAGAATGTGTCTTTGTCCAGTAAGGGGAGTGTGCTGTGAGGTCATTCTAAAGCTCCAGCCCACCCTCTCTAGTCTTCCCTAATGTCTATTGTAAAAATCTTTGGAAATGGGCAAAGATTTAAAAAAATTAGACAACTGGCAACTTATGTTCAAACTGGTTCTAGTTTGAAGTTTTAAACATTAATTTTCTTTAAAAGAAAGTTGGCATGACCAGATTTTTAGGCTGAGAAGCCAAATTCATTGCAATTTATTATGGAAACTACAGTGACTACATAAATCTATAAATTCTAGCTTCTGTAACATTCACCAAGACTTTGACAAGCAATCACTGAGGAGGCCACTCATTTCTCCTGATAGTTCCTAGTATTCTTTCAAAATTGTAATATAAAAACATGAGATGACACAGAATAATCTTTACTATGAACTAAATGTTCTGCCAAATAACTGGCAAAGCCAAATCAAACTAGTATTAACCTTATTAAAGTTAAGACAAATGCTTATATGCCCTATTTTCTGTAATATCCTATACAGCATATTAAAATTTTTCATATATAATAAGTACCTCCACAAAAAAACTTTAAAAATCCAACTCCTTTCTGCCACCAGCCACTGCTGCTGGCCAGTGTTCTATCTAGTTTCCACTTATAGTGCCACAATCCTAGATTAAAGAAGCCATTCTGATAAGGACAGTTTTTGTTGGGTTTTTTTTTTTTTTTAATTTTGAAAAACCACAGATCAGGAAATACCTGAAATTCAATTTTAGAATCCAAGTTGTCACCATCATCTTCAGGATGTTTTCTTATTGTTAATGCCATGTGACAATAAAGGATAACCACAATTTTTATATAAATAATATTTCTGTTAAAATTCTGATCTCAACTTAGCTATTGTTAGTTTACAAATAAAAAGGTAGATATCATAAATTAGGGTAAGCAAAGCATGCAAATCTAAAGAATCTATATCTGAATTCCTAGATTAGCATTAAAACCAATCACCGCAACAAATACCTCAACAGTATGCCTTGTGTGCAGAAAGGAAGCGATACTGAACATTCAATGCCACAACTGTAAGGTTTTCGGAGAAGCACCTGTGGCAGTTTCAGCAGTTTCTATATGGAATGCTCCCCCTTTCTAGGATTACTTGAAAAAATCAAGTCAATTCGAATTACGTAGCTGTAAAACATTGACATGTGTAGTTTTTACAGATTCAGAATCTTCTGTGTGATTTAAAACGGGCAATGGTTCATAAAACAGGAAACTTAAATAATAAGGGATCACATATTTGCAGGCAACATTGGATTAAAGATACAAACACACAATGAGGTGCAGAAGCACATTTACTGAGCTTAAGCCACTGTCGTGTGACCACCTCAACCATGAGCGACTGCTCTAAAACACTGCCTTTTAAATTACCTTCAGTAATTTTTTAGCATGAAGCCAATTTAAATATGTCAATATTTCAACAAAAGTTTAACAGTATGGACTAAAAACCATCAACTCACGATTCTGGTTACTTTAAAATTTGGTATGCTGTATCTCAAATACATTAGTAACTATTCCTAGATGGAAATAAGCAAATACATGGAATCATTAAAAAAAGAAACATTACTAAATGTCCATTTGTACAGACAAAACATTAGCAAACATCTAAAATTTCTTCAGTAAAAGAAATTTTAACCCTTTGGTATCCAAACTCTTATATAATTATGAAGACTTTCTTAAATATATTCTTCAGTTAACAATAGGAAGAAACTTTTCTTTTAAAAGTTTCTACCTGAATAAATTTGGTGCCAAGTTTTCATTTCAAGTTCAATACTACTGAGGATAGTTTTACACTGTAACTGAACCATGACTATGTTTGCATACATTAAAATACAAGAGCATCATTCAAGGAGTTGGATGTAATATTTAACATGCTCACTATAATTTAGTAAGGATTTGGATTTAGAAATCATTGGTTTTACTTGAATGCACTATAAAAGCAGTGGTTACACTAATATCAAAGCCTATACAACATATGAGCTGTTATGAAATATAATCAGAATTTTAAACTTAAATTTGTCCAACAACTCTGGAATACCGTCAGTCCACCATCTGCTCCTGTCTGGCAGGCAAACTTTGATAGCTATCTTAGGAAATGATTCCTCCATTCTGAAACACTTTAAGAAGAACAACCAGGAAGCAGCAAGATCAGAGAAGTTTGCTACAGTGATGATTAGATAAAAGAGGCAAATACCAGGACATAAGGATGCCTAGAATTCGGAGACTCTAAAATCAGAAAATACTAATTCAGAGTCTTAATTCTGATAAATTTCATAACTAGACTATTATTCTGAAGGGCAAGTAAGTGAACAAATGAAGACATAAATTTCAAAAATGAGTGGCTAATAAAGTAAATCTGGGTTACATCTGCCAAGAGCCAAAAGTTGCAAATGAATTTCTGACCCTAATATTAAATATGCTCATCATCTGTATTTGCCATAATGAAAATCTGGCTTCTAGAAAGAGATCTATGGTAAGCAAATAAAGGCGGATCACAAATGCCACCAATTATATTAATAAACCAAACTAAATTGGTTTAGTTTGGCTTAAGAATTTCTAAAAGTTCAGCAGCATTCTTTATAACAATAAGTCTATTAACATCGCATTCTAAGCTTTTGTTATTATAGCCAACTGTGTCTGTTTTCTAAACTAGGCAAGAAAGACTTTTCTAGAGTGAGTCACTGAACTTGCTTATATAAGGCTATAGATGCTTCTCCAGCTAACTAATGATAGTTAAGTTTCTCTTGGGATCAAAATAATTAAGTTAAAATATATTACTATGTAGCCCACTGGAATATCTAGTTACCAAAGAATAAATGGCTGCTAAAGAAATCCTCTCCTACAGAAGAGTTATGAGACTTTGCCATTCAATACTAATATCTACATCTGTGTTCATCTGTGTATGCGGTATTAAGATGGACTAGCAAATTTGCCTGATATGCAAGTACTTCTGGTTTCACTCTAAATCCAGCTAAGTCCCTTTATTTCTATTCAGTGGCATAAAGCTATTTTAAAATCTCGTTGATATGGTAACATTCTCCACTTTATCTCTCAAGAAAATAAAGATAAAGAAGTAGGCAAAATTAACCGGTACCAAGTTATTAAAAGTAAAGCTAATCCAAGGCTCAAAATCTGCTATTTACAATGTTAGTAGTAAAAAGCTCTAAGTATCAGCAGATAGTCAGCAAGTTTTAAAGTCTTTTCCCAAAATCACATGAAGACTTAACAATATGCTGTCACTTATTCCATGATCCAAAGGAAAAATGAGGTGATGACTTTTTCATGTTAGTATATGCCCTTCTTCCCATCAAAACCCTGAGGGGGAAGCAAGCAGTGTTCAAATACTGGCCGTGATGCAAAAACTTAACTAAACCACCAAAGCAAGATGAAAGGTGAAGACAACTTAACACACTTACTGAAAACTCCAGGCTTAGACACAGAAGTTTAGATCCTTTAAAGTACACAAACATTTAGTCTGGTCACAGACCTGACATTTAATCCTGTGTATTTTAATTTTTAGAAGTAAATAATGGCAAATAATGACCATCCTATAAGCCAGAAATAGAACTTCACATAGAAAAGAAAACTTGGCACCAAAACTCAAAATTTAAAATAAGAAAAGAAAAAGAAAGTCCATTAACATACTCACGTGTGGTGCTAGAAAATTTAATACGATGCACAGCAGCTGAAATGCGTTATCTTACAGATGCAACCTACATTAACAAGTAAGTTATGTAACAAACCGTTCTAGCCACAGATAATTAAGTGTACTTGCCCTCCTCATCTACCTGATGTCCAAAAAAGCACAATTTAAGACTTTGGCCACTTTATGTCACAGAGATATAAAAAGCAAAGCAGGAACTAAGAGCAAAATTATTAATTAAAAAATACTGACATAAGGTAGCTTTTACTCTATTCACAGGAAAATGAAAAATTTATATTTTCTCCTGAATATTATAGCATGTAATATGAAGAATTCAGCCCATTCTGAACAGGGAAAAATACATAACTTTAAATAAACTGATCTTTTAAAAAAAAAAAAAAGGAGGGGGGTGTATTCTTTGCTAGGACTACACTTTACCGTATGAGTAGCATTATAGAGAACAAATAAAAAAAGACCTAAATACCATTATTTGGGGGATTCAAACTGCTATATGTTGGTAGACTACATGGGTAAATTATAAAATGTGCAGAACAGGTATCAAGAAGCAATTTACAACTTAAATTATGGCAAAACTGACATTTTATCTGTATGCTAAAACTAAGTAACCACAGATGCAATAGCGATAAATTACAATGACTTGTGCTTTATCCCCAGGCCAAAGACTTATAATTTTAAGAATTGCTTTTGGCTAGGTAGCTCAGGTTAAATATCTCTTCTAAAAAAATCTGAAAGCTCAGTCCAGGGAAGTCACCATAATGCAGGGTCTTGAGGGGTGGCTCTTATACTGAGAAGGAAAAACAGACTGGCACCTGAGGCCATCTCAGCCACACCTGGTAGAAAAGAGACACTTGAGGGCCCTGTAACCAAGGACAGAATTGTAAATAAAAATTCTCATTTTTAAAAAGACACCTACTAAAAAAGGACATTGTGATAGATATTTATTGGCTCAAAGGATTAAGCTATCCATTAAAATGAATGAAACTAACATCTTTGTAATGAAATGCTCAGGACCAATTAGAGTATTTAGAAAAATAAGTCGTTAAAAAATCAACTTCTAATTATTTCAATAAATGACAATTAAGCAATTTAATCAATTATGTTATATGACTCTGTATTTTATAATCAAAGCTTCTGTTATTAAAGATTTGCTTTTAATCTAAATATAGCTAAGAAAAATGCCTATGTAACTTTGCTTTAAAGCAACCCATTGAGAATTCTCTTAATATTCTCATAATATGTAATATGTGTTCATATTAACAGTTCTTTTTACATTACCTTACGTCATAGCTACATATGAAGTCACCAGGGTCCCTGTAATGTAGCAGCAGATAAAGGCCATATATATAATACTAGGTCACTATATAATTAAAGGATCCAAGCCCAATCTAATGATTGATCTTGACAATAAACTTAATGAAACAGAAGCTAAGATACTAAGAGACTAATGACAGCCTCTGGTACTTAGACATGCCTTGCATTAACCTCTATGGTTTTGCTGTCCAGGATCTATTTTCAATATTTATTATAATACAGAGTCAAAGCAATGAAATGGAAACCAAAGGGTTAAACTAAGTTAGTTTTGTGGGTTTTACTTCTCCCAAAGTCTAAATTTTCACATTTCCAATTAGAATAATGTGATTTATAATTAATCATTATGAATCATTCATAACACTTAAGGTAAAACAAAAAAGCTGGTATTATCAGTTATTTTGGTTATTACAGCTCTATAGCTTACACTCAACATTTAAGGGTGAAAACCGCATCCATTTTGTTAATGCTGTGAACTGCAGAAGAAAAATTTTTATAAAATAAATTTTTAAGAGAAAGTTAAAACACATGAATTTAACACCTAAAATAAACGTATGCCATGGCTAGCTAATGACTGCATACAAGATCACATTTCTAAATTAAAAGACTTAACAAGATTGTTCTATCAAATTATAATCTAGTTGATGTAAACTGGGCTAAAACAAAGACATTCTAGAACAACGCATCAGTATCAGAAACTCACAGCAAGTTTGAAGTCTTTAATGTACATAGTCCTATCTTCCTAGGAGCTATAAATCATTAAGTCATAATAGGCTTTAAAACATCATGTTCTCACATCTGCTAAGATGAGGAAATCAAAAGTAGAAAAGCTAACTGTCTTCAAGAATTTTTTGAGCCAAAGAGGCCTGAAAAGATATTTTAATCCAAGCCAAGCTTCTTGCTTTGAAATTAAAACTTGGCAAAGAAAAGTCTAAAGACTCGCCCATGGTGACACAACTAGTTAGTGGCAGAGTCAATGATGCCAAGTTCCAAATCTAATTAGTTAACTGTTTTTTCCATCCAAATACTCTCTCTCATGACAAGAATTTAGAGGCTGCTGTGAAATTAAGCCCCTTCTGCTAGTGGTCAACTTACGCCACACGACTGTCCTCACTAACACCAACTAGTCTAAAAGGCAATTTTATATTACTAATTTTAAAAACAAAGTTTTAGGACTTTTGCTTGCTCTAAGTACTGCCTTTAAACACAACATCCTTGACTATATCTTTACTTGGGAAGAATAAACGAAGACACTTACTCGATGTAAGCCCCATTCGCCACAAGGGCACTGACGCATTCCAGGCTCCCAGAGCGAGCCGCCTTGTGAATGGGAGTTTCACCCTCACAATCCTGAAACGACAAAAAGCAACACACACACCCTCAGACCTAACAAAACTTCTGCCATTTTAAAGTAAAATAATTAGCATTTAAGCCAAAGATGATCTCATCCATCTTTGAAATAAAACACTGTGGTAAGCAGGATTTGAAGCAGAGCACAGAAATCTCCACGTGGAGAGAGGATAAAGCCAGCCAGGGAATGTTTAGCTAAGGCCAATGACCAAGCACCTCGGGGCCCCTCCAGCAGCGAGGGTGTGAATGCTCTCAATGGTGACTCACAAACCATTTTATGGTAGATCTTAGCACAAATGTGTTGTACATTAACTCAAAATAATTGTAACAAATTAAAAAAAAAAAAGACACCTCACGTTAAAATAGTGATCGAGGCCAAGAGATAGCAGCACATAACAGCCACGGGATGGCCTGATCCACCCACGTTCCTCTGTGCCTACCACAACGCTAACCTGAGTCAATGGCACCAATGTCTTGCCTGAATTTTCTATTTTGAACTGGAATTGGGAACACATTTTAGACAAGATGGTTTGGCAAAGAGAAGGGAGAACAACACAAAGGTCAAACACAGCAAGCTCTGCACAAGAATTGGATTTATGCTTTAGAACTCCACGATGGCGGTGGCAGGAAAGACGTAACACAGGCAGAAGGAAGTGAGCAGACCCAGGGAAACTACTGGGGCAACTAAAGTCATCTAAAAAAAGCTTACACTGTCAGGTAAGTAAGAGACACACAGCAAATGTAATCAAAGGTACAAGCCATCAAAAGAAAATGATTTCTGTCAGAAAAATTAAGAATTTGTGGCTGGGAGTTCTGAGGGCTCAGCAGCAATCACACTTCAAAGCCCTGCAAGCTGGACTTGGCAGCAGGCGACCACCACATAATTAAGGGATAAAGATAAAAAGCAGGAGTGGGACAAATGGGGCTGGTGTGTGACACCAGAAAACAGTTCACTCAACATTCAATAAATATCTGGGCTCCTTCACCAATGCATTAACTCACTGGAGTTTTAAAGCTGGGGTGGGGGGCCACGCAAAGCTAAAACAAACAGTGGTAGATTCATTTACAGAAAAACAGAGTAGAAAAAGCTCCACTGCTTAGCAGAGGGAAAAGTTTGTCCATTTATTTAAACAGGGGTCTACACAGCTCTAAACAGAATACAAACAAAGATCTAAACAGAAAAATCTCATTTTTGAAGAAAGAGAAACACAGAAAACCATGCGGCTATACAGGAAACTATTTAGTGAACTCAGATTTTTAAAAAAGCAAAAACCTAGCCCTATCCTCCCAAAAATGAGAGGACAAAGAAGCAGTACAAAATAAGGACAAATAAAAATTACACTGATATTGCCAGGAAAACTAAACTGAGATTCAGATGAGGTTTTTGCAACACCCCCCACCAAAAAAGTTTTTTTAAAAGCTATCCTCAGAATAAGCTGAAATAAAGAAAGGGTTTGTTACCTTGGGATAGTTAACAGATAACAAAGAAAAATCAAAACTACCCAGCTCCTGTTTAGTGTTATACAAGGAGAACAATGTTTAAGGGCAGAACACACGAGACACCAGGAATGCATGCACACAGAGCAAAGACCATGTGAGGACACAATGAGGCGGCAGCCAACTACAAGCTTAGGAGAGATGCCTCAGAAGAATCAAACCTGCTGACACCTGGATCTTGAACTTTTAGCCTCCAGAATGGTGAGAAAATACATTTCCGTTGTTAAAAAAAAAAAAAGGGGGGGGGGGCGGGGGCAGAACACACCCTGTTTAAAGAAATTTGCCACCAAAAGCTTCCAAGAGTAACAGTCATGTGAAGGGTACCCAAGTCTCCAGCTCAAACCAGTCACCTCTAAACTATGGCAAACTCTGGTTGATAAAGGGATCGAGAGTGGTGCTAGAAATCTGAAAACAGGCCAGGCACCTTCATTTTTAATACAAGTGCCTAGCCTGTCTAATCTAGATACTACAAACTAAAGGCAACATCAAATGCCAGCTAAATTCTAGAAGGGGTATTAAAGAGAAGGCTTGCAAATACTTACCTAGGCTAGTCAATACAGACTCTAAAAACAAATCACATGAAAGTTGACTTCACTTCCTCCTGGGGAAACCCAGACACTGAGGCTGCAGAAAGCACATCTGCATTTCAGTAACCGCCTAGTCTGCATTTCAGTAACCGCCTAGGCTCGACTAAGAGATGGCCAGTCTGCAGTATTCACCTTGAGGAAAATGAACTTAGAACTGTTAGCAGCTAACATGCCAAAAGATTAACAGACTAGAAGATGAGCTTGCTATGTCAGGTTCAAAAAAATTAAATGTACACAAGCAATGAAGAATGAGAAAGAACTGGATCTGGCTTTGTAAGAGTTTATATAGAGAAATGACAAAAACTGATTACCTCAAGATGAGTCAATAGTGTGCTGGGCCAACTAACAAAAGGGCCATGGTGACTTCAACGGTCACAGGGTGCCCATCACAAGAGAGGTCTGGGGACTGCTCCAAAGCAGACTCTCTATGGATGCTTCTACACCCAGATGCCTGTCTTGTGCAACCAAGTCCCTAATAATCTGAACACTTGTGTGTACGTGTGTTTCATTTAGGTGAAAAGATACTGAAAACACACCATGAAAAAAGTGGCACAATTATGTTCATGTTTGTATACTTAATCTTAAATCCCAAGTCTGTGCACCACTTACTCTCCCCACTTAGTAAATAACCCTTAGCTACTTATCTGCATCCAGTCATCATCCCTAACTTGTATCTGAAGCAACTTTAACTTACTTCAGAGCTGACTTAATAGCCCTGTTTTTGCTAGCATGAATGTGTTTTTTAAATAATTATCTGTGGTAATGAAGCTACGGCAGCTGTGAGCAGGGAACCAGGAAACTTGGACTCCAGGCCTGGCTCCTTTAATTATCAGCCATAACCCTGGGCAAATCACCCTGGACACAGTTGATTACCTTGAGTCACATAATGGTCACCTATAAAGCACTCTATAAACAGAAAGCATTGCTATAGAAAGGGCCTATTGCCCACAATTAATCGAAGAAACAAATTCCAGTTTGCCCTCAGGTAAAGATATCAAACTCTAATTAAGGTCTCAATTTAAAACAGTACCATGTGCATAACTATAACTAGAAAAAGAAAAAAACAAAAGCAAACAGTCAATCACCTGTTTGTTAATGTTGGCTCCAGCTTGAATCAGCCAGACTAGGCACTGAGGATGTCCTCCAAAAGCAGCAATATGGGCTGGTGTCTGGGAGTACCGCGTGGTGGAGACATTGAGTGTGGCTCCAGCTCTCACCAACTGTATTAAACACTCCAACTTCAAAAATAGGAGGGGGATGAAAACATGCAGACATGTCAGTTTACTATTAAACATTATACAAACAGCCTAAATTTTATAATAGTGATAAATGGTATTTTTGTTATTAATTTTTTTCGTTTAAGAGAACAAATTAAGTCCTTCCTTCCCCAAACCATGCAAATTTTAAAAGGCATTTAAAAGAACATTTCTCCTTGTCCTTATAAAAAAGTTGGAGCATAGGAACAGAAAGAAATGCAAAAAGACTAACACCATACGGATTTAAATATTTTGGTTTCCCTACAATGAATAAACCCCCAATAAGAAAATATTAAAGTGCATTATTCAAAGCCTTCTACCAAAACTGGGTTTTCTGCACATACTATTCAACACAAAGAAAACGCTAAAGTAACTCATAGGTTACAAAACTTTCTGTAGCCACATTAAACTATAGTTAAAGACTGTTTTCTATACTGTGCACAACTGCACACTTTTATACAAGCCAGCACTGAATATTCATCCATTATCCAATACTCAGTTGAGGCCCCTTCTCCATATTATTTTCTTAGTCTTCTAAAACTGTATAGAAAAAAAAGCTATGCAAAAAAAGGCCTACAGCACAGCTGAGCTCTGCACCTTGCAGGCGACTAACAAGAAGACTGGCAAGACAAGATTTTGTAGCCAGGTATCAATACTATGCTGCCTCTGGCTAACAGAATTCATCACGTTCAACAGTGCCAGCGTCTACCATTTTGTCAAGCAATTGCTCAGCTCCACGTGTACTGATCCTGGCCTGCCTGTTTCCCCTCCTGGATCACAAAGCAGCTAGTGAAAAAGCATGAACTGTAAGCAATTCTCTTTCAAGAGGAGAGACCTCACATGAGAAAAGATATCTGACACTCCCATCCTTATCCATCTCTTTAGTAATTTAAGCTTTTCCTTGCAAAGAATAGGTCACTTCAATAAACACTTTTGTGAGATGAACTCACAGTTGGGACTACACAAATTTCAAACATGGTCTGTCTTCAACAAATTTGAACCTAGGAGTGAAGGCTGATGAGACAACTTTTGTGTATTTTGATTTACTGCCTTTATTAACTTACTGAGTGAAAAATGAACAGATTTTAAACTCAATAAAAATGAAACAAAGATGAAAATCACTGTGTGCCAAAGTGGTTAATCTTTAACATCAACTGAGAGCTCACCAGACTTAAATCTGTCTTACACATTGGTTTAATTTAGGAAACTGGTTTTGGAATTCTGAAAAGATACTGTCCAAGAGTGTATTTTACAACAGCAAGGTGTAATTAGAGGTTTTAAATAATGTTTAGTCCTCTGGGAACAAATAAGCCTCACAAACCCTTAGGTAACTTGTGCACCATTGGCACATTTCTCAGAACACAAGCCTGAACCTATATACAAAGAGGATAACTGCTGGCAAGGTGGGGCGAAAGCCTGGTCTGGAAAGCTGTACCCCTGAGTAATGGCCTAATTTCTGCTCTGCCAGCTTTTTCTCACAGATGGGCATGGACAGGAGAGACAGGGGTTTCTAAGACCCCTTCTGTAGCTGAGACTATACAGGCCTAATGATTAAAGACAGCTGAAAACAATAAAGGAATTGCCTCTAGTTTTTTACATTTGGTCTCCACGGCAAATCTACTACTCAAGTTCCTCAGAGATAGACTTTTTAAAAGTCATTTTAGTTGGTTTCTCTAACAAAATTCTGGTAAAATACACGTAACACAAAATTTACCATTTTAAAGTAGTTATGGCAATTTTTATCCTCAGAGATAATTGGAAGCATCCTTGGGTTGGTAAGTATTTTAAGTGACCCTTTGTAATGAGGCTTTAAGCAGTCTACAGATTGCACACTGATCATCGTGAGATACTGTGTTATCCTCGACCAGGGTAGAGAGAGGAAACCAACCATGGAGGGATTCTGCTCAAAAAATAAAAGCAGTCCTTGATTGTGAGAAGACTGTTTTCTCCCCCAAAACACAGGGACAGAAAGATGTTGAGGACCAATGCTTTCAGTTTCCTAAGGCTTAACGTAAAAATAAACCAGAGCAAGAGACACTCTGGAGGGAGAGAATCCTCAGATTACTGAGTGCCTTGGGAAATCTATTCAAGGCTAGAGGCAGAAAGGCAAGAAAGAGAGTGCTATAACTTTTGTTTGTTACAAAACTGATTTCCCATGGGCGCTTGTTTTCTGCGGCTGGTACTGGAATAGCACAACTTTAGACAGAGCTGGGGGATCCAACAGCCCTTGAGGGTTGATTAACTTGTTTGCCCCACCCCCACTGTCAAAACTCCATTTCTTAAGTCTCTGACTTTTCCATTTTACAAGGAGAATCAGGAACTGTTTCCCAAAAGATACAAGTGTACAGTGATGTAGCACTGGGGACAGCAAGGCACCTGAAGCTGCTTCAGCTGGTACAAGAATCTCCCATATATTTCAGCAAAAACATTTCTTTATTTCAACCTAACCTCATTTATGAGGGAAAACATTTATAAATGTTCCTGAATTTGGGAAAATTAAAAAAGGTTATTCATTTTTGAAATGCATGGTAAACTCAGTTTAAGACAACTGAGCAAATACCCCAATCGACTTCACAGATGAGGAAACTAGTTATCTAACCTTTTTGAAACTTAAAATAACACTATTTCCTCCAAATCTTTCAATTCAAAAAGCTGAAGGGAAATGTAAAGGCGCCAGAGGAATACGATGCTGCTTAATTTTTTTTGGTGACAGGGTCTCGCTGTCTCCCAGGCTGGAGTGCAGTGACATCATCATAGCTCACCGCAGCCTCCAACTCCGGGGCTCAAACGACCCTCCAGCCTCAGCCTCCCGAATAGCTCGGCCTACAGGCACAAGCCACCGCGCCCGGCTAACTTCTTTTTTGTAGAGACGGGGTCTTGCTGTGTTGCCCAGGCTGGCCTCAAGCGATCCTCCCACCTCGGCCTCCCAAAGTGGGATTACAGGCAAGAGCCCGAGCACCCGGCCAATGCTACTTCATCTAGCCACTTTCACAGTAATTCAGAGCCAACACAGATACAACTACTGATTTTACTACACCTGCGGAAGCTAAAAATTTTAAAAACAAATATGTGACTTTCTACGCCCTAAAAACATGGAACAGCGTCAGCATTCCACTTACACGACCACCTGGGGACTTCCCAATCTAATCAGGTCAGTTAGTCCACAACTGAAATCACCTCAAATACCACCTGCTGCTAAAAGCGAAGCTGCCACAAGGCAGAAGCGGAAAGGACAGTCGCCCGCGGCCCGGCTCACCCTTCGAGCCGCCCAGGGGGAAGGGGTAGCGGGAAGCCTCCGGGACACCTGGCTCTCTCGAGGGCTCAGCGCCTCCCCCAAGACTCCTGCCCAGGCCCGCGCCGCGCCCCACGGCCCTGCCCGAGCCCTCGCGCCAGGCAGGCGCCAGCCAGCCGGCCGGACTGCAGGGCCGAGTCTCCCGGGGCCCACCCCGCCGGAAACCTCCACAGCCCGGCAGTCATCGCACATGCGCCCTGGGCTCCGCCGGCCGCCCACCCCGCTTCCGTCCCGCGTTCCCGGCACGCCACGCGCCCACCCTATGCCAGGACCAGGACCAAGCGCCGCCGCACATGCGCCCTAGGCCTCTCCGGCGCAGGTGGCGCCGACCCTGCTTCCGTCCCGCGCTCCCGGCACGCCCCGCGCCCCCTAGCCCCCGCCTCCCCGACCCCCAACTGCAAAGCCGCGGAAAATGGCGCCTTAAAGCGCCGGCGCCCACCTTGCCGAAGTGCGCGGCCCAGTGCACGGGCGTCCAGCCATAGAAGGAGTCCTCGGCGGCCAGATGGGCGTGCGGCGTCTGCTGCAGCAGCGAGCAGAGGGTGACCAGATCCCCGTCGCGGCAGGCGCGGTGCAGCGGGAAGCGGAGCGAAAGCAGCTCCTCGCTGGAGAAGCCCGCCTCCACGCCCGCGCCCGCTCCCGCCGCCGACATGGTCCGTCACCGGAGAGCGCGAGGCTAGCGAGCCGAGAGAACGCGCGGGTGAGGAGCTGAGAGGCCGCAGCCACCCGAACACAAAGAAGCGAGAGCTGCAGCGCCGCCGCGTTCCACAGGCTGCCTAGCGGACCGCGTACGGAGGGGCGGGGCGGGGCCTGGAGCGCTGGGGCGGGGCCTGCGCCAGGGGCGGGGCCAGGAGCGGCCGGAACCGGGGGCGGGGCTTAGCTAGGGCCAACGCCGGAGGCGGCCAGGGCGGGGGCGGGGCGGCGGGGCATACGCCGGGGCTGGGACCTGACTGGGCCGACGCCCCGAGCGGCCAGCCAGGGGGCGGGGCCTGGCTAAGGCCGACGCCTGGGGTGGCCAGGACGGGGGGGGCGGGACCCGGCACAGCGGGGTGGGGCTTGGGCAGGAGGCGGGGCCTGCGCGGAGGCCGCCGGGGCGGGGTCTCGGCCGAAGCCCCGGGTGCAGATTCCTGCGCGGGCAATGGCCTGTTCAGCCGGATGAGGAAGGTCGCCTGCGGGAACCTTCCCAAGAGAGAAAGTCCTTGTCTTCAGCGAGAACAAGGCTTTCCGGAGTCGCACGTCGCGGGGGTTTTGTGCGACTCCCAGCCCCGCGAGCACGTGGGACTGCGGGGTCCCAGAGGTCCGCTCGGCAGCGCGCCTTGGATTCCTGCAATTAATATTTATTGGGCGCCTGCGGGCAGCAGGCCTTCTCATTAAAAACCTGAAAACCAACAAGCCCTAGTTTCTTTACGGAGCAAGACAAATTATTCGGCTTAATCTCTTAATTAGGAACACCTGCCTCGTAACCAAGCACAACTTTAAAAGCTTAGTCATAAGACCGGACAGCAAAAAATAAAAGGCTTTTTATTGAGAAATGTATGACTGTAAGGAAATATTAAATTCCTTGTTTCAAATGATAGAATGTCATGGTCTTTTTTAAATAGTTTGCTTCTGATTTTGAAAGGCATCAATCATTTCACTGTCAATAACTACTATTAATGTTTATCTGTATTTTCTTTCCATACAAATATATGGTCTTCTAATCACAGTTTGTTTTATTTGTATGAATTGTTTTTCCTTGTGTTTATCCCTTTTCCTTTTGCAAAATTCTACATCACAGACATTCAACTTTAAAGTAAATGAGATGTCTAGGGAAATACTGATGCATGAGAAAGCATATTGCAGCATTAGTTAAAACAAGAAATTAGAAGCTTAACAAAGGAAAATTGTTACCTAATAGTGTAAACATACAACACAGCCATCTATTCATACAAGAAGACATTTGTCAAATACAATGGAGAATGAAACATGCTGAGAAATGCTCTAGATATTGTCAGAAAAGCAGCAAATATTTCAATTGTGTGAGCAATGACTAATGGGAAACGTGAATGAGGCATAGAATCTATCTCCTCTTAAGGAATTTATAATCTATTAGATGTGTCAAGAAAAAACATTTTAATAGTTTAAGCAATACTTTTTGTTTGGACCAAAAGAGTAGTAATAGGCTATAAACTCATTTCAAGCTTTGTCCACTGTAGAATTTAATCATTTTTCTTTGCGCACGCCCAGTTTTAATCTAATTATCTCTTTAAGATACATCCCCTGGTAATGACCTCCACCCTTCTTAGAGAGGCGCACCATTTTGCAAAAGGAGATAAACATCCTTATGTCTTGTTATCAACAATAATGAGACGGAGATGACTCTTTAGGCTGCATTCTGGGAATGGTGAAACAGAGACACAGATGAGCTTGGGAGCTTGCCCAAGGACAAATTGCATGCCTGTGGTAGAGCTTAGAATAATATCCAGACCTAGTTTCCAACCCATTGTTAGATATATTTTTTTAACCTTGGATTTTATTTTACAAAAAGAGTCTTTAAGGCCTGGAAAATAAAATAGGTTATGGTGATACAATACTTAATGTCCATCTTTCCTCACTTAAGATGACTCTGGTTTTTTAGGATCGTTTGGACTATATACGTGTTATGTAGCCATACAGAAATAGGCCAACATACATATATATGGTGATGGATCCCCAAAATGCATCTTATGACAATTGTGGGCGTGAGAATTGTGAACAGGATGGTATCTACTCCCAAATGCCAATGTTCCAATTGGGTGATCTCTCAAGTTTTACCCAACTCTTATTATCAATCACAGATTTTCTTTAGGACTCTTGTTTCTAAAAAGCTCTAGGGAGAAGGAAAAAATGTAGATTCATAATTAACATCTTTTGTCTTTTATTTGATAAAGCAACCATAAAAAAGCAAACTTAGGTATTTGAAGATATGACTCAAATACATAAACAGGGTGTGGCGTGGTGATTCACACCTGTAATCCGAGCACATTGGGAAGTTGAGGTGGGAGGATTGCTTGAGGCCAGGAGTTTAAGACCAGCCTGGGCAACATAGCAAGACCCTGTCTCTACAAAAAGCTAAAAAAAAAAAATTAGCCAGGCGTGGTAGCACGTGCCAGTAGTCCCAGCTACTTGGGAGGCTGAGGTGGGAGGATCGGTTGAGCCCAGGAGTTTGAGGCTGCAGTGATCACACCACTACACCACTAGTCCACTAGACCGCACTAGACCGCACTAGACCACACCACTACACTCTAGTCCGGGTGACTGAGCAAGACTCAGTCTGTAACAAAAAAAAAAAAAAAAGAAAACAGAGAGAAAAGAGGAGGACTGGAAGATTCGACCCTCAAAATATTAAAAAATAAAAAAAAACCCAAACCAAAAAAAAAATCCTGCCTTTAGGATTGGAGTTGTATTTTTTCAAAGGATTGCATTGTGTGAGGAATTGCTCAAGAGGAGCTGGGCTCAGCTGCATGAATGGTGCAGTCACTGACGCTCGGTGTCCATACCTGCGACAGGCATTGGTGGAGTGTCTTTTGAGTGCTAGTATTATACTAGGAGCAGTGTAATACTCCTGGATTGGAGTGTGATACAGTGGGGTTGGAGAGGAAGGCAGGTCCCAGATTATTTCCCATAGTAAGTATATCATGTAAAGGAGCTGTTTTTTAATTTCCAAAAGTTTTGGGAACTAGTGAGGGGGTTTGTGGTGCCAATTAAGGGGGCAGTGAAGATGTGGGTGGAGGGCGGGTGCCTGGCTCAGACCTGGCTCTGCGGCTGGCATGGGGGAGCCAGCTCTGCTGACTTCTCAGCCTGGGCTCACCTGGGACCAGAGTCTCCCTTTCTCCCCTGCTCCTCGCTCCCCACACATGCCCCACCACACTGGCAGATCTATATTTTGAGAAGGCAAATGTGTTTTAAGTTTAAAATAAGAACAGTTTCCCAAACTTCAGCCATTCAGATACTACCGTTCAGTGGATTTTCACCCCCTCTGTGTGGATTTTTGTATCTACATAGACTCTACATAGGATTGATATTTTTCTTAAAACAGATTCACTTTTTGAAACTTACCGACTTCATTCCCATCCTCTTCATTAACCAAACATTAGTGAGTTTATAGTGCTAGTTACGTTTTTTTTTCCCTACCCACCTAAACAAGTACATAGCAAGATACAATTTGTTCCCAGGACTTCCCGATTGGCTGCTGTCATTTGTGGTGCTCGGACTGGCTTTCGAATCCCCACATCTGAACCGGCCTGGAGGTGTCTCCATAGCAGGGCCCCCACCTCCCTGTGGACTTCCTGCTACACTGCATGGCTGTCGGTTGGTGGGTTGGTTGGTGGGTCACATCCTTGAAACTGAGGCTGCTTCTGCCTGGAAATCTCCCTGCCCTGCCTCCCAGCATCCACTCCCTCTGTTCTGGGTTGAATTGTGTCCGCCAAATTCATGTGTTGAAGTCCTAACCCCCAGTTCCTCAGAGTGTGGCCTTATTTGGAAATAGGGTCATCACAGATGTAACTAGTTGAAATGCGGTCACACTGGAGTAGAGTAGGGCCCTAATCCAGTGCACCTGGTGTCCTTATAAAAAGGGAACATTTGAACACACACCTGCACACCATGTGAAGACGCAGGCAGAGCTGGGGGTGATGCTTCTACACACCAAGGACTGCCAAAGACTGTGGGCAAACTGCCAGAGCTGGGGAAGGCCTGGGACAGACCCTCCCTCGAAGTCCCAGAGGGGACCCACCTCCATCTTGGCCTCCCAGCCTCCAGAATGGCGAGACAACAAATCTCAATTGTTTAAGCCACCCAGTGTATAATATTTGTCACGGCAGCTCCAGCGAAGAACACACTGTCCCTGCCTGGGTCCACCCCTCTCACCTGAGACTGGGCCTGTCGTCCCCTGGAGCTCCCAGGGTGGCCCCACTCCCTGCACCTCCTTTCAGAAGCCCTTACCTCATCCGGGACAGGAGCTGTCCTCCCTCCAGGCAGGCCCCAGGGCTTTCCAGCTGTCTAGAATTTTAGTGTCCTGTCAACTCCAAATGAAAAAATTTAAAAACTAGATAAGTAAATGTTATTGATTTTTAATCATGAGAGAAATTGATTAAAAGAAATCCTGGCTGTGAAGAGGCATGCCTGAGACTGCACCCCCTGCTCTAGACTGACTGATTAGAAGCTGCCAGAGCTTTGCTTCTGGCTCAGAGCAGTAGGTGGTCGTCCTGGCCGCCTCCTCTCGGCCTGGAGGGGAGCTCTCCCCGAGCCCCTCAGACCAGTGGAAGAACTTACTCTGAGGCCAGGTGCGGTGGCTCACACCTGTAATCCTAGCACTCTGGGGGGCCGAGGTGGGAGGATCACTCGAGGTCAGGAGTTCGAGACCAGTCTGAGCAAGAGCAAGACCCTACCTCTACTAAGAATAGAAAGAAATTAGCTGGACAACTAAAAATATATATAGAAAAAATTAGCCGGACATGGTGGCACATGTCTGTAGTCCCAGCTACTCGGGAGGCTGAGGCAGAAGGATTGCTTGAGTCTAGGAGTTTGAGGTTGCTGTGAGCTAGGCTGATGCCACGGCACTCTAGCCTGGGCAACAAAGGGAGATTCTGTCTCAAAAAAAAAAAAAAAAAAGTGATTAGCAAAATCACTTTAAATGAGCAAAAGTGATTACCCTTTTTAAAAAAGAAGAAAAGATCCTGTTAGGCTCAAAGAATTCACCCTCCCCAAACTTCCATCCAAACCTCCTATAAAACCCACCCCTCTCCCCTTCCTAGGGGTGCATTAGTCAGGTAGCCTTTGCCAGACAACTAGGGATCCCTAAAGTAATGAAATGCAAAAAGGGAACTTACTTTCCTCATCCCTCAGGGTTGTTTGAAAAGAATTTATTTACTCCCTCCAGAAAAACCCTCTATAAAACCCAAGGCTCTCCCCTTTTTTCTTGTGGATGCCTTTTTCGGCTTCCACCCATCTGCACCCAGATGCTCAAAATAAACAGCATTTTGCTACACATGAGGCATCGTGTGTGTGTGTGTGTGTGTGTGTCTGTCTCTCTCTCTCTCTCTCTCTCTCTCTCGGCTCTGGACCTAACAGGTCCCACATTCTACTCTGAAGCAAGGAGGGCTCATCTGCTGTCAGACAAATGAGGGCAGAATGGAGAGGGACGGAGGGTGAGGGACAGAGGGAGAATAGGAAAGGACAGCTCGTTGCCTGCCACCTAAAGAGAGAGCCAGCCAGGGAGGGGCTGGTCCTGAGAGGGGCTCCTGGGATGAGGATGACCTCACAGTGGTTTCCTGACACCTTGGCCTTTAAATGGGCAACCGTGCTATCCTTTAAAATGTTTTCAACGGATTCCTGAATTTCCCCATGTTATTATCTTAGAGGACGTCTCTAGTGAGTCGAGTCATTGCTAGTATTAAAATGTGCTGCAGCTGATCCACCTGGAGGGGTGCTGGACCCGTCTGCAGAGTGGGCCGCAAGTCGCTAGTTACGGCCCCGAGCCTTCTCCCTCCAGGCCCAGCCACGCTCCCAGGCACTGGATGCTGGCCCCTCCTGGCTGGGCCAGACCCTGGGGCCTGGTGCAATTGAAGGGATTTATCTTGTTAATGGAAGAAAAACCACACTGTGTAAAATAGTTTTAAAGAAATTTATTCTGAGCCAAATTTGAGGACCATGACCCGGAGCCATGCCCCAGAGGCCTTGAGCAAGTGGACTTGGTGTGGCTGGGTTACAGTTTGGTTTTATACATTTCAGGGAGACAGGGGTTCAGGTAAAGTCATAAATCAATATGTGGGAGGCATTCATTGGTTTGACCCGAAAAGGTGGGCCATCTCCAGGGGCGGGGGCTTATAGGTTATAGGTGGGTTTAAAGATTCTTTGGCTTGTCCTTTGTTAAAGACAGGAAGCTTTGTCTAAAGGCTTGGAATGTTTTAACATAGTTGCTGTTTATCAGAGATAAGCCACCTGACATATATTTGTTATGTAAATTGAGGACCTGTAGGTTTGTCTTGCATCCCCTTAGGCCTGTTAATGGGTTACAAAGGATGTCCCCAAGAAGAAAGGGGGCCATGAAAGGCATGTCTGACCTCCTTCCTCCTGGCAGGCAATTTAGCTTTAGGATATTCCTCTGGCCATGAGGGGGTCCATTTAGTCCGCTGGTGGTCGGCAGGCGGTGGAGGCGGGCCGTGGGGGGGGGCGAGGGGGGGGCGGGGATGAGCCTTAAAATTTTATTTTAGTTCACAATATCTTCCTAACCCTTCAAATTGCCACTGTTGTATTTATTCCTTAAGAACATTCTAGAAACAAGCACTTTTAACCTGATAGGAATCTCGGTTACCTAGGACAAAATAATCTTAGCCATTTCATGTTATAACAGGAATTGGGTTGTTGCCTGTTATTACCTAACCACACAGCACTAAGTGAAGGCGGGAGAGCTGAGGCCACGTGGGATTGTCACGGTCCTGTTCACAGCTGAACTTTGAAGTGTTGCCCCAGTTCTTGGGCTCCTGGCTTGTAGGAATTGCAAGCCTTGGCCCACGAGAGAGAGAGAGAGAGAGAGAGAGAGAGAGAGACACCCAGAAGTGTGTGTGAAGAATTTATCGTAAGGAAAGTTTAAGGGTACAAAGCGAAAGTACATCTCCTAAGGGGAAATGTGTCTGTCTCCAAGAGTGGAGAAGACCCTGTCTACTTCTATGTTTTTCCTTTTATATGGTAGTAGTTTATGTAAATGTTAGTTATAATTATTCATAACTATACGTCACTGTTTCGGGGATTGGATTCTTTCTGTGTTTGGACATGACTTAAAGGTTATGTTCCAGTAATTCTTTCTAAAATATGTATGATGGGCAAAGTTCCATAACTGTTTATGGTGTTTTTCATTCCCTGGTGGTCAGTGTTCCAGGGCCTAATTGCCCCATTCTTTAAGACTGAAATAACCGTTCCCTCTTTATATTTTTCTGCAACCATTTCCTCCTTATTGTTTTTCTAGAACTACTTTCTCTTTCTGTTTTCTGATTTCCATTGCCTCTCACTTGTGTTTCTGTTCCTAACAGGAACACCAGGGCGTGGGTGGCAAAGAAGACACAAGTGCTTGAGTCACAATGTGATCTCTGCCTAGAGGACAAATGCTTAGTTGATTGTCTTCTTTGATCCCACCGCATCTAGAACCTTCTACTAACCTTCCTAGTCCTTCCACACTTAAGGGAAAGCAGCCAGAAATGGGAAGAGAAGCCAAAGAAAACAGCACAGCTCCGGCCATGGCAGAGGCCCCAGGGATCACTGCTGGGCCAGTTTCACTTCTCATTATGTCAATCTCTCTCTCCTTTCTCTGTCTCTGAAGGCTGTACTGATATACAAGGAAAGGATATTGTGCAGTTCTCCTTGCTGGACAAAGAGTTTCTTACCCTGTCTGGCTCAGTTTCCCCAATTACTAACAGAAGACAATATTGTCCTGTCTAGGTAAAAGGTCATGGTCAGGGTCAGATAAGATTATGGGTGTTAAAAAGGATTTTTAGATTATGAAGATGTTGGCTACTAACGGTTCTCCCGAGTGTCTTTATTAATTTACACTGCCACCAGCAAGTTATAGAAATCTCAGTTACCAATGCTTTCTGATATTAGGTATTGCTACTAGAGCTTTCGGTTTTTTGAAGGCTAAATTACAGTGGTAATGGCTTCCAGGGGTTTTGTTGTCAGAAACTGGCACCCCTCAGAATGCACACCAGCTCCTGAGAGTGTCCCGTGGTGTCCACTCGAGTTCCTCTTGCCCTGCTCCTTGGACTGGTGGCCCCTTGGGAGAGGGCCTCTCCTGGGCCCTGCCATCCGCAGAGGATGCTGCTGCTTCGTTCGGCATTCTGACCTCTGGCCTGGGATGCGGCTGTCCCCGGCCCCTTTAGCCAGAATGCAGGATGGATCCTTCCTCTTAATTCTCCAAAGTGCAGCAGAAAGTGGCGGGTGACTTGGCCCAACACTTACTGAAGATTGGGGCATCCTAGCAAGGACGTACTATTAGTACTTCACAGAGAATACCTAGGAACGGGCACGTGGGCCCAGAGACCCAGAGCTGCTCTCGTCTTTTACATGAAGGCTGCCCCGCTTCCCCCTGGCCTGCCCCGGTGTAGCGGTGGGCAGAAAAAGAGCCAAATTTAGAGCGCTACTTCCTACCACACTCAGAAGTCTGGTTCATGCGGATTAGACTTAAATGTGAAAGCAAAATTAAATAAGATTTAGAAGAAAATATAGCAGAACGGCTTTATGACATTAGAATAGCGAAAGATTTCTTAACCAGACACATAAAGCGCAGCCAGAAAAATAGACAAATTTGACTATATTATAATTAACAACTTCATTTTGACAAAAGGTACCAGGAGCAAATCAAAAGACAAATTGTTTTCAAGTCATTTAACAAATACGGTGACGTGTGGCTTGATGGTAGGGATGTGTTCTGGGGTGATTTTGTCATTGTGCAGACATCCTCTCGTGCGCTTAGACGGATGGTAGAGCCCACTGCACACCTAGGCTGTATGGCATTGCTCCTGGGCTGCACACCTGGACAGCAGGTTACCAGACTGAATACCGTAGGCAACTGTAACATAACGGAAAGTACTTGTGTATTTAATCATATCTAAACATAGAAAAGGTTCAATAAAAATACAATGTTATAATCTTATAGGACCACTGCAGTATAGGGGGTTCGTTGTGGACTGAAATGTCCTATGCAATGTATAACTGTAAAGGATTTGTATTCAGAATATAAAAAGAACTTCTACAAATCAACAAGAAAAAGATGAATAACAAAATGGGCAGAGGATATTGACAGGCAATTTACTGGAAGGAAACAAAAATGTCTGGTAAGCAAGATCCTCAATACTTGGTAACTTCTGCGCTACTGAATGGGTCAGTCCTGCCAGCAGGCAAATCTGCAGTGACCATCCACAGAGGGGCTCTGCCTCAAACAAGTGCAACGCTCTCCGCCACGCATAACTTGTCAGGACCGTCCATCTCTCTGCAGTCCAACTGCAGAGAATTGTCACAGTCATTGCCCGCAGGCCCCTCAGCCCCTTCCACTGGCACCAGTCCCAGCAGGGAGTAGCTCGGGTCAGAGACATCACAGACCTTCAAGTCTGCCAAACCCAGCGATCAATTCTCTATCCTGATCTTATTTTATCTTGTAGGAACATGCAACAAGGTGACCATTTGCTCCTCTTTGACACATTCTGCTCTGGCTTCTGTGACACACCAAATCTTGTTTGACCTCTAAATGTCCAAGGACCCCAGGGCTGGGCCCTACATGCTCAGTTCTGCTGTTTTTTCTTCCTAGGCAAAGTCATCTGATCCCACACTTTGGAGTGCTATTTATATGCTGACGATTCCTAAATTTAGGCGTCTAGCCCTGACCTCTGCTCTGAGTCCCAGACTTGCAAATCCAATGGCTTAGTTAGAGTCTGCACTTAGATCTCTTAGAGGCCTCTCCACTCATGCCCCAGATGAAATTCTCGACTCACCCTGCACACCTGTCACCCCATCCCACACATACACAGTGTTCTATCGCTCTGTAAATGACACCGCTGTCCCCGTCAGTGGCTGGAGTCCAGCACCTGGGGGGTCATTGCTTCCTGACTGCTCGGGCCAGGCTGTCTGCAAGCCCTGGTGGCTCTACCTCCGCATGTATCTCAAGTCCACGCTCTTCCTTCTCTTTCTACTCCTGGCACCACGATCCGTACTCTCGTGCTGAAACTAAGCCAATAACCTCTTAACGTTTCCTGTCCAACAGCCGGAGGATCTTTTTATAATGTAAACCTAATGGCGCCAGCTTGAAACCTTCCCATGCCTTTTCCTTGAACTTGGAACAAAATACAAACAGCTCAGAGACTTGGTGCCCCAATGGGCACTTGCTGATGCTCCAACCCGCCTGTCAGGTTCTGTCCTGCCTTCATGTGCTCTGGCCACTGGGGCCTCTGGCTTCCTGTTCCCGGAACAAGCCGTTGCCTGCTGGGAATGCTCCGCTGACTCTCACAGAACGCACGGCTTGTCTTTCTGGCCTGCGCTCAAACATTTCTGCAGAAATGTTTTCCCTGAACACCCTCCCCAGTTATCCTCTCTAATACCACCCCCACACCACCCTTACCTCCTTCTACCTCTTATCCCTGGGCGATCATATTTTTGATGCACTGTCCTGCCCGCCGCCGTCCCCCGCTCCCGCAATGGGAGCCCCACGTGCCAGAGACAGAACCTCACTCACAGCAGATGTTGAAAATGTGTTAACTAAATTTACAGGGGAGTCGCATCTTTAGGGGTCAGGCTACACATTTGAATAGTTTGCTGCTTGTTTCCTGGTCAAAACTACCCTTACAAATCTCCTTAAATTGTTCGGGAAGGACGATACAAAGCTGTGGGGTCCAATGGAGCAGCCACTGGCCACATGGGGCTTTTGAGCTCTTGAAATGTGGCTACTGAGACTGAGGAATTTAATTTTAAATTGTATTTAATTTTAATTTATTTAAATTTGAATTTAGAAATTGAAACCTGATTCAATTATTAGAAAAACTTTACGTATGTCTGGAACAATTTGGATGTGTGCACCTACTCTTTCAATTTTCACTGTTATGAAATCTACATACGAATAAACTATTTTCAATGAAAGTTTAACATTCCAATTGAAATGTGCTGTGAAGTATAAAATGCGCACTGAATTTCCAAGGCTTAGTGAGAATAAAAGAATATAAAATGTATCATTAATAATTTTTAATGTTGAATGCATGTTAAAATGGTAGTACTTTGGAATATATTAGATTACAGAGACTATATTACTCAAATTAATTTCACCTGTTTCTTTTTACTTTGTTTATATGTAGCTAGTGGAAAAGTTTAAATTATACATATATATTGCAAAGTTTATGTATTAGTCTCCACCCAGCATGTCAGAGACTAATACACGTATCATCCACCAATAGGTCAATACAACTAGTTGGTGTCTTTTCCCCTATGGAGAGAGAGTGTTTCTTGGGTTGAGTACCAGGCTTGATGTAGGACCTACTTTAAAGAAAAAAACAAATATCTTTAAAGAGTGGAATCATTCCCAGGGTAGGAAATGCTCATGAGAAACTTATGAAGACAGAGTAACTGAACCAATTGCAGGGCCAGGTCTTCAAACTCCCTGCCCAGCATACGCTCCCCGAGCAGAAGGGCATCCGGCCTCATCCTCTGCCACTTAAATTCTGTTCTATTTCTCTTCTCCCCTCCCTCTTTGCTGAGTGTGTACAGTTGAAATCATATCAACAACATACAGGCAAGCTAGTATGCATATGATATGATTCCATTTTAACAAATTTTTAGTTTAAAATAAGTATGATGCAGTCTTTTTTTTTTTTTTTTTAAGGCAGTCTTATATCTGTTTATACTTCTCTCTCCCCATAAATAGATACAGGAAATGATTTTCACCTGAGAGTTTCTGTGTGATGCAATGTGGGAATATTTGTTTTTTGAACATTTCTATATTGCTTGACATTTAAAATGAGCAATTTTTTGGCAAAAATAATGGTTCTGGTAACAAAGTCTAGACATTACAGAAATACATAAAGTAGAAAGTGAGATGAAAGCCCCTTGTGATTCTACTGCAGAGACAGTTGCATTTGTTGTATATATTTCCATGCACATACATAAATACAAGTACAGGTTGGGCATGCCAAATCTGAAAATCTGAAATCCAAAATGCTCCCAAATTCAAAACTTTGAGTGCTGACATGATGCTCAAAGGAAATAATCATTGGAGCATTTCAGATTTCAGATTTCCAGATTTGGGATGCTCAACTGGCAAGTATATGTAATGCAAATATTCCAAAATCCAAAAAAAAAAAAAAAAATCTGAAATACAAAACGCTTCTGGTCCGAAGCATTTCAGATAAAAGATACTCGACCTGTATATTTATATATTAGTATACCCATGATTTTTCAAGTAACAGAATCATATTACATATACTGTAACCAGAGTCATTTACTTAGTAAATTTTAGGCAGCTTTCCATGCTGATAATAGACATCTTTGCTATTCCTTTTTATAGTGCAATATTCCAATGTGTGCCTGTAGCATAATTTATTTACTCATCCTTTATTGATGAATGCATCTTTCTTTACAATTATAAGCAATGTTGCAATTAATATATTTATTTTAACATATAGTTCTTCACTTACTTGTCCAATTTTCTGAGGTAGAATCTCTGGGTCAGTTTTATGCATATTATAATAGCTTTTCCAGCTCTCATTTCCTAGAAACATTTCCAGGTTTCCTTCCAGAAAATTCTGAGTAATTTACACTCCTATCAACAAGGTTTGAGAGTACCTGTTTCTGCACACCCTGGCTAATATCAGATACTACCTGTATTTTTAAAGTTAGGAAATTTGTTATGCAAAAATAATTCATGCAACAAGTATTTATTAAGCACCTACCATATACCATTGTTAATTTGCACTTTTAAAATTATTAACAAGGTTGCTACTGAACATATTTCTATTTTTTAATGTTTTCATATATTGTGTATTTACTTCTGCTCTGAGTTGCCCATTGGTATGTTGGGATTATTTGTAAATGTTATTAATTTTTAAGAGCCTTTTTATAATTAAGGATACCAACTCTGTTGTGTTGCAGAGCTGTCTTACCTATTTCACAGCAAAACATCTGTATTTCAGGTAGTCAAGTCTGGCATTGTTTTCTCTTTCTAGTCTCTGTTCTTGGAGTCACACTAAGAAAAGTGCTCTGAGACTATAAAAATATTTCTGTGCGAGGTATCAACTTATTGCCTTTTAACTTCAGATGGGGTGTCTGCTCTGCCCTCATGGACTGGCATTTCTCCTTCCCAGTGAGTGCAGTGTTAAGCAGGAACACACGGGACGACAACAGGAGTGAGGAAGGGACTTTCCCCTCCGTTCCAGCCAGGTGTGCTGTTTGCTCTCTTCCTCTTTCCTACTCAAGGGTCTGTCAGTGGTGCAGGGAGGTGGGGACATCTGTGAGGATTTGTCACAGCCACTGCCCAGGGGTTGCAGCCCCTCAGCCTCTCATAGCCTGGCCAGGGGACCCCCTACCCAGGAGTCTCCCAACACAGACCTGTGTGCCCAGGCCCTGGGTCCTGGAGGCTGTGTCCTGCTATCCTGACCGGGGACCAGCTCTGGCCAGGCAGCTTCTCCACCACCCATAGTTTGCAGCCACACCTCCCCATCGGGTCTGGACCCCCGTCTTGCGGACAGGGCACCTTCCACATTTGTCTTTCCTTGGGCCCTCTCTCTCAGCCCTGGTGTACCTGTTAGAGTTCTTTTTCCATCTTTATCGTTACTCCTTTATCACATTTAATAATATTTTACAATAAAGTTCTCCTGTTTAAATTACTTACTGGATTTAGACTGGTACAATTCCCTTATATTTTCTTTTAGTCTTTCTAATGCTTTTATTCTTAATATTTGTTTAATTAACTTATCTCAATTTATTTCAGTATGTGCTGAAGTTCAAACGTAATGTTTTCCCAGTAGCTTACCCCCTGTCCCCAAACCTTCCCATGGGTCTGAGACGATCCTTCGTCATGTGCTAACCACCATGACTCTCAGACTTTCTGGCCACTTTGTTCCATTCTGTGGACGCTCTGTCTATTCCTGTCCCATACTGTTTTATGCTCTGCAGCTTCATAATACATTTTGAAATATGGTTTAGCAAGTTCCCTTGTATTGTTCTGTTCCAAAAAGGAAATCTCAATAATCACCACTAAATCCCTTCCCCCTAAATGTTAGACAATCTATACACATAATACAGTATTAAAAATGGCAATTAAAAAAATAACTAATCTCATGGAAAATTTAAAATTCTAAACTTTTTTCCAGAAGCAAAAGGAAATAACTGAAATTACATAATAGTTGGGGATTAATGACACTGCGAATATGATATATAAAAAGCTTGGAGGCATTGTACATCTTCTCCCTAAAAGTATGCCTCTTACACACAGAAGGCAACACAGAATGTATGTCATGCGTACGTATTTTAATTTGCAAAGCTAAAATACAGATGCAGCTTCAAACTAAAAACACCACTGAGACTGGTTTGGAGTTAAAGGAGCATCTTGCTCCATTCTGCAGGAAGAGGGGAAGGATGAAAGAGCAGAAGACGTCTGCCTACAGCCCCACACCAGGCTGCACGCTCTCCTTTGCCTCGATTCTCTTGCCCTCATTCTCTCCTCTGCTAACTATGCAGAAGACGAAGACTTCTCCTTGCCTAGACCAACCAGTCCTCCTTTGGCTTTTGATCTTGGGCCACCAGACTTGTTTGCTCAGATTATGCTGCACCAGATGAGAGCCCTGGGTGCCCTGGACTGGGCAAGCACTCGGTGTCCTGTACTGGATGAGAGCCCTGTGTGCTCTGCACTGGATGAGAGCCCTGGATGGTCTTGCACTGGATGAGAGCCCTGTGTGCTCTGCACTGGATGAGAGCCCTGGGTGGTCTTGCACTGGATGAGAGCCCTGTGTGCTCTGCACTAAATGAGAGCCCTGTGTGCTCTGCACTAAATGAGAGCCCTGTGTGCTCTGCGCTGGACAAGCCCTCTGTACTCTACACTGGATGAGAGCCCTGGGTGCTCTGCACTGGATGAGAGCCCTGGGTGGTCTTGCACTGGATGAGAGCCCTGGGTGGTCTGCACTGGATGAGAGCCCTGTGTGCTCTGCACTGGATGAGAGCCCTGGGTGGTCTGCATTGGATGAGAGCCCTGGGTGGTCTGCACTGGATGAGAGCTCTGGGTGCTCTGCACTGGATGAGAGCCCTGGGTGGTCTTGCACTGGATGAGAGCCCTGGGTGCTCTGCACTGGATGAGAGCCCTGGGTGGTCTGCATTGGATGAGAGCCCTGGGTGGTCTGCACTGGATGGAGAGCTCTGGGTGGTCTGCACTGGATGAGAGCCCTGGGTGGTCTTGCACTGGATGAAAGCCCTGTGTGCTCTGTGCTGGACGAGCCCTGTGTGCTCTGCACTGGATGAGAGCCCTGGGTGGTCTGCGCTGGACAAGCATTGGGTGCTCTGCGCTGGATGAGCACTGGGTAGCCACCAGGGGGAGGAATTCCTCGTTCACATTCCTGAGTCCAGATTAGAGCCCAAAGAAGAAAAAGGATGGAAAATGTAGAAAAGCAGCATCAGAATTAAACATTCTATTGACTTCGTATTGTCCATGAAGTAGGAAAAGTATTGATATATTTTAGGTTCTAGTAAGCCAGAGAGGCACATGGTAATAGCTATAAGCACTAAAAGAATGTATAACTAATAATTTAATAGAGGAAAAAGTAGAAATAAAAATGTCTAATAAATATAACAGAAGACAAGAAAGGGGACAAAAAGGAATATAGAAGAGATGGAACAGAGAATAATCAAAACAGATTAAATACTCCAGTTAAAAGCAAAGCAAAAGCAATGGCTACAGTAGGTTTAGCAGTCCTCACCACAGGGCAAGCTGGCGCAGTGGAAGCTGCCTGCACTCGCTGCTCTCAAGGAGAGGAGCAAAGGTTGGGGTAGAGGCTCACCTGTGGATGGACCACCTTGGGGAGAGCATTATGAATCAGCAGAGAAGCAACTGGAGATACTCACAGCAGAGCAGAGAGAGATGGGGTGATCCACTGGACAAGAATGGAAGGTGCCTGGGGGAAGTGTCCACATGTAGAGAAGGGTGAGGGGAGAGATCCCCGGGCTCCACACTGCCCCACTCCAGCAGACACTGAAATCCGAGCTGTGAGGGGCTCCCCCACCACAGCAGGCCTCCCAAATGATCAGAGAGCTGCTTGGAGACTGTGCAGCATTGCACCACAGAGCAGGCACAGCGGGGTCCCGCCAGCTTCTGGTCTCAGGTCTCTGCAACAGGCACCACTCTGTGCCCAGCCCCAGAGCACTGGGTCTGCAGAGGGGTCAGCTTCACTGCAGCCGCCTCCCTATCATCCTGCCAGGCCAGGCAGGGAGCATAAAGGACGGGTGCCCTCACACGCACTGTGACTAGGTGCTGTGCACCCCCCAAACCGCTCCACCAGCTGTATCCAAGCAGAGCAGGCACCCACCAGTCCTCAGCCTCTGCCACTGCCATCTCACCATCTCGCTAGCTCTGCCGCTGCCATCTGAGCAGCAACGCAGCGGCTGCCATAGTCAGACCTAGGGGGAGTGAGAGCCCCAGCCACTGCCCCTCCCTGGGAGGGTGCCAGCATCTCCCTGGCCCCACCACTCATGGGTGGCTCAACAGCTGCTGCCCCATGAGCCATTCCGCTGCCAGCCACGGTCCCACAAGCTGCCCAGGCACTGGTCGAGGCCCCCCAACCTGTCTAGGTGCCCACCAAAGTCTAACCCCCATGGCTAGCTGTGATCTTGTGACATGCTGAGGTGCCCGCCAATGCCCCATAACATGCCCAGGCACCAGCCAAGGCCCCCCTTACCCAGGCACCTATCAAAGTCCTGTGACCTGTGCTGGCACCCACCAAGGTCCTGCAACCCACCCAGGTGCCAGCCAAGATCACGCCACCTGCCTCCATGGAGAGAGACTTGCTCAGCACATGGCAAGAGCTTCCAACAGTGTCCTGGGAATTGGTGGATCAACCCATCAATCTAAATGAATATCCCCAGTACCAGCTTGGATTGTGACAACCACAGGGGAATGGGATGACATAGAGCAGCTGCATTACAGGCCTCAGTGCATCTATCCTTCTCCTTCTGGGTCAATCCTCCAGAGTAGGACACAAAAGCACTCTCTAGGGGACCTCGCTTCCTTCTCACTAATAGGAGAGTTCCCAGCAAAGAAGAACAGGTACACTGCAAACCTATCAGCCCTGAGCTGAGAGAATAGGTTTCAGATGAGAAGAAACCAGCAAAAGAATTCTGGTAAAATAAAAAACAAGCTAGTTTGACACCCCAAAGGATCACAATAGATCTACAGCGATGGACCCCAGTGAAAAGTGAATTGATGAAATGTCAGAGATAGAATTCAGAATATGGACAGCAATCAATCGAATGGGATTGAAGAGAAAGTTGAAAACCAACATAAAGAAACCAAAAAAAAAAAAAAAAATTTTCAGAACATAAATGAAAAATATGAAAAACTTGCTAAAGAGATAGACAGATTATAACAGAACTTAAATAAATGAAAGAGTCATTTAGGTATTACAAAATATAGCAGAAAGCTCCAACAACAGCCTAGATCAAGCAGAGGAAAGAATCTTAGAGCCTGAAGACAAGACTTTCAAACTAACCCAGTCAGTCAAAGATGCAGAAAAAATAATAAAGAAGAATGAACTCAGAGAAATATGGGACTATATGAAACAAACCAATATGCAATTTATAGGTATCCCTGAGGGAGAAGAAGAAAAACCAAAAAAGCATCAAAAACCTATTTGAGAAAATTATTGAGGAAAACGTCCCTGGTATTGCCAGAGATTCAGATATCCAGCTATCACATAGTCATTGAACACCAGGAAGATTCATAGCAAATAGGACATCTCCAAGACATATATTCATCAACCTGGCCAAAGTCAAAAAAAAGGAGAAAATTCTACAAGCTGTAAGACAAAAGCAACAACTTACCTACAAAGAAAAACCCATCAGGCTAGGAGATTTCTCAGCAGAGACCTTACAAGCTGGGAAGAATTGGGGCCCCAGATTCAGTGTTCTTAAACAGAACAAATTTCAGCCAAGAATTTTGTATCCTGCAAAACTAAGTTTCATAAATGATGGAGAAATAAAGACTCTTCCAGACAAGTAAACACTAAGGGAACTTATCACTACTAGATCTGCCCTACAGGAAATGCTCAAATGTGCATTATACATGGAACAGCACAATAGATACCCATCAGTGTAAAAACACCCAAAACTTAAAGCTCACAGCTCTTACAAAATAATAGCACAAGAGGGAGAACAAAAAAATAAGGTGTCATCTAACATGATGAACAGACTAGCATCCCACATATCAATACTAACACTCAACATAAATGGTCTGAATGTCCCACTTAAAAGACATTGACTGACTGAATGGATGAAAAGCACAACCTAAGCATTTACCAGCTCTAAGAAACAGATCTAAACCACAAGGACTCACACAGATTCAAGGTAAAGGAGTGAAAAAAACATATTCCTTGCAAATGGAAACCAAAAGCAAGCAGGTATAGGCATTCTCATGTCAGATAAAATAGACTTCATTTTTTTTTAAATTTTTTTTGAGACAGGATCTCACTCTGTGCCCAGGCTGGAATGCAGTGGCATCATCAAAGCTTGCTGCAACCTCAAACTCCTGGGCTCAAGCGATTCTCCTGCCTCAGCCTCCCAGGAACTGGGACTACAGGTGTGCACCACCACACCCAGCTAATCATTATTATTATTGATTTTCTTTTTTTTGTAGAGATGGGGGTCTCACTATTGCCTAGACAGGTGGATAATTCTATTGATTGTTCTTTGAATTCACAGGTTCTTCCTTCTGTCATCTCCATTAGCTACTGAGTGTTTCCAGTGAAGTTTTAAAACATTTTTTGTTTAAAATTCTTTCCAATTCTATAATTTCCATTTGTTTCTCATTTATACCTTTTTTTTTTTTTTTTTTGCGCTGAGATTTGCTCTATGTTATTAGTTTCAGGAGTATTTGTAATTGCTTGTTGGAGCATTTTTAAAATTGCTGCTTAAAAATCTTGTCAGATAATTCTAGCATCTTATCACCTTAGTGCCGACATCTGTATTTGCTCCCTAGGGTTGCCATAACAAAGCACCATGAACTGTGTGGCTTGAAACAACAGAAATACATTCTCTCACAGTTTTGGTGGCCAGAAGACAGAGATCAAAGTGTCAGCAGAGCTGTGCTCTCTCCAGAGGCTCTACAGGAGATTACATTCCTTGCCTTCTCCTTTTGGTGTCTGTCAACATTCCTGGAATTGTTTCCATCTTCATATGTCCTTCTCTGACTCAAAGCTCCTTCAGCTTATCTCTTATGAGGACATGTGTCAGTGAATTTAGGATCCCGTAGATAATCCAGGATCACAAAACTTCAAAATCCTTAGCTGCAAAGATCTTATATCCTAATAAGGTACCAACCACATGATAGCCTCTCTTTCTGTGGGCCACCATTCAACCCACTACAGCAGCTGTGGATTGTCTTTTCTTATTCAAGCTGTGATTCCTGTTTCTTGGTATATTCAGTGATTGTTAAAATTTATACCCTGAACATTCTGAGTGTCGTGTCATGAGACCCTGGAGCCTATTCGATCTTTCTGGGCAGGGAGTTGCCCTATTTGTGTGTTGCATGTAGGTGCGGGTGAGGGTGGGTGCTCAGTTCCCTATGGGGGGCCCCTGGCATGGGCTGGGGTGGGGGTGGGGCAGAATTTGGCTGTGACCAGCACAGTCTCATTGCCACTGGGTGAGAATGGAAATTCAGCTATCTGCCAGGGACACAACATGTCTACTCAGCTATTTTTGATACTGTCACTTAGATCAGACACACTTTTATGTGGTCAAAATACTAAATCACTGAAGTTTTAGGTTATGAAAATTACTGTAATGAGACATGTTATAAGGTTCAGAGGAAGAACAGAAAAGGAAAACATCAAGCTACTAGTTCAACCCATAGCGAGATAGTGAGAAGGATATTTTTATGTTTTGTCTTATCTGGGTCAGTACTTCTGTGTCAAAGTACTCCCTGGAGGAAAATTGACCACATCAAAACATCCTGAACAGTGATGTGGTCGTGATTTTAAAAACACCTCATGGGAAGCCCCTGGCCTCAGGGTTGGAAGGCCTGGGCTGGAATACTGATGGCCATTGACTGCAGGCCGTGTGGTGGCAGAACAATGAGTAGGTTGCTTGACATCTCTGAGCCTCAGATACACTCACAGAAAGTGGTGGTGACACCTGCCAGCAGCGCTGTGAGGACTCAATGTATAAATCACCAAGTGTCCTAAAAATGTTTCTTTTTTTTTTTTTTTTTTTTTGAGACAGAGTCTCACTCGGTTGCCCAGGCTAGAGTGAGTGCCGTGGCGTCAGCCTAGCTCACAGCAACCTCAAACTCCTGAGCTCAAGCGATCCTACTGCCTCAGCCTCCCGAGTAGCTGGGACTACAGGCATGCACCACCATGCCCGGCTAATTTTTTCTATATATATTTTTAGCTGTCCATATAATTTCTTTCTATTTTTAGTAGAGATGGGGTCTCGCTCTTGCTCAGGCTGGTCTCGAACTCCTGAGCTCAAACGATCCGCCCACCTCGGCCTCCCAGAGTGCTAGGATTACAGGCGTGAGCCACCGCGCCCGGCCAATGTTTCTTGAAAGTCAAGTATAAAACCAAAAATAAAAAAAAAAAACCCTTACACTTAAATATCCATTAACTGCAATATCCATTTGTTCATCCGTTTATTGACAAAACATTACAGAATTATTGAGTAGACACAGGACAGTGTTGGGAGCGGAAATATTTGCATCCTGTGCTGCCACCGACTTACCCGGTGACTGTCGAGTCAAGTGTCCTCTCTGCCTCGGTTTCCTCATCTGGAATCAGGGGTTGCACTAAAGGCCTGTAATGTTCCAGCACAAACATTCTCTGATTCTGGTCCCTCAGTCCTCTCTTAAGAAGAGGGCACAGCCAGTGGTTACATACAAAAGGACATAGTTTAATTCAATTTGCTCAGCCTTTGGAAATGGCTTTTGAGAAAGAACCAGCCCATTGCGAGGACCGCACACTGGGAGCAGAAGTTCTCCACCTGGGTTGTTCTGAGACACGACTCATGAACTTCTCCAAACCTGCCTTTCTGGAGAAATGGGAAAATCACACATATTAATGCAAATGACACTCCCCAGGCCTGACCATGTCAACAGCTTGATTAGGGCCAGAACCAGTTTGTGTACAAAAACTTGGAACCAACTTTGACAGTTGCTAAAAGAAAGGATCTTGTTGTTCCCCAGAAAATGCTGCTCAGTCCAATTCTTTGCTGCTAAAATACTGATGACGAGATTTATTTGTACAAATGCTTTACTGGTTCCCGAAGGACTTTCTATTTTCTCTCAATCACAGCCAGTTACTTCCTTTTGATAACCTGGAATTTCAATGCATTGAAAATTGCTTGAAAGTGGGTCACTTTCTAGAGATCGGAAAGGCTTTTTTTCCCCTCTGTAGATCTTGGTTTCATTTCAAAATACTGAACACCCCTTGAGTTTGGATGCTGGTAGTGAATAGCCTGCCATGCAGAAGTGGATCTCGTGGGAGTCCACTCACATGCACCCCCTGGAAGGCATCTCATCTCCACACCACAAGGGCCCAGGGAGCACTTCCTGAGCTTCATGAGACAATGAAATTTCCAGTGTGCCCACATGTTTTGCACACGTACATGTGTGTTTTGCAAGGTGCTGCAGCAGGAAGGAGGCATGAGAGGGAGAACTTCCAGGCCTTCAAAAACTCTGTTCTTTATAGATATGGCTTATTACAGGCTGTGATGGTTAATTTTATATGTCAAACATTATCCTGGGTGTTTCTGTGAGGGTGTTTTGGAAGAGACTAACATCTGAATTCATAGGCTGAGTTCAGCAGAGTGCCCGCCCCGTGTGGGTGGACTCCATCCTCACACTGAAGGCCTGAGTAGGACAGAGGCCGGGCCTTTTTCCTGCCTTTGGACTCGAAGTGAAGCCTCAGCTCTCCTGGGTCTCCAGCTTGTAGCCTGCAGATCTCGGGACTTGTCATCCTCCACAACCACACACGAGCCCATTCCTTGTGGTAAACCTCTTTACACCCAGCAAAAGCCAGGGCCCTCAGTCATACAGCACAAGGAAATGAATTCTTCCAGCAATTGTGGAGCTTGGAAGAGGACCCTAAGCTCCAGGTGAGAATGCAGCCTGACAAGCCACAAGTGTAGCCTTGTAAGACCCTGAGCAGAGGACCCAGCTAAGCTGTACCCAGACCCCGACTCACAGAAACTGAGAAAATACACGTGTGTTGTTTGCAGCTGCTAAATTTGTGGTAATTTCTAACTAATACAGGGAGAGAGGGGTGGGGGAAAGATACAGGATAAATATAGCCAGTTGCTGTCCACTGGGAAAAAAAAAAAGCAAAACAAAACACCTCTTTTCTCTCTCTCTCTCTCTCTCTCTCTCTCTCTGCTGGTTTCTCGGAGAAACCTGATTGATACGCAGCCTCCAAGGCTGTGTTTCTTCAAAGCCCATCCTCTTAGCCAAGAGCTTTGGATACTGGTACTTTTCAGGCTCAATTAGATTTTCTTTTTTTTTTTTTTTTCTTGTAAGGAAAAAGACCACATTGCCTCTGACTTAATATTTAAATAGGTTAATTTTATTTGGAATTCCTTGAATAAAACAATTTTCCTTTTTACAAAATGGTTGGTAATTCTATTTCGTTTTTATCGCCGAGGGTGGGAGCGAGTGGACGGTTTCTCAGGTGGTCTTAGTCTAGACTTGTTTTCCTTTATAGTAGCCGGCTGTCAACATATTATTGTGGAGCTTTCTTTTTCGATTCAGACTTTTTCCTATTGGAAAGAGGAGATTTTCTTAGAAATTGTGTGTGTTCCACTGACTGTTCCCACAGCCTGCATTTCATACTCCCCTGTGGTTCACTCACATCAGGGGACGTGGGCTTAAGCTATGGGGCTGTTGGACAGTGGCATGTGCGGCTGGTGGCCGCATCAGACTCCCTCTCGTGGTTGTCTGTGGCCCCCTCAACACCTGCCTCAGAGCTGCTCAGATGTGGCCTCCCTCAGGGCAGGGAGGTGAGTCCCGAGTGCTCCCTGTGCCAGGCACTGTGCTCAGCCCTCTGCAAACATCATCTCACACCCTGCCCTGCATGAGTACAGGCACTTCCCAAGGTCTCCCCAAGGTCTCCCTAAGGCCACACGACTGACTCGTATGGTCCGAGTCAGGATTTGAACCCAGGTCAGACTGACCCCAAGCCTCCTCTGCTCTCAGCCCTCCATGGGGACTCTGGCCCCCTGGCTCTTTGGGTGCTGGAGGGGCTCCAATGTCCCAGGAAGATGCCGGCAGTCTAGAGGGCGGCAGCAGAGGGAAGGTGGAGGGGCAATTCCAGCCAGCACCCTGAGTCTGCGGTGCTGAAGTCACCCCCTGACACTTGGGGAGGCTAAGATGCGAGAGACCAGCGGCTAGGCTGAGACCCACAGGATCTGGGGACACCTGTGCAGGGACAGCAGGGACAGACGCCACCCAGAGATGGGAAGTGCACAGAGGTGGGGGCCACATGGATGGTCCTGGGCAGAGGACAGAGTGGGGGCGCTGGCTGAGTCAGGCTCCCTCAGAACCCACCAGAGGACTCAGGCTGTGGCGGGTGGGGCTGGTCCTCCTTCCTCCCTTCACAGCAGCCTGTTGGAGGCCCATCCCCTGTGATGTCCTGGCACTGCCTAGGGCCCAAGCCCTCTAAGTCCCCACTGTCACTCAAGGAGCCCGGAGGTGCCGGATTGATTGCAGGAGCCTCACCAAGTGCAGAGGCCACATCTCTCGGCGTTTGAGTCATAGGAGACTTTGCTGTCTCATTGCAGAATGGCCAGGGCCAGGGAACTGGGACTCTAACAACATCCCATGTGAAATCCAAATCTAAAGCAGCAGAAATCGGCCTGGATAACAGCACACTCCGATGAATGTGCAGCAGTTTGGACAACAATTAACTGCTCTTTCTGCACTGCTCGTGTTGGCCCCGTCCCTGCTGAGGAGGAGGAGGTGCTGCCACGTGGCCCAGGGTTTCGTGGCTCCAGGATGGAACCTGACTTTGCGAAATCACAGCTGTTCAGAGCCCACCTGTCCCCCGAGTGGGCGTGTTTACTTCTCTCCCCCCAGGCCAGAATGAGGAGCGATTCTCCACACCTATCTACCAGCAGTAGGGTCTTAAGTTTCATTTACCTAAAGATGTTTGAAGACTGGCAATGATTTTTTCCACAGCATCTAGGCCTTTAATCTAATACATTGTTTCTCTCTCTTCTTCTGTGGGAAAAACTAAGGACAATGGTCAAAATTTGACAATTATGGCTTAATTTCAAACTCTAGTTACCTTTCAACCAGGCCATCTGGCTTTAGACTCTCAGCCTCAACCCTCCCCAGACCCCACTTCTGGCCATGAACTTTGTTCCCCATCAGCCCTGACAGGTGCCAGAGGACCGGCTGGATCTAAGAGTATACAGCAAACACATACTGTGTTCACAATCAAGTGTACAAGAGGTCCCATCTGCTTGCCTCTTTTCCTTTGACCATTCGTGGACCAACCATTAGAATATGATGGATCTTATTAAGAAGCCAAATATAAAACATTATGCCAAAATAGAGCAACATCAGAAAAAGGAGAAACCACATTATAAGTTCTACTAATCTTTTTCATAGTGTAATAAAACTATTCTATATCAGGAGACAGCATGAGTGAGTTTCCACGGAGTTCTCCCTGCCACACTGGCTGACATTCCTGGGAGCCCCACCTTGAAACTTCTCTGCCACATCCAAAGCTATAGATCACAAGACGATGTTTTGGAGTCTGTACTTTCCATCTTTGGGGAAGTTGGTAGTAGAACTCAGTTTAGCCCTGAAGAGTGAGGACCAAGAAACTTGGGAATGTGCTACTTGTGGAATAATTGACCACAAAACAGACTATAAATCAGTAGCTAGCTTTGTGCTGAGTGCTTGGTGTGTCTGTTTAAAGAGGAGGAGGAAGAGTGGGATTTGGAAAAGGGCATTCAGTAAAAGAAACCCTCTACACGTGCACCAGCAGAGCCTGGTGTTTCTTGAGAATCATGGGTGGAAGGAACGAAGTGGACACCTCCCTGTGGGACTGACTCCTCAGGGGCAGAGGGGAGTGCATGCCTTGGTGGTTTCCAGGGGTGAGGCCAGGATGAGCTGTGGGCACTGGGCCCTTCTGACCTACACAAACAGAAATTTCCCACGGTTCAAACTGTCACACTGGTCCTCAAGAGAAGAGTGATAATGGAGCACTGTGACAGGCACTCCTAGGCAGGCCACCCCCAGCATGGTGGGCCCAGATCAAAGACTGATGGAGGCCCCCACCACGTGCCCATATGGAAGAGTTATGTGATACTGCTAGCCTCGTTCCCACCCAGGCCCTCAGCCTGTGGCCTCCAGTGACTAGGAGGGTGAAGGAGCCCACCCTGACCAAATATTTAAAGAAACAAAAAAACTCAATATCCATAGAGCTATTTAAAATTTTTAATTTGTCTTCAGAAATCTTTCCAAAAAAACAAAACTCCAGGCTCAGATGGTTTCACTGGTGAATTCTATAGAACATTTAAGCAAGAAATAATACCAGTCTTACTTTAACTTTTACAGAAAACAAAAAGGTATGATTACCCAGCTTGTTATGTGGGGCTAGCTTAACCCTATTACCAAAATATGATGACAACAATACCAAAAAGAAAGAAAGAGAGAGAGAGAGAGAAAGAAAGAAAGAAAATAATGGATCAATATTCCTCATGAATATAGATACAAAATTCTTAACAATTATTTCAATATAGATGCAAAAAATATCTAGCAAATATTTGTAAGTTAGATAAAACAAAAAAAATGATAACACATCATGACCAATTAGTGTTTATCACAGGTATGCAAGGTTAGTTCAGCATACAAAAAGCAATTGGTGCAATCCACCATTTTAACATAACAAAGAAAAAGAACTACATAATTATTTCCACATGTGCAGAAAAACAATTTGACAAAATTCATGTAAAAACTCTCAACAAAGTAAGAATAGTAGGAACTTTCTCGAACTGATAAAGTGTGTCTACAAGAAACCACCAGCCAACATCATACTTAATGGCAACAAAACAGAATCATTTCCTACTGAGATCTGGAAGAAGCCAAGGGTGCTTACTTTTGGCACTTTTATTCAAAGTCATGCTAGAGGTACTGGCCAATGCAGTAAGTCAAGAAATAAAAAAAAAAAGTTGTGAATGTAAGTATCAGAAAGGAAAAAGTAAAACTATCCTTATTTATAAATATGATTGTTTACATAAAGAAATCCTAGGGAATCTGTGAAACAACTTCTGTAGGGTTAAGGTAGAGCCCTGGACCGAAGACAATTTCTATTACTTTTTCCCAGAGTAGAAGGTTTTAATTTTATAACTCCTCCCACAACAGTGGGTTTTTGCCCATGTCCCAAGAGAGTAAGTGCTTGCTACTTCTCTCCTGGAGCAGAGGGTTTTGCTTCTTCCCTTTTTCCAGAAGCAATGGGCATTGGTCTGTGTCCTGGGGTATAAAGACTTCCCCCCTCCCAGTGCCGGGATAGAGGACTCTGGAGCATGGGCCAGGCTCCCTGCTTGGTTTCCAGCAGCAGCCAGTCACGTCCTGCATGCTTGGGCTCCCAGCCAAGAGCTTCCTCTGGTCTCCTGCCCAGGCTCCAGTCTGCAGGGAGGCCTAAGAGTGTAAAGTCCCCTGAATCTGCAGCTCAGCTAGTCAAAACTTGGCCTTTCAGAATTAGCCAAAACCTTACTGATTTCTTCTCCCCCACTGACTGATAGCTGCTTCTCTTTCCTGTGCTCTACCAAATGTGAGTGAGTCCTCATGTCTCGTATCTCCTTGGAGATGCCAGTACTTTGCAGGGATTCAAGCCATCTGGCTGCCTTTTGACCTCAGCTTTTTTCTAGGCTCAAGAAAAGCTGTGGTCTTGTATAGTCTCTGTCTTTTTCTTATTGTTGGAATGGGAACAACGTTCTTTGTGGCTTTCTATATCCTGAATGGAAGCAAATGTCCCGAGGCGCACTTATTCCACACTTCCTGAGATTGCCCCACGACCTCTTCCTTGCAGTCTAATACTGCTATTTTTGTGTTGACTGACTCACCCTCACTCATGGGGCACTGTCCCTCAAAGCTCATGTTTGTTTTTATGTTCTGGTTCAAACTGTTCAATTCTGCTCTATTCACCATCAAGTATACGACAAGTCGCTATGTTTGTTTCTCAACTTGGCCAGAACATGCAGACAGGACCAATTCAAATCCTAAACTCCCACAAGCTGTGTTTATAAATTCTCAGGCAATGTCAAAAACCAACTGACTAACTGGGAGAAAATGGTTGCAACACATATCACAGACAAAAGACTAACATATCTCATATAGAAAGTACCCTTAAAAATTAAAGTTTGGAAAAATGAGAAAAAGATGTCAACAGATAGTTCACAAAAATACATAAAAATGAACTGCGAATGTGTGAGAAGATGTTCAACTCACCCATATTTAAGAGAAATGTGAATTAGACCAACACTGAAATACCATTTCTCAGCTATCATATTGACAGGAGCGGGAAAGTATGATGACTTACTCTGCAGCTAAGGCTGTGGGGAAGCAGGTGCTCACATGTGCTGCTGGTGGGAATGCAAACTGGTACAACCTTCTCACGGAGAATTCGGTGGTTCTAACACAAAAAACATATGCACTTTTCTTTTAACTTGGCAACCCACTTGCAGATATCTACCTTGAAGACACACCTCCCACAATACAAAAATATGTATGCATAAGTTACCCATCACAGCATTGTTTTTGTTATTGCAAAATATTGGAAATTATCTAAATGATCATGCATAGGATAGTGGTTGAATAAACTGTAGTATTAATATGTCCACACAATGGAAAACTATGCAACTGTCAAAACTGTCATGGAGTGGTTTACAGTGTATGTTGTTAGGTTAAAATAAGAAGAAAAATGCAAAAAGTATTTATAGTGTGTTTTCATGTAAGAAAGAAGAGGATATAAGAAAATACACACGCACCTGCTCAGTTCTGCACAAGGAAATACGGGAAGGGTAAGTCAGAAAGCCCTGGGCCTGGGTCCTGCAGGAAACAGGTGGGAAGATGGGGATTGGGGCGGCATTAGAGGAATGAGGTTGGGTGAGACTTCGAGGCATGTTAGAATCATGGTCATGTCATGGAATATTGGAAGTAAATAATATAACCACACTGAAGAGAGTGGAAAAGAAAGGAACAAACAAAGAACTTTGGGAAATGATATTTGACTGTATACCGGAAGGCTGAAAGCAAGAGGCTGCACACAAGTCTTGTCCTCTAGTGAGATAATTCGTTTTTGCAGGGGTATTCCTTAGCAACTCTGAAACTACCTCCTGTGTGTTTGAGGACTGGGAAAATGGGTGAAATGCTGTGGATAGTGAGAGCCAGGTTTCCCACGTGAAACGGAAAGGGCAAGGCCAGGATGAGCCGCTGGCTCAGGACTGCAATCCGAGGCATCGGTGTGAACCTATGGTGTCCAATGTCAGTACAGTTAGATGCAGAAATCGATCTGCACACACACACCTTTCCCAGCTCTGTCTGCTGCCAGGGCCTAGAAGCAGGGACACCCCAGGAGCAATGAGCACACCTGGCCCCAGCTCTTGGTTTCTAACTCCGATCTCCAATAGCAAGAACCAGGACTTCTTAGAGAAGCAGCTCATTCCAGGGCCAGGGCAGGGATGTCATGAGAGGAGTCCGAAGTTGTGGTGCCAGAAAGGACAAAAGCACCCAGAGAGGGTGACAGCATGCTAGACGGACACCAGCACTTTCAACAGTGAAACCGAGAGCACTGGGGCTTCGGAATGATTATGTGTGGTTTGCAGCCCATGGGATGAAGTAAATGTCAGTAAGTTTACACCGACAGAACGTATAATGGAATAAACACATTAGCTAAAGGAGGAGAAGGGACAGCTTTTTCTCACAGAATTTTAACCAATTAATGTAGAAGGAAGGCTAGAAAGAGAAAAATCACCTTTTGGCAAATACCAGAGTTATAATTTTTACAGTCAAGAATCAACGGCTGCTAAATCAGTGGGTGAACATAGGATGAGAAATGCGACATTGGCACAGTCTGAGGGTATCTCCCCGTAAGATACTAATTATTTATAAAGAGGGGAAAAAAACTCGATTGTGGAGAAAACTGGCAGATACCGCCTTACACAGGGATCAAAGGTCACACCCCCGGCACTGAGCCGTGTCCGCATCAAGTGGGGTCTGATGTGGCCCATGGGGCGTGGCACAGCACTGCTTCTGTAACGGTCTTGCCCGGGGTCAGGCTGGGGGAAAATTCAGACAAATCCAAATTGGAAGAGATCCTACCAGTTGACGGGCAGCACTCTTCAAGGTTGTCAAAGACAAAGACAGAAGAGGGAGGCTCCAGACCTGAGGAGACCAAGGTGTCATGACAAGTGGAATCCCCGTTGGGTTTTGGAGCCAGGAAGAGACATGAGCAGACTGGTGAAAAGTGAATAAGGCCTACGGTTCTCAAGTGACAGTGCCGGAAGATGGTGGCATTGGGGAGTGCTAGGGAAGGCGGTGCAGAAACTCTCTCTGACACTCTCACGGCTCCTCCTTGAGTCTGAAGTGGCCTCACAGTGGAAGCTGTTGTCAGTGCTCTTGTTGTCCTTGTTCTACCGGCCTGCTGTTTCAGCAGCTCAGGGGACAGAGGGCTCTGCGCGGAGGCCTCTGATCAGCCTCTAGGACGGGGCAGGGAGGCACCCGGGACTGGGGGAAGCTCAGCGTGTTCCCTCTGAGGGTGGGGTGGCACCCGGGCCCTGCAGGGTCCTGTCTGGCCATTCCTCTGCTTCCCCAGACTCCACCCTGCCACCCCCAGCCTCTGCCCCAGGGTCTGTCTGTTCTTATTTTCTGTTGCTCCTTCCCAGCTCAATGGGGACCGTGCAGAAAGAGTGAACCCGAGACTGCTCCCCTGCTCTCAGTGCAGACTCGCCTGTGTGAACTAAAATAAAACCTCAAGCCCCCAGCCGACTGACTGAATGGACCCCCTCTTGGCCAAGGGGACCCCAGAAAAACCTTAAAGCTGAGTTGCCAGCCACGAGGGAAGGGAGGTTAGACTCCGCTTGTTATGCACCCCCCTCCCCTTTTGGGGTAATTCTTTGTGAGAATAAGATACTCACCATTAACACACCTGAGGCCATGCAAGACAGAGCTTAAACCACACATGCAGGCCACCAATATACTTAACTGGCCACTTGGTATATGTCTGATTAATAGACATCCTTAACTTAACTTAAAACATTCCAAGGCTTTAGACAAAGCTTCATTTCTTTAACTAAATGCAAATTAAAGAATCTTTAAACTATCTATAACATGTAAGGTCCTCCCCCCATGTCCTTTTTTTTCAGGCCAAACCAGTCTACATCTTCCATGATTTAAAATTTTATGTGTAATTCTTGTCTCCCTAAAATGTGTAAAACCAAACTGTAACCCAACCAGGGCAAGAGTACTTGTTCAAGGCTTCGTGGGCATGGCTCTCTGGGCCATCGTCACATATATTAGGCTCAGAATAAACCTCTTTAAGTTACTTTACAGAGTTTGGGTTCTTTTCCCTTAACCCATATAAGCTCACCTACCATAGAACCTGCAACCAAAAAGATGCCCTGCTATGTTTAACTTGTAACCCTTAGGCAATTTGCATAAGTCAATGAGTAGGAAAAATTCAGAGGTATTAGAAATATTAGATTTAAGTAGAATTGTATTCTTGTTTAAGCCCTGAAAATATCTAGTTCAGTCCTTCCAAACACTGGAGGCTGCTCCCTGGGGACGACTGTTTGGGGAATGGATTGAAATGCACATTCCTGGGCCCCTACAGAGATGCTCCAGGGCCCTGGACTTTGTATCTAATAAGATCCCCTCCCCGTGCCAGACACACCGTCAGGCTCTGGAGCCGTGATCTGGGCCTGCGTGTAGGGCGTACCACAGATGGCCTACATGTATGTCCTGGGTACACACAGGTGCCCTTTCTTGTTTTTAATCTCTAGGGTAAGAAGATATATCACCCCCATGGGGTTCAAGCTTCTCACCTCTGAGCTTTGGCACACTGGTTTTTCCAGAAAACTCATCTGTTGGAGGGAGGCTTTTCTTTACTCCTGGGAGAACCCCTGGGGGACACTCTGGCTCTCTTTGCCCACACCCCAGGGGAGGAGAAGTGACTTGGCTGAAGGTTTGGGGGAAGGGACCAGGCAGTGCTGTCCTCTCCCTCTGGGCGTCAGCCCACCTGCAAGGCAGCACGTCAGCTGTGCTCCTCTGGGCTGCGGTTTTCCAGGGGGGCCCCGCAGGCAGGGGGTGGAGGAGCTGGGGGTTCCCAGCCCAACAGAGACCTGGGAAACCGGCCTAACTCGGGTGAAGCAGCTGCGTTCTGCACCCGAGCGTTTTGCCCTCCACAAAGGAGACTGTCCCACTGCACCCGCCTCACTCCCGTCTCTCCCCGCTACACCTGAACTCAGGCAAGGGTCATTGCCGGGCTGAAATTACCATCAAAGAAAAGTCTGCCAATTTTTCCAGAAGAGAGTTGATTTTCCTGATATTTCTCACGAGCAGTGGTGCGATAATTCTCTTTAATACGGACTTCATTGATGAAGAACATGAAAAAAAAATGGGAAAAGTTTTCTTGATTACACACTTGTAAATATTTTTTAGCCCTTACTTTACTTTACAATGTTGGATTGGAATTATGATGTAGTTTTCAAATTCTGTTTGAAAATGTGCATTGGAAAGTTAATCTATAAACAGAAATTTAGGCCTTATCTGAATGCCTTGAACCCAGCCGTTTGGGCCTCGGCAGATGTCGGGTGAACTAACTAATCCTAGGAATTAGAATTTACATCTGGATGCAAAATTCCAAGAAAATGCTGAACTCTCCTGACACTAACTGAATTTCCATGCTCTGTTCTCCCTCTGTGAGCTGTTGTTGATCAAATACTCTGTCTTGATTCTCAGTGTGCCGTGTTATTTACTTACGCACAATTTTAACACTGTGAAGCTGCGCCTGGGAAAAGCACATTCTTTGCCTTTGTTCATTACTCACTGTGTGGCCTTGGGCAAGGCATTTGTTAGACCTTAGTTTCTCCCTCTGTCAAACGAGGTAAAAATAACTGCCCTGCTCGCTCAGAAGCCGTGGGTGAGTCCCAAGTGAGATCATGCATGTTGACCTACAAGGCGCTGGTTAGTTCAAAGGTCTTATTTTCCATGCGCCTCGTGTTCCTGCAGTGGCTACACTCCATTTATATCCTGAGCACAAGAACATGCTTGAACGTGTGCTCCAGAGATCACCCCAGAATCAAGGTACTCTATCCCTGCCCGTCTAGGTTTGACTTCCTCAGTCTCAGGAAGGCCATAGAAATGGTTTTGGGCAACTGTTTCTTTCACATCTCTATTTGCCCTTGCCCCAGATATAGCTTAAGGTCTAAAAGAATACTAAAATGATAGGGTCATGTACTCAATACCACAGACCTCTAGGAATACATGAAATTATAGGGTTAAAAAAAGATATACTTGCTTTTTTCCTTTGTTTGTGCTGGTGGTGATATTGTCATTGGTCTTTGGGATTCAAACAATGTTGGTTTATTCGGATTCACAATCTCCTGGACTAGGATTTCATCTTGGGAAAAGCACAAGAACACGTTAGAGTCAGCAGTATGGGGCTGACACCATTCTCTCCTTGTGCACCTGAGGCGTCTGTGAACACAGTGAATAGAAACAGGGACTCAAGGAGCTCAGTGGATTTGGGACTTGACTTTCTAGAGAACCTTGTCTGGGGAGGGCAGGCTGCTGCCTCCCTGAGCATGTTCAGAAGAACCGAGATTGTGCGGACACCCTGGACCACAAGCACACCCCCCCATCCCCGCCCCCCGAGATCCGACGCTGAATGCCTGGCCCCAGATGTGGCTGTAACCTTCTATCCTGCCCGGTGGTCGTCTGTCCCGTCTCTGAGACTCTCCCTACACTGTGGAGAGCTGCCACCGACTCCTCAGCTCGATGGTTCCCCCAACTCCCTACCAGGCCACAATGCTGGACAGCACAGCCTGGAGCCCTACGGGTGACCAGCTGGTCCTGATTTGCCTGGGACCCTCAGGTTTTAGCTCAGGAAGTCCTGCATGCTGAGCCCTTTGGTCCCAAGCAAAGTGGATGGCTGCTCATCCCAGCACTGGCTCATGCAGGACACATGAGCAGAGGGGAGGAGATTGAAAATGTCACTGGGAACAGAGATGTCACCAACACGCGTGAGGAAAACGCTTCCTCCGCCGACTCTTGGTGTCCTACTCAGCAGCCATGTGCTCCTCCCTCCTTGCCCACAGAACCTGGATTTTGTGGGGGCAAGGTGTGCACCCTGGGGGCACTTTCAAGCCCCCCTGCAGCCCGGTGGCTACAGGACATGCAAAGGTACGCAGGAGTCTACGGCTCTGCGGGGATTCTGCTTCTCCAGATAGAAGAGAAATGGTGACATAGCATCGGATCTCTGGGGGCCGTGCGTATTGTCCAGGGTGTCCACAGCCACACAGAGTGGCACAGGGGGCACTGGGGACTCAGAGGGGAGGGCTGGATGAAAAACTACCTGCCGGCACCATGTACACCACTCAGGTGACGGGTGCACCTCAAGCCCAGACCTCACCCCGGCACAGCATATCCACACAACAAAACTGCACTTGTACCCCTAAAGCTATTGTAATAGAAAAGAAGAGAAAAGGGTGTCTGCACCTGCACCCCCTCCTCCTGCCCTGGAAGTGGGTGAGGTGTCTGTGTTGTGGACACCATCCATGACCACCGGGCAGGCGCCTGAGTGGTGGCCAGGATCACCTTGGGGACACAAACCAAAGCCAGGTGCTGCCTCCCTTCTAACTGCTGGTGACCAGGAGCACAGCCCAGCGTGGTTGAGCACCTCCCCCAGCCTCCGTTCTGCCCTGGCTGCACCGGCTTCCTCCTTGAGAAGACCTTGGCCACATGTGGTACAGAGGCCCCAGTCTTAGGTATTTTAGGGTCCTGAAAGTCAGGATGTTGGGATAGATGTGGGTCTTGGAGAAGAGTGGCAATTCATTTGCACAGTGAGCATATATTGGGCACCAACTGTGTCCCAGACATTGCACAGGTGCTGGGGGTCAGGATGACCAGGGCTGGGTCCCTGGGCTCTGTCCACTGCCGCCAGCCATGCATGAGAGGCGGGATTCCACAGCCTCATGAGTGCAGAGACAACGTCCTGGTCTCAAGGGTGACTGGGCTCATTCAACCATTTTGAGTGAGCAAAGGAAGAGGGACACACATTCCCTTTTGTAAAAAGCAACATTTTCACCTCCTTTATGAACTGTTGGAATAATTAATTAGGAGACCATTACGCTGAGATGGCCACTGCACCTTGGATTCCTACCCAGGCAAACTGAAGGCCAACTCAAAGGAAACAGGAAAAGGAAACTCAAGCTTAACCAACCAGAAATTACCCAACAACCTCTAACCAGGAACATCCCACTTTACCCATCAAATATTTTCTTCACCTTACTTCTGAGAATGCCCAAATACAAATTTTCCCCTCGTGCCCTCTCGGTGGAGCACCGAGTCACCTCACATCTGACGCTGCCCAATTCATGAATTGCTGAATGCTCAATAAACTTGTCGAAATTTTAATGTGCCCAAGTTGGTCTTTTAACAGAACAGTTCCTACAATGAATGCATCTAAAAGTTTAGAAATTATGGTTTGGAGAAATGGAAAAACTGTGAAGTGCTATCTCACTTCATGGTTCTGTTCTGGGTGGCTGGAGGAGTCAGAGAGACTGGCCACCCTATTTCTCCTCCTTAGTAAGCGAAGCAATTCCAGGTGGTCCCACTTGCAGATAAGAGGTGGAGTCTGTGGGGTGAACCGACAGTCCGAATGCCGGGCATCCCCAGGATCCGTGGGCTTCTGACCTGCGGTTTCACTGCACAATTCTGAGCGCTGCTTTCTCCTCGGTGGCACCCACCAAATGGTTCCTCGCTTCTGCCATTCACACTGTTCTTCATTAGAGGTGTGGCTTCTCAGTGTCCCAGTACATTTCTTTGGCTTTGGTCACGGTCAAGGTCAGCCTCCTCCTCCAGGCCCGAGGTGGAGGCTCTGGGGCCACCGCACCTTCCCCTTCTGAGCTGCACAGAGCTTTCGGGTGGTGTCTGCAGGAATCTGAAGTTCCTGCACTAAACCAATGACAAAGCTGATTTCCAAATGGTTTTAATGATAGACAATCTGCATACCAATGGACTCATCTGCGCACATGCCACTTAGAACAATGCAGGAAAAATATGTAAAAAGGTCTGTGATGGTGATGACAATTGCTTCCACTGTGCTGACCTTCGGAAAATGAAACAAACAGAAAGTACAGTTCTCTTCGGAGGAGACGTTAATGATCATTAGGAATGGGTACAGCTGCGTCGTGCAAGCACTTTGTTAAAAATATTCTTTTCATTTTGTGTCGGTCCCATAATTATTATGGAAGTATTGTGCAAGTCAGCCAGTAAGCATGTGCAGTGAAGTATTTAGGTTTTGAAACACCCGTGCGGTCTTTAAAGTGCATTGTCAAGTGTGCTCCTTTGCCGCGCTCCCCCGTGCCTCCCCTTACCGGCGGTCTCTCAGCTTTAAGGTGGCGCACGCTGCCAGGTCGCCAGGGCCCTTTGCTCTGTCTCGATACTCGCATCATGCACACGCTGGCCTCCACGAAGGGCTCCCTGTTGAGCTCTGAGATTTTGCTCCAGTTAATTTGGGGCAACAAGGCTGTGACCTCCTCTGTCATGAGGACCATGTGGACAACGCTCCTTTCTTCCTTGGGACAAACATCTCCAGGTGCAAGAAAGCCACATCACATGGTCAGCGGCAAAAGTGCCCCCAAGGCAGGAGACCTTGAGTAGAGCAAGGAACCCTTGTGTCCCCTAAGAACGTGATGGAGGAACCATCCCTTAGTTGGTCTTTCAGGCTGGGCAGACCTTGAGGGTCACCTAAGGTTCTATCTGTCCAGGCAAGGTCGGCTCCTAGGAGGGGAGGTGGCGGCTGGTGGTCCTCCTAATCAGGGCTTGTGGCAGTTCCCACACACGGGTGAGGGCTGTGCAGGGACAGCTGTGGGCAGGAGCAAACAGGCTGGAGGTGGTAGCACCAGGTGAGGCTGCAGATCCCAGCCTGTCCCCTACCCTCTGGCCCCAGCAGCTCCAGGGCACTGTCCCTTCAGAGCACCTCAGAACAAAGGTTCTGCAGAAATGTTGGTTCTTTCATGACATTGCTGGGCACTGTGACGGCTGCCCTCCCCACAAGCCCGAGGCAGGGCTGGATTGTCCTCCCTAGCTTGACACAGGATTATCACGGGCAGAAGGGAGAGAGTAGGTTCCAGCCTGGGGCCAGCTCCTGCGAGCCCTGCTCTCAGGAGAAGTCCAAGCCCTGTGGGTCCCTGAGCCCTGCGGGTGATGGTTAGGACCTCCCTGCCTCACCTTGGGAGCTGGGGAAGGGGGCAGCCTAGTTGGGCCACTTTTCTTGAGCTCTGGTCTCTGGTTTTTGCTATGAGGGGAAAGTGGGGGGGACGGGAGGGGCCAAGGGCCAGGTAGCCCACCTGCTATGTACATCTTCTGCCCTGTCTAGGAACTGTGTCACCACCCCTGTCCCTCAACCAGTGGTCAGAACAAAAGGGAGGGATGCCAAGGGTACTCAGGCCCTGCTTGGGTCCCGAATCAAACCAATCAACTGCAGAAGGACTTCCCGAGAACAGGGAGGATGTCTGATGTGGGCTGGGTATAAGTTACTATAAGGATTTTCATTAATTTTGTAAGTGTAATAATGACATTGTGGATATATAAAAACAATGCCTTTATCAGTTAGCAAGAAAATGTTTTACATGAAGTGCTAAGACATCTGGGACTGTGCTAAAATAGTCCTGAAAATTACCAAAGAGAGTGTGTGTGTGTGTGTGTGTGTGTGTGTGTAGAAAAAACAAGATGGAAAAATGTGCACAATTATTGAAACTGGAGGATGAACACATGGAGGTTCATGATATTCTTCCTCTGCTTCAGGTAAGTTAGAAAATTTCTGTAGATTAATAAAAAGTTAAAATATATAATGGATGCAACCAACCCACAGTTCTGGAATTATAAAGGGCTTCAAAGATAGAAAAACTTTTCAACCTACTCCATTCCCCAAGGAATAAATGTCCAATGGTAAATTTGGGTAGGTAGGGAAGGAGAGTGTCTTAGTCTATTTGTGTTGCTATAACAAAATACCTGAGGCCAGGTAATTTTAAAAGAACAGAACTTTATTTCTCACAGCTCTGGAGACTGGGAAGTCCAAGATCAAAGTGCTGGCAGGTTCGCTGTTTGGTGAAGGCTGTCCTGAACTTCCAAGATGAGGCCTTGTTGGAAGCCTCTGAAGGGGAGGAACACTGTGTCCTGCCAGGGCGGAAGGGCAAGAGAGCTGAATGCTGTGTGAAGCCTCTTTTATAAGGGCCTTAGTCCCACTCACAAGGGAGGAACCGTTATGACTAATCACCTCTTAAAGGCCTCACCTCTTAGTACTGTCACTGTTAGTTTCATCCCCTGAATTTTGGAAGGGACACACTCAAACCACACCAGAGAGGGACCCATGAGAGAAGAAGGCTGTCACCCACCTGATTCAGGCCCATGGTTTTCTACTTGCCAAACTATCTACTTGGGATCTACCTGAATTTTTTATCTGCCAGGTCTTAATTTCGTGCCAGCAGCACAGCAGGGGGACAAAGTAAAAGGTCCCCACGCCTCGGTTCACTGCCATGTTCCTCTATCTGAAGGAGAGGGCCTCCTCCTGAAGGTCTTCAGTCTCCTCAGCCTCGATCTGCAGGACACTGTGGAATGTCAGGGACCTGTGACATCATGACCAGGAAGTGAGCTGTGTCCTGCCCTGGGGGTGGGGTCTTGTCCAGGCACCTGTGACATCACGACCAGGAAGTGAGCGTGTCCTGCCCTGGGGGGAGCTTGTGGCCACAGGTCTCCTGCCTTCTCTCCCCAAGTCTGGACAGTTCTAGGACCATGAAAACAGGGGACTGGAGGCCCCAGGGTCCAGCCTCTCTTCTCCCCCCTCCTCTCTCAGCGTCAGCCCCAATCTCTCCCTGGCAGTTGGACTTTCACCAGCAGGTGGAGAACGTGGCTGTGTCTCCTGTCACCCTCCTCCCAGCTCAGGCTCCTAGAGCTCCTGGAGTCTCCTCCATCAGCACCAGGGAGAAAACCCCCAAGGAGTCACTCTGGTCGGCTCACCTGGGTCACATCCCATCCCTGGGCAAATTCCCACGTCCGGGGCTCAGAGTCAGGCGGCCAGTCCAGACTGGGTAGGGGGTCCTGGGTGGACAGTTCTCATACTACAGCCCAGCGGTCCAGAGGGATGAGGAAGTGGTCCCAGACATGACACCAACAGCACCCCTGAGGCTCAATAAGAACACTGAAGACACTGGCCTGCCAGAGACCTTTGGCTCTTTGATATTTTATTGCTGATGTGAGGAACTGAAAGCACTTTTACATTTTATCTTATTATTTTTATTTATTTATTTTATTTATTTTTTGAGACACAGTCTCAGTCTTTCACCCAGGCTAAAGTGCCGTGGCATCATCATGGCTCACAGCAACCTCAAACTCTTGGGCTCAAGTGATCCTCCTGCCTCAGCCTCCCGAGTAGCTGGGACTATAGGCACGTACCACTGCGCATGGCTAATTTTTCTATTATTAGTAGAGATGGGGTCTCACTCTTTTTCAGGCTGGTCTCGAACTCCTGAGCTCAAGCGATCCTCCCGCCTCGGCCTCCCAGAGTGCTAGAATTACAGGTGCTCTTTTATATTTAAAACATTCTTTTCCACCTCCAAATTTTCATTTGATTCAATATCAATTAACTGGGTTTTGTTATTAATATTAAATTTTCATTGCCCTTCAAATAAGCTCATGGATATTATAATCCAGGACTTCCTTAATGCTTGAAACCAGGTCTGTAGACTTTATAATCTAACAACCAATTAGTTGGGAATGATATACTTGGGTCAGGCTTTCTTTTCCTCAGAATTTTAAAAAATTTGTATTTCATTTCTTAGAGAATTTTAGTTTAACAACAACAAAAAAGATTGAGCAGAAAATTCTCACATACTGTAGAAATTGTAGGGAAATACTGAATGTTGCTTTGGAGAAGTCTGAGGCCAACGTGATTACTGCTGCCTGTGATAGGTGATTTGCTTTTGCAGTTTGAATGCCTGAAGTGTTCTTTCTTTATCTTGAAGTCAGTAGCAAAATTCAGATTTATCTTGATATTTCTCTTGTCCATTAAATTTCACAGAAAGAAATATGTTTGATCTGAAAATCTAAACTTTTAGTTTCAGGAACTTTTCTCATCTCATATCTTTGCACACACTGTCAGGATCTTGTGTTTGGTTCTTGACTCGGGGATACCAGTTTTCCTTATATGGGACTTCCTTTGTCTGCCTTCCATGTCTATCAGCTTTTTGCTGATCGATGTATCTCCTTTGTCATCTCTATTGACTGTGGTTTTGTCCGTGTGAGTCATTTAATTTCCAGAAGTATCTACTTTATTCCTCGTTTTGAACTATCATGTCTGATGATATTTTTAGGGCCTCAATTGAATTATCCGCCTCTGCATCCAATTCTCTTGCGTTTTGTTCATCCTTGGGCTTTTCTGTAATGTGTTAGGTTTTCCGTAACATGAAAAATCATGAGAACATTCTTCTGTCTCATGTGCTATGTTTCTTCTGTGTTGTTTTGGTTGGCTTTGTGCCTAGTATTCTTTTTCTTTGATTGTTATTGTTTCAGTACGTTTTTACATTTGCTTGTATTTCTTTCCATCTTGCTCATACTTGGGCAGGTCTCCCAGATATTATTCTGTTACACGGTGAATGACTACTTGGTTTTCTTCCAATCATCTTTGAATCTGGTTTGTTTCCTCCTCACTTTCCCATACCCTGTTCCAAGCAAGAGTTTGAGGACTGGGTTGTGTAAGCCGCCTCCTTTTCTCCAGTCTAAGGACATGGAGTTGGGGAAGGAGGTGGAACAAGGGGGAATTGTAATAGGCTCACATTTTGGGGGTTTCCAAGTCCATAGAATAAATTTCTTCTCCCAAAGAACTTGAGAAGAAAAAAATAGGATGTTTTAACTCATTGTGAAGAGATGACCATTAGACCGTGTGTCTTTCCGGCACCAGATTCCTCAATTAAAGAGCATTCAAAGCATGTTTGCCAGTGTTTTCACTTATGAAAATATCCTGTAGACCCATAATTTGGCAATATACATATTACCAATTGTTTTACAACCAGAAGTGATGCTGGCTATTATAATATAAATTGTTTTCTAAATGAAAGAATTAAAGGAATGTAATTGGGGAAGTATACAAACAGTGTTTAGTTAATATGCTGCTTTTTGCAAAGACATATTACAACTTATAATCTTGCTGTATGGGTATTTGTTGTTAGTGTTTAATCAGGCATGCGGATGTATTCAGGTGTTAAGCCATTCTATTAGCTGGGAAACTGCACTGTTATTTGCCGAGCTGTTTATGTTGCATTGCTGTTGGCTCTGAGTTTTTCCCCAAGTTCCTCTTACTCTGTTCTCTGCAATCTGTATAATTGTCTTCTTTGCTTTTGTCTTTAGAAAGCTTTCAATAGAGATACTGGGAATGATTAACTGTCAGAATCACAAAGTTCTGGTGCTTGACAGATTGATTGTAGAGACATGATGCTGATGCTTTAAAAGGCAGAAGTGACCTAGATCTACATGGAGGGTCACGGTGGGGCTATGGCCAATGGCCCTTCCCACCCAGGAGTCCCCAGGAGGGGGTCCGTGCAGACCAGCCCTGCTGTGGACCAGCCTGAGGCCACTACAGTGCAGGGCGTGCTCTTGGGGACATCAACCTTGACCTCAAAGGGCCATAAAAGTTCCACATTCCAGATCCCTCTACTGGGAATTCCAAGGGTTGGTGCCAAAATGAAATGCCGAGGGGATGCCATCCCTTCTGGGGAAGCCACAGGGAAAGATTTGCCCAAGTAAGGAAATCCCCTTAAAGGCTTCCTGTTTGTTTCCTTCCTCCCTCCCTTCCCCTTCCCCTTCCCCCTCCCTCCCTCCCTCCCTCCCTCCCTCCCTCCCTCCTTCCTTCCTTCCTTCCTTCCTTCCTTCCTTCCTGCCTTCCTTCCTTCCATTTTCCTTGTCTTTTCACGGAACGTGTTTTCTGAGGGTCAGGTTTTTCTGTTGCTGTTACAGGAAATCGGATTGGCTATACATTCCTCCATGCAATAAAATCAAAGCCTTTGACATCTCCATTTTATTCTCAACAGCTGATAAATTTGGAAGTTCAATTTTGAAACCAATTGTGTAAAGTTGCAGAGCTCCTTAAGAAAGCCAAGATTTTTTCACACAAATCAGTACTGGTCTGTTAACTGAATTCAATTTGACCTTTTCGGATTCTGTTTTGTGTTGGTCTCTTCTTGTTAAAGAAGAAATCCAATAAAAATTTAACAAATATTAATAATTTTGGCAAAATTGAATATAATACACAAAACATATTGTGAGCCAGCTTAAAATTAAGGAAAGAAAAATAAGAACAGCTTAGAGAGAATTAGGTACTAATTAAGTACTAGGGGAACAGTCATCGGAGTGGATAAAAAAAACCTCTAATATCGTTCTAGAAATATTACTTATGTTAACCCAATTCTTTCCTGCACATCTCACTGGCTAACTGAGAAAACAATGCATTTTAAATCCACATTAAAATGAAGTAATATGATAAAAGGAAGAAATGAAAGGTAGCCGAGGCATAGTTGCAAATGTGGAATTTTTTTCGATTTGAAATTGAACACTTATAATCAATTTTAAATTTTTAAATTTTTTGTCCAGTAGCTCTTGGAGGTGAATAGACTAAATAATTCCATTTTAATAGGCCTCATCATTAAGCTGTGCTCATAAAAGTTGCTTCACTGCAGTAGTGTACCTGAAACTGGAATCTTTTGGTGGTCCAGATGTTCAATGCAAACTTGTCTTACACAAAAAGATCTGCAAAAACAATCTGGCTGCTATGGTTTGAATGTCCCCTCCAAAACTCACGTTGAAATTTAATTTCGTGTCACATGCCATTGTGATAGTGAGACCTTTTATTTTTTATTTTTTTGAGACAGAGTCCCACTCTGTTCCCCGGGCTACAGTGCCGTGGCGTCAGCCTAGCTCACAGCAACCTCAAACTCCTAGGCTCAAGCAATTCTTCTGCCTCAGCCTCTCGAGTAGCTGGGACAACAGGCATATGGCACCATGCCCAGCTAATTTTTTTCTATATATATTTTTAGCTGTCCATATAATTTCTTTCTATTTTTAGTAGAGACGGGGTCTCGCTCTTGCTCAGGCTGATCTCGAAATCCTGAGCTCAAACAATCCGCCCGCCTCGGCCTCCCAGAGTGGTAGGATTACAGGCGTGAGCCATCGCGCCCGGCCTGACAGTGAGACCTTTAAAAGATAATTAGGTCATGAGAGTTCTGCCCACGTGAATGAACTAATCCTACTATCACAGGTGTAGGTTAGCTATCTCGTGAGTTCAGCCACATTTTCTGTCTGTCTTGTGCACCGCCGCTTTCTCCCCCTGCCTTGCCATGTGACACTTCCTAACACCTGATGCTGCAGCGAGAGGCCCTCACCACATCCACCCCACAGTCTTGGAAGCAGAGAACAGCCCTCACCAGACACCCAGTCTGCCAGCACCCCAATCTTGGACTTCCCAGCCCCCAGAACTGTGAGAAATAAATTTCTGTTGTTTATAGATTATTATTTTGTTACAGCAGCAGGAACGGACTAAGACAATTGTATTGAAATCTATCTAAAGAAATGTTACTTCCTTTACTCAAAATAAGAGATGAAGTGTCTGGAGGCCAGGAGAGCCTCTTAGATCAAGTTCAAACTCTGACTCTGAGATTTGATTTCCTGGCTCCTGTGCTGAGTCCTGCTGCTATCTCTTTGCTAGATTTAGGTGTTCCCATCCACCGTTCCCCAGCACAGCCCCATGGCTCTCACTCTGCACGTTGCGTTGGTTGCACTGTGGAGCCTTGTAGGGAGTTTTAATATGGACTGACATGGGCATGAGGGTTTCCAAAGCTCCACCGTGTTTCTCACATGCAGTGAAACTTGAGAACCCCTGGTCTACCCACCCTCCGACTCCCTGCAGCCACCTAGAGTTGGACTGGGCACCTACAGAGTTTGTTCAAGAATTGAGGGTGGGCTGGGCGTGATGGCTCACACCTGTAATCCTAGCACTCTGGGAGGCCGAGGCAGGCGGATCACTCGAGGTCAGGAGTTTGAGACCAGCCCGAGCAAGAGCGAGACTCCGTCTCTACTAAAAAAAAAAAAAAAAAAAAAAAAAATAGAAAGAAATTAGCAGGCCAACTAAAAATATATAGAAAAAATTAGCCAGGCATGGTGGCGCATGCCTGTAGTCCCAGCTACTCGGGAGGCTGAGGCAGAAGGATTGCTTGAGCCCAGGAGTTTGAGGTTGCTGTGAGTGAGGCTGATGCCACAGCACTCTAGCCCGGGCAACAGAGCGAGACTCTGTCTCAAAAAAAAAAAAAAAAAAAGAATTGAGGGTGATGAAAGAAAGATGAATACATTAATTGATCTTTTTAAAAATGTTGACTTTTTTGGTTTATATCCACTTGAAATTTTAAACAAGTAAACTCATGACTGCTTTGAGGAATAAACAAAGCTACCATAACGAGGTTATCATCACTTTAGCATATAATTAAATGATTTCTGATAAGAAATCAAAGCATTTTATAAGCCCAGAATGAATAATCTAAAAGGTCGCTCTGCCACCATCTTGTTCAGTAACTTGCCTCAGAAGAGATTAGATTAACTGCATGTATAATTTTATCTGCTCTTCACTTACACAGAAGAGCTAGTTTTACAGACAATACACAAATTTATCTTGACAGATGAAATGCAGCCATGTTTTTATCAGTGTGAACAATGATAAAATTTAATTTAAGCCATAAAAACCTCAGACAATACAGGCATCTTTAGAATTATGAAAAGCACTGCTTTGTCTAAAGGCAAAGTAGCACTCAATCACTCTGCCAGCAAACGTCTCGTAGCAAACACAAAGAGCATGGGTGTACTTTAGAATGTAATTAATTCTGTGAAAAATATATACTCTGTAAGTCTATACAGTTTTAATATGGACTGACATGGGCATGAGGATTTCCAAAGCTCCACGGTGTTTTACGTGTGCAGTGCAACTTGAGACCCCCTGGCCTACCCACCCTCCGACGCCCTGAAGCCACCCAGAGTTGGGCTGGGCACCTGAAGAGTTTGTTCAAGAATTGGGGGTGATGAAAGAAAGATGAATACAGTGCCGCCTCCTGCTGCTCCAGCTGTACACACTCACCTCCCTCTCCACACTCACATTCTTCTGCAATATCACAGGCTCTGAGTTCTTTTGGAAAGATCTCTTCAACTTTGCTCTATCCAGTGTTTCCAAGGTTATTGTCAAATTGGTGATACGGTAATATGTGTTTTTTGTTAACACATTAAATAAAAATGATGAGAGGCTATTTCAGGTTACCTGCAACAACTTAACACGTGATGTGAAAATGCGTGGTTTCTATTGGTGACAAAGTCACAGGGACTGTGGTTTGTTATTTACATTTATAATTGGAGGTAAAGCTAAATTTCAGATAGAGGTTAGTGAGAATGAAAATGACATTATTTTCCCTTCCAAGTTCACAGGCCCTGTGTTCTCTGTCCGTAGACCCCAGTAAGAGCCCCCAAGCTAGAGCAGGACCTGGAGCCTTTCTTTGACTTGGGCTCCTGTAAACACGAGGAAAGCAGGAGCTGTCGTGGCGCTGTGGGGGGGAGAGCTGCATTTCTGTAGAGTCACCAGAAGCCTGAATGTACGTGGGTGTCTGGTTCTTCCTGCCCAGGAGGCCGTGCGGTGCCAGTCAGTCAGCAGCAGGGACACCTGGCTCTCCCCGTCTGTCGGTGTGAACGTGGGTGCTCCGTAACCTCCCTGCAGGAGGCTCCTACCAGTCTCAGGGCTCTCTCCGTCTCTGCTGATGGCTGATCAGAGCCCACTTCAGGTGTGAAGACTTCTCACTGTTGCCCTTCCTGGGAGCTCGTTCAATGCTGAGAGTCACCTATTTCCACGGAGAGGCTTCTCTCCGAGTCTCTGGGCGACAGGCATTGAGCAGCTTCTCTCGTAGCCACCTGTGGGTTTGGCTGATTTGTAACCAAAAGATGAGTTTTCACTTATGCGTTTTATCTAGAACTTTAAGAGAAACTTCCAGATGGCATTCGGGCTTTCCTATTTTTGTTGTGGTGTCATTAAATGTTGCCTCTAAGTTCAGCAACTAGGATTTTACTTTTTAATAATAAAAAACATATGGACCTTTAGCCCAATAATGCAGAGCATGGTACCCAACTTTTATTTTATGTATTTATTTTATGTGTGTCCTGTGATGGGGTTCAGGGCACACTATCCCAAAGCATGGCGTCTTGGCATGTGAGAAAACAGCAGACACCTTCCCCGCCCTTTTCCCCTGAAGCAGGTCATGAGACCCTCATGTACATCCTCTATCCAGAGGGAAGGAACAGCCTTCTCTCTGAAGACACAGGGACACAGAGAGGATCTGAACACACAGGCCTTGCAAAGTCACCTCAATTTATTACCATTAGGCCATGCTCCCTTTTGTCCAATCAAACTTTCCTATGACTATCCAATCCTCATCAAACCTAGCATAGTTCTTTGTTTCTTTTCTTTCTTTTTTTTTTTTTTTTCCAGAGACAGGGTCTTGTTCTGTCACCCAGGCTGGAGTGCAGTGGCACACTAATGGCTCACTGCAGCCTCCAACTCCTGGGTTCATGTGACCCTTCTGCCCTAGTCTCCGGAGTAGCTCAGATTACAGGCTCGTGCCACCATACCTAGGTAATTTTTTTTAAAACATTTTTTGTAGAGATGATGTCTTGCTATGTTGCCCAGGCTGGTCTGGAACTCCTAGCCTCAAGCTGTCCTGCCTCAGCCTCCCAGAGTGCTGGGATTGCAGGAGTGAGCCACTGCATGTGGCCTCTGTTTCTTTGGGTCTTTATTTCTGAATACTCCTGTGTCACATAAGAGTATTAAATACATTTGTGTGCTTTCCTCTTGTTAATCTGACTTTTGTTATAGGAACTTCAGGCATGAACCTAGTGATGGGTGAGAAAAGATTTTTTTTTTTTCATCCTCTACCTTTGTATCGTGTTGAAATGCAAAGGCAGGCAAACATAAAGGGCTATAAGAATTTAGAGGTATTCTGAATGATTAATTTGGAAAGTACTTTCAAAATTTGGGAAAAGCTTCTAATTATTTTTGGAAGGCAATATCATACAAGAAAACCACATTTTCTCTCGTTTGTAACTAAACCATCTAGAGAAGTCATATCCTTTTGCCCTTTCATAGCTAATGTGGCTTCTGACCCCTATAAACTGACACAGGCAAACAACTTACAGCATGTCGAGGTTGAGAACAAGTTATTTCAGCCCCAAGTAATGGAAGGATGGGACAGTCTTAAGATAAACTCAGCAGAGCTACAAGTATCAGTGCTTCAAGTAGGGGCAAGAAAAGAAGGGGAAAGTTGGAATTAAACTCTCTTAGAACCTGTTCAGATTTGTTTCAGATGTCTACCTAAACTCTCAAACTGTACATTCTTGAATTTGAAGGTCAGTGAACCCTAGATAATGCAGAATATCTCTGTAGATCTAATTAGCACTCTTGCTATCTGTTCTCTTTATTCTTCTGCTAAGAATTTTTCAAATTTAAAAGTTTACCATATACAATATATTACTGTCTTGGTATCTCTCTATGCTCTACCCCTTGAAATATTGTAATTTATAAGTTTACCTTGTAAACTACCCTTTGTTATACAAAGAACCCGACCAGTTCACCCATTCCCTGGTCCTGCTGCCCTTTATTTCCTCTAGGTGTGGCCCTAGCAGAGCCTTCTTTTGGTAGCTGCCTGCATGACTGGCAAGTTGAAGTTGGAATGTTTTATGGTCTGTATCAATGGATCTGGTTCTTAGAAACTAAGGTGCTCGATAAGAAAATTACCCTCTTCACTTCTGTTTTTAGTAGGGAGGCCTTGACATTTGTCCAACAGTTAATGAGAAATTATCATACAATTATACTGAATTTTTTTCAGTTCTTTCTGTCTGACATAATGATGAAAATTAAAGAAACTTGAGTGGAAAATGCATCAATAAAATAAAAGCATATTGCAATTATATTCTGACCTTGTTTTTTCCTCTGTAAGTATATATGTTTCACAGAATTAATTATATTCTGAAGTGTACCGTGCTCTTTGTGTTTGCTACGAGACGTTTGCTGGCAGAGCGATTGAGTGCTGCTTTGCCTTTAGACGAAGCAGTGCTTTCATAACTTCTAAAGATGCCTGTATTGTCTGAGGTTTTTATGGCTTAATTTCAATTTTATTATTGTTCACACTGATAAAAACATGGCTGCATTTCATCTGTCAAGATAAATTTGTGTATTGTCTGTAAAACTAGCTCTTCTGTGTAAGTGAAGAGCAGATAAAAATTATACATGCAATTAATCTAATCTTTTCAGTGGCGAGTTACTGAACAAGATGGTGGTAGAGCGACCTTTTAGATTATTCATTCTGGGCTTATAAAATGTTTTGGTTTCTATCAGAAATCATTTAATTATACGCTAAAGTGATGATAGCCTCATAATGGTGGTTTTGTTTATTCCTCAAAGCAGTCATGAGTTTGCTTGTTTAAAATTTCGAGTGGATGTAAACCAAAGGAGTCAACATTTTTTAAAAGATCAATTAATGATTTAATAATTTTAATTGTTCTCTGAAAATTAGACATGTTCATTGAAAATAAATGCAGAAATTTCTTCCTTGTGGTCCTAGAATTTCTGGCATTAATTCATATGCCTACGTATAAGGGAGATTGTCTGCACATAATTGATCCCATCAGCCCTTACAAGGATCAAATACAAGGCCTATGTGTGTGCACGCACACACATACACACACGACACACACACAGGTACACATATAACAGCAGTGAGCAGGTCAGATATAGTCCCTGTCCTCATTCTTGGTGAGTGCTGTTCCCGTGGGGGGAGAGACAAGGCTGTAAACAAAGGTGTAATCCCATGCGTTTAGCACTACTGGGCAGTAAAGAAAAGTAGAGGCAAGGCATAGACAGTATGGAGACAGAGTTGGGGGGGACACTGTAGATTGGAGGGTTCACCTAGAAAGGTTGTGAAGTGTTTATGTGTGCATGTGTGTGTATGTGTATGTTATGTGTGTACACATGCACATATATGTGTAATGTGTGTGTTATATGTGTACATGTGTGTGGTGCCGGTTTTTCACAAAGTTCCCATCCCCTCCCGGATCCCCTCCGTCTCCACTGTCCCCTGCCTGAGCAGCCTCTGCGCTGAGGGGCACGTGTGTATAGAATATGGTGTGCACACACACCACACACAATACAGTGTACACACACACCTCGTACAATACAGTGCACACGCTCAACAGAGTGCACATACACACCACACAATACAGTGTGAACACACACCACACACAATACAATACACACACTCCATACAGTGCACAGGCACCACACACATACACAATTTCACACTCACACACACCATATGTGGACACATACACTGCACAGATAAACACAGACACCCATACACATGATACACATACACAACACATGATATCCCGACCATACACACAACACACACATGATATACCCACACACCATACACATCACACACACACCCCACACACTATACACACACCCCACAGACTATACACACACCACACACACGCACTGTATACACATACCACACACATACACATACCTCACACATACTATACAAACACCATACACACTATACACACACGCCACACACATACACACACTACACACACTAGACACACACTATACACACACCACACACATACACATACCCCATACATACTATACACACACCACACACACACTATACACACACATCACACACATACTATACACACACAACACACACCACACACACACTTCCCCATCAGGGCTGACTTGCCAGAGTTTCACAGGGAAGAAGCACACCTGTGAATGTCTAAGGAATTTCCATGAGGCTCACTTGTGTTTGTCACGTTGGTGTCTGATGCCTGGCCTTGACCCTGTCCATCTGTTGGTTTTTACGTTTCTTCCCTGCAAAGGCGTTTCACTGTCTGCCCTTGGCCTGCAGGCCCCTTTCATAAGAGGAAAACAGAGATACCAATTCTGCAGCGTTAAGCAGGAGATCGGCTGACAGTGAACGTGAGCATCGAGGTGGCTTCCAGAGGGCTGGAGGTGGCACCAACCGGTTGCGATGCTGAGCTGGGCCAGGGGCTCGTGCTCCATTTCTGCACGGAGAGCCAAGTTTTTCAGATTTTGCGGAACTTGCCAGATTTTAAAAGTTATTGCTTTTTATGTTCTTACTTGCCCTAGAAATTAAAACAGAATTACATTATAACTTTCTCACTCATTTTCAGGAAACAACTTTGATCTCACCACCCCCCATTCCCCTACTAATCCTTAAATTTCCTTTCCTGCTACTTTTAATTTTTCCTCGTACTTCTTGGCATTATATTTCTTGGGGCATCATTCTTCATAATGAATATATGAAATCCAGATTTTATTTATATAAACTTTGATTAATTCAGGGATCAATGGGGTGTATTTGCAAGGTCATTTCGTGTCTTATTATTCCAAGGCCATAACTACGGAGTTTAGCTGGGTCCCTAATATGGAAAGGGTTGATTCTAGTTAGTTACCATTTGTTTAACTAATGCCTGGATATGTTTATATTAGAGCCGCATTGAGAAAAATCCATTTATTTTACACATGTGACGTTTGTGACTCTGACATCACCTACACAAGCGTGGATTCACTGAGCAGCAAACATCTGGGGACGCCAACCACATGCCACTTACCAGGTTGGGCACGTGGTGTGCAAATGTGAGCAGTTCCACCCGGAAGTTAACCGGCTGCCAGCAGCGCCCCGGGTTCTACGTCTTCCTCTCCCTTTAGGTTGCCTTGTGTGCTTCTTGAGCAAGTTTTGGTAATTCAAACCAGGTGGCAGTAGGCTTTCTTTAGATCTTGGAGGCCAGATCTGTATTTGTCATGTCTGTAATTACACCTTACAGCTGTTTCCACAGTAAATATTTGTTCAAGGAATCAACAAGTTAATAAATAAGTGAATGAGATAATGAATTAATAAATAAAAGAAAGTTGTTTGGGGGCCAAATTCTTCCATTTAGTACAGCATTTAATTTTTGTTCCTGACAAATATCTACAGAGTGAACAGCACTTTTGCAGCGATGTGAAAAATCATGTTAACCTTGGCCTCATTCCTGGTGAAAGTAAATAGTTCTGAATATTCCTGAGTCAGGATTCAAACTCGGGTGCTCTCTTCCTTACCATGCTGTCTCCTATGGCTTTTGCGATAAACAAAGTGAGAAAAGAGTCTTGGAAGGACAATGAGGTGAAAAAGGAAAAGGGTAGCACAGAAGAAGACCCTCTCCCATAAAAACATCTGAGGATGGGTACAACACAGAAAAGTAAGCGAGTGACAGAAACCTAGGAGAAAATTTGAACTCCAGGCACTGAAGGGACCAGCCTTCTAGTCAATTGTTTGGAGGAGAAATTTGCTTTTTAACATAAAAAGTATCCTTTGTCCTTAGAATGAATAACTACCTTCTTGGCTTATTCTGTGAAGAGGTGGTTCTTTTATTAGCAGATATTGTTTTGAGGATAGAATAACCTAATAAAAATAAAAGCATTTGGAGAGTAAAATCATTGCAGTATTCAAGTTCAAACATATTACAAATGCCAAGTTTTATTAGAAAATCATATATGAAATTCTTTTTTTTTTTTTTGAGACAGAGTCTCACTCTGTTGCCCAGGCTAGAGTGAGTGCCATGGCGTCAGCCTAGCTCACAGCAACCTCAAACTCCTGAGCTCAAGCGATCCTCCTGTCTCAGCCTCCCGAGTAGCTGGGACTACAGGCATGCACCACCATGCCCGGCTAATTTTTTCTATGTATATTTTTAGCTGTCCATATAATTTCTTTCTATTTTTAGTAGAGATGGGGTCTCGCTCTTGCTCAGGCTGGTCTCGAACTCCTGAGCTCAAACGATCCGCCCACCTCGGCCTCCCAGAGTGCTAGGATTACAGGCGTGAGCCACCGCGCCCAGCCAATATATGAAATTCTTATATACATTTTAGTAAGCTTCCATCTTAGCATCTAAACCTGCATTCCCCTTTACCTGAATGCCATGTATTTGACTTTTAAATTCACAGTCATGTTTTCTTTTCAGATAGGTTCTGCTATGGTTTGAGTGTGTCCCCTGAGGTTCACGTGTTGGAAACTTCATCCCCAGTGTGGCAGTATTGAGAGGTGGGGCCCAGTAAGAGGTGATTAGTTCACGAGAGCAGAGCCCCATGAATGGATTAATGTCATCACGTGAGTGGGTTAAGTATCAGGAGAGTGGGGTTTTTATGAAAGCGACTTCAGTCTCCTCTTGTGCTCTCTCTCTCACTCTCTTACCTGTGTAACTTCTGCCATGGGATGACGCAGCAAGAAGATGCTCGCTAGATGCTGGCATCTTGGCATTGGACTTCCCAGCCTCCAGAACTGTGAGAAATAAATTCCCCTTTTTTTTTTTTTTGAGACAGAGTCTCACTCTGTTGCCTGGGCTAGAGTGCCGTGGTGTCAGCCCAGCTCACAGCAACCTCAAACTCCCAGGCTCAAGCAATCCTTCTGTCTCAGCCTCCCGAGTAGCTGAGACTACAGGCATGTGCCACCATGCCCAGCTAATTTTTTCTATATATATATTTTAGCTGTCCAAATCATTTCTTTCTATTTTTAGTAGAGACAGGGTCTCGCTCTTGCTAAGGCTGGTCTCAAACTCCTGACCTCGAGTGATCCTCCCGCGTCAGCCTCCCAGAGTGCTAGGATTACAGGTGTGAGCCACTGTACCCGGCCAATAAATTTCTTTTCTTTGTAAATCATCCAGTCTGTGGTATTCTGTTATACAACACAAAATGGCCTAAGACAGGGTCCCTTTCCCCTGTCTTTTAATAGGGAAACTTGCTATGTTAGTAAGAACTTCTCATGACCAATAACATTCTTTTTTTAGTTTTTATTTTTTCATTTATTTAATTGGCCAATAAAAATTATATATATTTATGGTGTATAACATGATGTTTTGAAATATGTGTGCATTGTGGAATGGCCAATAACAATCTTGAAAATCCTGTGTGAATCTTTCCTTCTTGCTGTAAATAGAGGTCTAACTAATTTGTGTTAATGATAGCTTATTAAATGCTTAAAAGTGAAAGTAGAAGCTGTGATTTGATCTTTCGGGGGAGTTTTCTTGAGTTAAAATTTTTATTTTGAGATCATTGTAGACTCACATGAAGTTGTAAGAAAAATAAGAGAGATTATGTGTCCTCCTTACCCAGTTTCCCTCAATAGCAACCTCTTGCCAAACTATAGGATGATATCACAGTCAGGATACTGAGACCAGTGGAGTCAAGACAAAGCATATTTCTGTCCCACCAGGACCCCTGCTGTTGTCCTTTTGCAGACACACCACCTCCCTGTCACCCAGCTCCTCCTCAACCCCCAGCAACCACTAATCTGCTCTCCTTTGCTGCACTTTTGCCATTTCAAGAGTGTCACATAAGCTTTGGGGATTGTCTTTTTTCACTTAGCCTCATTCTCTGGAGGTTCCTTCAGGTTGCTGTGTGCACCAGTAGTTTGTTCCTTTTCATTGCTGATGATCCTTCCTGTGATTGGACAAACCACAGCCTACTTAACCATTCACCCATTGAAGGACTCCTGGGCTGCTTCCAGTTTGGGGCTATTGTGAACAAAGCTGTTACGAATATTTATGTACAGGTTTTTGTGTGGACACAAGTCTTCAGTTCTCTGTGGTGAATGCCCAGGAGTGCAATTGCTGGGTCACATATAGTAGTTACCTGTTTCTTTTTTAAAGAAATTGCCAAAATGCTTTCCAGAATGACTGCATCTATCTATCCGTCATCTAATCGCTTTCTTGAAATATAATTCATATATCATCAAGTTCACGCTTTTAAAGTGTACAAGTCAGTGGATTTTAGCACATTGGTAAAGTTGGGTAGCCATCACCACTATCTAATTTCAAACAGTTCTCATCACCACAAAGAGAAACCCCATACTCACTACCAGCCACTCTCCCCACCCCTTGCCCTAACCCCTGGCAACCACGGATCCACTTTATGTCTCTGTGAATTACCCTATTCTGGACATTTCATATAAATGGAATCATACAGCACTGGCCTTTTGTGTCTAGCTTCCTTCTCATGCATAATGTTTTTAAGATTTATCCATGTTGTGGCACATGTCAGGACTTCATTCATTTTTATAGTGGAATAAAGTTCCATTATGGTGTGGATAGCCCACATTTTGTTTATCCATTCATCAGTTGCTGGACATTTGGGTTATTTTCCATTTTTTGTCTATTATGAATAATGCTGTTATAAACATTGGCATACAAGTTTTTTTATGTAGAAATATGTTTTCAATTCTCCTGAGTATATACCTAGGAGTGGAATTACTGGGTCATATGCCATGTTGACCATTTTGAGGAACTGCTGTTCAAAGCAGCTGCACTATTCTACGTTCCCACCAGCAATGTAGGAGGGTTTCGATTTTTTCACATCTTCTCCAACACTTGTTATTACTTATCTTTTTGATTACAGCTATCCTAGTAGATATGAAGTGGTATCTCATTGAGATTTTAATTTGCATTTCCCTAATGACTAATAATGTGGAGCATCTTTTCATGTGTTTGTTGGCCATTTGCATATCTTCTTCAGAGAAGAGTGTATCCAAGTCCTTTGCCTGTTTACTAGTGGGGTTATTTGTATTTTTATTGTTGAGCTGTGAGTTCTTTATTTGGGAGGTATAAGTCCCTTATCAAATATGTGATTTGCAAATACTTTTCTCTGGCTGTACCTTTGTAAATTTCCAGCAGTAATGTATGTAAGAGTGACCAGTTTTTCCACTTTCTCGCTAGCACTTAGTGATGTCACTATTTTTTATTTTAGCTACTCTAATTGGTGTGTGGTGATATCCCATGTGGTTTTAAGTCACATTTTCCTAATACTTAATGATTTTTCAACACTTTTCATATACATATTTGCCATCTGTATGTCCTATTTGGTAAAATGTCTGCTCATTTGCCCATTTTCTAATTAGATTGTTTATTTTTTTACTTTTGATTTTTGAGAGTCCTTTATATATTCTATTCAGTCCTTTGCTATACATGTGGTTTTCAAATATTTTTGTCTTACTCTGTAGCTTATCTTTTTATCCTCTTGACAGGTTTTTTTCTTTTGCAAAATAAATGCTTTTAATTTATGAAGTCCAATTTGTCAATTTTTCCTTTTGTAGATTGTGCATTTAGTATCAAGTATAAGAATTCTTTGCCTAGCCTGAGATCCCAAAGATTTTTCTCTAATTTTCAAAAAGTTTTATAGTTTTATAGTTAAGTCTTTGATCTATTTTGAGTTAATTTTTATATAAAGTTTGAGACTTAAGTTTGTTTTTTTTTTCCTTTTTTCTTTTCTCTATAGATGTCTAATTGTTCCAGCACCATTAGCTGAAAGACTGTCAAAGTGCTTTTGCACTTGGTCAGAAATTGGTTGGGTGTATTTTCATAGACTTATTTCTGGGTTCTCTACTCTCTTTGGATCTATGTGTTTGTCCGTCTGCCAGTGTGAGACGCCCTGATTACTGTCCCTACAGGTAAGTCTTGATGTTGGGTAGACTGGCTCCTCACACATTATATTTCTTTTGCGAAATTGTTTTATTCTACTTGTCCTTTTCATGTAAATCATAGCATAATCTCGTATATATTTACAAAAAATTCCACTAGGACAGTGATCTACTTTTAAGATACTCCAGGTGTGTGCTGGTCTTTCACATTTTTGTCACCACAGGGCATCTTTGCAGGGGGACAGCCCCACCCTTCCCTCCCACTCCGTTTTCTTCAAGACATTTATCACTGTTGTGATTGCATTCATTTAAAAAATCTGTATGCTAATTAACAACTAAAATGAAAACTCCATTAAGTCAATGCCAAGCAAGATGCCTGGCGCACTGTAGGAACTCAGTCTGAATTGGTTTAGTGAAGGAATCACGTGGGTAATTAGTTAGGGTGATAAGCGAGTCTTTTAAATGGATTCAGGAGAACAAATGAAGTCTTTTTTGCCTCTGATGAATTAAGATTTTTTTTAAATAGAAAATACATAACTAGGCCGGGCGTGGTGGCTCACGCCTGTAATCCTAGCACTCTGGGAGGCCGAGGCGGGTGGATCGCTCAAGGTCAGGAGTTCGAGACCAGCCTGAGCAATGAGCGAGACCTCGTCTCTACTAAAAATAGAAAGAAATTATCTGGCCAACTAAAATATATATAGAAAAAAAAAAAAAATAGCCGGGCATGGTGGCGCATGCCTGTAGTCCCAGCTACTCGGGAGGCTGAGGCAGTAGGATTGCTTAAGCCCAGGCGTTTGAGGTTGCTGTGAGCTAGGCTGACGCCACGGCACTCACTCTAGCCTGGGCAACAAAGCGACACTCTGTCTCAAAAAAAAAAAAAAAAAAAAAAAAAAAAAAAAAAAAAAAAGAAAATACATAACTAAATTTTACCTTTAAGCCACTGACTGGGAATAATAAACAGAATAGAAATTTTAAAAAGAGCTGTTAAGTGGATGACTATGTAGTATTTGAATTAAAATTGCTTCTTAACAACTTCACTCCTAGGCTTTACAAAGTCCTGCAAAGATATTACCATAGTTTCTTAAGAGTGTGCTTTCAAGGAAGAAGAATGAATAAATATTAAATGGTATGAGTTTTTTATACACCTTTTTTGGATAATAAATTCCTACATTTATATTCTTCCAATCCAATCTGTTTCACATCTATTCCAAACATCTGGTAATATTTGGGAGGAAAAAAATGTTGCACTTTAATTCTGCCCTAATCCATCCCTGGCCTTCCAAGATTGTTCTAGGACAGGCAGAGCAAGGCCAGACGACCAGGGCTCCCAGGCCAGGAGCAGCTCTGCAGGCACACCCTGCCCCCCACTCCCCCTCAGGTCTTCCCTACAGGTGTGTCTTCCCTGGGTGGAGGGAGGTGTCTATTCCTCACTTTTCACCCCCTTCTCCCCTAGGAGCGCAGCCCTGCATACCTACAGATCCTGGCTGTGGAGTGGAGGGTGCCAGGCCACTGGACCTCTGAAGTAGCCACTGCTCAGTAAATATAACTTGTCCCTTCTGGCAGCAGCAGCTCCACTGGTGACGGTGCAGGCGCAGAAGCTGGAAGAGCCTGCCTGCTGGAGTGGGGAGGACAGTGGCCTGGGGCCAGAGGCCGCTCTGAGGCAACCAGCTTGGTTTCACACCCTGCCTCATCTCCCCACTGCCTGGCGCAGACTACTTAATTTCCCTTTGCCTCAATTTTCTGATCTGTAAAGTGATGGTAATCCCTGCTGAACTGTGAACTGAATTGTGTCCTCCCGAAATTCACATGTTGGAGCCCTAACCCCCAATGTAGCTGTATTTGGAAATAGGACTTTTGGGAGGTAATTAAGGCTAAACGAGGGTCTAAGGATGGGGTCTTAATCCAATGTGGTTGGTGGCCTTGTAAGAAAAGGAAATCTCTCTCTCTCCCCCCACCCTTCCCTCTTCCTACCTCTCTCCCTCTCCCTCTCTCCATGCTCATGCTCCAAGGAAAGGCCACATGAGGACACGTCGAGGAGGCAGCCGTCTGCCAGCCAGGAGGAGAGCCCTCACCAGGAGCTAAACCCTGCTGGACCTTACTCTTAAGCTTTCCAGCATCGAGAAAACTGTGAGAAAGTAAATTTCTGCTGTGGAAGCCTCCCGTGTGCACTATTTGCCCGGCAGCCTGAGTGGACCGGGACACCTGCCTTTAGGGCCACTGGCAATTTAAGGGAGCCGATGACTGCCAAGCGCCTGGCACGCGGTCCACTGTGCAGGGTCGCTCCTACTACCAGAAGAGCTAGGCTCAGAGTCTCTAAGCCCTCTGTGCCCCTGGGCTCACTCTCCTCATCTGTCCCATCTAGGACAGGTGTGAGTCTCTAGAGAAGCACTGAGAAGGCGGAAAAGCCACGTGCACCTGGGGCGTCCACGTGGGGCCTGAATTCACACCCGCCGTAGGCTGCAGAGGTGGGTCACTAGCCCTGCCTTTCTATAGACAGCCTCAGGGGCTCTGAGAGAGACTCTGAAAGTAATATCAGGATGAAGGGGCAGGCCCTAAGCCCTGGAAGACTGCCCAGAGAACTCAGGGAACTAACTTGAAGTAGGAAAGACAAAGTAGGACGGCACAGTGGTCTTCAGACATATGGAGAGGTTAAATGAGCTACTCAGGTGGCTCCTGTTGTGGCCTTACCTCCATTTTCTACAGGACTTGGAGTGAGTTCAGTTTTCAGAAAGCTGTTCATGGTTTCTCTCTCTGTCTTATGTATTAATCAAATACCTGTGATTCTCTGCCATGAACCAGACATCATGCTGGATTCTGGGGTAGGATGGTGAAGCAAAGGAGGAATTATCTCTGCCCTATGGAACGCACAGACTTTAAACAAGACTGCCGATATTAATAAAAACATGATTAAATTATGATAAATGCTACAAAGGTGAAAAATACATCTATGGGTGGGGACTTCAAGTGAAGCCTACTTTAGCATGGTGGTTCTGGGAAATTGCCTTTGAAGATACAGCGTTTAAGCTAAGACCTAAAGAACAAATCAGCATCAAGGGCACATTTGTGATTCTGTTGAGACTGGAGGAAAAAATCGAAAAAGACTTTGAAAAAGGCAAAAAAAAAAAAAAAAAAAATAAACAAAAAAACCAACTTAGAACTCTAGAGGTTGTAGAAAATGTCCATAGAAATGTAAACTGTTTTCAGTGGAATGCAACTGATTATTGCCCTAAGGATAGTGGCCAGTTCTGCATCTATTTATAAATTCATTTCAGCCTTCCTTTTATGCCCTAAAATGTGATAGTCCTTTATAATCACAAATGACTATATAAATATGACTGGAGTCAGTCCTTACATGACTAAAAAATTTTGACTTCTTTGTAGCATCCACGTCTGAATGTCTATGAGCTCTCTCTGTGTCGGTGGGATTATTTGTAACTCAGAATGGCCTTTACCTCTTGTGGGAGTGTGTGATGTTTTCCTATCTCTGGATAGTATTAATTAATTAAATGATAAAATCTCTTAAGTTAAAGGAGCTCTGTGTGATTGGCTTACAGAAATAAATAAGCACTTATATAAAGTGAAACTTATGAGAAAATAAGGAAATTGAACTTAATTGAAAGCATGCTTTAAATGTGATATTTTAAAATATTATATTATTCATACAAAATCTAATTCAGAAATGTTTTAAGAATCCAAGTTTATAAATGAGGTAAATCTTCGGCAACTGAGACTAGTTCAATCTAGTCTAAAATCTAGTTTTGAAACAGCTCTCCCTGATTTATCAGTGCTAAGTAAAATACTTAACTTCTTGGGTTTGTTCTTCCTAAGCTAAAACAGGTCTACTGATCAAATAAGTTAATGATGATCCTTTGTAATGTTTAAGGTTATGAAAAATGTAAGTTTTGGGTCAAGCAAATTGAATCATTATTCTGATGAGCTTTTTACATCAACAGTCATTATGCTTTGTACTGTTAGCTTGAAGATCATTTCCAAGATCTTTAGATAACCTAAGATCTTAGAATGATTTCAAATCAAGTTAATTAAGGTACAATTTTTATATACCTAGATAATTTCTGAGTGAAATAGAATACTGAGACACTGATCAGTAAGCATAATTTTAAGATTATATATGTTTGCTTATTTTTGTATGCCAGATAGAGGCTATGTCTTTGAGTCATGTTAATGACCATGTTCATTTTTGCCACATTAGAGAGGGGTGTGTACGGCGTGTAGAAAGCACTGCTCTGCTGTGCTCTGCGGAAGTGCAGAAGCACCAGATGTCGGCAGATGCCAGCGCCAGGCTTCACGTGCAGAACTGAGAGCCCAGTAAACCTCTTTCTGTATAGATTACCAGCTGCAGGTGTTCCATACAGCAAGCAAGTGCACCGATACAGTACTCTGTCTTGACTTCATGCTCTTAATTATTTAACGGGGAAATAGGTTTTCTCGCGAATGTACTACCTTTTAAGAAAATCATTTTATTTTCTATATTTACTTTTAAATGTTTTATTGTCCCTATGATTAAATGCTAAGCAAGTTATCTCCTGCACTCCCTTCCCTCCCTCCTGGGGGTCGGGGCAGCGGAAAGGTGGGAGCCCCCCACCCGGCAGCCGAGGAGTCCACCCTGGAATCTGGGGCTCCACTGCCAGGGGCCCAGGCTGCCCCGGGGGGCCAAGAAAGGTGTACCCCATTCACCCCCCTCCACCCCTCAGTATGAATCATATCTGTAAGTTACAGAAGAACTGGCACGTTTTACATTAAAAAAACACACACAAAAAAATACACACAAAAAACCCGAATTAAAAAAATAAAACTTTCAGAATATCTTTTATACCTGAAAACTGCCTGAAATTTCCCAGAAAGTTCCTGAAAAATCATAGAAAATTGTTTTCCCACTTTCTAAAAAGGTAAGTGCTAGAAGTAGTATTAATAATTCAGGTTGATACTGTTACATGATAAATTTTCATGGGAAGGGTTGTCAAATCAGAAGCCTTACCCAGGTGAAACTTGTGTAGATAAAACACAATTCATACAAATATTTCAGAAAGCATACGTGTAATGGGTGGAAGTCCCTTGCTGTCGACAGTACGCTTCAGCCTCAGGGGAACCACAGACCAAAACTCTTGAGAAATAGTCTGGCCGGTTTCTTCCCAGTTCTATTAGGCAATATCAGTAAACTGTCAACAGTCACATCTGTCATTATTTGAACGCTTCTGAACCAATGGTTTTCAGCTGGGGATGCACAACAGACTTAGCAGTGAAGGTTTCTCTGCGTTAATCGGTATAATCGTATGATTTGTGTTCCTGGCCCCTAGATGTGGCCGATTCCCTAGGTGATTTGTGGCCATTGGAGGAGCCTTGCACACCTGCAAAGAAGCCCACTGGGTCATGGCCTGTAGTTCTTTTTATATATTGTTGGATTAGATTTGCTAGTATTTTGTTGAGTATTTTTTGCATGTGGGTTCATGAAAAATATTGGTCTGTAGTTGTCTTTTCTTGTAATATCTTTATCTGGTTTTGGTATTAGAGTAATGCTGGCTCTGTGCGATGGGTTAAGACGTGTTCTTTCCCTCTGCTTCTGTTTTCTGGAAGGGATTTGCAGAAATGGATTCACTTCCTCCTGAAACAGTTCGCAGAATTCACCAGTGAAACCATCTGGGCTGGTGCTTTCTTCTATGAAAGGTTATTAATTATTGATTTCTAATTTAATAAAGCTTATATTGGCTGGGCGTGGTGGCTCACGCCTGTAATCCTAGCACTCTAGGAAGCCGAGGTGGGAGAATTGCTCGAGGTCAGGAGTTCGAGACCAGCCTGAGCAAGAGCGAGACCCTGTCTCTACTAAAAAATAGAAAGAAATTAACTGGACAACTAAAAATATATAGAAAAAATTAGCCGGGAATGGTGGCACATGCCTGTAGTCCCAGCTACTCGGCAGGCTGAGGCCGGAGGATCGCTTGAGCGCAGAAGTTTGAGGTTGCTGTGAGCTAGGCTGACGCCACGGCACTCTAGCCCCGGCAACAGAGTGACACTGAAAATAAAATAAAGCTTATATGGTAAATTAACACTCTTGCTCACCTATATAAATAACCAGGCCAAACCCAAGAAGACCAGCCTTATTTTGTAATCAAGAATAACCCTTGAGGCTGGGCATGGTTGTTCATGCCTGTAATCCTAGCACTTTGAGAGGCAGAGGTGGGACAATTGCTTGAGGCCAGGAGTTCAAGACCAGCCTAAACAAGAGCGAGACCCCATCTCTACCAAAAATAGAAAAATTAGCCAGGCGTCATGGCGCACCTGTAGTCCCAGCTACTCGGGAGGCTGAGGCAGGAGAATTGCTTGAGCCCAGGAGTTTGAGGTTGCAGTGAGCTACAACGACACCACTGCACTCTACCTGGGGTGACAGAGCAAGACTCTGTCTCAAAAAAAGACCAAAAACGAAAAAAAGGCCGGGCGCGGTGGCTCACGCCTGTAATCCTAGCACTCTGGGAGGCCGAGGCGGGTGGATTGTTTGAGCTCAGGAGTTCGAGACCAGCCTGAGCAAGAGCGAGACCCCGTCTCTATTAAAAATAGAAAGAAATTATCTGGCCAACTAAAATATATATATATAAAAAAAAAAAAAATTAGCCGGGCATGGTGGCGCATGCCTGTAGTCCCAGCTACTCGGGAGGCTGAGGCAGTAGGATCGTTTAAGCCCGGGAGTTTGAGGTTGCTGTGAGCTAGGCTGACGCCACGGCACTCACTCTAGCCTGGGCAACAAAGCGAGACTCTGTCTCAAAAAAAAAAAAAAAAACAAAACCCAAGAAGAATAACCTTCGAGATTACTATAATCACAAGGGATACTATAGGGAAAGATTCTGAGATGAGAAGAACAAGATTAGTGGGAGTCTTGTCTAGCTTACCCATCCAAATTACCTTGACCTTTTATTGACCTTGAGCTATTTTACAGTTCTGTAATTTATAGAAAACTGATAGCAATGAAGATAATTCCAATCCACAGAAATGCAGATTATATTTGGTGCAATGCAATTGATTATTGCCCTGCAGATATTGGCCGGTTTTGCATCTATTTGTAAATGCTTTTCAGTATTCCTTTATGACTATCACTGTACTTTTAATTCTTCTTAAAATAAATTGTTTAATATCCTACTGATTCCCTCATTAACTAATGAGTTAAATAGAAGCTTTGACATGTATTCATTTTACACTTTATACAAGAGGCATGATTTTACTTTTAAAAAAAAATGTCCTTTAACAAAAATAAATGAAACCTCTCTCCAGAAAAATGCACATTTGCAGTACATATCACCTGCAATTTAGGGCTATACAGCCCTTCAAACCCAATAAAACCCTAGGTGTTCTCAGACTTGGCAAGCTAAGAGGACTTGATTTAACTTGCCATTAATTATTATTTATCTTGTCACCCATGAAACAATTTATTAGCAGGAAGGAGAGTTTATACATTTGGGTACCCCTGGTACGGTGGCTAACATAGAGTGTGCATTCAGTGAGTTCAATAGGCTGAATTGACAGGAGAGCTTCCCTGGGAGGACGGGGAGGGCTTGGCTCATGGTTGGGCCATGGACCTCGATGGCCACGGTGAAGGTCTGTGCCCGCTGCACTTGTCAAAGCATCTTGGTGAACCTCAGGCAATGGAGAACGATGGGACCATGGGATCAGGGTTGTGCCAGGGCCTCCCTAACAGGTCTCACTCAGGAACGTCCATCTGCATGTCTGTGTACCTTAACTCATATTTCCCTGTTGCTCGGTGAGATCCAGGAGACCAGTTATTCTACTGGCATAGTGTCAGGAAGGAATTTTTGGTGGAGTTAGAGACTCTGTTCAACATTCAATAAAAACGTAAAGAATACCTGTTGGATTATCTTTAAGAATCTTGATTGTCAGTGTCACCTCAGGGTACAATGTTACAATGATAAGTAATGATGGACATTGAGGAATGCCTTGGAAAGAACCCACGATGGACAATCAGATGACCCGATGCTGGCATTGACACGGACGCACAATGGCGACAAACTCTCCTCCAGCTCTTCTGAACTCTCGTCCAGCTAGGCCTCGACATTCAGACTTTGGCGTTCATCTCTGCATTGTCCAGTTTCAGCAAGAATCCTACTAAGTTGGCTTGGTTAGAATCCCTCATATCCAACCATCCTCAACATTTGATGGGCTCCTCCTCCTCCACCCGCCCCTAGATGATGTCTGAGCATCTGCTCTTCCTTCAGCCAGGATCTTGGCAGGTTGGTTTAGCAGAATCCCCTCCCGCCAATGAGCAGAATCCCCTCCCGCCAATGTCCCCTCTCAGTAATCTCCCTCCACTGACCCCACCCTGTTCCTTGGCTACACATCCCATGTGCTCCCGCTGTACCTGGGGTCCAGCCAGTCTCTCTTCCCCAGTGCAGTGGTCCCTGCTCCCATGGTGGTGGTCCCCCTGGAATAGAGTCTGCTTACCATCTTCAACAAGTGTCATTGAATAACTTCTCTCTTGAACAGTAATGTCAGGTGAGTCATTTCACGTTTCAGGCCTTTAAAAATACAAAGTGACGCGTGCTGTCCTCTTTTTTCAGGGTTGTGTGAGGATCAAGTGGGAGAATGTGTCAAAATATCCTAAAATATTGTGGGAGTAAATGAAGACCACCCACCCGAGAAAAGCAGAGTCTATGTATTCCAAGCTTGCTATGGCAAGGGAGTCAGCCCCCATCACTGGAGCTGGCAGAGACTCACAGGCAGGTGGAGGAGAGGGAGAGCTTTATAGAGAAAACAAGGTGTGCCCTGATGGAGGCTGCTGGCCCGGGGACGGTGCAGGCAGCTCAGGAGACACGGGGCAGCCTACGTGACACTCCATGGCTAGAGTGTATGCTTGGCTGTCTCGGGTTGGTCTTGCGTTGGAAGTAGGGACAAAAGTTAGGGAAGCTGTCAGTTATTAATTGAGCCTTGGCCATCATGGGTCGATTGTTACAGAAGTTATTGTCACTAGAATCAGCTGTTATTGTATCTACGTACAGGCGTTGGTTTCTTCGTCATATCACTGCAGATTGTGGGTCAAAGTTCTATTTTTATATGTGGTCTGGCCATTGTCCATTTATATATTTAGCTTCTCCACATGTATTAAAGACCTAAAATTCTGAATATGCGACTACACTGATTTATGAGGTTAGTGTTCTATATTTCTTATTAGAATATTTTGAAACAAACTTCTAAAATATTACTTGAACTAAGTAGACACATTCCCAGAAACTTCCTTGAGAAGGCAACAGCTGCTACTATTTAAAGATTGCCCTTAAATCAACTCCCCGGAAATCTGAGTCGGTTTAACTGTGAAGGTCTCTTCCCGGCTCCTGGCTCAGCAGGTGCCCGTGACAGAGCAGCTGGCTGGAGTTCCTGCCCCAGGGCGCTGCTCAAGCCTGACTTTCAAACCCAAGGTCACGGCATTGGGAAAGGAGCTCAAAAAGCGACTTGCCCAGCCCCTGCCCCAGAAGGGTACTTGCAAATTGTTCTTTAAAAAGTTCCACGGAGACCAGCACATGATACTCTTACTTGGCAGCTGATTCTGGGATTCGAACTTCCAGAAAAGTCCAGTGGAAAAAGAGACAAGAGTAGCTGAACACCTGCTGAGACTGACCCACTGGAGGACTTGGGGAGGAGGCCTCGTGAGCCAATCTGAGCCTTTGCTGCCTGAGGTCACCAGGAGGCTGGTCGGCTAATGCCCCCGCCAGGAAGCAGTCTCTTCTGGATTGGTCCACCTTACAGCTCACATGTTCACAAGGCCTTGGCTAAACACTCTCAGTCCTAATTTCTCTTTAAGACTTCACTTCCTTAGCTGCAGGCATTGCCACTATTTTTAATAAACTTTTTTTTTAAAAAAAATCTCAAACTCACATAAAAATTGCCACTAACACTACAATGAAATATTTTTCCTCCTGAACCATTTGAGAGTAAGTTGAGGTCACGATGCTCTGTAATCCTATCTCATCAGTATGTATTCTTTACAAACGAGGGCTTTCTCCTACACAACTACGAAATAGCTGTCAAAATCAGGAAAATAACACTGTTACATTACACATTATATAATAACAAATTCCAGAACATTATCACTCTCTAATCCATAGACCCAGTTTAGGATTAACACTTAGTCTCAAGTTTAGCAAGACGGTGAATATTAGATTAATAGAATCAAATAAATAGCTTTCCCATATGTAACTAATAACCAACTATAAGATGTCATTTTAAAATATTCTTCATGAGAGGACTTCAAAAAGTTCATGGAAAAAAGTGGAATTAGAGATGAAAATTTAAAATGTAAACTTTGTTTCTCAACGTAAGTTCCATCGCGTTCAGGTGACTTTGTTGAGTGGTGACACCAGCCATTTAGTCCATTCCTAAAGAACTGAGGGTGTGGAATTTAACCCGTCAATGCAGTCTTTGTTACATTTTTAACTGAAGAAAAATGGATGCCCTTTAAAGGTTTTTTTTAAGATTAAGAAACAAAAAGAAGTCAGAAGGAACCAAATCAGGACTGTATGGTGGATGCCTGATGATTTCCCATCAAAACTCTCACAAAATTGCCCTTGTTTGATGAGCGGGGTGGGCAGGAGTGTTGTCACGGTGGAGAAGGACTCTGTGGTTAAGCTTTCCCTGATGTTTCTCTGCTAACGCTTTGGCTGTCTCAAAACACTCTCATAACAAGCAGATGTTACCGCTCTTTGGCCCTCCAGAAAGTCAACAAACAAAATGCCTTGAGCATCCCAAAAAAACTGTTGCCATGACCTTTGCTCTTGAACGGTCTGCTTTTGCTGTGACTGGACACAAAGCCTCTTGGTTGCCGCTTTGATTGTGCTCTGTCTTCGGCATCAGCTGGTAAAGCCACGTTTCATCTCGTGCTGCGGTTCTTCAAAGAAGTGCTTCGGGATCTTGATCTCACTTGTTTAAAATTTCCATTGAAACCTCTGCTCTTGTCACCCATCAAACGGAAAGTTTAACTTTAATTTTTCAGCCAGCATTGTGTAAGCCAGACCAACTGAGCTGTCTATCCGTTGGGTGTTGTTTCTGCTGTTCACTGTCGGTCGGTTTCGATGACGGCATGAACAAGATGAAGTTTTTCCTCAAGGATTGATGTGGATGAAAGGTCTGCCGCTGCAGGTTTCACCATCGACATCATTTTGTTTCTTCTTAAAATGAGTGATCCATTTGTAAACTGCTGATCTCTTTGGGGCTTTGTCCCCACGGACTTTTCATAAAGCATCAGTGATTTCACTATTCTTCCACCCAAGCTTCCCTGTCAATTTCATGCTGCTTCTTGCTTCACTTTTAGCAGAATTCATGTTGCTCTGATAGGGGCTCTTTTCAAACTGATGTCTCATCCTTCTTAGTGCTTCAAACTAGATCCTGTTTGAAGTTAATGAGTGTTTATTTGGTGCAAAAGAATTTTGAACTCCACGCATAGTTTCTCATAATACACATTTTCCATGAACTTTTTGAAGACCCCTCATAATAGCAAAAACTATATTATGAATATAACCCTAACACACTCAATGAAAAATATATAAAAGATGTCATATGTTAGGGAAATGTAATAAAGTTGGGTATCTCTTCTTAGCTATCAGAAATGGCCCCAAATCTGAAAGGAGCACAAGAAAGGGAGATGCTGACTCCAGTACATAAAGTGTGAAGATGAACCCCCAACCCTCTGAATGGGGGGAGCTACTGAGAGCATAAAGCACCCACGTCGAGTAGGAAGCTGTGGAGGGAGGATATACTGCTTCGTTTAAAAAATAAAAATAAAAAGGAAGAGTGCACAATGATTTCTATAGCACTGTTAAATTTATGTGTTAAAAAGACCACACATGAAATGACGTTACACATTTGACCACACTAGGTACAGTCGTGCAGCCCACAATTGATCAATGCCGGACTGCGTGCAACAGTGGTCCCGTGAGATTATAATGGAGCTGGAAAATTCCTATCGCCTAGTGTTTATTATACTATACTTTTAATCACTATTCTAGAGTGTGTTACTTCTACTTATTTTTTTTTTTAAAAAAAGCTATCTGTACGGCAGCCTCAGGCAGCCCCTCAGGAGTCATTCCGGAAGGTGCTGTTACAGGACTGACCGCCTACTGCCCTGAAGATCTTCCAGCGGGACGAGACACAGGGGGACAGCGACAATGATAATCCCGACCCTGTGTGGGCCTAGGCTAACATGTGCCTTTGTGTTTGAGTTTTTAACAAAAAAGTTTAAAAAAAAAAAAAAAGAGAAAATAGAAAAATCTTATAGAATAAGGATATAAAGAAAGAATGTTTTTATACAGCTGTACATGTGTGTTTTAAGCTAAATGTTATTACAAAAGCAACATAAAATTAAAAAGTATATAAAATAAAGTTGCAGTAAGCTAAGGCTAATTTATTATAAAAGAGAAAAATGTTTTTATAAATTTAGTGCCTCCTAAGTGTACACTGTTATAAAGTCTCCAGAAGTGCACAGTAACGTCCTAGGAGGCTCCCATTCCCTCAGTAACTCACCCAGAGCAACTTCCGCTCCTGCAAGCTCCACTCAGGGTAACTGCCCTACACAGGTGTACCATTTCTAATCTTTTATTCCACATTTTCACTGTGCCTTTTCTATGTTTAGATATGTTCAGACACACAAACACTTCCCGTTGTGTGACAATTGCCCACAGTATTCAGCACGGTCACGTGCCGTGAGGTTTGTAGCCTGGGAGCAGTAGGCCACACCAGGCAGCCCGGGAGTGTGCAGCCTGTGCCATGTCGGTCCGTGTAATTGCACTCTAGCATGTTCCCACAGCAACAAAATCACCTGGCGACACATTTGTCAGAATGTATCCCAGCCACTAAGCAGCCCATGACTGTATTTTCCATGAGAGCATGTGCATGTAACAGTACGAAAGCCCTGGAGAAACCACACCGACTTGATACGAGGTGCCCATGGGGACGTGGAGGAAGGGACTAGGAAGGCATGCATGTTCAAGGAGATCTTTAGTGGTATCTAGTAGGTTTTAGTTTCTTGGAATTACTTTAAAACGCACTTGCATTGCTTATGTAAGTCAAATATGATTGACAAGCTAACTTAAAATTTATGGACACTTTCTCCTGTGGTCAAGCAGTAGAGATCAGAACAGGACAAATTCTTGTCCTTTCATGGGTCTCCATCTGACTTCGACTTGCGGAAACATCACCGAAGACGGTCTGAATAACAGAAGGTCATCCGCTCACTATCAGGGAAATACTCACTACAGTGACACCACCGTGCACAAACATCATGGCTCAAATGAAGGAGAGACACAGGCTGGATCCACAGGAACTTGGATAAAAATTTAAAACACTGGCTGACATTAGCACTGCGACTCCTGGGGACACTGGCACATGCTTACTCAAACGATGATATCTAGCACTAAAATGAAAGTTTAAATTTAATCTCTAATCATTCCCATTACTATTAGTTCTGTTTTTTTCTTTTTTTTATTATTGCTATGCCTATGTGTGTGTGGTTAAACTAGAGATGTCCTTACCTGTGGACTACCGATCAACCCATTGCAATCTGACTTCTGCCTCTGCAATTGCTCTTGCCTTGTCTATCAAAGGCATGCTACTTGCCAAATTTGAGAAATATTTTTTAGGCCTTTTTCATATTCTGTTAGACATTTGATTCTGCTAGCAGTCCTTCCTGGGCTCTTCTCCCCTGCTCCACGATGCTACCATCCCTGGTTCTCTTATTTCTCTCCTAAATCCTCAGTCTCTTTTAGCTTCTGGTCTTCTGCCTGTTTCCTAAGCCTGGGTGTTCCCCAGAACTCAGTTCTGGGTCCCTGTGGTGCGTTGCCAAAGTAGTTCCAATGCTACTTCCACCCACCCCACCCACGCCCTTGCAGTGCGACTTTGCAGGGTGGGGTCTGCTTCCCCACCACCCTGGAATCTGGGGTGGCCTTGCAGCTTGTTTTGGCCAGTGCTTAGCAGAAGACATGGTGCTGTCTCAGCTCGGGGACTAGGCCTCGTGAAGCCATGCGTGTGTCACCTCTCTCCAAGAGCCACGCCAGACAACACGTGAGCGAGCCTGAGCCAGGCTATGGATGCTACAAGAGACACAGCCCTATCGCCCTGGCTGCCCCAGCGGGGCAAGACTGGGAGAAGAGGAGAAGGCCCTCGCCTTGGGTGAAAAGGCAAGTCACACAATTGGCCCAGTTGTGAAATTGCAGGGTCAGATCCTATTTAATCCTGAAATCTATGTCCTGACCCACTGCCAGCAACCCTAGAAATAGAGTCACCTGGCTGACCGAGGCCTTTGAGGGGCAGCCAAGACCAAAAGAACTGCCCAGCTGAGTTCAGCCCAAATTGCTGACCCACAGAATTACGGGTGAATAAATGGTTGTTTAGTGTGTAGCAAAAAGCCGACTGTCGCAGCCCCCATTAAAGAGTCCCTGATTCTTTCTGGGCCTTCTACTCACAGATGAGGCTTCGGCTCCTGTGACCCGATGGTCTCAACCCGGTCCCTAAAATGTTTTGATGGGATGAAGACACAGGCTTTCAAGGGGACACCTTTGAAGAATAACCATTCTTCAAAGATTTATTAGCTCCAATACATCTTTATTTAGGTCCATCTCCTTTTGTTAGTCATGCCTTAATGTTATCCATATGGTCATTATTTGCAAACTGACAATGACTTATTTGAACACTATAACTGGAAAGATCAGAAATGGAAATGATATCTTTTGTTCCTTATCGGAATAGTTGAATAAAAGAGTACAATTATAAATAAATCACAATGCTACTGGGTTAGCTCAGGTGGCACATGCATTTGGAGCCTGCTCTGGCTACTACTGGTGCCCAGAAACCACTCCAACATTTACTGACCACACAAAACACCGTCTTCTTAGGCTCACGGGATTGGGAATTTGGAAAGGACACGGCAGGGACAGCTTGTCTCTACTCGGTGATATCCGGACCTCAGAGAGGAAGGTGAGACGGCTGAGGGGGGTAGCCAATGGCTCAGGACCAGAATGTTCTGGAAGCATCTTCATTATCAATCTGTGGTTGACACTGGCCATCAGCTGAACACCAGCCGGACTGTCAGACCCCTCTCCAGGTGACCTCTGCCTCGAGCTAGTTTGGGCTTCCTCACGGCATGGCAACTGGATTCCCAGGACCAGAGTCCCAAGAAAGCCAAGTCAAAATGCTTGGCATTTTTATAGTCGTCTATTCTCAGTGGTCACATGACATCGATTCAGCCACACTCTGTTGGTCAAGGCCGCCATGATGTCCACTCAGATTCAAGTGCAAGAGACCGATCACTTGATAGAGGGTGTCAAGGTCATGTTGTTTTTAAGAAAAAGCACATGGAATGGCCAATATTGTTGGGGTCATCTTTGGAAATTACAGTCTATGAATGAACCATAAGCAAAAAGCATCTGAAAATTAGCACATCTGTGTCTCACAGGGAAAGGAAACATTTTACATTATCCTTTGTGAAGTGAGTTTAATAAACAATGGGGCTTCTGTGTAGACATTTAGTAGCTTGCTAATTTGATAGGCAGTTAGAATAGTCTAGGGCAGTTTCTCAATCTGGGGCCCTTCTCGCACTAGAGGTCCTAGATGTCAGTAATAAAGGTATTTTTTCATATTTCAAAGCACTAAAGAGAAACTGTGCATTGATTGGACATAAATGCAACTGAAATATAACTAAACCTTTTCTTTACCCTGGGCTAGAATGTGGGCTAACAAAGTTGTGATTCGCAGTTATGTATGTTTTTATTAAATAAGAAAACAATCAATGAATGTGTTTTATTTGGTAGATAAATATTTCAAAATGTGAAAGCCCACTCCAGGAGGACAGGGATTGGAAAGAGAAATTAGTCAAAGGGGACCTGGTGACGGAAAATGTAGAGATGAATATTCCAGGCGGCTTGAGGACGAGCTCGGGAAGACAGGATGGCGGGAGCCGAATCTATGGATCTGGCTGCTGGCTGGTGCGGGGGTAGTTGGTTAGGTTTTCACTCCTGGAGAACCTTGGTGCCATTAACTGCAGGGCACTTCCCAGTCGCACTTGCCAGATGCCTGGATGCCTCCAGAGGCCACAGCTTGGGAGGCAGGAGGAGGGATGTGTTTGCTCTGGCCCTGCCAGGACTCGATCAGTGGTGGGTGGTGAGGAGAGGGACGACCTGAGCCTCTTACCGCTGCCACGTGGGGCCCCAGGCTGCACCTCGGCCATCCCCACGGGCAGGTCTGGAGCAGCGCGGGTCGGCCTGCAGAGGTGTCCTGGGCTGGCCTCTGCAGCCCCATGAATGGGTATCGGATGTGGCCACCCTGGGAGGGCGTGGACTTCCCAGCAGCTGGCCAGAGCACCCTGTAGCAAAGGGGGTGTGGGTGGCACAGCGCTGCGTCACCCCACTCCACCCTCACTCACAAGGACTCTGGGTGGGGGGCATTTGACATTTCACAGGGTCTGGAATGGGACTTGGAGCCAAACCGGATGGATGTTGAGAGGCTGGGTTGGATTACACAGGCAGCACCAAAGCAGAGAGAACATGAAATGTTTTGGATCATGGGATTTGCAAAGGTGCTTTTTGTTTTCTTTGGTATTTTTCTGAATTTCTTAAGTTTCCTAAGCTGAATGTGCTCTCATTTTCTGATATGTTATAGAAATAAAAATATTTATAGTTATAAAAAATAATGAATATTTATTTTGAAAGGTAAGTTGGGCAAGAATAAGGAAAGAAACCAGATGAGGAAGCAGGTAATGTGAGAAAGGGCTCGGAGTCTCCGTGGAGCACGGAGTCAGTCTGTGACGGGGCGGGGGTGGGGGGTGGCACAGTGACTGTTAGGAGGTAGTGTTGTTGCCACACCTGTAGGATGGGTTCACTTTGGGGTACCCCAGTTCAGGGACATAACTGAGCACGTTCAGGAAAGGACAGCTAAGATATGGGAGGTCAGGAAACTTTGTCACTCAGGGGAAGGTTGACAGGCTCAGGAAATGCTGAGCTTGGAGAAGAGAAAACTACAAGAGGGACCTCGCTCAGGGCTGAGTCCTGAAAGAACAGTCGTGTAGCAGGGAAGAGGCTTGTTGCTGGAAGTGTCAGAACATCAGTGTGTGGATTCCATTTCCAGCATTCTGTAATTTTAAATTTTTGTTATAATTTTTAGCTTGACAACTTTTTTTTAAAAGAGGCATAAAAATAGTAGAGCAAAGACCTGAGAACGTCCCACCCAGAATGGGTGATTTATAACATGTCATCATATTTGCACCATCTTTTAAAACATAAATTAAGTAAAACATAGAAATAAAGCTGACTTTGCCCCATCTCTACTTCTATTCCCCTCCCCCCAGAGACAATCAGTACTAAAAATCACATTTTCTAACAACCCGTAAATGCTCCGTACATGTTTATTTCATGAATAGTCTGTATTGCACATGCGATGACTCATGCGATTTATCCCACATTGGAAATATCTTTTCCATTCAATAGTTTTTGAGTTTTTTCCATGTTGATATAGAAAAATAGTTCATCTTTTTTTAACTGCTCTATAGTATTCTGTCGTGTGAATAGACGATGATTTTAAACAGCCGATGGACGCTTGGGTCATTGCCAATGTTTTGCTGTTGTGGAGAATGCTGTAATGACATCCTTGTGTGTGTCTTACTGTATTCATGTCTAAGAGTTTCTTTACAGAAATAATGTAGAATTTTTAGATCATAGGATATGCACATTCTCAATTTTGCTAAATACTCTAAACAAGTTGCATATATAAATGTCATGGAAAATTTTATTGAAAAATCTATTGTGTCCAAAGCATTGTACTAATATTACCACCATGAGAATGTGCAGATGAACCAGAGTCCCCTAACTTCAGAAAAGAGCTGCCTGATGATGTGACAGCCCACCTGAGAGAGTAGGGAGGTCCCCATCATCAGAGACGTTTAACCAGAAGCCAGATGATAATCAGTTCAAGCACTGAGCATAAGATCTAAACGATTCTTTGAATTCACGTGCATTCAAGATTCAGTGATTGCCTATAATGTTTGTTTATCTTGTCCCCCAAAGTGCTATTTGTTTATTTTCTATCTTAAAATTTGCTTTTGTAAACATAATATATGTTCATTGTAAAAACTTTAAGCAATAAAGAATAGTACAAGGAAGACTATTTAAAAATTATCCTGTATGGCAGCTTCTCAAATAATTAAAAATAGAATTATATGATCCAGAAATTTCACATCTTAGTATATAACCAAAAGAATGGAAAGAAGGGACTCAAAGAGATATTTGATATATAAACACTCATGTTTATAACACCATTATTCTTAATAGCCAAAAGGTGGAGGCAATTCAAGCGTTCACCTACGATGAATGGATAAACACAATGTGATACATGCATAAGATTGAATATTATTCTACCTTAAAAAGGGAAGAAATTCTTGCACATGCTACAACACGGATGAAACTTGAGGACATTGTGCTAAGTGAAATAAGCAAGAATAATAATAATAAATGAAAACAATACTAGATGGATGAACAAATAATGATTCCACTAATATAAGGTACCTAGACTAGTCAATTCATAGAGACAGGAAGTACAATGGCAGTTACCAGGATTGGGGGGAGCAGAAATGGGGAGTTAGTGGTTAATGGGGACAGAGTTTCAGTTTTGCAGGATGAGGAGTTCAGGAGCTGGATGGTGGTGATGGCTGTACAACAGTGTGAATGTAGCTAATGCCACTGAACTGTACTTAAAAATGGCCAAGATGGTAAATTTTACGTTATGTGTATTTTACCACAATTAAAAAGAATTTTAAAAAGTAAGTGATGAGAGTGAGAAATGTTATTTTCATCTTCAAGATAATAAAGATCTGTCTCAATCACACATATAAAGAAGCCATCCTAAATATCACCACCTGCCTTTGACATTAAAGATGTGAAATTTAGCAGAAGAAAAAGAAGTGGAAAGGAAGTATTTCGTTACTCAAAGGTTAATAGATTTTTTTTAAATTAAGAGAGCAAGTCATAATGTTCTTTTAAACTATGAATTTAAATTTTAAACAGTATAATTTGACTTCTGGCTCTGAAAGATGAGAATTTTAGCACTTTTACACTCCTTCCCAACTTCTCCCCCCAACCTCCCAAGTTTTGTGAAGATGTTTAGTCTCCAGGTTCAGAAATGTCCATTCTACTCTGCAGTGACAAAGTGACGGTGCTCTAGCATTAGTGCCACACTGATGTGCATTCCTCACTCAATACCATTCCATTTATGTGTCTTACTTTCAAGGGAGTTTTCTAAAAGAAAAAAAAAAGAATCTATTAATCAACTTTATTTCCTCAAGAAAGGGCCAAATGTGTTGCACTTTCTAACTCTTTAGTGTTTGGGTGTTTTTCTTGTCACTTTATACCTGAATGACACCTTGGCTTGGAATAAGTATCTTTGGTTATACTGCATTTTCTTCAGCACTTTGTAGTATTGCCTCATAGTTTCCTTTCACTGTATTTTTTGGAGAAGAAATAAAATGCTAACCCAGTTTACAACCCTTGATTTTTTTTTTTTGATTTTGATTTTTTTTCCCAGTAAACCAAAGAATTTTTTTCCTCATCTTTAAAGTTCAATAATTTAAGCAGGCACATGGCATAATATATTTTCCAGAACATTAATCATCAGGGAAATGCAACTTAAAAAAAAAACAAAACAGTGAGATACACTATACATACATTACAGTGGCTAAAATTCAAAAGACTGACAGTACTAAATGTTGGTGAGGAGACAGAGCAACTGATATGCTCATACATTGGTGTTGGGACGTAAAATGATCCGGCCACGTTGGAAAACTGTTCAGCAGTTCGATAAAAACTTAATCATACACATACCATATGACTCATACTTTGCACTCCCACACATTTACCCAAGAGAAATAAAAATGTGTCCACAAAAAGACTTGTACATGAATGGTTATAACAGCTTCATTTTCAAAATAGCCAAAACTGGGGACCGGGGTGGGCGAGCGGATCCTGCTACCTGGATAAACAGAATGTGGTATTTCCATGCGATGGAACACTATTAGCAGCAAAAACGAAGCACTGGGCCCCATGGCAGCCGGTGTGCATCCACTGGGCGTTCCGGGCCTGCAGGGCACTGAGAGGACAGGTTTCCAGTCCAGAGGGCTCAGGAGGACGGGATCCTGACGGGCAGCCGGGTGTGCAAGGGACTGGACACCCTCCTCAGAGGCGGGGACAGTTGTGTTATTGATCAACCTTCGTTTTGCCGGCTGCCTGGGAAAAACCAAGGCACTGAGGACAGGCAGGTACAGCAAGGAGGGGCTTGTTAGTCAGGCAGCCAAGCTGGGAGACAGGTCTCAAATCCTTCTCCCCAAGAAGCTCCAGGCTGGGGGTTTGAGGGGAGTTTGGCAGCAGGGGGCTTAGGGCATTGGCATTGCTGATTGGTTGGGTCGGGGGTGAGATCACAGGACTGTAGCAACTGTGTTCTTGCACTGAGGAAGTTTGTCTGCGGGGACCATGGGCACACAGGGTGTGGAAAACATCTTAAAAGGCAGCCTCAGGTTTTACAATAGAGGTGCTTTCCACAGAAGCCATTAAGGGAAGTTATAAATCTCATGATCAAACTCTTAAGCAGCAAACTATTGTAGGGCAGCAGGCTACAGGCAGAAGCTGGTTAATTCTTAACTATAGCTACACCTTGTAAAGTGTAGACCTCGAGCAAAGTTTTAACCCCTTGGTTTCAGTTGATTTTATAGAGATGGTTTCAGTTACAGGTGATTGATTCCTCTCTCTCTCTCTCTCTCTCTCTCTTTCTTTCTTTTCAAGGTCTCACTCTGTTACCCAGGCTGGAGTGCGGTGGTGCAATCATAGCTCACTGTGGCCTCAAAAAAGTTAATTTTATCAAGTAACATAGTAATTTAATTTAATTTAATTAGTGTCTGTCTTGGCATTCAGCCCTAGAATTTGACGTGTTCTTTTGGTCTAAAGATTCAGTTTATTCTTTATTTCAGATAAATTTTCCTGTATTTCTTCTTCATTTACTATTTATTTTCTGTTTAGTTCTATATCATCTTTTTTTGTCTTCAACATCGGTTATCTTTGCTCTGACCTCTTTAGATTTTTATCATCTGCGTTCACTGTGATTGTATTAAACCTTTCATCTATGCCAATAATTCCCTTTCAGCCATGTCTATTTTGTATGTTGAGTTTTCAAATTTATTAATTAGGTCTTTAATATTTTTATCTCTCTAATTCCATGCTTTTCACCAAACTTTTTCCTGTCATGGTAGACACAGAAAATGATAATATTTTTGCAGCTTATTGATGTAAATGTCTGATGTTTTTTGCTGTCAGACAGAAGACAACTTATCCAAAGATCTTGGCTATTAGAGGCCGTTTTCAGCCTTCCTGAAGGCCAAGAATATCAATATTTGACACAGGTTGGGAAATTCTGCCCTGTTTGTTTCTTTGGGCTACAATATTTCTTTTAATATTATTTACTTTCTTAAACATCTTTTTACTTTTTTACTCTTTTGCTTTACTGAATTCATGTTGCTAAATAGTTGTTTTATATCTCAAAGCACTTTTGGAGAATTGACTCCATTTTTGGAGGAAATATTGTGTGTATGTTTGCGCGTGTCTTTTATGTCACTCTCAAGATATATTTCTATTTGGTTGAAGTATGATTGTATAGTAGCCAGCATATTTTTTTAAAAAAACCTCTTGCTCATACTTGTGTGGATTATTTTGATACAGCGTGAGTCACTTATTCAGCCCTTGGTTGTTTTCTTCATTGTGCTGTCATTTGGGGTCTAGGAAGTTCACGTTCTGTACAGTTTTCTGGAGCTCAGGAAAAAGGCAGGGAGGACAGTGTCCAGCTGAGGCACCGCTCGGTCTCTATTGGACCACTGGCCCTCCAGTCTCACTTCTGAGGTTTTGTCCCATGTCCACAGCAGTGCTGATCCCCGCTACTTGGTAGGTTCCTTCACTCTCGCAAATGCTGCTGGGAGGTTGGCATCGCTACATCACCATTTTACAGAGGATGGGCTGGGTGGGCAAGATGGAGGCAGTGGAGCCCACAGGTGACAGGCAGAACAGAGACCTAGACCCAGATCTTCTACCGGCAGTCTGGTCTCCTCTAAACTCAGCTGTCCTCAGGCATATGGTCATTCCCTCCCCCCGCAGGGGACTGGGGTGTTTTGCCTGTGACTCAGGCCTGGCCCACCACGGCAGACCCCCCTGCAAGCCACAGTGATTTTCACAGGAGGGGGGCGCCTGAACTGTGAGGAGATGCTCAGAATTGAGGCTCACGGTGTTAATCAGAGGAGACAGTTAGAAAAGTTCTTTCTGGTGGGGTTGCTGACAGGTCTTTCCGGTAGGAATGTTCCCTGCCATTAGGAAAGGGGTTCCTGGGGGGACAGGAAAGAGGTTGTGCAAAAAACAGAAGCAGAGATGAGAAGCAGAGGCAGGAAAGGAGAACATCTCGGTGGTGTGGGGCCCAGTCTGAATTCCCGGGGCCCTGGCGTTTACAGTCCTCCCTCCGCTCTGGGAGCTACTCACACATCTGTGCCAGTTTAGGTGTGGGCCTGAGAGCGCCCCTGCCCACAACAAAAACGGTGGGTTTATGTGGAAGGATCCCTTTGTTCACACTCATGGGGTCTACAATGTAGCACCAAGTTATAAGCCTTGATATTGATATAATAGCTGACAGTAGCTGATGCTCACTGAGTCCCTACAAGGATGGTACATACTTCAATCTTTTAATATCATGTGTGCTGTTTACGTGACATTTACACACGTCAACTCATTTACTGTTACATGTACTATTTTTACTCTGAAATTATTTATTCAGTACTACAACTATTGTTTCGATACGATCAAGCTCATTGTGTGATTATATAGCCACACACACAATGTCCCCTGAGGTTGTATCTTTCATGACCAGCGGTTTTCTCTTCTATCCAGCAATGGAGGACCTGCAGCTGATTACCCCGTAGGTCACACCTGCCCTGTGCCAACACTATGTTACAAGTGGGGCCTCCAAGATAAGGAAGAATCTCTACCCAAAGTCCAATGGAGGGTGTGAGCGGGTGAGCACACAAGTCACCCCTGCAAGGCAAGAGCTGCTTTGCAGACAGGGTCTGTGTGCTGGGCAGGGGGAGGAGGGGATGGAGGGCCAGTGTGCTGGGCAGGGGGAGGAGGGGAGGGAGGGTCAGTGTGCTGGGCAGGGGCAGGAGGGGAGGGAGGGTCAGTGTGCTGGGCAGGGGGAGGAGGGGAGGGAGGGTCAGTGTGCTGGGCAGGGGGAGGAGGGGAGGGAGGGCCAGTGTGCTGGGCAGGGGGAGGAGGGGAGGGAGGGCCAGTGTGCTGGGCAGGGGGAGGAGGGGAGGGAGGGCCAGTGTGCTGGGCAGGGGGAGGAGGGGAGGGAGGGCCAGTGTGCTGGGCAGGGGGAAGAGGGGAGGGAGGGTCAGTGTGCTGGGCAGGGGGAGGAGGGGAGGGAGGGCCAGTGTGCTGGGCAGGGGGAGGAGGGGAGGGAGGGCCAGTGTGCTGGGCAGGGGGAGGAGGGGAGGGAGGGCCAGTGTGCTGGGCAGGGGGAGGAGGGGAGGGAGGGCCAGTGTGCTGGGCAGGGGGAGGACGGGAGGGAGGGTCAGTGTGATGGGCAGGGGGAGGAGGGGAGGGTCCACCACGTGCAGAGCAGGCTCTGTGAGCCCTGTGTTTCTGGGCACTGACTCTGAGTCTGGCAGAACCCAGTGAGTGGCTTACTTGAGTTCCCACTACAGATGCAGGAACAGAGGCGAGAACTCAACCAGCTTTGGAGAGATTAGAATGTGCCCAGCTGGCATCTGACAGTTGTCAGTGACACCAAAGCTTCCTGCTGCTCACCATATCGGACGGGATCTGGCGAGAGAAAAGGTGCAGAGGGAAGCGCTAGAGAGCTGGGAATGGAATCTCAAAGTATCCTAAGGCATGAGCCCCGGCACGCGGCTGGGAGGGCCCCACCAAAAGTGTGTCAGCTCCACCTGGATGGAGAGAAAGGCTGGCCACTGTCCCTTCATGATGCCTGGGGAAATGTGGAGTGTGGGGCTGCGCAGCCCTGGGGGTCTGAGGCTGTGTCACCGGCGTGGCTGTGGACAGGAGAGTGGCCCTCAGCTCTGAAGCTGTCTCACTGTCTGCCTTGGGGACAGCTCCCACACGGTTCTATCCAAGGTTCTAAAGGCCCCGAGAGAGGCCGGATCTCCACTTGATATGGAAAAAGCTATGAAAATGTACAGGTCCACATCGTTTACAGTCTGGTTTGGGTGAAGTAAGAATAAAGAAAGAGACCACATTCTAAATCAGGCCTGAGGTGGTGCCCACTGCTAAATTATACAGCGTGCGACGATGTCAGGAGAAACATGCTCCATGAACACACGGACTCCCGAGTCGGACAGCCCCAAGCACGGCTCCATTCTCAGGTGTTCATCCCTCCCCCGCTCCTGTCCTGTTCGCTGCCAGCGTCTCTCCACACTCTCCACTGTCCTCTGACAAAGTGCGGTTCAGCCCTGATCTACTCTCCCATTCTGTGCTGCGATGCTTTTAATGAAATTCTGTCTAGTACCCAGGGAGCCTCACGACAAGCCGTCCCCGAGTCCTCAAGGGCAGTGACGCCTGTGAGCCTGCACTCCTACGCCCAGCGCCATGCACTTCCCCTGCTTTCTGAACTGCCATCCTGGGCAGAGGGTGCCTGCTGTCCCCACACCTCCTGCTACCATCACCAGGAGAGACCTGCCTGTCTTCTTGGTCAAAGCCTCCATGGACTTGCCCCTTGTGCATTCAAATGGCAGCAGGTGTGACTGGGCACAGGCCGAGGCCCGCTTGACACGCAGCAGAGACCACACCTGGCCCGAGAGACGTTGCTGAAGCATTCTCAGTCTGCCCGGAGGAGCCCCTCTTCCTAGCCTGGCACCCCGCCATACCTTGGCCGGGACTTCTGGGGACATCGTCCCCTCTGCGCAGAGGCCTGCCTGGCAGCCACTAGGACACTGACGAGCTTGTGGTGCTGGGACAGACAACACTGCTAGACACGGTTTCAAAAGCAGACTTTAACCTCTTCTCTCTCCTCTTTGTCACGGGGTAGAAAAAAGAGCTGAGCCCACGCCCACCTGGACTGCTTTTAGGTCTTCGGCGCAGCCTCAGGTTTCCACAGCTCGTGCCCGGATGCTGCTGGAAACGTGGAGACCTTTGTGCACACGCTGCGCCCGAATCCTTGCGTCTCGCCCCTTCCTCCCCACCACACAAATGACCGCGATGGCCATGACAAATGCCCAGCTCATTTGAGTAATTGATTTTGACATCTGAAACTCACAGAAATTAGAAACTCTACGATGAATCATTGAAGAGACCAAATGAATTTAAATCAATCATCTTAAACAGTAGGTTTAATTTTTAAAGAGGGTTTAATTTTATATCTCTGGTCTTATTTATTCAGCTTTTAGGCTCTGGGCATCAGAGCTTTAATCCCAGAATGAATACAAAACGCTCTGGGACTCCCCTGCAGATCGAGATGGACTTAGAAATGCAGGTGGCCTGCTAGTGCAGCCTGTCATGCAGCCTCGCAGGCCTGCCAAGGCCACCACGCCGGCCGCTGCTGTGTTTCCCGTGCCAGGCTGCTGCGTCATCGCAGACGTTCACCGAGAACTCAGGTGTGCTGGCCCCTTCTCTACACCTCGAGAAGCCCTTTCAGAGCGGGCCATGGTGTGACTGAATCTTAACTTTCTTTCAGCGAAGTCACGCTTCTCAAATACTGGCTCCGTTAAGGGAATGGCCATTTAGGCTGCAGCTTTTACTCTGCCCGGCTCATTTGCACTCTCAGCATAGATTCACTCGCCATTCACAGCTGTTCCGCCGGCGGACGGCAAGCCGCGCAGTCAAGCTAGGTCATGCCCGGCCTTGGCCCCGTTTGAAAGGGTGAAACGGCCTGTCTAGGCCAGTCTGATTTTGGCCTTTTTGTTGTGACTAATGCATTGTGGTGGAGACACCTGTCCACAGGAAGGAGACAGAAGTCGCCGCTGACCGGCAGGCATTTGGGCCCAGCTGTCCCTGGCCCTGATGTGAACCAGTGACCTAGAATCCAGAATCTTCTTGCCAACCGGCGGAAACATCCTGTCACATGTTATTTTTACTTTAAAGCTTTGGCCTGCTGTGGAGGCCGGTGCTGAGACGCCCAGCTGTGGTCAGGCCTGTGGAAGACACGGCACTGCCCGGCACGCTGGGAGGGTCAGCCCCTGACCCGCGTCCCACGGCATGGCCCCCCAGCTCCCCCTGCCTTCTCCCCACCCCTTCAGTGGGACATGACCGCACCACCCAGGGACGGCAGGGGGGCTCGGTGGGCAGTTCCTGCCCAGGCTGCCCTCCCAACTGTGAGGATGGTCAGGCCTGTGCTGAAGTCCCAGCCTGGACCTAGCTTGATCCTGAGGGCCTTGCCGGGCAGATGGGCAAGTGCAGGCTGGCCTGGGCTTCGGAGCTGGGACAGAGGCGGCTGCAAGGCTCCTCGATTCCTGTCACATCCTCCCTGCTTCTGGGTCTAAACTATTTGAGAGATTCTGCAGGAGGCTGATAGAGTGAGAATTTTATTAATATTACTGGTCAGGCTGGATTTGGGAAAACAGCATGGACCTGGGCCCCAAACTAGGCTTCCAGCCACATACAGTCCCCAAATTGAAGTCACCCACTGAGTCACAGGTGGGACAGTTCCCTGCCAGGGGAAGGTGGGAGTATATGTGTGAAGAATAGCAGGTCCCTCAAACCAACAGGGTCTAGAACATCCTCTCATGGGGGAATGGCCCGGGTGAGGGAAGGGGAGGCTCCCCCGAATAACTCATAAATGTGGCGTCTCATTTCACAAGCTGCAGTGGGTTCAGTAGTGTGCCCCGAATTCACGTCCACCTGGAAGCTCAGAATGTGCTCTTGTTTGGAAATAGGGTCTTTGCCAATTTGCTTAGCTAAAGATCTTGAGATTAAATCCTCTTAGATTTAGGGTGGGCCCTAATCAGTGACTTCTTAGGAGAAGAGGAGGGGACACCCAGGACACAGCAGGAGGCCACGTGGAGGCAGAGCCAGAGACTGGAGCCATTGGTGCTGGCAGAGGCCAGGAAGGTCCTCCCTGGGGCCTTTGGAGGGAGCGTGGTCCTGCCACTATCGAGGTGTCGGGCTTCTGACCCTCAGGACTGTAAGAGAAGATGTTTCTGCTATTTTAAGTCACCCGGTTTGGGCGCTTTGTTATGGCAGCCCTGGGAAAGGAACACACAAGGCAGGCAGAAATACGGGCGGAGAGAGAATTGTTCCCCCTGCAGCGCTGCAGGGACCCCAGGCTGAACTTCCACAGCCAACCTGGACACGTGGCCCTCAGCGTGGAGGACGCCTGCCCACTGAGCCCTGTCCCGCTGGGATTACCTTCCCTCCCCACCCAGCCCTGCTCAGCCGAGCCTGCGCCCTCGGGGGACAGTGTGGGAGTGGGTGGGGGGGAGGGCGGCTGAAATCTGGGGGTGCTCCTCACAGAGACGCCGCCACCTGAGGGCCCCCACTAACGGGTCTGCGGTGACACTGCACTCAGAATCCTGTCCAACAATCTGTTCCCCGAGACTGGCTTCTCTACGAACAGTGAATTACAATATCGAGTCACGGTTTTTATTAGAGTTGTGATATTTGATTTCAAAATATTTGAAAGTTTACAGATTCATCCTTGGAGTTGATTTAGGTTGTTTCCCACCTTAAGAATCTAGCTCTAATGCCGTGCTAATCCTCTCGTAGCAACGGCTTACATGGAGGGGAGAGAACGGCTTCTCCGGAGCGCTTCCTCGTGTCAGCGCGCCCCCGCCCCGTGTCTGCGCGCCCCCGCCCCGTGTCTGCGCGCCCCCGCCCCGTGTCTGCGCGCCCCCGCCCCGTGTCTGCGCGCCCCCGTGGCCGAGCCAGGAGGATGTGGGCTGCAGCCGGCCGCCAGGGCAGGGCCGCTCTGTGTCCGGAAATGGGCTTTATGACGTTTAAAAATGATTTTTAAACTGTGAGCTTTGATGATGTCAGGTGGCATTTTTATATGAGTGAAACTGTTAGTAAAAAGACACCATAAACGTTCACATTTGCTCACCAGTCATGTGTGGGCTGTTTCACGTGTTCATTCGTCTCAGCGACAAGATTGTCATCAGCTGTACACTCCACACCTATCCCACCCGACTCCAAGAATAGGAACCTGGGGTAGTCCTCTCCCTGGTTAGTCCTCTGTCTTGGTTAATCCTCTTCCTGGTTAGTCCTCCCTCTTGGCTAGTCCTCTTACTGATTTGTCCTCTCCCCTGGTTAGTCCTCTGCCCTGCTTAGTCCTCTCCCTAGTTAGTCTGTTCCCCTGGTTAGTCCTCTCCTCTGGTTAACCCTCTTCCCTGGGGTATTCGTCCCTCCTGGTTAGTCTTCTCCTCTAGTTAGCCCTCTCTGCTGGGGCAGTCCTCCCTCCTGTTTAGTCCTCTCTCCTGGATTATTAGTCCTCTCTCCGGCCATAGTCCTCCCTGTACCCCCAGCTCCCAGCACGGCGCTAGATTCAGAATTGGAGGCAAAAAATATCTGCGAAATTGAGCTAAATATCAAAATACCAAATGTAACTCAATTTTTAAAAAACAATATAATACAATAGTTCTGTGGCAAACAAGTTGGAGATTCCTCAAAGAAATAGATGTAGGCCTACCCTTTGACCCACAAGTCCACTGCTTGGTATCTACCCAAAGGAAAAGACACTTGCACTCAAACGTCTATTGCAGCACAATTCACAATTGCAAAGATGTGGAATCAACCTAAGTGCCCACCATTTCATGCATGGATAAAGAAAATGTGGTATATATATATATAAATCATGGAGTACTACTCAGCCATAAAACGGAATGAAATAATGTTTTTTGGAGCAACTTGGATGGAACTGGAGACCATTATCCTAAGTGAAGTAGCTCAGGAATGGAAAAACAAACACCATGTGTTCTCACTGATAAGTGGGAGCTAATTGATGGGCATGCACAGGTGCAAAGAGTTGTAAAGGTCATTGGAAATCGAGGAGGGGTAGGGGGGCAGAGGGGAGGGATAAAAACCTACCTACCAGGTACTGAACGCTATTCAGGTGATGGGCACACTAAAAGCCCTGACTTAAGCATTATAATAGGGAACTATGTAGCAAAAAAAAATTGCACACCCTTAATATTTTGAAATAAAAAAGTGAAAAAGTATAATAAGATAGTGAGGAATCAATTGAGGAATGTGAGATGACTGTGGTTAAAAATTATTAAAGCTCAGTTGTTCTAAGCTTACATACAAAAGCAGACTCCATGAAGGACAGGAGAGACTTAAGGAAAAATGTAATGGCATAAATTATATTTAAAAACAAAGTCTAAAGGAATAATGACAAAAGATAATATAACTAATACGTAAAGAATGCTTATAGATCAATAAAAAAGATAAATGTACTAGTAGGAAAATGAGCAAAAGACAGCAGATAATAAACAAAAATATATAGAAAATAAGTATCCAGTAAGCCTATGGAAAAAGTTTATTCTCACAAACAAATAAATAAAATTAAAATATTATATCTTCCCAATCAAATTAGCAAATATCAGAGAATTACTGACACATTGTCGGTCAGGGTGGGATTCAGATGCGAGTGAAAGTACGTACCAACAAGACATTCTCAGCAATTTGGCAGTTCCTTAAAAAGTCTGTGTCTCCTGACTTCCACTTCTTAGAAACTTATCCTAAGGAATTATCACTGATGTTTACACAGATTTATCTATTATTATTTTTATTTATTTTTTAAAGACAGGGTCTTGTTCTGTCGCCCAGGCTGAAGTGCGGTGGTGTGATCACACCTCATTGCAGCTTTGAACTTCTGGGCTCAAGAGATCCTCCTGCCTCAGCCTCCTGCGTATCTGGGACCACAGGTGCACACGCCCACACCCAGCTAATTTTTAATTTTTTGTAGAGACAGGATCTCGTTATGTTTCCCAGGCTGATCTCAAATTCCTGGTCTCAAGTGATCCTCCTGCCTCTGCCTCCCAAAGTGCTAGGATCACAGATGTGAGCCACCGCACCTGACCCTCTGTCATTATCTTAATATGATTATTCGAATCTGTGAGAAGTTGAAAACAACCTGTATTCATCCATAAAAGAGTTTAAACATAAATGATGGTACTCTGTAAGATGGAACACTGTAGTAATTTTAGAAAATCTATATTTTAATAATTATAAACATATTTATTGATATGGGAACTATTCACAATATAATATTGAATAATAAAAGGCAGATTACAAAACTATGTGTAGCATGATTCTATTTTTATGTTAAAAATTCTGTACATCTAAGCAAATGTAAAGACTCAAGGTACGTACCTCAAAATATTAACAATCATTTTGTCTGTGTAGATAGGGTTATGAATGCTTTTATTGTATAACTGGGCTGTTCTGAATTGTTTCATTTTTAAATGTATAAGTAAACACTATGACTTATAAACAGATCAAAACTATTATTAAAAAAAATTAAGCTGTGATAGTGTAATAGTAAAAGAAGTAGTAAAGTTACTAAATTTCAATAATATTCAGGCAGGTAGCTGAGCCGATACTAAAACATTCAAAGATATTTTTTGTGCACACACTAATCAGTGCATGTTCTTTCCCAAGTGGTTTCACAGGGTACACGGTAGTCAAATTTGACTTGCGCGTTCTCCTAAGGGAACCATAGCGTGGCTCTTCAAAGCATCCACCGGCGTACAGCAACCTCTCTGCGGGAGACTGACGAGGACCAGTGACTTAGAGCTTTCCCAATTTGGATGATTTTGAGCAAAGATGATTTTCTTTGCTTAAGTTATGCAGATGAGCTATTGGCTTCAAATTCCAGCATAATTACCTCTTAACCACTTTCCAAAACAGGGTCTCTTGACTGTTGGTATTTTTGGCTGAATATTCTGCTGTGGGGCCGTCCTGCACATTAGTCTGTGTTCAGGAGCACCCCGGCCTCTGCCCACTGATGCTAGTAGCACTTGCAACCCAGGGTGACAACCAAACATGTTTCTGGACATTGCCAAATGTCCCCTGGGGGGCAAAGTTACCCCCGGGTGAGAACCATTGCTCTAAAAGAATCATTGTTTCTAAAAAATAGAGAAGCAGAAGCATCTCTTTACCTCATTTGTATTGTTTTCAAAATCACCCCTAATTTTGTAACACTTTATGCACAGACATGTGAAACATGAAATATTATACCTGTAGTGTAAAAGGAAAATCAAGTCTTTCACAGCCACCCTTCTCAACTCTTTATATAAAAGAGAAGGTAGGAGAAGGTAGAAGTCTCAGGCCCCTGCGAAGAGCTGGACCCACAGATCATTCATTAAGGCAATTCCTTGCTGACCTCCCAAAGCAAGGACATGCAACCGGCACCTATATCTAGCACCTAAAACTAAGCCTGTTCATCCCACGCTAGTAATGAATTACAAATTTATCTCCAGGTAACAGAACTGGAGACAACGGAATCAGACACTCTTCTGCCTACGCAGGGACATCTACATAACTGATGTTCTCATCACCCCCTTTTTCTCTTCTAACATTGCCCTGATTTTACGTAAAGTGTGGATTTTGTGGGCTCACAAGCATGTAACCGTTTTGTCCTTTTCCTTTCTCTCTGTGCCTGTCACTGCTGAGGGTTCCAACAGTCACAGCTTGTCTGCAGTTCGTGTTTCTTCCCAGGCATCCTCGACTTTGACTTCATAAACCTCCACTGATTGAGATGTTTTTCACCTCAGTCATTTACTTGGGTGACACCTTCTGCAAAGGTACCCCACCCTGTTTTTATGTCTCATCCACCCAGTAAACGTGAGGCAGCCGGTGTAGGCGGAGAGACTTTGCAACCCATCTCCCACCTGGGAACACGCTGCTTTGCGGTGACCTGGCTTACTCTGGGTTTTGTTTTGTTGACGGAAAAGAACCCAAACTCGTACAATAATTTAAAGAGGTTTATTCTAAGCCACATATGTGTGATCATGGCCCAGAGAGCCACACCCAAGAAGCCTTGAGCAAGTGGACTCCCCATGGTTGGGGTACAGTTTGGTTTTATGCATTTCGTGGAGACAAGAATTACATGTAAAGTCGTAAATCAATACAAAGAAGGCATACATTGGTTTGGCCCAAAAGGCAGGACTTGAGGAAGGGATTATAGGTTATAGGTGGGTTTAAAGACTCTTTCACTTGCAATTGGTTAAAGAAATGAAGCTTTGTCTAAAGGCTTGGAATGTTTTCAGTAACTGATGATCCGCAGGTGTGGTTTGAGCTTGTCTTGCATAGCCTTAGGCCTGTCAACCTGTGACAAAGGACATCTCCAAGAAGGGAGGAGGGCATGATGTGTCTGACCTCCCTTCTCATGGCTAGGAACTCAGCTTCAGGGTATTTTTGGGGTCCCCTTGGCCAAGAGGGGGTCCATTCAGTTGGCTGGGGGCTTAAGATTTTATTTTAGTTCCCAGTTTCATTGTTTTCATTGTTCTCTTACTCTTTGTATCTCTCTCTGGCTTGTAGCTTTGACATTTGTTGACTTAGAGGATAACAAGGGCTGCCGAGGGGTTGCAGACTCAGTGGCTCTTCGGACCAGACAGGGGAGGTAAGTTAGGGGAGCGTGGTGAGGCTGTCGGGAGGGTGGGGACCCACAGTGCAGCTCTGGGTGACAGTGGGATTTTCGCACAAATGTCCACCCTGCGTTGCCAGGTGGCCCTATTTTTTTTAACATGAGTGAGAAACACATATTTTATGTGAACTCTTCTTATTTTTTAAATATACCTAACCAATTTAAAAGAGATTACAACCACTTTTCAGCTCCAGCAAAACCTTTCTGCAGGCCAGACACAGCCCCCTGGTGTGAGGCACCATCCGGTCATTAGGAAGCCTTGTGCCACTTGTTTCTACACCTGGTAATTGTTAGGTCTGGAGCAGAGAGGGAGACACACAAAGCCTCAGGTGTAGCAAAATGCTGTTTATTTGAACATCTGGGTGCAGATGGCTGGAGGCCAAAAAGAGCCTCCACCCCGAGGGAGGGGAAGCTTTGGGTTTTATAGGGGTTTTCTGGGGGTGAGGGGTGGGTAGAGTGATGGGGCCAGAACAGCTGCTGTAATGAATTCTTATCAAACAGCTAGTTCCTGGGACCCTTGCCTGGGTCCCATCTGCAACTCCAGTGTCCTTCTCAGGAGGGATAAGGAATGCAAGTTCCCCTCTTGCATTACATTCCTTTATCTCCCTGGGGGTCTGGCAAAGTCTACCTGCCTAATACTAATAACCCTCAGCTCCAAGCGCTCAGCATTCGGACACAATGAGCTGCTTGCCAAATTGGAACTGTGAAAACTCTAACTCTTCCAGTCGCTCCAAAGAAGCCTCACTATCCTGTCTGGCAGGCGAACTAATCAACTTGGGTAAAGCTCTATGCACAGGTCTGTCCAACTCAAAGAACACTGTGGATGGTTTGCACGTCTTCTCCCTGAAGTTTCTGAAAAGGTAACCATGGGGGCCTCGGATCAGCCAGACACCATGCACAGAAAGTAGACGGGTTTGAGCTGAAGTTACGCTTGACACACTCCATCTGCCTCTGCTGTGTTGAATTTCCAGAGTTCTCTGTGACTGGAGAGAGGTGCATTTCTGCCAGTGCTTATTAGGCTTTCTCTACCTCGGTGTGATAGGAAATGGAAGAAGAAATTGCGGGTGGGCTGCTAACAGGCAGGAAGCCAAAGAAAAGCTGCAGCCCAGATAGAATTTCCACTCGTCTGAATTCTAGTTCCCTAGAAATGCCCTAGGGACACTTTGCAAGGAAAATGGCAACTTTTTAGCTGGCATTGATATTTCTATTGAGCAATTATTGATAGTTGCATACAAAACTGAGATCTTCAGCGAAGGAACTGAGCACATAAAATAACGACTTGGAATTTAGACTCTGCTCCAGACCTGGGCTGGGATTTACTGAGCTGTGTTTGGGCGCATTGGTTGGCAATGTGCCTCCATCTTCCAGCAAAAATCTGCTTCATTCTTAAAGCTGAAATGATTTTTGACTGAAATATGTGGTCTTAACCAATTCTATTCAATTTTGTGTAACTTACCTTTGTCCATAAGTGGTGGTAGAAAAGCTGCCAAAAAAATTGAGTTTATAAAAGCTTCTGAATTTCAGGCCCAATGTGACCCCGGAATGTTTGCAAGATTCCATTGTTAACTAAAAAAGATTGACACGGAGGTCAAAGGAAGTAGCATTTATTTGGGAAACAAAGAATTGCAATTTGGGTACACCAAATCAGGGCAACCCTGAATAGTGTCCCGTAAGGCAAGTGCTGGAGGGGTTTTCTACAGGGGATTTCTATACGAAGTTGTTTTTGGTGATAGTGCATTGGCTGGGCAGAAATCCCAGATCCAATACCTGTTCTGACTGGGTAGTTAAGGAGGATACTCCCAGCTGAGAGATGTTGGAGGCCAGCGGATACTGACTTCAGTTGTTTATCCAAGTCTGTTGGAACATTCTGTGGTTTGACCTTTAGCAGGTGTGCGTGCAATCCTCCCGCAGTCTCCTACTCCGCTTTAGACAGTCTTAGCCTTGGCTACTTCATGTTCTTTCACACTATTAACTCTAATCCAAACAGCAGTTGTGAGTTTCAGACACATACAAAAGAATGTTTGCTAGATATTTTGTAAATGCTTTCACGACAGCAGATAACATACTATCTCAAAGAAAGAAAGAATGCTGCTATTTAAGTTAGATAGTAGTCTAATGGGCTTTTTCTATTCATACATATTAATTTTGTGATTCAGTTAAAAAAGAAACCACATTCAGTAAATCTCATGGCTTTCTATGTCCTAATTCCCAAAGAAATAGGACAAAGCCCTCCTACCTCTTTGACACTACTTTAAAATGTTCACTGGTGACTATTTGTGTGACAATATCTCGTTCTCATTTTTATTTCTATACTACCAATAACTTGAACTGTTCTCATAATGGGTAAGGGGACATTGAAGGTAATGAGGGGAACAAAACATGAGATCAAGAACATTTAGGTCAGACTTTCTCAGATGACATTTTGTAGGGAAATTGGTTGATTCTAGTCAAATTAGAAACTTTAAAATAACTTGTTAATAATTAATTTTGTTTTCAAATTTGTTGTCCAGTACACTTTAACCCTTTAAACATTTTTTGAATAGTATAAACAAATTAATAAATACATAAGTGGGGAAAGAGGAAACTCTCTCTTAGAGTAGCAGGAATAAAGGATTAAGAAATCATTATGTGACAACCAACACGGCCATCTGACCAGTGAGACGGCAGGATAGGTTATGGGTTATCTACATTGTCTCAAAGTACTCTCCATAAAATAATTATTAATTACAAAGGTTAAAAGGCAAGTTTGCAGCTGAAAACCCCAACAGACCCTGTCTTGATCAAAGCTGATGCCACCTGCAATAGGACACATGGCATCATGTGTCCGGGGGTAGAACACAACAAGGACGCAAAACTTCTGTGACTCACTTGACACCTGACCTTGGCCCTGATCATGAGGAAGAACGAGTCAAACCACATCACAGCGTGTTCCACAAAATGACCAGCCTGTCGTCTTCAGAAATGTCAAGGTCATGAAAAGTGAGAATGAGGAATGTTCCAGATTGAAGAGACTAGAGAGACACAGTGACTGGGGACAAAGATTAACCCTAGACTGGGTCTTCTGTTACACACAACATTGGGGAAGAAGGAAGCTTGGATGAGGTCATGGATGAAGGGTGAGCAGGAGATGTTTGCACTATTCTTGCAACTTTTCTGTGAGCTTGAAATGGCCTCAAAATAAAAAAATTTAAAAATTCCTGAAACCCCTGCCCCCCGTAGCAATTTGGTCTGTGACAGCAACAAGCAGCAGAAATGGCGGGGCTGACACGGGCGCAAGTCTCATTCCACAGGTTGCTAGTTGTGTGACTCTGGGAAAGTTACTTACCCCTCTGGGCCTGAGTTCACTCACCTGTGAAGCAGGGACAGTGTTAGTACCTCACCTACAGGTGAAGTGTCATATCTCTCGCAAGCTTAGCTCAGTGCTCAACATGTAGAAAACACTCAATAAACCGTAGTCACAGTGAACCATGCAGTAGTTTTCTAGATCCGCCATAACACAGGACCATAGACTGGGTGGTTTAAACCAGCAGTAATTTATTGTCTCACAGCTCTGGAGGCCGGAAGTCTGGGACTGAGGTGTTGGCAGAGTTAGTTCCTTCTGAGCCGTAGGGCAGGATCTGTTCCCCGTCCCTCTCCAGCCCCTGCGTTGCCAGCAGTCCTTGGAGTTCCTTGGCTTACAGAAGCATCGCCTCCCTCTCCGCCTTCATCTCCACGTGGTGTTCTGTGTGCTGAGGGTCTGTGTCCAATATCCCCTTTTCATAAGGACACCAGTCATCTTGGATGTAGGGGCCCCCCCACTCCAAAATGACCTCATCTTAATGAGTTACATCTGCACTGACCCTATTTTGAAATAGGGTCACATTCTGAGATATTGGGAGTTAGGACTTCAACACGTGAACTTGGGGAAGATGCAACTCAACCCAGAACAAACAGTGTCATTATTATCAGCGTATAAGAGAAATCCAATCCTTCCTCTAGATAAGCCACTCCGAAGAGTTTTTGCAATGAGGACAATTTGTCATTATTTCTTTGACTTCATAACAGCTCAACTCTTGCAGGGTAGTCTGACCTATCAACAAAACTAATTAAAATTATCTGTCTTTTAGAAAAACTTGCAATGCTTACCCGAGATGCCAGGAGACAGCAAACACTCCAGCTCACCATGAAAATCCCACCAGATGGGATGGTGGCCTAGAAACAGTTTATATTTCTGAGTAAGAAGACAAATGTCAACATTAGGATCCCATTCCTTAAGGCTCTAGCTTTGGAGAGGTTTGTGTCTAGCTCACCCTAGAGGATAAAATCTAAATGAGGTGTGAAGAGCTAGGACAGCCACAGGCCCCTGTAGTGTGGATCTCGGGTATTCCCCCGTAGAAGGCCCTGGGCAGCTGTGTCCGTGTGGGATGAGACCCCAGGCTCAGACATTTGTGAGCACTTTGCATGTGAGGTTTGGACTGAGAGCTGTACAGGACCAACACAGGGAGTCTGGCCTCCAAAAAGGAAGGTGCAAGACAGCTGTGGAGTCTGTGGGTTGATTGCCACATCCATTTACCCACAGCGAGCAGTCTAAGCCAACCGTTTTGCCCTGCCAGGGAGAGAGAGAGAATGTGTGTGAGTGTATGTACATAAGCACTTGTGTGTTCCTATGTTTTTTCGTTTAAAGGATCACCAGAAAAAGATGATTCCCTACCTACTTCTCTTCACTCGCCTGTCAACAATCCCTGACATTTTACCCTAAATAATTTCTTGTTTGCTAACTTGCCCTATATTCCTGGGAAGGACAGTTCATCCACTCATTCACTGAGCATTTATTGAGGTCTTGTTTATGCAAACAAAGCACCATGACAGGCATTATGGATATGACAAAGTTTAAATCATAGGCCCTGCCATCATTAATCTATAATCTATATTCTCTTTAAGGAACTTGCTTGGGGACTATGAATAAAGGCAAAAATTACACCAAGGTCCACAAAAGAGATATGAACCCTGTGTAACAAAAGTTTAGTCTCAAAATATGTGGACATTGACTAGATACATTGTTAATGATTTCTAATTTAATTCTATTGCAACCAGTGAAAATATTCTGTAAGAGTTGAATCTTTTGAAATTTATTGAGACTTTATGTTCCTGCTTGTGGTCTATCTTGGAGAACATTCCATGTGTACTTAATAAAATGTGAGTTCTGCAGTTGTTGGGTGTGGGGTTCTGTAAATGTCAATTAGATCAAGGCAGTTAATAGCATTGTTCAGATCTTCTATGTCCTCATTGATCATTTTTCTAATTGATCCACCAATTATTGAGGGAGAAATGTTGAAATCTCTAACTGTGAATGTGAATTTGTCTATTTCTTCTTTTAATTCTGTTAATGTTTGCTTCATGTATTTGGAAACTCTTACTGAGCACATACACAGTTGTTGAGCCTAAGAATACTGAGTTATAGAAATGTCCCCTGTATTTTTGGAGACAAGATTTGATTTCAGAAGTCAAATAAGGCTTTGCCTTAAAGAAAAAGTAAATGTGTTAGTTCAAAAGCTGCCTTGCCTCAGGAGGGCGTCTCATTGGTCAGTGACAGCTGCATTTCAAAGAGACAGATGTAAGCTGGGCCTATGGGTCTCACCTGTTTTGAAAGACAAGGCAGGCTTCACCTAGGGCCATAGGTTGCCAGAGCTGAACAAAGGCCGCCAGAGATGAGAGCTGATCAAATAGATATGCTAATGCCCAAGCCGGGCCCAGACAGTACCATGCGTTTAAAGTAATTAGCACTAGGCACAGCTCATGTTGACTTCTGAGATCATCTCTGTCTCCAAGAACACAATTACTGGAGCCAAGATGTCTCTGTTTTTTGCTAAAGTAATAGCCTTATCATAAAACTTAAAAGTTTGCCCTAAGAAGATTTTGTAACTCATTGTTCACCTAGGTAGAGTTAATTAAAGGATCTGTAGTAGCCTTTTAGAAGACTTTGACCCTAAACCAAACTGCCTGTTATTATGTAAATCCCATTGCCCTTGGCAACGGGAGCCTATATCTGCCGTATAAAGTACCTGTGTATAATTCAGTCGTTATTATATCTCCGCGGAGAGATATATACCATCTGGATACCCTCCCTTTGTCTATCTTCATAAACCTTTATTTTATAAACTATATCTTTGGCTCTGCGTATTATTATTTTTTATTTCTGTTTCCTACTATTTTTTCATCCTTTGCAACGACCCCTGCCTGAGAGACCCAACCAGAAAAAAACCTCTTTGCGGGGAGCATAGCTAACTCCTTGCACACATTTATGTTTGTTATGTCTTCTTGAAAAATTGATTCTTTTATCATTGTTAAATGTCTCTACATCATTGTTTTGTAGTCTATTTTACCTGAATATAGCCACTCCAGATTCTAATACCATTTGCATAATAGGTCTTTTTCTGTATTATTACTTTTAACCTACTCATATTTCTATACCTATAATGCAATGTATGTATTATGAAATAGTGTGAAATTAGGTCTTTTTTTAAAAAAAATATCTAACAATCTCTGGAGTGTTTAGTCTGTTTACATTCAATGTAACTATTGATACAACTGAATTTTGGTCTGCTATTTTGTTATTTTTTTCCTATTTTCCCCATGTTTTGTCTTCCTCTGTTCCTGATTTCTTCTTTATTTGGGGGTAATTGAATATTTTTTATAATTCTCTTTTAATTTCTCTTTTGAATTTTCCACTAAGCTCTTTGTGCATTTTTTCCACGATTGCTGTAAAGTTAACAGTATAGATTTTTAATTTACCACTGTCTAGAGTTAATATTGCACCACTTTATGTAAAATATAAAAAACTTTGCAATATATATTTTAATTTATTGCCTTCTTGATCTTTATGCTGTAGTTGTTATATGTATTACATCTGTATGTGTTATAAATCCATGATAAAATTTTATGATTTTTACTTGAAATAGTCACATGTGTTTTGAAGAAAGTATTTACCCATTTATGTATTATTTCTGTGCTCTTAGTTTCTTCTGGTATCATTTCTTTTCTGCCCGAAGAACCTCCTTTAGCACAGATATGCTAGTGATGAATTCTCTCAGCTTTCATTCATCTCAATCTATCTTAGTTTCACCCTTATTCTAATAGATATTTCTCCTGACTTTAGAATTTTGTATTGATTGGTTTTTTGGTCCTTTCAGTGCCTTGAGGATGCCATTTTGTCATCTAACCCCAGTTCTTTCCTGATGAGAAGTTAGTGGACATCTACTTTACTGCCCCACTGTGTCTAATGTGCCTTTTTTCTATTGGCTGCTTTTAAGATTTTTCTCTTTACCTTGATTTTTAGCGGTTCCACTGTGTCACATGTGGTTTTCTTTACATTTGTCCTGCTTGGGGTTCACTGAGCTTCCTGGATCAGTAGGATGATTTTTTCACCAAATTTGGGAAATCTTTAGCCACTATTTTTTCAAATATTTTTCCTGCCCCCATTTCTCTCTGCCCTCCTTCTGGGGCACTAATTATATGTGTGTTAAAACACTTGATATTGTTCAAAAAGTCACTGATCCTGTTTTCATTATCTTATCCCTATTTTCTTTCTGTTCTTCAGACTGGCTGAGTCCTACTGGTCTATATTCAGGTTTATGAATCTCTTTTTCCTGCCATCTACAATCTGCCGTTAATCTCCTCTACTAAGCTTTTTATTTTAGATATTGTAGTTTTTAGTTCTAGAATTTTCATTTAGTTCTTTCTGTAGTTTTAATTTCTCTCTCAAAACTCCTTATCTGTTCACTGTATCAGTCTATCTTTTTCTTTAAGCCCTTTAAAATATTTACAATAGGTATTTTAAAGTGCTTGTCTGCTAATTCTAGCATCTTGTTCATCTCAGCGTCTGTTGCTATTTATTGCCTTTTTTCTTAAATATGGGTTAAATTTTCTTGCTTCTTAACATTCTTTTAATTTGTTATTGTGAGCTGGACATTGCTATATTGTAGGGATTCTACATTATGATGTTTGCCTATAAAGAGTGTTGAGTTTTGCTTTGGATGGCAGTTAAGTTATTGGCAATGATCCTTTAAGGCCTGGTTTTATTCCTTGTTACAGTTGGTCTATTTTGGTTGTGTCCTAAGTCCTGGAGTGCGAACATTAATCTATGCCACAGTCCTTAAACCTAAGACTTGGTGGCTGAGAAGTTTTCCAATAAACCCATGCCTGGGCCATACCTCACATATTCTGATTTAATCTGGCATCCAACCCAGATTTTAAGGGTTTTTAAATTTTCCTAGATAATTCTTAAAGAGTAGCCAAGGGTGAGAATTACTGATTAAGCAAATCATGGTAATTTTATTTTCCTTGATAATAATTGGCTCCTGGTTAGGTGTACGTAAGCCAATTTGGATCAATGAGCAGATTGTACAGAACTTCTGGGGAGAACTTTCTCTTGTCAGATACAAACAAGGAATCATCATGCCCTAATTACCACCAGCAGTTATCCTATGGCCACGAGATAAATCAGCCTTGATTGACACTGACTTTATAAGCAGTGGGGAGAGATAGGTCCGCCCAGGTCTACGGTGACCTAATGGAACTGCTGAACCAAACTGAACTAAGTCCAGACTTCTTGTTGGTGAGATAATAAATATCCCCAGTGCTTAAACCTTTTTTAGTCCAAGTTTTCCACGATTTGCAGCCAAAGATACCCTGATGGAAAAAGCTGCTTCTTCACGGTGGAGTCAACTCGGTACCCAGAGTACTAGAAGGCAGCTCCCCATCCGAGAGCAGAGCAAGAGAAGCAGCCAGTGCTTCACAGAAGGAGGCAGGAGGCAGGACCCTGGGAGCTGAGCAAGATGCTCAAAGTGTCCTCTGCCCCCTGGACTCTGAGAACTTTGTTATTGTTTGGGAGTAAAAGTTAGGATTTTTTTTTTTAATTATACAATCCTCCTTTTCACCCTTTTTGCTGTAAATAGTTGAAGAGAAAACAGGCACACTTCTGACCTGTAGGACTTTGTTTTGTGGATATTGGAGGCTGGCAGGGCATAAACAAATCATTCTTGACTTCTCACTGCAGTGCCCTCGCTTCCGGTCCTTGCCCTGTTAAAAGCCATATGCAACTTATTCTGATTTGGAGACCCTACCTTATTTGTCTGGATACTAAACATATTTGCTGGCCGGGCGTGGTGGCTCACGCCTGTAATCCTAGCACTCTGGGAGGCCGAGGCGGGTGGATTGCTCAAGGTCAGGAGTTCGAGACCAGCCTGAGCGAGACCCCGTCTCTACTAAAAATAGAAAGACATTATATGGACACCTAAAAATCTATATAGAAAAAATTAGCCGGGCATAGTGGCGCATGCCTGTAGTCCCAGCTACTCGGGAGGCTGAGGCAGTAGGATCGCTTAAGCCCAGGAGTTTGAGGTTGCTGTGAGCTAAGCTGACGCCACGGCACTCACTCTAGCCTGGGCAACAAAGTGAGACTCTGTCTCAAAAAAAAAAAAAAAAAAAAAAAAAAAAACATATTTGCTGTCACGTTTTTGAGAGTGTGAGCTACACGGGGAGCAGATACACCGTCTTGTCTCCCTCCCTGCTACGGCCAGTGTCAGAGTGAGCTGTCCTCCCCGTGCCTCACCCGTCATTCCCACCTCTGCCCCGTGAAATCATGGAATTGAAACCACACACCTTAAGACCACTAACAATTTCTCAACTTACAAATCCTACTGGCCTTTCCCCAGTCCTCATTCTACTTCCACTCTTCTGTCTTGTGCACTACTGGCTACTCCTTCCTTTCTTCTCTCCTCCCTCACTTCCACAGCACTCCCTGCTTCCACTCATCTCTTAAATTCTGGGAGCTCCCCAGGGCCCTGCCCGCAACACTTCTCATTCCACACGCTGCACACCCTCGCTGAGCCTTCTGACCCCACGACTTGAAATTTCACCTTTTCATCAGGGTCTCTGATTCCAGTTTTCTCAGTTCCCACAGTGGTGTTTCTGGCTTTCAATCAAACATCTTCATTTGTTTATCCCTTGAGTACTTCAAGCATCAGATGTCCCAAACAGAATGTTCATTTTGGGACTTATCTATTCCCTCTCCCGTGACATCCCTTTCGTTTTACCTAGTTGTCCAATCTAGAAATTCATAATTACAAACTTCTATCCCCTTTACTCCCCAAATCCATTAGCTCACTGGGGCCTTTTAATTCTGCTTACTGACGTTGCCGCACACTTTGCACCTGGGACTAGGATGGCCTGGAGGGAGGGGAGCTGGGCCCCAGGGCCTGGTGTAGTGGGTCCGCCGACTCTCCAGAGCGGCTGAAGCATCAGTCCCAGCACGAGAAGGAACCGGATCTGTGCCCAGTGCAGGTAGAGTTTGTCATCTGAGGATGCATTTCTACTCGGGGGCTCAGAGGAGACCTGGGCTGTTGCTGGGAGGGTGCTGATGGGGACTGAGAGTCCCGAGGACCTGAGGGTGAGGAGCCCCCGCCCCTCGGGGATCTCTCCTCCCACATGCTGCAGAGGAGGCAGCGAGTGCATGGCCAAGAGGGCCGTCCAGCCTGCCAACAGGCCTGCAGTAAAATATTCTCTCTTCATTTAGGTCTATTTAGGGTCTATTCTTAAAATAGACCCATTATGCCTAGTTTCCAGAATTTTCGACTGAAATATGAATGAGAGTACACAGAGGCATAGGGTGGTGAAAATGTTCTATTATACTAAATATAATGTAATTGCAGCAATGAATAGTGGTTACATGACTGTATATATCTGTTGAAACTTATCAAATAGTACACTTTAAATTGGCATATGTATGTAAATAGTGTCAAATTGACCTCTCAAAAAAATAATAAGAGCCTGGTGTTTACCACATGTGGGAGCCAGACATTATAATCCTTTTCATCAGCATCAGTAAGAAAGTGGAAAAAAGGCCGGGCGCGGTGGCTCACGCCTGTAATCCTAGCACTCTGGGAGGCCGAGGTGGGCGGATCGTTTGAGCTCAGGAGTTCGAGACCAGCCTGAGCAAGAGCGAGACCCCATCTCTACTAAAAATAGAAAGAAATTATATGGACAGCTAAAAAATATATATATATATATAGAAAAAATTAGCCGGGCATGGTGGTGCATGCCTGTAGTCCCAGCTACTCGGGAGGCTGAGACAGGAGGATTGCTTGAGCTCAGGAGTTTGAGGTTGCTGTGAGCTAGGCTGACGCCACGGCACTCACTCTAGCCTGGGCAACAGAGTGAGACTCTGTCTCAAAAAAAAAAAAAAAAGAAAGAAAGTGGAAAAAAGAGTGAACAAATATGACTGAATTATTCAAATAAATAAATATAAGCAGACAAATGAAATCTCCAAATACACATATGGAAGCTGCTCACCCCCACCCCTCGCCCACTCTGTTTACCGCGAGGCCCAGGCTGTGAGCGTGGGCTTCACGCCTCATCTCCCTTCCCCTCAGCTCCACGCTCAGTCTGCAGCTGCGTTCTGAAAACACTGTCGCCTGGATGGAGCAGGGACTCTGCCCCTGGGCTCTCTCCGCCACAGCCTCCCTGCGGGTCCCCACCCCTCCCACCTCTGCAATGACCTCACACTGGGTCCTCACACTGGCTTGGCCTTGTTTCTGTCCTGAGCACCATCCCTTGGCACTGAGCGTACAGCGTCCTGAGGACATGTGTGCCGTTGGGGTTCCATGCTTTACATGCTCTGGGACGGAGCCCAGATCCAGCGTGAGCACGTGGAGACCCACATTCACTCAGGGCTGCGTCCACACACCTGCTCCCCTGGGGAGAGTCCTGAGGCTCTGAGGCCCTGTGGCTAGACAGTTAGCCTCCCTGGCACCTTGCTTTCCTCATCTGCAAAATGGGTATCATGGTAATAAGCAACAACAGCAATAACAATAATGTGTCAGGGTTTTGTGAGTGTTAAAGGAGTTAGTATGAGTTTGTTCAACTTATAACAGTGTCTGGTTTCCTATAAGGAGAGATCGGTAATGTGAGCCACTGTTATTTGTGTGATTTCTTCTTGCCTCACAATTTAAATTTCAGCAATAATAAAACATGTGCTTGCTCCAACACACAAATACACACACATACACACAAGCCCCCACACACCACTTGCATATGCACACAGATGCACACGTACCACACACACGTACACACGTACACACCATGAATGTGCACACATGCCACATACATGTACACACACAAACACACCACATATACTTGTATACACATGCATACACACGCTTGTACCACACACATACACATTGCACACGTACACACCATGCACATGCACACATGAACACTTGTACACACCCCCAGGCCCGGCCTCTTCTCTCCCCACCCTGCCCAGACGCTCACCTCCCACCCCCAGGTCCTGCTCATCCACCGAGACTCAGCTTGGGACTCACCTTCCCCACGAGACTCCTCTAGCTCCACCCACACAGAGGGGACCCCTCTCTGCGCTCTATCCGCCACAGCCCTCACCACACTTAGTTAAAATGAGACCCCAATAACTGCGCTGGGAACACGCAGGTGGCCCCTGATGACACCGGGAGCAGGGAACTGCTGGTTCTGCTGAGCCCTTCTTGCCCGTAGAAGTCGCTCCCGCTCCCCCGAGGAGGCCGACCTGCTTTCCTGAGGAACCTGCAAGGCCTCCCTGGAGCAGGTGTCTTGCAAGGCCCTGCTGGTCCTGCTCAGGGCCCCTCTGGGCTTCTAGCCCTAGAACTGGACTGGAGCGCGGGCAGGCCTCGAGGGGTGCTCGGCACTCCAAAGGCAGCAGTCTGGGGGTGCGTGTGGCAGTGGACGTGGAGGGTGTGGGATGACAGCAGAAGCAACATGATGCCGGGTAAGGTGGATTATTGACCAGGGGGCGCCAAGCAGACCTTCTGTCTCCACGTTTCAGTCTGGGAAGCCGGGAGGGCTGTGCGGTTGGTTTGGCTGAAGCGCAGCCTGAAGGTGCCTCCGCTCAACGGAGTAGGAACGCCAGGTCCGCCTGGGCGCGCCGTGAAAGGAGCATCCAGGGGCTTGGGGGGACGGGGTGGCAGAGTGACGGGTCCTGTGAGACCTGCTCATCCTGGGAAGGTCTGGAGGCCACAGCGTTCACGACTGTGAGAAATAAATCTGTGAGGGGGGGATTTGCACCCTAGAAGAGCTCTGTGGTCGCCCTTCCCTGTAGGCCAGCCCTCCCGGGGGAACCGCTGCCACCCAGCGGGAACCCGGATGCGCTGGGAGTCGTCGGAACAGGGTGGCGGAGGGGCTGAGCGCGGCGCTCCGCCGCCAAATGCCAGGCGGGGCCACCATGGGAGCAGCAGAGGCGAGGGACAGTCAGGACAGTGTGACTCGCGCAGAGACCCACGGCAGGGGGTGCGGGGCGGCGGATTTACTAGAATGAAGTAAATTCCTTCTGGATCTGTGTAAACAGAAGAGTTCTAGGTCAAGTGAACAAAAGTCACATGCACTTGAGTGACTCATAAGGAGAGAGCGCCGTTGCCCCTAAAGCAATTCCCAGACTTGAGCCAGTTTATAGACCCAGACTCCCCAGAAAGAAGAGAGGCTGGATGTGCCCGAGGACAGGCCCCGCCACACTGCCCAAAACGCACACTAATAATCTCTCCACGTCTTCCCGCAGGGACCTACGGTCTTTTCCCAAGGTAACCGTGCACTGGGAGAAAGGAAATCATCAGACCTGTCGGGGACTCCTGGACCCTGGCTCTGAGCTGACGCTGATTCCAAGAGCCTCGAAACGTCCCTGCCGCCCGGGTCAGAGCAGGAACTTTTGCAGGTCCGTGGTCTACGAGCTTAAGCTCAGATCCATTTAGCAGTGGGCCCAGCGGGTCCCCAAGCCCACCCTGTGGTTACCTCCCCAGGTCTGGGGTGCACGACTGGAGCAGATGTACTCAGCGACTGTCAGAACTTTTGCCTGCCTGGACCTGGGACAATGTCATGCACATATTACCTTCTCCAGAAAATCGTGGAATAGAAGAACAATCTAAAGAGTTAGGATGTTTTTGAAAAGGGTAAGTGCATAGGATCTGCTGCAGCTGAGTTTGTTTGCAGCTGCTGGTGTGTGTCTGCCATTTGTCGGAACTCTTGCTCAGCGAGACCAGGTTGGCCAGCACCGCCTGGGCCTCTACAGACAGCCCCATGCTAGGGCAGCTTCCTTTCACTGGCTGCAGTTGTGGCAGCTGCTGTCGCTCCTAAGCCCCAGCTCAGCGCCCTTTCATCCATGTTTTAGGATTCCTCACTAAGCCCCTGAATAGCCCCTTGTTAATTTAGGTCATCTTGGAACATGCGGGGTGCTCTTTCTTTCTCAAATATTTGTTGAGAAAAGATGCTGAGTCACGACTTCGTTTGTGATCCCGTCTTCCCTATTTCCTGGCTTCCTTGGTTTTGAGGTGGGGATGTCACCCCATATTTTTAGGGCAAAGTCTCCATGACAATGACTCACCCATGTTGAACTCCTCTTGCGATGGCCCTGGGCTTGGCCACATTCTTTGGCATTGCCTTACGGCCTTGCAAAGGGTAAGCAGAAATTTTAAAGTGAAAGATGGCAAGTAGAGCAGTCTGTTTAATATTTCTTTCTTGGTCCATAAAACGAAAACCGTCACATTTTATCTCTTTACTTATTATAGACACATTTATCCAATAGCCCGTAAATATTTATGCCACTTCATTATATATCAAACATGAAACAAATGTTTAGGGAAAAAAATTCTCCAGGGAGCTCTTGAGTCTACACAGTAAGAAATTATCAGTCCAGCTCTTGTGCCATGATAAATTGGAAACCAGGGAAGTAGTGAATTGGCCAGGATTACATAAAATATGATATAATATCAATAATTTTTAAAGCACTTAGTTTACACAGGAAATACGAGAAGACAAATGAGAACTGAACAGGGAATGTGAGGTACAACGGGCATAAAACAGGCGTCAGGTGAGGGCGCAGACCCGCCCCCATCCACCAGCAGGGCCTCAGCGCCTGGCATGGTCTGGGTGCTAAGTCCGGACTTGCCAAATTGTCACTCAGAGACAGAGACAGGGACCGAGCTCAGCCACCACTCCAGTTGCACTTGTTCATGTAAGAGTTGACTGTATATAAAACAGGACATCATATCTACCTTCCACAAGAAAATACTAAATCACTGTCATAACTTGTTTGTAAAAATAGAAATATGAGGTGAGAACATGCAAAGTCTGGCAAGACGAATCTGAAGCTCTTTGTGTACATCTTCTCCACTTTGTTACTTAAGATATGAGTTTCTAAAAAGTCTTTAGCTTTATCTCTTTCTTGGGAATAGAATTTGTACCTCAACATATATACAGCTGGGGGGAACCCAAGTGACGATGCCGGCATTGAAATGCCAGAAACCAGAAGAGTCCTGGGGTTCTCTTGTCTTTATCAGAAACAAAAGGAGAGGGTACTGATTTCAAAAATAAGTAAATTCCAATAAAATTGAGAAGACTGAGGGTTTTTTCTTTTCCTTTAGGTAAAATCAGTTTTAAGGTTCTTTCTAGAACTACAAAGTCATTGTAAAGGGAAGAGATTGTCTCCTATGTTAGTAACGGAGGGTGGTGGGCAGAGGCCTGGGTGGTACTGTCGGGAGGTCGGGCAGCAGCGAATCCCTCCCTGAGGACCTGGAAAGAGGCCCCAGGGCCATGGGCCCCAGGACCGAGCCGCTCCCTTTGCTCCATCTACACTCCATCTACACTCCATCTACACTCGCTGCAGAGCGCACAGCCAGCCTGCTGGGAAGAGCTGGAGAGCTTGTGGAAGGTGGGGTGTAAGAAGGGTGATAAGAGGAAGTCCGAATGTGGCGATGTCCAGCATGAAAGAAGGATATGCTTGTCACCAATGAACACAGCCTGTCAAAACGTTTCGCCAGAAGTAGAAGTTATGTAAACTGCAGGGAAACCCTCCAAGACAGCAGCTCACAGAGGTATCTGGGGAAATATCTTTAGCCACCAACTACAGACATGCACTGGAAAACAGGCTGCCCCTTGTAACTCAGGCCCACGTCTTCCAGGGAAGGCAATCACAGGAAATCCACTCGCGCCCACGAGCCCGAGGAAGGCTCAGAACTTGCACGGCCCATTCCCCGCGGTTCTGCTCTCGTCTCTTTTTCCCCATTCTGTTCTGTCTTTGCAAGTGGTTTTAGCAGTGCGCCGCCTCCAGGGTCGTCCGTCTGTGGCTGACTCCCAAACCCACGTCCCGCCTGGGAGAGTGGCTGCGTATTGCATATACAGCAGCCCGGCCCAGCGCAGCACCACGTGTCAGATACAACTGGCCTCCTGCGCCACTCTTCCAATATTTCCTTGTTTACTTTAAAAGTTTAGGATCATTTTGTCCAATTAAAAATGTAATTTTGGTCGGAATTTCTCTAAGCCTACTAGTTGATTTGGAAAATATTGACATGTGTTTTATTTTTATTATTTTATTATTTTTTTTTTAGCTACACAATCTTGCTCTGTCACCCAGGCTTGAGTGCAGTGATGTCATCACAGCTCACTGCAGCCTTGAACTCCTGGGCTCAACTGATCTTCCTGCCTCAGCCTCCCTTGTAGCTGGGACTAGAGGTGTGCACTACCATGCCTGGCTATTTTTTAAAAAAATTTTTTTGTAGAAATGGAGTCTTGCTATGTTGCTCAGGCTGATCTCAAACTCCTGGCCTCAAATGATCCTCCTGCCTCAACCTCCCAAAGTGCTGGGATTACAGGCGTGAGCCACCATGCCCACCCTTGAAATGTTTTTTAATACTCAGCTTTCTATCCATGAACAAGGGTATGTCCTTCTATTTACGCAAAGTTTCCTTTAAATCTCTCAAAGAATTTTTTAATTTTGCACACACAGACCATGCACATTTCTCATGAGCATCTCTACTCCCTTAGATTTTACAATACTAGGCTCTATTGCTGCCCTTCATCTCAGAATACTCCTGTCTTTTTGTCTCATCTAACTCCGTCCCCTAAACAATTAAGGTTCCTGATTGTTACAGAGCTGTGAGCCATCCCCTCCCATCCACTGGATCATGCTTCCCTCTCCCCACGTGTGCAGAGCAGACACAACATTCATCCCACTGCGGCCACCTATGCCCGTGGGACGACCTGGCAAAGAGGACCTGTGTGGAGTCAGACGTGCAGCTTCCGGTCACATTTTCCTCCACTTCTTTCTCCCTCTCATGGGCTGGGAAATGGCTGCACGTGGACAGCCCCTCGCAAAGAGAAGGAAGCTTTGCGTGGAGCCTGAAAGAGCCGACTCGGCCCCTGGTGATGCAGCCCTGGGCCCCTGGCAAGAGAGAAACGAGCCTCCCGCTTGGCGAGGCCACTGTATTTCTGGGCTTTTTGGTAAACAGCTCAGCGTGCACCTAATTCACGGGGCTGAGCCTCTTGCCCTCATTGCTTTCCCTACATATCTTAACCCTGAGTGACATCGGTCACTCATGTGGCCTCAACATCCAGTCAGGAGCTGATCATCTGTAAACAAAGAGAAGCTGTTGGAGAACCCGTGCTGCCCTCTGGGTTTTTGTGCCAATAGATCCAACCTCCTCCCAAGTTATACCAAGATGTCTGTTTGAATACCTTGCACTACAGGTGGGGAAAGTTGGCCCCGTCATCTTGTCCACTCCCCGTCCTGATTTGGGGTAGAACACGGTTGCAATTCAGAGCACATACGCTAAAGCTGGACGCTCGTGTTGACGTCCTAGCTCTGCCTTTACGTACTGTGAATGTGAAAAGGTCAATCTCCATGTGACTCAATTTCCTTACAAATAACAGGGGTGTTATGAGAATTTAGTAGCTGCGTGTGTGTGACGTGTGTAGAACTTTGGCACGTCCCAAGTGCCACATGTGTTGGGGTTACCATGAAGGCTGCTGCAACAGTTCCAGTCACGAAAACTCACTGCTCTGGGGGCCTGTGCCACCCTTGTGGTCCTAATCTCCCCCCATCCCCCAGCCCACTTCCTATACAACACCAGAATCCCCTTTCAGAAACACAAATTTGAAATTTGAACACATGACTCCATTGCTCAAATCCACTCAGTGTCTTTCCATCGTCTGAGGTGAAACCCAAGCATTTTGGAGCAGGGTGCCAGATGGTTCTCTGTCACCCTCCCAGCTCATCTCCTGCATCCCACACAGGCCCCCGAGACTTTGGGACAGAGGACATTGTATTTTCAAATTGGTAAGAGTAGACCCCTACATCACATACCAAAATGAGTCCCCTTAGATTACAGACCTGAATGTAGAAATTAAAATGGTAAAACCACTAGATAGAAACACATCTGATGGCACGATGGAGAAAGGAGAAAGGCACATCTAATGTTAGGTGACAAAACAGCACATAAAACCAGTCTTAGAATACATTCTCTGTTTTACTTTTAAAGAAGTGAACAAGCAAAGACTGGACAGTCATTTCCCAAAATGATAACTCATCATGGATGATTTTAATTTTCTCTTATTTTCCGTATTTTCCTAATTTCTACAAAAGTCATGTGTGGCTCTTAAAATAAGAGAAATGTCCTCCACAAGAAGCGCTAAATGCTCTCCCCCACGCAGCCACAAGGGACAGCCCCACACCAGGCCTCAGCCCGTGTGGACTTGCTTGGGTTCCATGGTGGCCCTGGGCACAGAGCCCACCGAGTGTTTGGGGCTGGCGGCCGTACACGTTCTTTACAGGGTAGTGTCAGGGCTCTCCTCAATTCTAACAAGATGGGCAATTTTGAGGACAGCTCTGCAGAACAAGTGAACTTGCAGTTTGCTTCTTGGCTCTGGCATCTGCCCTTGGGTTCGTGGACACTGCATTGCTGCTGGCACGGTGTCCCTCCCTTTCTGCAGAGGCCATGAGGCCCCCTCACTAGTGCGTTTCTCCCTCTGTGACATCAAGCTCACATGCCAAGGGGCAGTCATGAGGGGACCAGGCTGGCCAAAGAACACTGATGGTGTAGGGGCCCCATCCTGGCCCCTGGACATGGAGGTGGAAAGGCAGGATTGCAGGGGGGTGTGTGTGCACATATGTGTGTGTGCCTGTGTGTACACGAGTGTATTGTGTGTGCAGTGTGTGCATGTGTGCACATGTGTGAGTGCGTTTGTAGACGTATGTGCATGTGTGTGGAGTGGGGGTGGCGGGCTGCAGAGAGTCCAAGGTTGTGGGAAAAATCAGAGGACACTTGGGGAGGGGTGTCCAGAGCCGGGGCAGGGAGTGGCACAGGACTCCAACGACGCGCCTGAGCACACCTGCTCCAGGCGCTGTCTGCTCACCCGTCTGCAGACCTGGGTGTGCGTGCGATGGGTTCCCGAGCGGTTTGATCGTGCCCGGGGCGCCCTCTGGTGGCCAATATTGTGCTCTACGTCCGGAGACCCAGAATTTACCCGCCTAGAAAGCTCCAGCAGGCAGGAAACGCGCGGAGCATCTCTCAGGGTCCTGCTCCCTGGCACAAGAGCAGACTTTGATTGCTACCCACGAAGGCAGGAATGCGGAGGCAATGTGTGCGCTCAGGGCACCATCTGGGCCTCCTCAGCCAGCCTGGATTACAAAACAAGGCTCTGTCCTTTCATCATCAAAGCAGGTGTGGTCCTGAGAGCTCACCTCTTGGCGTTCCTCCTCAGTTTTCCACCTCCTGTGTAAGTCCAAGACCCGGGCCAAAGAGTCAGCCTCCTGGAGAGACAACCGTGAGGCTGGTCATCCAGCGGAGGCCTTGCTCTGCTGTGCTCGCTTTGCCTGCCGCGTGGGCGCCGTGAGGACCGGGCCATCTCTGCACCCCCCACCCCCCGCGTGGAGCAGGTGCCGCAGAGCCACCCCCGGGGGAAGGGGGGAAGGAAGCTGTCTCCCTGACACCCACCCCATGTCCCCGACACAGGGGCTCATGTGGCCCAGCTCTTCCTCCTGTATCCATGCAGCTCATGCGTGTGTGCGCACACAGACACACATGCACACCTCCTCACACGTGTGTGCACACACACCCCTACATCTCCCCAAGACGTGCCCACAAGGACAAAGTTAGGGAAGAGCACACGAAAGAAGTATTTGAAAATTTCCAAGAGGTGTCACATCTCTTCACCACCATGCTCTTGCCTCTAAGGGCTCCCCGGCCAGTTCTGCTGGAGCCTCTGTTTTGAAAGAGCAAGTTTGTTAGAAAACAGTTTGGTCCTAATGCAGACTTTGCATTTGTTTCAGTATGATTTCATCCACTGGAAACATTGGGTGAAAGCAACAGACTACGCCCAGTGGGCCCGAGCCGAATGGGAACACAGAATGCACACACGCCCTGGTGTGTGTGCCAGCCACGCCCAGCCCTGCTGCCACAGCTGATGGGGCCGGGACACACTGCCCCCAGGACGGGGCCCTTTGGCATATCAGACATTTCAAGCTGAAGGAATTTGAGGAATAGCAGGAGTAGGAAGGCTTTTCTGGCCTTCCCTGGGAACAGGCCATGAGATCCTCCCGAAAGAGGTGCTCTCCCTGAACCTGGGGGGTGGCCTTGCTGTTCCTCAGTCTGCTGCACTCAGCCCATACGCTCATCCTATCACTGTTCCCATGACTTTCCAGTCTTCAGCAAACCCAGGGGTCCCCACTCCCTTTTGAGTGTCAAGTAAAATCTAGGTTAAATAAATGTGCACGCTTTTCTTTTGTTAATCTATCTTTTGTTACAGGGCCCCAGCCAAAAACTCAAAAACATGCAGAAGAAGCAGGTATTTTTCTTCCCCTACACAACTTCTGATGTGCTTGCAGGTAAATCCCCCCCCACACACACACACTTCACAAGGGGTCACGGGCGGACCCCAAGGTCCACCTCCACAGGAAAGCGCCAGGGTTCTGGTGGCAAAGTGGCAAAGTGATGTTCGTGTAGTTCTTAACCACTCAACATGTGCACAACTGTGTTCGTGTTTTTTACACTCATTTCTTAATGTGTCACTGAGGCAGTGTTCAAGTGCTGGGCCTCTCACCGCCATTTTTCCCAAAACCTCTGTGGCTTTTTGAGGCACAATCGTGCAGGGCATGGTGATTTCTAGGACTAGATATGATATATTACAGCAGAGCTGGCTACAAACATACATACAGGACAAAGAATCAAAATCAAGGCCGGGCGCGGTGGCTCACGCCTGTAATCCTAGCACTCTGGGAGGCCGAGGTGGGCGGATCGTTTGAGCTCAGGAGTTCGAGACCAGCCTGAGCAAGAGCGAGACCCCATCTCTACCAAAAATAGAAAGAAATTATATGGACAGCTAAAAATATATATAGAAAAAATTAGCCGGGCATGGTGGTGCATGCCTGTAGTCCCAGCTACTCGGGAGGCTGAGACAGGAGGATCGCTTGAGCTCAGGAGTTTGAGGTTGCTGTGAGCTAGGCTGATGCCACGGCACTCACTCTAGCCTGGGCAACAGAGTGAGACTCTGTCTCAAAAAAAAAAAAACAAAATCAAGATAGCTCTGGAATTTAAGTTTTGAGGTAATACCTCTTCTGTGAGCACATTTTAATAAGAGATAAAATATAAAAAGAGAATGTTAGAAAGAGCAAGGTTAAAAATCATAATCAATAACTCCTGGGTCTGAAAAAAAGAGCAGCAACATAAAGTCGGCCCGGCTGAAGTTTAGATCCCACCACGGAGCAGGAACAGGAAAAAACTTAAAACAACAAAAATAAAAAGCATCTTGGAAATTAAGGCATGCTAGCAATGTTTCTAATGGAGATATTTGAGAACGATCAGAATTTCTTCAATAAAAGAATAGAAAAATAAGCTGTGAAATATTCATTTATTGTTAGTCTATATAGCAGTTAAAACAGTAAGAGCTATGTCTATTGGCGTGTATAAGTCCCCAAAATGTTACACTGAGTGGGGGAAACTGTTGTAGAATGACATACACAGTGACATCATTTGTTGAAAACATTTTATAATTTAAAAAATATTATGTATCAGTGGTTGGTGAATTACTGCCTGAGGACCAAATTCAACCTGCCGCCTGTTTGTGTAAATAAAGTTTTATTGAAACAAGGCTGTGCATGCCCATTGGCTTGTACATTGTCTGTGGCTCGTTCACGCACAACAACAGAGCTGACCAGTTGCCACAGAGACCATATGCTCACAAAGCCTAAAATATTTATGATCTGATCCTTTACAGAAAAAAACTGCTGACCCCACATTACACATTATTTATGTATATGCACACATATGCTATAAAATGTAAAAATAAAAATATGCTTGGGATTAATCTTACCTCAAACTTGAGAATAGTAGACTTCTCCAGGAGAGACGAAGGGAAGGAAAATGGGGCCAGAGAAGGGTGCTTAAGGGCTCTCCAACTGTATGTAGTATTTTTTCATTTAAAGAAATGTCTTAAGCAAACATGGTAAAAATAATGATTTGCTTAAATGGGTAATGAGTACACAATTATTAATTAAATTCTCTGTACTTTTCAGTATTTTAAAAATATTTTATAAGAAAGAGTATTCTGAGAGGGGAAAAAATGAGGTCAGTCTCTGTGCCTGGTGGGAACAGTGTCCGCCCTGTGTTTTTATGTGACAATCTCAGGGTGCAACACTGTGTGTCTGTTGCGCCAGTGATTGTGTAGAAAGAAAAGGAATCCCTCTTTTTATTTATTTATTTATTTATTTTTTTGAGACAGAGTCTCACTTTGTTGCCCAGGCTAGAGTGAGTGCCGTGGCGTCAGCCTAGCTCACAGCAACCTCAAACTCCTGGGCTCAAGTGATCCTTCTGCCTCAGCCTCCCGAATAGCTGGGACTACAGGCATGCACCACCATGCCCGGCTAATTTTTTCTATATATATTTTTAGCTGTCCATATAATTTCTTTCTATTTTTAGTAGAGATGGGGTCTCGCTCTTGCTCAGGCTGGTCTCGAACTCCTGAGCTCAAACGATCCGCCCACCTCGGCCTCCCAGAGTGCTAGGATTACAGGCGTGAGCCACCGCGCCCGGCCTCCTCTTTTTAGAAAGAATAACTTTTTAACACCTTTTTGTGTTTTGGAAATTTTTTACCATGTGACTGTACTAAGATAAAAAACTAAGCACTAAAAAGAATGACTAGGAACATGACACTTAATCTCCTTTTATGCCAGATGTTATTTTCGGACTTGTCACACTATCTCAAGATCGTTTGCCCTTACCAACTGCAAAAAAACTTGGGGCTGTTTTAATCACTCGGTCAACAGGCATTTGCTAAGCGTCTGCATATCCAGGAATACACGCTACTCAGCCCTTTATTTATGGAAATATGCATCATAACTCTCATCTCCGAGAACACAGTCATGAAGCAAGAATGTGTGATGCAGATGTGGAAATCACGCTCCCATGCGCCAGGAACGGCTGAGTTGGAGACGTGAGTGAACAGATTTACACTCCAGCTCACACGTGTGTTCCTGGGTGCTGCAGCTGGTCGCAAGGGGCCTGTCTCCGAGACGAATGCCGCGTGCCTGTGCCCTGGGAGCACAGCTCGCCTCAGAGAAGCCAGATGGTTCTTAAATTAGAAAGGCTACCGCGGTTCTTCCTTGCGCTGGAGTAAAAGTAGCAGCTTTACTCATCACCTCGCCCTGTGGCAGGTGCCTGGCCCCCTCCAACGCAGCCTGAGCCTGTGGGGGGCATCACAGCCGGTCTGCACCCCAGGGGGCAGAGGAGGGGAAATGCCGGGCTGCGTCTGCTTGTCGAGTAGCTCATCAGCCACTCACTGGGCCCGGCCCACGCCTCGGGTCCTTGTCGAGGGTAAAGCGCTGGTGCCATCTCTGCTCTCTGTTTCCCTGAGAGGCAAATGGCCTTACTTTTATTTCTAGTTGAGTCAATTAAAAAAAAAAAAAAAAAAAAACACCATTGCCTTTCTAGCTGTCTGGATGACCAAGTAGAGCTCCTGGGAAACTAGCCCTTAAGTGATGGGTCTGAAGTTGTGCTTCACAGGTAATCTTATTACTGTGCCCTGTGTATTGCCCTAAATAATGAATCAGACACTGTCTCCACTGTAGAAACGCCCATCCTACTGGAAGCAAAAGGGAACGCTGTTCTCCCCACTCGGGGGTGCGGCCCAAGTGTGAGTGATGCAGTCCCTGTCAGTATAATCACCTTTTGGCGAAATCCCTTCCTTAAAGATGTGAATCTTGATCTAGCGCATCACTTTGAAATGCCATATTCATAGTATCATGTACACTTCCAACTTAACGTCCTACAGCACCCTGGGTACACATGCGGCACGAGTCACCTCACACTCTAGACTAGAAATGGCAGGAAGAACGCTAACCTTGTCCTTGAAGATTTTCTCAGTCATCTCTAGTACATAGTGCGTGTGTGTAGAGGACCTGGTAGGGTGTAGGAATGAATGAAAAGAGGGAATATTTATTTTCCCCACTTCAAGTGACCAGCAGTCAGCGCCACTCACGCAGCAAATGCCACGCACACATCATTTACTTTATCCGTTACAGTAAACCCGTGTGCCAGAAATCACCTGTTTTATTTACAGGCAGACAGAGCCTCAGAGAGATTAAATAATGTACAGTTTTACATCTCGTAGGCACCGGAGCTGGGATTCAAACTCACTTCAGAACCTGGGCTTTTCTAGCACACACTGTGGCCCTCTGTCCTCTCATTCTCTCCGGTGTTTTCCGCCCAACAGGTGAGGCATGGTGAAGACACTTGGTGCCCAGGGCCCAGGCCTCTTGGGGACGCTTCCTTGAGGGAAACAAGGCAGGAGGAGAGACTCAGGTCACACCTGGATGGCCCACACCGCCTCTTCCTCCTCTCCTCATTTGCTAACCACGCGCAGGTTTACCTGGAGGCAGGAGGAGCGTGTCCTGTTTATGTTCTCTGGCGTGCTGCCCTTCACGTCTGTGGTTCATCAGATGGGCAGCACGTGCCGTGTGTGCTGTAGGACGTACCTTCCCCGGCCGCTGTCACAAAGTGCCACACACCGAGTAGCTTCAAACCACGGAAATTTCTTCCCTCACAGTTCTGGAGGCCAGAAGTGCAAAATCAAGGTGTCGGCAGGGCTGTGCCCCTCTGAAGGTCCCTCGTTGTCCCACTAGCTTCTACGTGGCAGCTGTGGCTCATGGCTGAAGCTGTGGCCCTCTTTCTGCCTTTAGCCACCACGTGGCCACTTTCTTTGTGCATTTCTGTGTCTGTGTCCTGATCTCCTCTCTTCGTATAGGGACACCAGTCATGTGGGTTAGGGCCCAGTGAGACCTTGTCTTAACTAATTACATGTGCAAAGGCCCTATTTCCAAATAAGGTCATGTCCCCAAGTCCTATCTGAAGGTAGACTTCAGCCTATCTTTTGGGGCGGATGACAGCCAGCCTGTAATGCACATCACAGGTGGGGGGAGCTGTGATGACCCCTCCCTTGTGTCGTGCAAGGACCATGGAGGCTCCAGCGCCCAGCTCTGTGTCCCCGCACGGTCGCTGCTGCGGCCCCGCCTGTTCCTGGTGCGCCCTTCCCACAGGCTGCCCTCCCCGGGGACCACGCTGGCCGCGGCCCTCACCATGCCCGCCTCTTGTCCACCCTCTGCGAGCTTCCCCTTTCCCACCAGGGTAAGTATCCATCTAGGACCCTTCCTCCTCCTCTTTCCGGGGGCGCTGGCACCAGATTCGTCCCCACCCTGCACCCTGTGTGCCAGCAGAGCACTCCATGACACAGTGATTCCAACATTGCCTCCCAGGGGTGCCACGGAAAACGGGAAGAAAGATGAAAAAATAGGAAAGGAAGAATACAGTGTACTGAAAGCAAAAGACAGAAAGAAACAGTAAAATGAAGATTTTAAGTGGAGAGGAAGAGGAAAAAAAAGTCAAAAAGAGAAAGAATGGGGAGGAGTTTATGAAACGAGTTAAATGAAAACAAGCAGAGTTTGTTAAAATACCTTCCAGGCCTTCTCGCTAAAAATAAACATGTAAAAGTAAGCCAGTCACAAAGACACACACTGTAGAACTCCACTTGCGTGCGCCCCTGGGGTAGCGGAATCAGCGCAGAGAGAGGACCGGGGTGCCCGGCGGGCACGTACGTGGTGGGGGTCAGCGTGTAATGGGGACAGAGCTTCGGTTGTGCAAGATGAAAAAGTTCTGGCTGCGCAACACTGTGAGTGTGCTTCACACTACTCCACTGTGCACTTAAAAATGTTTAAAGTGGTACATTTTATGTTATGTGTATTTTACCACAATTTAAAAACATAAAAAATAAAAACAGATAAATAGATAAACGTATGATGTGTTCTTCAGTGCAGCAGACAAATGGCGCGCCTTTGCGCCTGCCTACCCCTCTGGCACCGAACCTTGTGCGCGCTTCTTTCTGTGCTACCTGGTACAAGCTACCCCGGGGCTGGCTTCCCCGAGCCGGTTTCCACCCACGCCGGAGCTTCCCGGGGATGTCCATGGAATCCAAGGCCGACCTGGACAGAGCGCAGGTGGCTCTAACTTGGAGAGAGAGACTTTTTTGCCTGAGGGAAAATGACAGTGGTCTCGCAGAAGAGCATTTGGCAGACAGTTTGGAAGGGAGGCCTCTCTGTAGAGGACGGAGCCTGGTGTGCAGACGCGGCACCGTCCGGCCCCGCGCAGGCGGCTTCCTCCGGCAGCTCGCGGGAGGCACCGGGGTGGCTCCCGCGCACGCCTCCTCCACCGCGGGGCAATAAGGTCCGCGGGGAGAGCTGCCCGCACGGACGTGCCAGGGGTATTGAGAAGTCACGGGCAGAGAAAAAAGAGCAAATTGTGGCTTTAACCAGGGTGCAGAATCGACCATAGAAGGACTCTATTGTTTATCTCGTTGCATCAAAGTTGTCACTCCGTGGATCCCTCAGAGGCATCAGTGATATGCAAGGTTTTATAGACCGTTCCCAATGTTAGGAGGTGCTGGAGCTAATTACTAACCCCCCCAAAGCTTCTGAGAGAGTTATCAATGAAGGAAAACCCTTCCTTCACTGAAATCCAGACCTTTGAAAAACAACATCAAGGCTCACAACAGAGCGTTTTTAACCAAATGTGCTGTAGCAGAATCCAGATTTCTTCCCCAGATACCTTATTCCCTCAGAGGACAAATAGCTACATTTTCTTCAGCAGCTGCTTTGTACTGAGCTCGGTAGGGCGGAAGCAGACCCCAGAACTGCGGTCGGGGACTCCCATTTTGCTGCTTCCACGTGGGTGACCTTGGACCTTGGGCTCCAGGGTGAGGAGCAGGAGGAATGCAGCCCTGTGAGTACCCAGATAGTCAAATGTCAAACGAGGTACACACAGTGTTCTGAAACAAAGCTGCAATTATTACAGCTCTTTATTACTTACCAGAAGAAATGATCACAACTCCAACCTCTTTCTGACTTTTTCTGTTAAACTGTAATGCCGGTTTGTAAGTTCTATGAGCAGAGATGAGCGTTGGCACCCATAATCGTTTACCTGATTTCATGTACTGATTCCACGCTGCTCTTACCACTGCTGACCAACAGGGGGTGTTCATGAACAGCTCGACTGTGGTTGTCATCAATAATGATCATTAAAGAAAGAAATATTTAGGCCGGGCGCGGTGACTCACGCCTGTAATCCTAACACTTTGGGAGGCCGAGGCGGGAGGATGGTTTAAGCTCAGGAGTATAAGATCAGCCTGAGCAAGAGTGAGACCCCGTCTCTACTAAAAATAGAAAGAAATTAGCAGGACAACTAAAAATACATAGAAAAAATTAGCCGGGCATGGTGGCACCTGCCTGCAGTCCCAGCTACTCGGGAGGCTGAGGCAGAAAGATTGCTTGAGCCCAGGAGTTTGAGGTTGCTGTGAGCTAGGCTGACACCATGGCACTCTAGCCCAAGCAACAGAGTGAGACTGTCTCAAAAAAAAAAAAAAAAAATTAGTTAAATCTTACAGAGCTTTTAACAGACTCAATAATTTCACTTATGTATTCTCAAGTCTCAAAACTAGTTTACCTAAATGTCTACAAATGAACATTAAAGGATATAGATGTATCTTTAAGCCAACTCTTAACTTGAAGCATAGCATATATACAGAAATGTTCACAAATCCCAAGTGTAAGCTGCATACATTTTCACAAAGGTTAACACATACTTGGGACCATACCCCCCGCCAAGATACAGAACATCACCAGGAGATACCTTCATGCTAACTCTTCCCAGACATTATCCCACCTCAGTTCTAAACTTCATGCAAATGGAATTATATAACGCACCTGGATTCCTTTGCTCAATATTAAGTTCACAAGATTGTCCGTATTCTGAGCGTAGCAATGTTCCATGGGGAGTGTGCCCACTCCACTGTGTGAATGAATATACCATGATGCTATACGAGTCCAAATGACTGCAAACAAGCATTTGGGCTGCTTCTGGTTTGGGGCAATCATAAACGATGTTGTGATGAACCTTCTTGTGCATGTCTTTCAGCACACATCTGAATGCATTTCTGACAGCTGTGTATTTAGGAGTAGAATTGCTGGGTCGTAGAGTATGCACATACTAAACTTCAGGATATATTGCCAAGCAGGTTTCCAAAAAGGTTGTAGAGTTTACCCTCCCACGGACGGCATCTGAAAGTTCTGTTGCGCCACATCCTGACCAACATTCGATATCATAAATGTATTTATTTATTGCATGAAATTATTGTGGTTCTTGATGTAGAGCTTTGCTAGAGTTTTCCAAACGGTATAACCTTAACCAGACACCAGGAAAAGAGTATCAAGACTTAAGAACTGGATAAATTACAAGGATGCCGAATATGTATTTACCATAAAGTATTCTATTGCAAGGGTCCCAACCTATGGTGAGTTGTATAATTATTTCATTATATATTACAATGTAATTATAATAGAAATAAAGTGCACAATAAATGTAATGCGATTGAATCATCCCAAAACCATCTCCCCTTCTCTGGTCTGTGGAAAAATTATCTTCCATGAAAATAGTCGCTGGTGCCAAAAAGGTTGGAGACTGCTGTTCTGGTGGATCTCTTAAGACATTTTTCAAATTGGGGAGGTCTATTCTTTTTTTCTTTTTCTTTTTTTTTGAGACAGAATCTGGTTTTGTCACACTGCGTAGAGTGAAGTGGTGTCATCACAGCTGACTGCAACCTTAAACTCCTGGCCTCAAGAGATCCTCCTGCATCAGCCTCCCAAGTAGCTGGGACTACAGGTGTGTGCCATGGTGCCCGGCTAATTTTTCTATTTTTAGTAGAGACAGAGTCTTGCTCTTGCTCAGGCTGGTCTTCAACTCCTGAGCTCAAGTGATTCTCCCGCCTCCCAGAGTGCTAGGATTACAGGCAGAGCCACCGAGCCCAGCCCTCAGAGGTCTTTTCCTGACCAATGGAAGGCGTGTGGCTACAGTTCTTTTGCTTTATTCTTATACCTAGCAATCCCATACTAAATTTCAATTGCTGCAGTGACTAATCCCCAAGTCCTAACCAAGCATCCCTGTTGGGAAGGCAAAGACAGTCCAACTTCATGTCAGAACCAAGTCTCCTGCACACTTAGGAGGCGTCTTCTCAAAGCTGGGCAGGCAGGAGAGCATCACTCCCCACATCTCACCATCCCAGAGGTGGCCTCAGTAGTACCAACTCCAGTATCTTTCAGTGCTGTCTCAAAACGAAATCAGGAAGTAAGGAAGGGGCGGGAAGGAGAGAGTGCAAAGGCTGACAGTGTCTGATTTGCCTTTTCTTCCGACACTAATGTCGAGGGTGCATGTTCTGCTCAGGCCCAGCTCACGAGTACTGAAGAGTTAGAGGTACTTCTGCAGTGCGCAGAATAGTTAAATTCACTCTTCTTTAATGCAAATGAAGAATGCCTTTTCTGGACTTCAGGAGACATGACTTTCAGACATGCCGTCTTTCTTTGGGAATTCCGCACGAGCTCTGAGCAGAGGCAAACGCACCTGCAGGGTCTTCTGCAGGCGCTATCGGTCACCGCAGCGCCTGCCTTCTCACTCACCTCTGCCACATGGTGCCGCGCTAGTGCCTGCTGGGGGTTTGAGGCTGATTTCTCCAGGTAAGCCCTGCTCCTCAGACGCTCCTCCCCATCCACCTGTGGGCAGAGCCACGTTTGCGGGATTCCCAGCTCAGGTGTAGGAGTGATCTGTGGCCGCGGGATGGAGCTGCCGGCCCCACAGAAATCTCATACACATAGTAAACCCACACTATGTGTCAGGACCAGGCTCTACCAGGTTCTACCCAGATCAGCTGATTAGAGCATGCTTTGGGGACCAAAATAATAATTTTTCCTATTTTTGTAAAGTTAGTTGTAAAGAAGAATTCTTTTAATTTTGTTGTGGTAAAATATACACAACCGGAAATTTACCATTTTAACCATTTTGAAGTGCACAGTTGAGTGGCATTAAGTTGTGCAACCATCACCACCATCCATTTCCAGAACTTTCATTCTTCCCAAATGGAAACTCTGTCCCCATTAAACACTGGCTCCCCACCCCCCAGCCCCTGGCACCCAGCACTCTACTTTCCATCCCTGTGAGTCTGACTGATCTAGGTACCTCATGTAAGTGGACGCGTACAGTATTTGTACTTTTGTGACTGGCTTATATCACTCAGCATAATGTCCTCAGGGCTTATCCATATTGTAGCATGTGTCAGAATTTTCTCATTTTTTGACACTAATATTCCATTGTATGGATACACCACATTTTGTTAATCTATTTGCTATTTGCAGACATCACGACATTCGACTCCTGCATACTTCGGGGACGTACTTCTTCAGAATGAGGATATTCTCCTATGTAACCATAATCCCATTATTATAATTAAGAAAATGAACTTTAATTCAATAACATAATCTAATATACAATACATCTTCATGTCTCCTGAATTGTTCCCAAAATGTCTTTTTATGGCTGTCTTTCAATTCAGGAGCCAGTCAAGGCTCACTTGTTGAATTTTGGGTTTGCCTTTCTCAAATATGCTAAGAATCCCTGTGGAATTTTATTTTCTGAATGTGAAATGAAGTAGAGATTGAATTTCAATTTTTCCATATGGACAAGGCCAGCCCAGTGTCGCTTGCTGGACAGCCATCCTTCCCCACTGGCCTGGAGTGTCGGCAGCTCTGTCCTGAGGCAAGGACCCGTATCGTGAGTGTGACGCTGAGACCTCCATGCAATTCCATTGACCAGCGTGTTTATACTTGGGCCAGTACCAACTGTGTTACTGACCGTAGCTTTGCATTCGTTCTTGACAACCATAAAGGCAAGCACCCCATTCCTCGCCCCTGCAGGCGTGTCTGGGTACGTTCCACCCGGTCCTCTTCCACCTAACTTTTAGAATCAGTTTGCCAGTGGGGATTCTTAGTGGAATTGGATCGAATATGTGGGTCAATTTGGCGAAAATGATATTTTATGGCATAGTATATCTATATTTCAGTCTTCTTTAATGTCAATTCATTTTATGCAATATTCTCCATAACATTCTTGCACATTTCTTATTTACATTTATTCTTAAATATTTTTATCACAATTAGCTAATACCTTTTTTATTATACTTTTAAATTTTTATTGCTGGAATATACAGATAAAATTGATTTTCCTTACATGATTTTTCTACCTAGTAACCTTAGACATTCTTTTATTTATCCTATTGATTTATTCATAGGTTTTTGCGGGGGAAGGTGGGAGTTCCATGAAGGCAATCATATCATTTGTAAACAAAACAATTTTGTTCCTTCCTTTCAAATCTTTATACCTTCTGTTTCTTTTGATTTTTGCCTTTTATAGTTGGCCGTCGTCTCTTACGTATTGTTGAATAAAATCTGGGAGAATGGACATTTCATTCCCAATTGTAAATGGAGCGCTTTTTACTTTTGACAGACATGCGTGATTTTGCTGTAGACTCTTGCTGTAGTTTGAATATGTCACTCCAAAATTCAGGTGTTATCAAATCAATGCTACTAAGAGGCAGGGCTTTTAAGAGGTGGTGAGGCAGTGAGCGCTCCTCCCTCCTGACAGGGATTAAATTCCTTATAAAGAGCCTGCACTCAGCGCTGGACTGTCCTTCTGCCTTCCTGCATGTGAGGACACAGTGCTCCTCCCCTCCGGAGGGTGCGGCCCTCGTCAAACACCAAATGCTGTGACTCGATCTTGGGTTTCCAGCCTCCAGGACTGAGAAATACATTTCTGCTCTTTACGGCTCACTCAGTCTGTGGTGTTCTGTTACAGCAGCACACACGGATTAAGACAATAATACCCTTTTTCATGTTAAGGGAGGTTCTTTCTACTTACAATTTGCAAAGAGCTTTATTATGAATGTTGACTGTTAATGATTTATTTTTTTCACCTATTGAAGTTTGTCTTATTAAACTGACCATGAACTCAAGGGATAAACTTGGGTTTTTGCGTTTATTATATTTTTTACACATTGCTTGATTTGCAAATATTTTTGTTTACAATTTTCATGCTCCTATTGGTGAGCATTATTGGCCTGAGTGTTACTGGCCTGTAATTTTCCCTTCTCACACTACTCTTGTCGGGTTTGGATGCCAAAGCAACGCTGTCAGTGACAGGGGTCGGGGAGCCATCCGTCTGCATAAGGCAGGGAGGGCCTGACTGCAGGGCGTGCAAGACTTGCCTCAGAGAATCCTCCGGGGAATAAACACTCCCCCATAATCTCAATTCCCTGGTAATCAGGACCAGTCGCCCAGGCATGACATATGCCCCTGCTCTCCTTTGGGTCCATGGGCACAGCCATGTGGCAGCCTCCAGTGCCAGGAAGCATCCATGTGTCCTCTGGTACATAAAGGAATCTTCTTCCCTTTGTGCCTGAGCAAGAGTTGCAGGGATGGACGTTAAGCAATTGCGAGGGGATCGTGAGGATGATGGTGTGTGGGGGATCTAACTTATACCTCGTCTCCTGGCTCCCAGACCCACGTGTTCTGGCCACGGGAAAGCAGCACCATGTATCGGTCATGTATCGATCCGAGTCTCACCACGTCCTCTAGGACTGTCAGTACTGGGTCTTCAATGAGCCGCTTCCCCATTGTATCACTTTGGGTATTTTCAAGGGATGGGGCACATGGTCAGACTGATAAATTTCAGGACATGAACCCATTTTTACAATGAATTTGCTAGCAAAACAGCTCATTGTGAATGTATTGGGAATTCCACAAGACATGAACCCATTTTTACAATGAATTTGCTAGAAAATCAGCTCATTGTGAATGTATTGGGAATTCCACAAGTGCATGGCTGACGTTTTGGTAGAAGCAGTCAGGATGGCCAATCGACATCTGGAGTCAGTGTCCTCCTGGTGAGGACATGTCACTGCTCTTCCCATGATGCCCCAGTGTCATGGGACAGTGCCTCCCACAGGGCTGCGTGCAGACTTTGTTGTGGACAGATGGCCCACTCTGCAGGGCTGTAGCCAGATGGGCCTTGGTGCAGGAAAGCCCGTGCTGCCGTGCCCTGCATAACCACCGTCCCTGCGGCCACGGCCCTTCTGTTTGTGAGCCCCCTGAGTGAGGACCTGGTGGCTCGGGAGAAAGGCTGACTGACACCCACAGAGTGGACCGCCACATCCACCCCATCGTTGAGCACCTGCCTACTGCGGTTGTACCCCAGAGACCACTTACCCAGGACACACATTTATCCTCAGCACTCCCACCCCACTCTGGGAGCACCATTCACATACCTCTACCTTAGACGTCCTTGTCACCAATTTCCCAATCTTATTCTTTTCCTGTTCCCAGAATCAATGTAGATCGATATCTCTGTAACTCTCATCTCTGTCCAGGTGAAATGAAAAACTAGGTGCATTGCTCTGAATCATTTCCATTGAGAGGGCTTCCCTTCCCTTCCGCAGCATCCTCCGTGGCCACCCCAACTGGGGCAGTCGTAATGCTGTAGGCGTCCACTTGCATATTGGGGGAATCATCTCCAAACCAGACCCAAACCGTTTTTTTTTCCTCAATCAACTGGTCCTTGGCAACTCCCCAAGAAACCATGAATGTAATTTGAGTGACTTGTCAATACAGCACAAACAGGTGCTCTGAGAGTCTGGCTGCTAGCACATGCAGTTACCTGTCTTCAGGATCTGCTCAAGCCTGTACCATATTTCCAACTTCCACGCATGATGGAGGGCTGCTCCCAGGCCTGGATTTATTGCTTGGTGGGGCAAATGGCACCCACCACACTAACACATTTATAATGAGCTTAAGTCACATGTGACTTTGATGTCCTATGGCAAGTAGTCAACCTCTTCCTGGCCCCAGCTAGCCAACAGCATTTTCAGAAAGGAAGATAGTTCTCTGCTAGAAAGGACATAAATTTGTTCCCCAGATCTAATGGTCTGGCTGTGACCTTCCTACTGGGGCCACCAGGGGCTTTACACAGCATCTGCCCCTGATGCTTCAAGCACCATTGGATCTGCTGGATCACGTCCAAGGGCAGCTGGCAGATCAACCTGAATCTCCTGCAGAACCATCTCTTGATCTGGACCCCATTCAAATCTGGTAGCTTTATTGGCTAGTCAGTGCATTGGTTATGTGTGGACATGCATTCATTTCACTGTAAATCTACCTAGGAGTGGGCTATTTGGTTTTATGGTAAATGCACGTTTAACTTTATAGGAACTGCCAAAGTGGTGTCCAAAGTGGCTGCACCATTTTGCCTTCCCACCAGCAGTGAATGTGAGTTCCAGCGGGCCTAATCCTCACCAGCATTTGACATTGTCTTTTTTTTTTTTTAAGCCGTTTCAATAGTCATGTACTGATAACTCACTATGGTTTTAAGTTGCATTTCCCTTACAACTACATGCTCAACATGTTGAGCATGCATTTATTTGCAACCCACATATATTCTTATTTTTTTTAAAGCAAATTTTTGTTGCATTTATTTTTTTTACTTGAGACGGGGTCTTGCTATGTTGCCCAGGCTCATCTCTAACTCCTGGGCTCAAGCAACCCTCCCTCCTCAGTCTTCTGAGTAGCTGGGATTACAAGTGTGCACCACCATCTCTGGCTCCACATACCTTCTTTAGTGAAGTGTCTGTTCAAACATTTTGCCCATTTAGAAAATTTGCATTATTTTCTTATTATTGATTTGCAAGAGTTCTTTATATATTCTGGATACAAGTCCTTTATCAGATGTATTGCTTGCAAATGAAATCTCCCAGTGTGTGGCTTATTTTTTCATTTCCTCACCAGTGTCTTTTCAAAGAACAAAGTTCTTAATTTTTCTGAAGCATAATTGATCAATTTTTTCTTTTATTAATAACGATTTTGGTGCCATATCTAAGTAATCTTTGCCTAACCCAAGGTCACAAAGGCTTTGTTTCTAAAAATTTTTTTTTTTTTTTTATTTAATTTTACAGAATCAAAGAGTCTGACAGTATATCTTGTTAGATACAGTATGTCCTCATAATGTATACATTATTTCTTGTACAATGATATGAAATAATATGGGAAATGTTCATGATAAATTATTAAGTGAACAGTGCAAGTTAAAAACAATAGTTTCATATTTTTTTCCCCACCCCCCCTTTCCCGAGTCAGCACCTTCAAGTGTTACTGCTCCCCAAACGGTGCGCAATGCACTCATTGTGTAGGCATACCCCCATCCCCTCCCCCACCCCCCACCTCAGTCTGATGTCCAATTGGTGTCGTTTCCAGATTTGTATTTAGGTGATGATCAAGGAAACCAATTTTCTGGTGAGTACATGTGATGCTTGTTTTTCCATTCTTGGGATACTTCACTTAATATAATGGGTTCCAACTCTCTCCAGGAGAACCATAGAGATGTCGTATCTTCATCATTCCTTATAGCTGAGTAGTATTCCATGGTATACATATACCACAGTTTACTAATCCAATCATGTATTGATGGGCATTTGGGTTGTTTCCACATCTTTGCTATTGTGTTTCTAAAAATTTTTTTGAAAAGTTTTATAGTTTCAGGTTTTCCAGTTAGTTCTATGGTCCATTTTGAGTTAACTCTTTCATGTAATATGAGAATATCTCTATTTTGATATGGTTTCTTTAATCTCTCTCTCTCTCTTTTTGATCACTGTTTTGTGGTTTTTTAAGCATACAGATCTTGCATATATTTTGTAAGATTTACATTTAATGTATTCCATGTATATTATGTGCCCCTAAGTATTTCATGGTTTTTGGTGCTATTGTAAATGGCCTTATTTTTAAAATCCCAATTTCCAATTGTTCATTGCTAGATATAGAAATATAGCATGTTTTTATATCATCCTTTTGTCTTGTATCCTTGCTAAACTCACTTATTAGTTCTAAGCGCTGTGAGAGTTGTCAGAATCAAAATGGAGTCACTTGTGTTTAAAAAAAAAGGAAATAAAGAAAAGGAAAAGAAAACCTTGACACATAGGCAGGGAAGGCCATGAAAGGAGGATCCTTATGCATAAATGTCTAATAACAAACACTATCACAAAAGACTCTGCAAAAACCACAACCTTGCACAAATGTCATAGTAACCCTACACAAAAAATACTTCAGCAAGGACATCTGTCCAGCAACAGCGGTCCGACCTCGGACTGGTGCCTGTAACCATTGTCGCCAATGATGATTACCTTAAAACAGTTATGTAAACCTCCTCATTTTCCCTTCAAAAACCTTTGTCTTCCTTGACCTCCCTAAGTATGCACCTAGTATGCCGTGCATCCTATGGCATGTGTATTCTTATCACAATGCCTACTCCTAAATAAGTATCATTTTCTCTTAGAGAGACTCTCTCTGTTTGCTATGTAGGTTGATGGAGATTTTTGGGGGGGAGGGAAGAATTCTTTCGGTTTATCTACATAGACAAACACGTTATCTGCAAGTAAAGAGAGTTTTATTTTTTCCCAACCTGTATGCCTTTAATTTCTTTTTCTTTCTTATTTCACTGTCGAGGACATCTAGTACCATATTAATAGAAATGTTTGTTCTTGGTTATAGGGGAAAACAATCTTTCACCATTCAGTATGATGTCAGCTGTAGATTTTTTTGGTAAGTTTTTTTCTCAGGTTTAGGAATCACCTAGTTTGTTGCGAGTTTGCATGGTAAATGAATGGATGTTGAATTTTGTCAAATACTTTCTGTGTCTATCGAGATGATCATAAAGTTTTTATTCTTTAGTCTATTGATAGGATGCATTGTATTGTTTGATTTTCAAATGATAAACAGGACTTGAATTCCTGGCTTTATATGAACAAATAAACCTCACCTGGTCATCATGAGTTTTGGCTTTTTTTTTTTTTTTGTATATTGCTAGATTTGATTTGTTAATAGTTTGATGATTTATGTTCATGAAAGATATTTTATACTTTAAGACTTTATATACAATTTTATATTTTATGGCTTTATATATAAGTTGGGAAGCGTTTTCTCCTCTCCCATATTCTAGAAGAGCTTGTTTAGAAGTGATATTATTTATTTCTTAAATATTTAGTAGAATTCATCATTGAAACTATCTGGGCCTGAAGTTTTCTTTGTTTGAAACATTTTAAACTGCAACTTCACTTTATTTAGTTGATATAGGGCTATTCAGATTATTTCTTCTGGAATGGGCTCTCCTAGAGTTTTCCAAGTAATTTGTCCACTTCATCTGTTATTTTTGGCACATAACTCCTCTATGGCTGTTTCTTTCTGCAAACAAGGTTTCCCAGCACTTCCATGGATGAACATTTTAAAAGGGACAAAACTGGTTGTTGCAATGCCCCTCGGAGGTCATCCTGCGCTCCAACGGGCATTTAGTCCCACGAGAGTGCCACGTGCTGCTCCGGCTTCAGGTTCACAGTAGGACACAGGACAGGACTCAGATCGTCAGCACCATCTGTCCGGGAGGAGTCTGCACGGCCATGCAGGCAGCAGGTTAGGGATCACTCTCTGGCCCCAAGTGACCAGTCAGTGTGAGGAGACACGACTTATCCAGGCAGGGGTGTGGAGTGGACCTGGCTTAAAAACCCAGGTCCTAAATAGGCACAGATATCTTTCCTAACAATTCCCCAGGTGTGGCTCCCAGGAAGTTCTCGTCCCCTCCTGCTCACATGGTTGGTGAGGAAAGAATCCGCTGCCCTAAACAGTACCCAGGGCCACTGGGGCTGCCCTTGGGAGATTGAACCAGCAGGGCTGCTGGAGGTGGGCGTCATGGGAACAAGAGGGTAAGGGGCCCCTCGTTCCAAGGCAGAGATGACTTCTTTGAATAATGCTGTGGGCGGGCAGGGAGGTGGAGCCATTTGGCTGAGGCCAGGTGGGTGCGGCGGGTCCTGCTGAGGGGGGAACTTACCGGATGGGGAGCCTGTCCTGCTGGGTGGGGGCAAATCTGGCAAGGACTTGGAGCCCTGGGAGGCTCAGAGACGTCCAGGCAGCACATCTTACAACACACAGGGTGGGGACGTGCTGAGTTGGAGGTGTCACTGCACTGTGGCCTCACCAGTCGCACCCCCCAGGTCCAGATGCAAGGAACCAAGCAGGGTCATTTTCATCATAAACAGTGTCACCTAGCGACGGCACAGCGGGCACTCACCTTTATGAGGCTTTCAGGGCACAGAGCTAGGAAGTCCCAAGGTCGTTTCCAGGGTAAAAGAGAAAACTTTAACACAAAACCTGGAACTTTGTCTCAGGCTAGCCATAAGAAATATTTACCCACAGCTCCATGAACTAATTGAAAAAGTAAAAGAGCCCTACCCATCTCATTAAAACCATTATCTCCAGAATGATTTTTCGTATTTAATACTCAGTCATAAAATTGGTATGTGGCATTGTTTTTATCAATGGTGAGCTGATAAAAGTTATAATGATAATGATCTAGAATAAATGTTTTTGACAGAGCTATCTATATGTATTTTAAAAGATATATTTCTATTGATATATCTATTTTGGCTACAGATAAGTATGCTAGAGTGATTAATAAAAGTCCTTCAAGTATAAATGCATATTGCATTAGGATAAATTCAGTGGAGAAAGTATATTAAAAATACAATTTTAAGGAAAAAAGTCAAATGTAAAAGTTCAGACTTTTAAAGAAAAACTTGTGAGTACATTTTAAAACGTATAATGGTGGGTGTGAAATTTTTATAGTATAAAGATTCCATTGGATATAATTAAAGGAGTGATGTGAGTTTGTCAATATTTATAATACACTGAAAATTACATCTTTTGTAACTATTTTAACATGCTGAAAACTTTTGGATGTCGATTTAAAAATATGCAAGGTTACAGCAATTTTCCATGAGTAAAAATATTAAAGAACCCCGGCTCTAAACTCCAGCACATGATCAGTTTGGTGGTTGTATTTTGGGGTGTCACAGGGCAGACATCAAGCATGTTCATCACTGGCCCATTGTCTGAGATGTGAACAACACACTGTGTTCAAATAACTACCCTGGGTGGCTCTCAGCCTCAGGCTATAAATGCACCAGTGTGGAATCTTCTGTTGCTTTTTTTTTTTTTTTTTTGAGATAGGGTCTTGCTTGCTCTGTCGCGTAGGCTAGAGGGTAGTGGTGTCATCATAGCTCACGGTAGCCTCAAACTCCTGGGCTCAAGAGATCCTCCTGCCCTAGCCTCCTGAGTAGCTGAAACTACAGGCATGAGCCACCATGGCTGGCTAAGTTTTCTATTTTTTGTAGAGACGGGGTCTCGCTCTTGCTCAGGCTGGTCTCGAACTTTTGGGCTCAAACAATCCCCCTGCCTCAACCTCCCAGAGTGCTAGGATTACAGGCGTGAGCCACCACACCCGGTCTCTATTGCTTTTTAGTGGTGAATATAGTGAGGTTTTAATAAGCTAGCTTGACAGAATATTAACAATTAGTAAAATATATAGGCAACTTGAGAATAATTTTAAAGTGCCAGTGTAAATACATTGAAAGTCTTATTCTGTTCGTGAGTCTGGGTTTTGGCAATTGGGTTACTAACAAATTCCTTATGTAAAAACAAGGGTACATGTCTTAACTTTGGTATATCTTTGTTAGTAAAATTGTCCACAAAGCCTGAGCTTTTTCTAAATAACAGAAACATCACTGAACAGATGAGTAGGTCAAGCCAACACCTTGATCCCTTAGTCTGCTTGTCGGATGCTGCAGTCGTTGTAATAGGTGGGGTCCGAGGAGAAGTTGATCCTCTGAGCCCAGCAGGTGTGGAGGCTGCACGTTCTGTGTCTGCACTTCCCCTGAAGCCCTTCCCGCACTCGCCACCTGCACTCCGAAATCACCAGCTTGGAGGTAGGGAAGTGAGAGAGGCTGCCCTCTGAGCTCGTGGCTGCAGATTCAGGGCATCCCAGCATGGGGCTGTGCTGTCCCTGGGTGACCGGCAAGCAGGGAGAGACCCCAGGGTGGGAGGACGCCCCTGCCTGGGAGCGGGCTGCTCCCTTTCATGATCTCATCATTGATCCCTGCCACAAACTCGAGGCTGACCCACAAAGCTAGGAAAGTGTTGAGCTAGTCAGGAGGAAGAACAGGAGGGACAGGACATTTTCCAACCAGGCGGAGCAGAGTGTGGGGAAGCATCTGGCCTAGAGCAACATCCCATGATAAGGTGCTGTGTGGGCTGGACTGTGTCCTCCAAGTTGAAGGAGGTGGAAGCACCAACCCCCAGGGCGACTGTATTGAAAATGGGACTTTTAGGAGGTAATTAAGGTTAAATGTGAGGACACAGGGACAAGGTGGCCATCCGCGCTCCTGAAGGGGCTCTCACCAGAACCTAATCGTGGGGCACCCTGATCTCAGACTTCCAGCCTCCAGAACTGGGGAAATAGACGTGTGTTGTTTAAGGCGGACAGTCTCTAGTATTTTGTTACAGCAGCCGTGGCTAAGACAGGTGGTAGCTCATTTGCAGAAATATTGTTTCACAGCCGGGACCTAAACTGTGCAGGACCAGAAGCTGGCACTTGGCCATATGCAGGGATGGGTGGGTTCAAACAAACCAAACCCGCAACAGACTGACGCCTGAGTCACATCGCTGGTTTATTGACTGAGTTAGAGAACAGGGTGGTCATGGGGTCTTCTTGCCAGCACCGAGGCCCCTCTGCATCAGCAGAGGTGACACAGCCAAAGAGTGGGGTGTGGGTGGTCCCCTGGCTGGGTCACTGGGCTCTGAGGGCCCCAGGTGTCCACAGGGGGCCTCAGCCCCAAGCGGGTGGTGGCCTGTGCACCTGGCCGTGCCCTTCTCAACCAGTCCTGGCATCCAAGACGGTTTCTTGCTCCCTGGGTTCCATTTTCTAGCTTCATGCTGACTTCCCCATATTGCTGGAATGTTCTCTTTACAGAAAAGAGTCTCCAGTTTATTAATAAGCTGGCCTCAGGAGGATGAAAACAGAGAGCGACTTTATTCTTTCTCTCCAAAGTCCCTTTAAACAGGTCTGTCCACGCCGTCTCTGCGGGCGTCCGGAAACGCTGGGGAGATGTAGGGCAGCAGCCAAGGCCTCGCTGGGCGTTGCCAGGTGGCAACAGAGCATCACGATGTCGGTATAAAAAAAGTCCCGGTCATCCTAATATTAAATCTTCAACATCTCATTCAGTTTTAAACTCTCCTCCCCTGCCTGTCGGAGCCTGGACTTAGAACACAGGTGAGGAGGGGGTGCAGAGTGGGGGAAGGAGAGCGGTGATGACAGGGAAGTCCTCCCTTTTGGGTAGAACTGGCGTCTTTGGGCACGTGGAGTGCTTTTGTGGGTTCTTTGGAATGTTCCTGCACCTGTACAGCATTCAGAGATAAATGCCCCTCATTCTCTGCACCTTAATGCAGCCTCTCATTGCACTAATTGTCATTCCTCTGCTTTTTCTGCTGTGTAGCTGTAGTTATACGATAAATAATTGGGCTTTATTTTATATGCACTTATTTCACACTCTTCATATTTACTCTCTCACTGATTTCACCATGATCCAAAAAGTTCCTACTCTAATTTTACCAAGCACTTTCCCAATGTTTCCCACATTGAGAAATAATGCTCTATGAAAACACGTATGCATATTGCTTTTTCTTCATTTGATGCACTTCCTTATCCTAATACTTTACTTTTAAATCATCTTTGTCCTTACAGTGAAAATATTTGCTACTCCAGATTCACATTTTCTTAAAACTGTCTCTGCTCACATCTCTCCATAAACCTATCCTCTTTATCTTTCTGTCCTTTCCACCTTTCTTTCTTAATTCTTTTGATTAACAACTTTTCTATTGGGCTGGTTATTCCACTCCTTATTTTATTAACTCTTTTTTGAATCCAATGTTTCACTTTCTCACCTCATCTCTACCCAGTGTCCTGAGCTAAGGGCCCTCCCTCCCTCAGAAACTGTTCCGTGGGGAGTGTGGCTTTTTCATCCCAGGCTAATTTGCTCACACTGTCCAAGCAGAATCTTAATAAAATTTAGCACTTGGACAAGCACACAAAGTCCTTGTTTTTTAAGGGACTTCGGTATTTTCAATAAGTTGTGGCTACTAAAATTGGGTTCCATTAATCAAACCCATAATTCATTTATGTGCTTTTTTCCCCCCGGGATATGTAAAACAAACAAAACCCAGACATCAGGCAATTAGAAACGTTTTCCCTTTGAAAGTAAAATTTACATCCAAATGGCCGAAGACATTTATAAAGCAAAAAATACTCATGTAAACTTTGCTGCCCTAGTACAAAATATGAGAGTCAACTACGGAACTAGGGAGGTCATCACATTATTTATTTGTTGGTATTTGCTTCTATTCTATTTCAGAAAGTACTTCTCCAGTAGAATTTTTTGAAGTTGTGCATGGAATACAGTTAACAGAAATAATGGGCATTTTTAAAGGAAAATCAAAGCACTACCCATTTTATTTTTTTATTTTTTGTTTTTTAGAGATGTGGTCTCACTACGTTGCTCAGGCTGGACTTGAACTCCTGGACTCAAGCAATCCTCCAACCTCAGCCTCCTGAGTAACGGGGGCTACACACATGCCACTGTGCCCAACCACCACCCATGTTTAAGGCCATGTTTATTTCAAGCTTTACAGCAGAGGGACAGTCCTCTCTGAATCCACGATTGCTGTCTCTGCTGTGTCACACCCAAGCATGGGTACTGAGGACAGCACTCAAGGGCAACCCCTAGGTAAAGTCACACGAAGAAGAAAACAGATTTTATTGGTAAAACATTTGCTTTCCAACAAGCCTTGTCTATTATGCCATCGTTATAATTTACTCAAACAAGAGCTTACTGGAATAGTCTAAGCGCCTGTTGCTTTTTCCTAAGTAGGTTTCCTGGGCCACAGGATACCTTCAGTGCGAGTGTCCTCTGCTCACGTTTGCTCTGAGCCAGCTCCGCCTTAACCTAAGGCCCACGGACCCTGCCCCAGGAATCCAAGTGCTCTCTGAAATCTGCTGTCTTTGAGCAGAGTTTACTTATCTTCCACTAGATTCTCAATAAGCTTCTTAACCCGAGACCATTAAGAAAGTGTGTGAAAAGCCTGTTTCAGAACCTCCTGTCCATGCTCCTGCTGGGAATGAAAATGCTGTGAGGGTCTTTCCCACTCAGCCCAGGGGGTCCTGCACCTGCCAGGTGTTGTCACTTGTGTTCCACAGAAAGTATGTTTTCCACAAGAAATGGAAGAGTTTTACTCAATGCAGGTGTGATTGAGGGGTGAGGAATTAGGAAAGGGAAGGAGAATACAGGACAATAACTTGAAGAGAAGATGGTAGGGTTGTAGAGAGGTTTTTATAAGCAGAGAATGTGTGGGGGGAGGGGGAGTGGGTGAGGGGGAAGAGGAGAGGGTGGGGAAAAACGGGAATACTTGCTAGTCAAAAAGGTGAATGTGCCCATCCAGAAGGCAGAGAGAAGACAGAAAGAGATGGGAAGATCAGAACACCATCCAGAGGACGGGAGCAAGACCTCTGGTGTGAGGAACAGACTCCTGAGTGTGCACTCCAGGTATGAATGTTCTGGGAAGCAGGACACGAGGAGTTGGCGGTCAGGGTCCACAGGGGCAGAAATGCCAGGGCAGTTGCCCTGTGGAATGGGAAGGGGCTGCCACTTGCCCGAGAGTCTCCTGAGGCTTCCTTCCCTCTACTTTGGCCATAAAATAATGAAACAATTGTTTTAACTGCCATTGTTTAATGGTTTTTAACAATCATTTTAGGGAGTTTTAAGTGCAACACAAAAAATGACTTTCTGAAGCTAAAAAAAAATTCAATGGTGAATTAAAGAACATCCAAATGATTGGACTAGAATGTAAAATAGAAGACAAATCTCAAAGAACAGAGTGGAAATATAAACACCTAGTGGAGATCATGAGGGAAAAAATGAGAGATATTGAAGACACATAGAGAAGAATTAACAGGAAGATAATAAATAAATCTAACTTAAAATAAAAGGATGGAAAAGGTCGAAAAGGACGACATGGGCAAAGAGTTAATCAGGTACGTGCAGGCAAGAAGAAAACGGGGTGGAGAAGTATCAGACCAGCTGAGCTCAAGGCGAGAAGAATCAGAGTGGAAATGTGTACCATGAATTGATCTCAGGCACAACCTATGAAAAAGACATAAAAGTTTTCCATCAACCTGTGCATCAGACATCATATAGCTTTTTTTTTATGATGTGGATTTTAGGGAAAATGTGATTTAAAAATTTATGTCCTTGAAAATGGACATTATCTAGTAGAGAAGAAAGGTGGGGACAAGAAAGGACTTAAAAACTATGTGGGGCCGAGAGCGAGTCTGAAGCAGCAGCTCGAGGGCATATTTTGTGGCCGTGGGCCGGTTCTGTGGCCTAATGGTGGTGGCAGTTACTTGAGTCTGTGTGTGCTTATAGAACTGTACACACACACACACACACACACACAGTGCACGTAAAAACTGGTGGAGTCCAAATAAAGTCTGTAGTTTAGTTAACAGTATCAAACAGGCTGGGTCAGGTAGCTCACACCTATAATCCTAGCACTCTGGGAGGCAGAGGTGAGAGGCTCCTTTGAGGCCAGGAGTTTGAGAGCAGCCCGAGCGAGAGCAAGACCTCCGTCTCTACAAAAAATAGGTAAAAAATTAGCCAGGTGTGGTGGCATGTGCCTATAGTCCCAGCTACAAGGGAGGCTGAGGCAGGAGGATCTCTGGAGCCCAGGCATTTGAGGCTGCAGTGAGCTACAATGCCACTACTGCACTCTACCCAGGGAAAGAGAACTAGATGCTGTCTAAAAAAAAAAAAAAAATAGTATCAAACCTACATCAATTTCCTTGTTTTGGAAATGTACCCAAGTTATGTGAGACATGGTCATTGACAGAGCTGCATGAAGAGTACATGGGAACTCTCTGTGCATTTTGAAGCCTATTGTGGATGTAAAACTATTTCAAAATCAAAAGATTTCTTTTTTTAAAAAAAGCACAAAGCTTTCCACAATATAATTATATATTCTCTTGAACAGAGTATATGCATTCTTTCATGGAACATTTGAAATCCTAGAAAGTTTTGGAAAGTAGGAATTTATAGGCTCAATTGCCTATCAACGTCCAGGAAACACCCAATTTCTTGATAATTAAGAAAACATGTTCCTCCATAAAGATTTCCCTCATATACTGTTGGTGGGAATGTAAATTAGTACAGCCACTATGGAGAACTGTATGGAGGCTCCTAAAACACCAAATATAGAACTGCCATATGACCTAGCAACCCCATTACTGGTATATGTTTAAAAGAAAGGAAATCGATATATCAAAGAGGTATCTGCAGTCTTACGCTCTGCAGTTCACAAGCCAAAATATGGAATCAACCTAAGTGCCCATCAGTGGACAAATGGATAAAGAAAATGTGGTTTATATATACAATGGACTACTATTCAGTCATTAAAAAAAGAATGAAATTCTGTCATTTGAAGCAACATGGATGGAACTGGAGGACACAACGTTAAGTGAAATAAGTCAAGCACAGAAAGACAAATATCACATTTTCTCACTCATATGTGGGAGCGAAAAAGGTTGATCTCATGGAGGTAGAAAGTAAAATGATAGATACCAGAGGCTGGGGAGGGTGTGTAGGTAGAGGGAGAATGAAGAAAGATTAGTTCATGAGTATAAATATACAGTTTGCCAGAAGAAATAAGACATAGGGGTTTGTTTTGTTTTGTTTTGTTTTTTGAGACAGGGTCTTGCTCTGTCACCCAGGCTGGAGTGCAGTGGCCCAATCATAGCTCACTGTAGTCTCAAACTCCTTGGCTTAAGTAATTCTGCTGCCTCAGCCTCTTGAGTAGCTGGGACTACAGGCACGTGCCCCCACGACTGGCTAATTTTTAAAATTTTTTGTAGAGATGGACTCTCACTATGTTGCTCAGGCTGGTCTTGAACTACTGGCCTCAAACAATCTTCCCACCTTGGCCTCCCAAAGTGTTAGGATTACAGGGATGAGCCACTGCACCCAGCTAAGACCTAGTGTTTGATAGATCAATAGAGTGATTACAGTTTACAATAATCTATCATATATTTCAAAATAGCTAGAAGAGAATAATTCAAATGTTTCTAGCATAAATAAAAGATAAATATTTAAGGTGATAGATTTTCAAAGTACAATGATGTGATCTTTACAAATTATATGAATGTACTAAATTACCACTTGTACCTAAAAAATATATGCATCTATTCTGTATCAATAAAAAATAAAATTAAAAAAAGATTTGGTCAAAGAGGAAATCAAAAGGGAAATTACAAATCTCCTTGGGAGTAATGAAAAAGAAAGTGCTTTCTAATAAAAGTCATGGAAGATGGGCATGGTTACGCATGCCTGTAGTCCCAGCTACTCTGGAGGCCAAGGCAGGAGGATCACTTGAGCCCAGGACCTCAAGACTAGCTTAGGAAACAGCAAGGCCCCATCAAAAAATAAAAATAAAAATAAAAATAAAATAAATAAAAATTTCATGGGACACAGTGAAAGATATATTCAAAAGAAAAAAGTAATTGAGCATTCATCATGGGAAATGAGTAAAGGCACTGAGAAGAACTACAGTGGATCTGAGATTTCCTCCTGCTCGCCAGCTAATACTGTCAGCCACAGGTCTGTGGATGCTGGTAGAAGACACAAGACTCCTGGGTCAGAGACAAAAGACTTTGTCACTCACAGCTGAGCAAGCAGCATGGTTTGCAGGTTCACCTCAGTGCTCCCCTTGCTCCCGAGTCCCACAGAGGCCATGCACGGTGGGTTTATGTCACAGCTGAGGGACCACAAGCTTAGGAAACCCCAATCTTTACAGGCGCTGTGAGCAAACCTGCCCAAACTCTGTCCTAGATGGAGACATTACTCTTAATCTGCTGGTCAGCAAGCAAATCCGCCTCTGCCTGGGAGGGGGACAATACCTCCATCTTCCAAGGCTGTTTGTTATGAAACACTCTTGAAAAGGTGGTCTGGAACAATAGCTGTCATTACCTCTGCTCAGATATTCAGAAATGTGAGAGATTCATGGAGAAAGGTCTCCCACCCAGTACAAAAAGATAAACTAGGAAGAGGGAAATAACTAACTGAAATGCACCAAATGTATTTTTCTAAGTCCATGAATTCATAATGGTATTTAAAACAAATCACTGCTCTCCTCTGAAGAATGCTAGAGCACTGACTCATGATGCTAAAAACTGGTAAACAATGGAAAATGAGTGAGCATTTATCTTGTCTTTCCTGTAGGAACTATATTTCAGAATACACATACAGTTGATACAGAACAGTACCTCCTGCAGAACTGAGGTGATAAATAACTGAGGAACTATCAAGATATGGCAATTCCAAGTGAAATACTGAATCTAGTAGGAATTATTAGTAACTGCTGAAACAAATAGATGACGATGGCTGGAATCATAATGGATTGGTCTGGATGATAACACCAGAACCCATCAAAGGATTTCAGCATTACAAACACGTCCCAAGACATCACACGCCTCCCATGTGATGTCACAGGAAGTTCCACCTCCCCTTTCTCTGGTGGAAATTTCTGAGGCAGAGTCCTGATGATTTCTCAAAGAGTCCTACTGTGAGCTGAACTGTGCCCCCCCAAAGACATGTTCAAGTTCTAATTCCCAGAACCTGTAAACATAACCTTATAGAAATAGGGTCTCCGCAGATGTGATCAAGTCAAGATGAGGTCGTCCTAGGTTAGAGTGGGCCCTAATCCAATGACTGATGTCCCTGTAAGAGACAGAAATTCAGACAGAGACACAGAAAGGGAGAGAGTGCCATGAGGAGACAGTCCAGGACTGGAGTGATTCATCTACAACTCAAGGAAGGAGCCCTGAGGACTACCGGCCCCAGCACAAGCTGGGACACTAGCCTGGAGCAGATTCTCCCCCACAGCCTCCTGAAGGAGCCAACCCTGCCTGCACTGTGATTTCAGACCTCTCACCTTCAGAACTGAGAGAGAATACACTTCTGTTGTTTTGAGCCACCCAGTTTGTGAGCCTTTGTAATGGCAGCCCTGGGAGATGAAGCAGGCTCCAGTGGGACTGCGCCCCAGGTGGCTTTAGTAACCCACGCCTTGACGCAGCCTCGCTTTAGCTTTCTCCTTCCCCATCTCCTCTTCCCACTTCCTCCTCGTGCTCCTGGTGATCACCTCCCAAATAGGCAGCCTGTACAGAGGCCATCAGGGTGCCCAAACCAGGGCAGGTGGTGTCAGGGGGGACCTTGGGAAACAGACACTCAGGAAGGGAGTCTCAATGCACATTGTTCACTAGCTAGATGGCACAGCCACAGGACGCTGCATCACTCAGTGTTCTCCAGAGAAACAGAACCCACAGGATCTATCTATCCCTCTCTGTCTCTCTCTATCTCTATCTATCTATCCATCTATGTATATATCCATCCATCCATACATCCATCTATCTATGCATCCATCCATCTACCCATTTATGCATCTATCTATCCATCTATCTATGCATCCATCCATCTATCCATCTATGAATCCATCTATCTATCCATCTATCTATCTATCTATCCATCCATCCATCTATGCAACCATCTATCTATCCATCTATCCATCCATCCGTCCATCTATCCATCTATCTATGCATGTATCCATCTATTTATCCATCTATCTATGCATCTATCTATCTATCAAGCCATCTGCCTATCAAGTTGTTATGAAGAATTGGCTCATGTGACTATCGAGGCTGCCAAGTCTACTCCGCAGGGTGGCCCAGCAAGCTGGAGACCTAGGGAGAACTGATATTCCAGTTCAAAGGTCATCAGCTAGAAAATTCTCCTTTACTTGGAGGAAGATCTGTATTTTTGTTCTATTCAGGCCTTTAACTGATTGGATGAGGCCTGCCCACCTTGGAGAGGGACATCTGCTGTACTCACTTTACTGATTCAAATGCTAACATCATCCAAAGACACACTCACAGACATACCCAGACAAATATTCAACCAAATATCTGGGCAACCCATGTTCCAGTCAAGTTGACACATAAAATTCATCATCACAGATGCCATTGTTGGTGCTACATGAGGTGGTACAACTCCTATTCTATACCATCATGACGATGGCGCCTCTCACCTGTGCTGAGCTGGAATAAGGAGCAGGTGCCATGGAGGCACTGGCTATGAAATAACTCAGTGCCTGAAGGGCCAGGGCTTTGTAGAATTAGAGCTCACGCCCTGGGGATGGGAGTCAGTGGGTAAAGTCTTACCCTTCCTGACCTTTAGCCAAAAGACTCTGAGACTCGTTGCACTGTGTGTGTGAGAGGTCCTCAGGGATCGGAGCCCAGATGCTCGCTGCATCCCCCAACCTCTTGTCCATGCTCTTCTCTCCTTCACTGTCCCTCCTGGGACCACGCCTGTAAGCCACTGGCACCCAAGCTATGGGCTCCGGATCTGCTTCTGGGGAAAACCCAAACTAGGATAAGTATCTTATTGACTTTATGTTTCATGTTATACACCACATTGGTAAAATGTTTTCTAATCTTGCTTAATTTTTCAGCCATGTATGTTTATAAACTAGTTTTCCTATCTTTAATCTTTAATTTTTAGCATTTGACCATATTTCTCCCAAATAAGTAGGACATTGTCTCATAAAATAACATACAGTAGATACATGAGATACATGAGCTGCAAAGAACTGCTCTTTACTGCATTCTTCAATCAAGATTGAAGATTTTTTTTTTTAGATTTTGGTATTTTTGTAGTGACCCAACACAAGCTGAGTCAGCACAGTTCAGCTGAGCTTTGGTAGTTAACTGGTGTGCAGCTGAGTTTGTGGGTGTTCAGCCAACGACGACCTGGAATGCAGCTACCAGGCATTCACAAGCAGCCAAGCTGTGTGTGAAGCTGACATCCTGTCATGGGAAATGAGGGGACTGAGGGACACAGGCTTGCACTGAAAGCCACTCTATCCTCTTTTGAGGTGAACTAAAGGGGCGACCGCAGGCAGGGCCAAAATTCTCCTAGACAACATCTTAATTGGCTCTAACCCAATAGAGCAGTGAGTGGTGGCTCCAGACTGTACTCCACAGCACGTGTCCTCTGTATTGGGAACTTGGAAACATGTTTAGGAAAGTCTAACCAAATGCTGCCTTGGATACTAAAACAGCTCAATTAAGCACCTAAAAATATCTATCTTTGAGCAATGTTACTTTCTAGAATCCCTTCCAAATAAACTTTCTTGAAATTAATGTATATCCAAGGTAGAAGAGAATGCTATAAAGCATTTCAAAGTCTGGGCTTCTCTCAAAAAAGACGAGCTATAAGAGTTGGCCTGTGCACCTCCACCCTGACAGTAGTTGGCCCCAGGTTCATGGGTCTCCCAAGGCCACTTCCTGGAGCTGGCTTCTTCAGAACACTGCACCGAGTCAATGTGAATTTTGTTCACCAGCTTGTAAGCTCCAGACCTAATAGTAGAATTTGAAATTGTAAGGGCTGTATTCTAAATTATTTCTCCAATTCAGTAGTAAGGGGAGTAACTAGTAATCCCAGAGGGGGATGACACCCTTCCTTGGAAAAGACTCTGGATACAAATCTTGACATAGCTGTTAACTGCTCTGCTGTTTCCTGGAAGGCTTACAGGGGAGCAGGAGAAAGCGGGCAAAGCGTGTCGTCCTGGAATAGCATAGCTGGGCTTTGAGCTGGACATCTCACCACTACAATGATGTGACGGGATGCAGGTAGAGAAAGCACTTCGCAGAGTGTCTAGCAGATAGTAGCTATTATCACTGAGTATACTGCTCTCATAATCGAGAATTCATACTGCTATTGAATTATTTTGTGTTTGCGTTTGGAAACAAAATTTTAACCACTTAACTCAAAGCTGGAAACAAATGCAATTAATGATTGATTGCAAGAGAAGTACTCTGGAAGAAGGCTGAGGAAGAGGACTTAAGCCTTTCATTATTTTTGATAGCTTTATATGGTTGCCAGCCTTCGTCATTAAATGGATTAATATACGTGACCGGCACATAGTAAGTTCCCAATAGGTGGTTGCTAATGATGCTATTTTAAACTGCCAGGGGAAGTCAGAGCTGGCCAACCGGGAGAGCACTCAGGACTGTGGATGGAGTAAATAGAAATCCGTGTCCTTCTTTAAGGAAGAGGCTCCATTCCTTCCTTGGCATGCAAATGGGTAAATGTCATCAGCGGCTGGAAGAAGCTTGCGCAGCAGGCGGCAGTTGATGTCTGAGTTCTTTGGCTGGGCCTGTGCGGAGCGCGTTCTCCGCCCGGTCTCCAGCGGCGCAGCCGAGCGCCCTGTCCTAGTTGGGCGGTTCTCATGTTCCTTCCTGATCCTGGGCGCAGACCCCCTTTCCTGACCTTCCTCCCACAGGGTTTGCAACGTCACCATCTATGTGCAGCGGAGTCGCGCAGGGCTCCGGGCCGGCGCCCGACGGGCCGAGCCGTCCCTGGCCGCCCGGGGAGGTCACCGGCGCGCCACCCGCCTCCCGGCTGGGGCGCACGCACGCCCGCCGCGCCGCCCGGGCGCCCGTCCCCCAGGGCTCCGGCAGCCTCGGGAAAATCAATTCCTACCCGAATTGGACCCATCTGGTTACAGATTTAATTATCATCTGTGTTCCGTAATTACTGGCTTGCAAGGTAGCGAAGAGAAACAAACGTCTCGTTTTCAGCATCCTCCCACCCCCTGAAATAAAACTGACAAAAATAAAAAGAGCATTCTGGGAAGCGCTTAATAATTCAAACATTCACGAACTGAAAATACAAACAAAGGGTTCGGAGCCCCCAGGCGGGGCGCGGGGCGCGGGCTGCAGGTGAGCGCAGGTGCGCGCGGCCCTGCTCGGCCCCGCACGGCTCGGCCCGGCCCGGCCTGGCGCGGAGGCGGCGCGGGGCGCGGGGCGCGGGCCGGCGGGCGGCCGCGTCTTTCTTCTCCTGGCGGTGATGTCATTGGGCGAAGGCGGCCGAGGCCGGGGGGCGGCGGCGGGGGCGGCGCCGGCGCCCGCAGGTTCCTGAGGCTCTAATGAAAAGGCGCTTGACAGCGGGCCAGGACGCACGCGAGGCAGCGCGAGCCGGGCCGGACCTGCTGGGCCGCGGAGCCAATCGCCGGCGCGGCCCCTCCATGGGCGAGGGGGCGGCGGGGGCGGCGGGGGCCGCGGGGGCCGGCGCTCCGAGGTGAACGGCGCGGCGCCCGCCCTGCCGCCCAGCCGCAGCGATGAATTCCGCCGAGCAGACCGTTACGTGGCTCATCACCCTGGGGGTGCTCGAGTCGCCCAAGAAAACCATCTCGGACCCGGAGGGCTTTCTGCAGGCGTCGCTGAAGGATGGGGTGGTGCTCTGCAGGCTGCTGGAGCGCCTGCTGCCCGGGACCATCGAGAAAGTAAGTGCGGCCGCGGCCCCCGCCCGCGCCCCCGCCCCGGCCCGCTGCGGCCCGCCGCGCGCAGAGCACCTGGTGCGGCGCCGGGTTCCGGGCGGCCGCGCGCCCTCCTTTGTGCGCGGACCCGGCGGCGCGGGGCCGGTGGCGGGAGCTCGGGGGGCGCCATTGTGTGCGGGGCGGGAGAGGGGGCGAGGGACCGTCCCGGGAGGGGGGAGGGGGCCGCCCGGGAGGGGGAGGGGAGCCGTCCCGGGAGGGGCGGCCGGGCGCGTCCCCGCGGGTCGCAGGAAGGAGAGTTCTCCGCGCAGAGGAGACAGGGTTTCTGCTCCGCCCTGAGGTTAAGTTGCTCCTCCGCGTTGGGAGGTTGGCCGGCTCCCTCGCCGTGACCTGATCGGAAAACCTGCTTGCAACACCATGCAGTTCACTCCGCTGGCTTTGTTTGAACAATTTTTGTCAGTGGCATGCGTGAGAGTTTCACCCTTCCTCTGTGCAGTCGACCAATTGTGCATTTTTAAAGATGCATCGTCAGTAGCCGAGGCTGGGCTGTGAAATGATTGACCACTTTCCCCACGAAGGAATTCCTCGTGGACCCAAGCCAGGAGGGTGGCACACACAGGGTTCAAGAGCCCTGCCATTCTTCCACGCTCGTTTACAATTAATTCCAGATTGCATTTACAGGTTCATACCTGATTCGGGGCAAAATCCTCAGTCCAGCAGACACTGCCGCTCTCCCTCCTGACTGGCGGTTCCCCAGGGCTGGGGAGTGAACCTTGACCCGAATCTCTGGGAGTGATTAAAGTTTGTTTTCATCTCCTGCGAGCTGAGCCAGGGCCAGGGGACAGGAAAGCCTTTAAATAGATGGCTCCCTATATGTCAAAAACACTAAAATCTTATCCCAACATTTTTTTTTTTTTGCCAGTATATAATGTTAAGATCAACAGTTCGTTAAAAGGTGTTAAACATAGAAATTGAAGTGCACCATCGTAAGGAAGAACTGCTTCATTTTTAAAATGGGGTATGTTGTCCCCAATGCAGGAAGACAACTTGTTAATGAAATACTACTTAAGTGACATGAAAAAGTAAAATGTTTACTCTTATTAATAAGTTTGTCCATGTTCTGGTGCTACGTTTAAAATTAGGTCAGAAAACATTTTATTTAGTCTGAATTTTGCTTGCATGCCAGTTTTAGGCATTTTTCTTACTTGGAACATATTTATGAAAACAGAATCCGCATTTTAGAATGAATAGCTGCCTTCCTGTCGTGAAATAAAAATGTTGCTGATAGATGAACCTGATGTCATAATAAAATTATGATTTAAGACAGGACTAAGGAGCAGGATCTAACTTTCAAGGCACTCAGAATACTTCGTTGTCATCTGGATGTCGGTACCTCTGGTAATAAAAGACAGATGTTGAAAAGTGTTGAAATGCATGCTAAGTTTACCAAAATAGGCTTAAATAAAATACTTTTCCATTTCTAAGAGCAAAGTTTCAAGAAACTTCATATGCTGTGTTGATAAAAAACAAGTCACCGTCAAAGCATATGTTATTTGGCATATTAACTGCATTAATACTGATTGGCAGACTTCAATAGTGATTTTCTTTTAAATTGTAGCAAGATTTTCTTAGAAAACTGTAGCATTCCTTTCATCTCTAAAACAATAAAGAGAGGAATGAATAAAATGTTTAGCTTGCAGAAGCCAAGTTGAAACCACCCAATATATTCTGAAACTTGAGTCACTTGGGGATCTCTTAGTTTGAAGCTGGTCTGTTATTTCCCTGGAGCCCCAATAGGTTTATTTTGACCGTATTACAATGAAAGCTTATGGTCACAGCAGCAAATTATAGACAGTTGCTGATTCTCTGTGGTTCAAAGATAGGTTTTTGGAGTAAAATATTAGCCATTCTCTGCCTCTAAAATCCCCGGGTTTTAGAAGTTTCAGGAGTTTCTTCCATTTCCTAGGAATAGTTATTTATTTGAGCTTTTCAATGTTTGCGTGTATACCAAATAATATATGGCACAAAGCACACATGTTAAATAACTTTTACTTAAATGTGGGAATGTGAGTCTGAGGATGTATTTCCTTAAAAAGGAATATTTCAAACTTAACTGAATATTTGTGTGGAATTGAAAAGGCCTTAACTTGACCCGTCTGCCAAGTGAGTGCACTGACAACCAGCGAACAGTGTAAGCTGCCTGCAAAGTAACGTTGCAGATTCACAACTTGAAGTTACCCATGGTATTAGGGATAAGCACAAAATTGAGAAAAGTTGCCGGAGTGGCTCTGGTTGCCCACATGTCTTTTATTAAGGAACCATGTGCTAATGTGTTTCTTCCATTATGTTCATTTGTTCTGTTTTAGAGCCGGGAATTGGCGCAGGGAGCAGGGGGACGTTCACTGAGTGTCAGATTCTTCTGCTCATTTAAAGAAAACATTCCGTCCAGTTCTCGTTTATGAAGTTCTACCGCTTTTCTTCTAAGGTGGAAGGTTAGACGGTGAGAAGAAGGAATTATGGACTTTACATGAGCAGTTCAGAAAAAAGACCCTTTTCCTTCTTCCCACCAAAGTCCTCTGCTGTATGGGAGAGGAAAATGGGATTTAAAGTTTCCCCATTCTTTGTGTCTGAAGATCTTGCACTTCGATTTTCCCCCACAAGGGCCAGAATGTTTGGCTGGTCTCCCCACACTCTTGGTTTCCCTCACTCCTCTCGTGATCAGAAACACTCTTCTCATAAACGCACACTTTAAACATCCCTGGGTTATTTAGTCAAAGGAGATGAACTCAAGATAGACAAATCTGAAAGGATAGAAAATTACTATATGATTAATATAGTACATTTTAAAATCATGGAAATCATGAAATGTTCTTTTAATTTCACTTGTGAATGCAGCAGATGAAGTCGCTTAATTCACCGTGAAAAACTCAAGGCACTTGGTTCTCTCTGTGTCCCAGGAGACAGAACACGGAGCACCTCCCTGTATAATCCATGTGACCTGCTCCTTAGGAGACCCTGGCTCGATATTTGTGGAATGTAACTGAAAGTCAGATGCTACCCTCTGGTCTTGCTAGAGGGTGTATGGGTACATTTGTCTCTCAGTTTTGGAGGCCGGAAGTCTGAGATCAAGGTGTAGGCAGGGCCACGCACTCTCCAAAGTGCTAGGGAAGGGTCTGTCCCAGGCCTCTCTGAGGCTTGCAGCAGCCCAATTCTAATCTTCATGTGACGTCCCCCTGTGGTCTCTTCTCTGTGTCCAAATTCCCCCTTTACACCAGCCATATTGGGCCTGCCCTACTCAAATGTGACTCATCTTAATCAATTACATCTGCAATGGCTTTATTTCCAAATACGGTCACATTCTGAGGTCCTGGGGTTAGGACTTCAATATATGAATGTTGGGGGAGGACAATTCAGTCATAATTAGGATGCGTAATAAATTTGAACCAAATCAGCTTGTTCAGTACTTACCTGCCTGCATGCTGCCAGGTACTGGGGGAGATTTAAGAAACTAAATAACAGGTTCTTAGGGGTTTCAGTATAGGAGAAAACATTACTTTAAAAACAAGAACAAGGCTGGGAGAGGTGGCTCACGCCTGTAACCCTAGCACTCTGGAAGGCTGAGGTAGGAGGATCACTTGAGCTCAGGAGTTCAAGACCAGCCTGAGCAAAAGTGAGACCCCCGTCTCTACTAAAAATAGAAAGAAATTAACTGGACAACTAAAATAAATACAAAAAAAAATTAGCCGGGCATGGTGGCGCATGCCTGTAGTCCCAGCTACTTGAGAGGCTGTGGCAGGAGGATCCCTTGAGCCCAGGAGTTGGAGGCTGCTGTGAGATAAGCTGATGCCACTGCACTCTAGCCTGGGCAACAGAATGAGACTCTGTTTAAAAAATAAATAAAAATAAAAGCAAGAACAGTATTAGGCAGAAGGAAATCAAGTCATGTTAGGTATGGCTGAAAAGAATCAAGAAGCTAAAGGAGACCATCGATGTCCCTGATGTGTGGATTAGAATACGGTTTGCGTTTCCCCAGACTAACCTGGCAGCCCGAGGTGATGTTCCACAGCCTGCAGGTATCAGCGACTCTGATAGAGCTTTCTCTCAATTGGCACAAGACTCACTTTCTGCTCAGTCTCAGGATTCTGGAGCTGGCTAGGGGTTGAGTGGGAAGGAGAATGAGGTCCCCACAGCACTTGGGCAGAAGTTATATGTGCCCACTGCTAGAAACCTGCCTTTCCGTAGGCCCTTCGGCCCTAAGAAGGGTGTGGTCAGTGATGACCGGTGGTGATGGGAGCGGTTCTCTCTCAGGCCTGTGCGGCAGGTACTTGCTCTCAGGCCTTGCTCACTGGTTGACACGTCACTCATAGAGAAAAGTTACAAAGTGGCATCTCTAGACTGTGCTTTTAAGGAGACCTCTTTGGTTATATCAAGTTGCTTCTAACTAAACTACTCTGATTAAGGCTTCAGAGTAGTGAATTTTGCATTTACTTTTGAAGCGTGTGACTTTGTAGTCCTGTCTCAGCCTGGAACCAGTGAGAATCTTGGGTTTCAGGCCTGGAGAAAAGGTAGCTTGAACTGCATTTGCTGGCTCATTAAAAATAAAGCAAACAAACTTCAATTCAATTCAAATCAGGAACACCTGAGCGCTAGACTAGGAACGAGTGTTTATGTTGGCATCATACATGCACATGAGTGCATGCATGCGCACGCGCACACACAGGAGTGTACATACATCAACACATGGATACACATACACACGTGCACATGCATACACACAAACATGCGTGCACACAAATATGCATGCATACACACATATAAACACACATGTGCACACCCCCCCACTTGAGTCTGGGGGTAAGGATCGCCACTGGATGGCATTTCCTCAGGGGCAGCTGCTCTGTGAGCTGTGCTGCCCCAGGGAGAGGCCCTGCTTCTAATAATAGAAATAACGCCGGAATCCGCCTGCTCTCTCCCTTTCTTTAGGCACTGTCCGCCTTTATATACATCTCTTTTAAAGAAAAATAAAACGTCTGTCCAGAGGTGCAGGCACTGTGCTGCCTCCCAGGTTGCCCATTCGGTGGGTGGGGACCCTGGGGCCTGGCAGTATGCCTGGCCCCAATCACCAGCTGGCACGTGGCAGTGGTAGATTCTAATCCAGGCCTGTGACCTTCCCTGAGACAACAACACTGCTTCTGCCACCTGTGCCGAGTCTAGGGGAAGATTGGTAGCTGCTGCCTTCAGGAACTTACAAACCAGATCAGGAAACCAGGCAGGCAGACAAGGTGACTGCACCACGTGGCACAGGTGACAGTTCCATGCAGGTCGCAGGAAGGAGGGGGATGGAGGCGGAGTCATCCAGAGGTGTTCCGGCTGCCCAGGACGTCTGGAAGAAGCTCTGTCCTGGGGGTGGACATGGATCCAAAGGCTCCTGGGGGGAGCCCACCTTGCCCTGAGGAGCACTGTCCTCGCAGGAGGGGCCTCCTCTGAAAGCACCTGCTGTCCCTTGGCCGTGCCCTTCTGCTCGGGCAGGACATGAGCTACACTTGCCTGTGCCGTCCGATAACTCACTGTGGTACCTGGGGCTTCCCCACTGTTAGGGTTCCATGTATATCAAGATTTAGAACAATATGTGAATATATGTGCACACACACTTTTAAGATTAAGGGACTATATAGATAATATTTAATGAATGTCTCTCCTTTCAGAGGCAACTGATTACTCACTATAAAATGCAAGAGATGGAGGAGTGGGGGCCCTGGGTTGGGGGGCAGAGCTGCTTGTTCTTGTTTTGCAGGGGTGTTTAGCCTTTTGGATTGGAGTTTCACACGGGCTGCAGACCTGCCATGTGTCTGTCACTGGGTGGAGAATGGCAAAGGTGCATCCTTCCTCTGGGCACGCAGCTCTGACACGTGCAACGCCAGGGCTGGTCCCTGCCCAAGACACCGTAAGATGTGGCCCTCGTGTGTGCTTCAGAGTCGGGCAGAACTGGCTTCGATGTGGCAGCCACGTGCTGTGTGACTTCACACAGCCTGCTTAACTCCTCTGAGTCTGAATTTCCTCCTCCTAAAAATGAGATGAATGGTACACGCTGGTAAGAGTGGCCTGTTGGGGCAGTGAGGTTGTTCCAGGGTAGTGAGCGGATGTGCTGGGCGCAGAGTAATTCCTCAGTACATGGTATTTACTATTTCATCAATTGACACTGAAAACTTTCCCCATTGTGTCCAGAAAACTCTAAGCCAAGATTTGAAGCTGAGAGGCACCCAAATCCAGGAACACTGCTTTATTCTCACAATCGGGCAGACTCTTACAACTTTTGGGGGCTGGTGGTCCCTCCCGTCTCACCCGGAACAGACCACCATTGTCTGGGCTGGTGGAACCACTGTGCTTAGCGCCAGGTCCCGGCACAGCTGCTGGGCGCAGGCTGCAGGCAGGCAGCCGGAGGGCTGAGCTGGTGGGGCTTCAGGTTTCACTCGTCTAAGGTTTCATGCGTGAGGGGCCAGGAGTCACAGATGGGAAGTGGGGGCCCTGCCAGCCCCACCCAGGTCTGCAGAGAGAGGGCCCTGTGCTCCTGGCTACAACTTCTCACTTTTCCTCTCCTGCATCAGTTCTACCAAGTTAGATTAGGAGAATTTATTTCTCGACGTTTTTCTGTTCTAACTTTAGCTCTGAACTTTTAAAGTTTTATAAGCCAGATTGGTAGCTCTCAGCCCCATTTTTGAAGGACAGTCCTATGTCTGAGGGGTTCTAAAGGACCAGGGGATAGGGGGGTTCAAGTGGAATGTGTACAAAATTCATTTCAAACACATTTATTTAAATTTTCTTAAATCTAATCAACATTTTTATCAGGTTCCTATTATGTGCATGCTAGTGAACCACATCATACACACGGAAGCGCACACACATACTCTGTGCCACCTTTTCAGGCAGGTCAGAAGAGAAATGATGGGGTTTTAAGTCTAAAGTATTTGTGAGTCCTCAGCTTGAAGAAACATAGAGGTCATCCAGTCTATACTCCTTGTTTTATAGATGTGTTAACTGAGGGCACTTATGTGTGGTTGTGTAAGTTGTGTACTGCACAGTCTTGGGAGAACCATTCACACTGTGGTCTAAGTGAATGGTGCTCCCAGGATTGTGCTGGGAGGTGGCCCTGGGGTAATGCTGCATAGAAGTCAGCTTCCTGGGACACAAAGTAGAGCAGAGGAGGGTTGTGGTGGATTACAGAAGTGGTCCCAATTCTCTAGCCCTTCCGGTAGTCTCACCCCTTGCAAAGTGACCTGTAGCTCTTCCATCAAGAGGTGGAGTCTTTTTCCTTACTTCCTGAATCTGAGCTGGCCTTGACTTGTTTTGGCCAATGGGATGTGGCAGAAGTAACTGGTGTCAGTTGCTAGCCTAGTACTCAGGAGGCCTTGCACATTTCTGCACTCTCTCAGACCCTGCCTCTGCCACGAGTTCAGGCCCAGGGCCAGGAGGCTGGGTGTGTGGGGCCACATGGAGGAGAACTCAGTTGTCCCTGCCCAGGCCATCCTGGACCTGTCTGCAGCCAGCCAGCCTCACACACTGGAGAGAGACTGGCCAGGGTTGGCACAGCTGCGTGAGCAAGACTGACTGTCATCGGCCACTGAGGTTTCATGGTTTGTTGTGTGGCATTACTGTGGTCACAGATAACATATATATGTGTGTGTGTGTGTGTGTGTCCATGTGTATATTTATGCACCATTCTTAACTAGGGAACCACGCATATGCATAAATAAACTCAATCCCAAACCGTTGCTTACACTTTTACTTCAAATACCCTCTATCTCCCTTATTTCTAGAAAAAAAAATATATTATTTCTTTGATAAGTTCTTCCCCAGTATTTTCTCTATTCTCCTTATTTAGAAGTCTTATTAGTACTAATCAGAGATCACGTCTGTTGAGTGCACACAACATGCCAGGTGCTGTTCTAAGCACTTTACGCACAGTAACTGGTTTCATCCTCGTCACAGCCCTGGGGGAGGCACCACCATGTCACCTCCGTTTTCAGGCTGAAAAAGGAGGTGCAGGGAGGCCAAGGCCCCGGCTCCCTCCTTGATGGGCAGACGCTCCCCGCTCCCCTCCTGGACTGAGCCTTGGATTCGCTGACCTTCTCTACTCGTACCTTCCTTCTGCTTTCTAAAGACATTTCCTTCACTTTTCTTATGAATTTTTTATTTTGCCTCTATTTTAGCTATTATTATTTTTTTTTAATTTCTAAGAGCTCTTTTTTCTTGTAATCTGGTTTCTTTTTCTTTCTCCTCACCCTTTCCTTCTCTTCCTCTCTCCTTCCCTCCCTCCCTCCCTCCCTCTCCCGCCCTCCCTCTTTCTCTTCCTCCTCCATCCCTCTATCTCTCTCTCCCCCTCTCTCCTTTCCTTTCTCCCTTTCTCGCTTTCTAATAAATACCGTCCTGCTCTTGCTTCTGGGCAGTTCCTTCTCTTACTGTGGATTGTCACTAGTTTCTTTGGAGGATTTTTTTCTTCGCTGTATTCATTGTCTCTGCTTCCTCTGAGTTACCTTCTGGAATTTGTTTTCCATGCTGGGGACTTTACTCAAATACTTAATACTTGATGGTCTTTAAAGAACGAAGCCCTCAGATGACTAGGAAACGTGGTGTCTGCTGGGCCCAGGGAACGGTGGTGGTCAGGTGACACCCAGAAGTCTGGATCTGTTGGTCTTCTCCCTGGCCGTCGGCCTCTGCGGAGGGACACTTCCAGCCTCTGCCTTGTGGAGCAGTTGCCACGTGGCACCCACTCTTCCTCACCTCACTCTGCATGCCTGCTCGCCCCAGGTTCTGGCCCCTTAGGCTCACTTTTCCCCTGAGGATAACCCTCAGAGTCCTGCAGGGATGGCAAGAGGGGTGGCAGGGTGTGTTGGGGCTGGGCACTGAGGCCCACAGTGACCTGTCTCGGCCTCTGCTGCCCTCCCACTCACGATGGCTCCAGGGCTCCTGCCTGCAGCCACGGCCTGGAAGCACCTTCCTAGTCTCTGCTGAAGCCACTTCCATCCTTCTACCTGCCTCCTGACTCCTAATGGTGGCTTGGGGTTTAGATGTCTTCCAGTGTTATTAGAGGTAATCCCGTGTTTCTTGTTCTCCTGGATGCTCTGGGGGCATTTTTCAAGAGAAGTGAGGCTGAAATAATTTTATTTTACTGTTTTGGGACTGGAATCTTTATATCATTAGAGAGAGAGAGAGAAAGAGAGAGAGAGAGAGAGAATATCCATGTCCTACTTCCACGCAATTTTGATCTCTTTTCTTGGTGTGAGTACTTTAATGTTACAGTTATTTAAAGTGTTCTTTTCCCTGTTGCTTGGTGTTTTGTGCATAACTTTATTATTAATATTACAATGAGAGCAGTTTTGAAAAAGGGGCTGATAATATTCCTATCTTTTCTCTAAAGAAGTTATATGTATTTTAATTCAGAACCCCAACAAAGTGTATATAAAAGCTATTTAAGCCTCTTCCAGTTTATTAAATTGCTAGTCCACATTGAGAATCTGTGGTTGCACGTTTGTTTCAAATTTGCGTAGTGTCTAGCTGGGAAGTCTTGCTCTGACAGTATGATTTTTGTTAGCAACACCTCCTTTGGATTATTTGTAAATACCATGGCCCGAGATGGCCTTTCTCCCTCAATTCTGAGTGTTCCATTGCTAAGTTCCTATGGGAAGACATTTTCCCACCGATTTCCTGTCCTTAAAGTAGTTTAGGTTTATAAGCGGCTTTTAAGTGTCCATTTGTAGTTAGCAAATTTTTCAGAATTCTTTTGTTAGGAACGCAGATTTTCTGAAAAAGCCTATTGCTTTCTGAACACATGCCAAAAGATTATAATTTTGGCATTCCCTTTAAGGAAGAATGTTACAGTGGTTTTGGTAGAAAATTAGGAGTTTCAGAAGAATATTCGTAGTTCTAATTGCTTTTGTTGCTGTCTCTCCAGCAACAGTAAGAGTAAGAGACCCACCTGAACATAAGAAATCTTAGTCCAGGCCTTTATTTTTCTTGAGTAATTTCATTATGGTTTCTCTGTGGTGCTGAAGAAATTGCCTTGTTTAAGATCTGTGTTTGTGTAATTAATCTCATAACACATTGGTGCTGGGAGCATATTTTTTCTAATGGAAACACATTTTCTAGTTATAGTTGCTCTTATTTGTTAATGCATTTTTGTTTCTTTTGAAAACAGGCTGTGTAAATAGAATGTGGTCAAAGGTTAAACTTCCAGAAAATGGCCCAGGAGCCATATTTTTATGTGACAAAAGACTAGAATTGAGTGTCTTTCAGACTGTATCAGTCGATGACAAATAGAGGGGAATGAGGGTTCATTTATCGTACCTCTGACAAAGCACATTCACTTAGATTGAACCTGAGTAATTGCTATGTCAGCCACCCAGGGCTGGCTCTTCAAATAAATAACTGTGGGTCTGGAGCACCGTGAGTCTTATGAATTGTCAAAATGATATTCTGGTAGTGATATTCTATGTGGACTCACCATGTACATAGTTAAGCTTTTTGCTGTCTGTGATGGAGCTTCTACCTTAAGAAACTAGGAAAATAAGAGCAAATTAAACTCAAGTAGTAAGAGAAAGAGAATAACAAAGAGCAGAATGGAAATCAATGAAATAGAAAACAGAAAATTACTACAGAAAATCAACAAAACCAAAAACTAGTTCTTTGAGAAGAATCAATAAAATTAATAAACCTGTTGCCAGAACTGATCAGGAAAAACAGGAGAGGAGACACCAATGACCAAGACGAGGAATCACTACAGATCCTACAGATATTAAAAGGATAATAAGTGGCTACTATAAACATTTTATGCCAATAAATTCTACAAATTAGATGAAAGGGACAGCTTCCTTGAAAGACACAAACTATGAAAGCTCAGTCAAGAAGAAATGGATAACCTCAATAACTCTAAATTTGTTACAAAAATAAATTTCTAGATAAAAAAAATACCAGGTCAGATAGCATCACTGGTGAATTTTACTAAACATTTCAGGAAAAATGATTCCAATTCTATTCAAATTTTTCTAGAAAATTGAAACTGAGACAATACCTTCCAACTCATTCTATGCAGTAATTCATTGTCAAAAGGATACTCTCTTTAATAAATAATAATGAAACAGGTGGCTATCCATACTTTAAAAAATGGACTTTGATCTTTACCTCTCACAGTATACAAAAATTAACTTAAAATGAGTCATAGATCCAAATGTAAAACCTAAAACTAAAAAACTTCCAGAAGAAAAGACAGGAGAAAACATTTGTGACTTTGAGCTCAGCAGAGATTTCTTAGATTTGACATTAAAACCATGATCCATACAAGAAAGAGTTGGTAAATTGGACTTAAAATGAAGAACTTCTCTACTTTGAAAGACACTGTTAAGAGAATGAAAAGACAATCCATTGATTGAGAGAAAACATTTGCAAATAATATCTGTTTAAGGATTTGTATTTAGAATATATAGAGAACTGTCAAAACTCAATAAGGAAACAAGCAACCTAATTTTTAAAATGGGCAAATGATTTGAATAGACACTTCACCAAAAAGGTATACAGATGGCATATAAGCACTTGAAAGGAAGCTCAACATTATTAATAATTAGGGAAATGTAAATTAAAACCACAATGAGATAGATACTGTCACACACCTATTATAATGGCTAAAGTTTAAGAGTCAGCAGACTAGGCATGGTGGCTCACGCCTGTAATCCCAGAAGTTTGGGAGGCCTAGGTAGGAGGATTGCTTGAGGCCAGGAGTTTGAAACCACCCTGGGAAAGACATAGGGAGACCCTGTTTTAAAAAGAAAAATTAAAAAAAAATTAGGAGTGATGGCATGTACCTGTAGTTCCTACTTGGGGCAGGAGGATTGCTTGAATCCAGGAGTTTGAGGTCGCAGTGAGCCATGATAATGCCACTGCACTCCAGCCTGGGTGACATTGCCAGACCCTGTCTCTAAAAATAAAAAACAAGTAAGTAAACAAATAAATAATAAATAAGAGTGATTGTACCAAGTGTTAGTAAGTGTGCAAAGGAACTCGAACTGTCATACACTGATGGTGGGAATGTAAAATTGTACAACTGCTTCAGAAAACAGTTTGTCGGTTTCTTAAAATATTAAACATGTATCTACCAAATGTTTTAGCCATTCCATTTCTAGGTATGCGCCCAAGAAAATGGGAATGTCTATTCCAAGTCTTGCATGCAAATATTCATAGTGGCTTTATTTTTATTTATTTATTTTTTTTTTGAGACAGAGTCTCACTCTGTTCCCCAGGCTAGAGTGCCGTGGCGTCAGCCTAGCTCACAGCAACCTCAAACTCCTGGGCTCAAGCGATCCTCCTGCCTCAGCCTCCCGAGTAGCTGGGACTACAGGCATGTACCACTATGCCCGGCTAATTTTTTCTATATGTATATTTTTAGCTGTCCATATAATTTCTTTCTATTTTTAGTAGAGATGGGGTCTCGCTCTTGCTCAGGCTGGTCTCGAACTCCTGAGCTCAAACAATCCGCCCACCTCGGCCTCCCAGAGTGCTAGGATTACAGGCGTGAGCCACCGCGCCCGGCCTGTGGCTTTATTTTTAATAGCCACAAACTATTAAAGACATGTAGGAAACAACCCAGATGTTTTTCAGTTGGTGAATGGATAAACAAATTTCGATATAGCCACATAATGGAATACCACTCAGCAATAAAAAAGAATGGTCTATTACATGGATGAATCTCAAAATTATGCTGAATAAAAGAAGCTAGACAAGAAGGTACATGCTGTGTAATCCACTTATATGATCTTTCTAATGACAGAAAGTAAAGCAGCTTGCTTGAGGCCACGGGGAGGGGGGAAGTGACTGCAGAGTAGCTACTTCTGGGTGAGGGGTAGGGTCCTTATCTGGATTCCTGTGATGGTTTCATTAGGGTTCACACACGTATGTCAAAACTTACCAGATTGCACACTTCAAACGTGAGCAGTTTGTTGTTTGTCAGGGACGCCGCAATACGTGCCGTGCGACTGTCCTCCCCTGTGTGTGACTGTGTTTTCCTTGTGTGACGTGGAGCTTTCGTTCACTTCACTGGCTCTCCCCTGCTTTTGAACCTAACTGTGAATCTAGAAAATGTGTAGAATTTTATTGTACAAAGGTAAATTTTATGGGGGGGGGGCGTGATTTATTACTAGAGAGCTCATTTACCTATTTATTTGTTTATTTTCCCTTCAGATGTTTTTTCGGCATCTACTGCGTTCCAAGAATTGTGCTAGGCACTGGAGATTTAATGATTCACAAAATAAACTAACCTACTCCCTAGTGGGGGAGAATGACATTAAAGAAGTTACATGAATTGATTGTATTACAGATGAAATAAGATCTGAAGGCAAGAAACAGATCTCCAGACACGTGCAGCAAAGGCTGCTGGTTGAGCCTTGGCAGGTGGGGACAGGGGGTGGTTTAGGGAAGGCTGTCCTCAAGAAAGGGTATTGAGGTGAGCTCTGGCTGGAGACTGATCAGAGGAGGGGTGTGCACGCACTAGACAGAGGGGCCCCTGCGGGGCCTGGCGTGTCAGGAGTGAGGAGGAGAGGACTGGATGGCACAGCGCTGGCACTGAGGGGGCCAGGCAGCGTTAGGGTAATTCCAAGGTTTCTGGCCGCACAGCAGGACAGATGGGAGTGTCGCCCCCCCCCCAGGAGCCCTGGGTGAGGCCTAGGCTTGGTGCAAGGAGTCGGTGCTGAGTGAGGAGCTGTTGGAGCTTAGAGCAGCCCAGACTGGCGTGGAAACCTGGGACTCATATGGAGAGATGAGAATCGAAGCTGAGCTCTCCTATGTGGAGGTGACGTGCAACCTGGGGAACTTGGAAACAATAGCTGGGCAGGGCGAGTGAGCTGAGAGATGAGGAAGGGTGGTTCAAGGCGGTGAGTCAGGCGAGGCGCTGGAGGCCGGAAGATGGGGAGGAGGGCAGGTGAGTGCCAGCCGAAAACCTTAGAGAGGGCGCTGTTAAAAACTGTTCTGGGGCAGCAGGCCTGGACAAACTCAGGTCTGTGGGCCCCCTCGGCCTCACCGCCTTGCTGGTGACAGCAAGAGCCACGTGCTGGAGTGATAAAGGGGAGCCCAGGGGGGGAGCCCAGGGAGGGAGCCGTGAGCCTGGGGGGCCGAGGGAGCAGGGCGTGGGAGGCGGGGCTGTGGAGGGCGCCAGGGTGGCCAACTCCATGCCAGCGGCTGGACACTAGGCGCCGCCCCTCGAAAGCCATCAGGTGTGGGGCGTGTGCAGGGGAATGAGCAGGCGATTGTGATGCTTATTGACTTTCTTGAAAACTCTGTTAAGAGGAAATTGACCTTCAGCTGTACTTCTCTCAATAAAAGAGGCTCTAGAGAACATACCCCTTCCCATAGCTTCAGGGAGACGTGGCTGTGATATTTTTTCTTTCATTTCCCTGGTGTTAAAATGTGTTCTTTTCCTCACCATGGATAAGTCCGTTAGTTGAAGTCCAATGAGTGTCGTGTTGAGCCTAAACAGTTGTCACTCTGAGAACTTCTAAGATTTTCATCTTTATCTTATAAATGTTTTAATGACAGGTGTTTAATCTTTCCCCTTTGATTCATTTGGTAATTAATGGCTTTTAAGGTAAGGATGGCGACACTGCCAAAAACTAACTGCTCTCTGCTGTATCTCTGTTTTGCTGTTGACATTTGAAAGTTCAGATTTGGTACAATTAAGGCATTTTAGGAATGTTAATGTATAAATTTTAGAAAGTTCAGGTGCAAGTTGAGGACGATTTGTGTTATAATTTTATGAATATATATGTATCTTTCCTGGAATTTGTTTTCTCTTTCCACTTAGAAAATGCTCACAATGTGTTACACATCATGATAAATGAAGGGAGGTAACAGTAGATCAAGTGGTGTTTTTTGGGAATATAGTTCCTAAATAACTGCAATAAATGTAAGCGATGTTTTGGAGTATTATATTTCCAATTCAAAAGATTAAAACATCCACAATTCAGTTCTGTCTCCATGTGTGGGAGAAGTAAGCACACCAGTTATTTTTTTCTCCTTAATCCTTTGAGTGGATGGTGGGGAGACAGTGTTATTAGAAGTAGGGCCGGGCGCGGTGGCTCACGCCTGTAATCCTAGCACTCTGGGAGGCCGAGGTGGGCGGATCGTTTGAGCTCAGGAGTTCGAGACCAGTCTGAGCAAGAGCGAGACCCCATCTCTACTAAAAATAGAAAGAAATTATATGGACAGCTAAATATATATATAGAAAAAATTAGCCGGGCATGGTGGTGCATGCCTGTAGTCCCAGCTACTCGGGAGGCTGAGACAGGAGGATCGCTTGAGCCCAGGAGTTTGAGGTTGCTGTGAGCTAGGCTGACGCCACGGCACTCACTCTAGCCTGGGCAACAGAGTGAGACTCTGTCTCAAAAAAAAAAAAAAAGAAGTAGGGGTGGGGATGTTGAGGAAAGGAAGAGTGAGAGTGAGATATACACTTATGTATATGCATATATATACACACACCATACACATACATATACACACAAATATGCATATATACACATACATATATACACATATATGCATATACATACACCTATGTATACACACATGCATACATACACAAATATGCATGTACATACACATATATACACACACGCATATACACACATGCATATACATACATGCATGCACGTACACATACACACATACGTACATATGCATATATACACAAATGTGCACATACACACTTATGTGCATATGCATACACATATATACACATATACACACATGTACACACACACATAAAGGAGCTTATGGGCTGAAATGTCTGGGTTGGTTTGGTTTTCCTTCTCTTACAGTCAGAGCTGCTCAACGTTTCTGTCTGTTACATATAAAAATGCTGGTGATGGTACCAACGTCAGAATTAGTAGCACCTGTGTTTCAAGTTGCTTTCCAGTCATGGTGGTCCTTCACCTTCCTTACCTGTGGTTTGGGTGGTGATGTAGATCCTGAATGTGCGTGTGCGTCAGAATTGCCAGGAGGGCTGGGAAGCAGTGCTGGACTCCACCCCGGGTTTCTGACTTAGCAGGCCTGGGGCTGGTGTGAGACTCTGCATTTCTACCAAGTTCTCAGGTGATGCTGCTGCCGCTGGTCCTGGGGCCACCGACTCAGCCCCCTGAGCTAATAACCCAGCAGTGCCAAACCTGGGACCAGCCTCCAAGAAGACAGGAGACCAGGCTGTGCTCACCTGGGTGCTTTTCCACAGGCTGCTTGCTCACCTCAGTGTGTCCCCAGTTCATGGTCGACAGGTCTAACTGGTGCCTTCTTAGTTCAAGACAGAACAGACCCGAGTGCTGTGGGCTTTGGGGCATTTAAACGTGGAGGCAGAAGACTGTTCAGCCACGAACAAGGATGAGATCCTGTCATTCTCAGCAACATGGATGGAACCCGAGGACATTAAGTGAAATAAGCCAGGAGCGGAACTTTGCAACTCAGTGGCCAATTGAGAATCCATTTTTTTATTGAATTAGAGAAAGTGATGACAGTTTTGACAAGGCCCTACTCCCAAGTCTGGACACAGGAGAAAACACTAGATTAGGAACAGAAAGAGTTGGGTTCTGGTCGGGAGACCTGGTTCTGGTGGGCATGGAAGCCCCTTTACAGCAGCTTTGCCGGAGTGACTTTAGTGACCATTTCTCCTCTCAGTGAATGGTGCTGGATTCATCTGACAAGGATTTCCAAACAGCCAACGTGAAGAGGCTTCAAAAAGCAATTGCAGAGTCTCTAGAAACAAATGAAAAAAGGGAACATCTCGGCAAAGAAATAAGACTTATAGAAAAGAAACACACGAGAATTATAGAACTGAAGAATAGAGTAACTGAAATAAAACTCACTGGATGGGCTCAGAAGTAGAGTGGGGATGGCAGAGGACAGAGTCAGTGAGCTCGAGGACCCGTTCGTGGAATGCGCTGGCTCTGAACACAGAGAAAACATGAAAAACGGGCAGGCTGCCCAGGGTTGTACATGCTTCCTGACACTGTCAGGGGACGAAGTAGGCAGTGTGGAAACAATGACCTAAGTGCAGTTTTGGCAAGGCTGTTTTTCATTCCCTTGTCTCTCTTCCTGCCCCTGCCTCTCCCTGTCTCTGTCTTTCCTTCTCTGTGTCTCTGTCTCTCCCTGTGTCTCCCTCTCTATCTCTGATTCTCCCTCCATCTCTCTGTGTCTCTGTCTCTCTCTGTCTCTCCCTCTCCCTCTCTGTTTCTCCCTCTCTATGTCTCTGTCTCTCCTCTGTCTCTGTCCCTCTCTGTGTCTCTGTTTCTCCTTCTCTGTCTCTCTCTCTTTGTCTCTCTGTCTCTGTCGCTCATCTCTGAAATGTCAGAATCCTATGAGGTCTCCAGCAGCTTGCTTTGGCCTCCTGGGACATTTAGGAAGCTAATGTAAGGCCACCCTAACCCTATTAAACATGCAGGTCTTACGGATGGCTGCATAACGCTCTGGCTGGCAGGAGCCTGATGTGGCCTGAGGGAGCAGGCCAGCTGGTTAGGGGGACATCCGGCCTGCGGCCAGCGATTTTCCTCAGTGATAGAAGCTGTAACCAGAGCTTGCTCTCCATGGCCCTTGCTGAACTGATGCCCTGACACACACACAGAGGAAACTGAGCCTGGACCTGAATGCGGGCAGTCCTAGGAGAGCTGGCAGCGTGTGGGCAGTGGCCTTAGGCAGAACCAGTGGTAACAGGATGTATTGATCAGGCACGGCAGGAAGGGGTTAAGGTTTTAAGGTAAAACCAAGGGAACCTTTCATTTCTCTGTTCATTTTGCCTGCAGCAATTATATTTCCAGGTGTTTTTCAGGCAAGTTCCTGTCTTAAATATTCAATTCTTGTATTAGGCCAGTTATATTACTTTTTGGTTCTAGGTGCTATCTCAGCATCACTCAGCTTCACTTCTGGTAGTTATAATCATGATGTGTCATAGCCACCGGTCCTTAATTCATGAATTCACTGAACAAATAATCTATGAAGTGCCAGCCTATATGTGCCATATGTTAAGATACAACAGTCATCCAAACAGACCAAATACTCTGCCTATGGAGCACATACTGTATCGTGCAGGGAGATATTCTGTCAACACACCACATACATAAGGTACGTGGTATGTTTGCCAGTGATTTTACGGAGGAAAGCAGCAGGATGGGGCATGGGAGTGCCAGCAACTAGGCCAGCACTGCAGTTTTACATTGGTCCCCTCGGGAGGTGTTACTGGGAAGTGGCGTTTGGACAGAGACTGGATGGATGTGGGCAGAGGCAGGAGTGATGTGAATAAGCAGGAGGAGAGTGTGTCAGGCAGAGGAAGCAGCTGATGCAAAGGTCCTGAGGTGGGAGCCTGCCTGGAAAGTTCCATAAGAGCAGGGGCCAGTGTGACTGGGGACAGTAGTAGCTGGCTGAGGAGGTCATGGAGGGAACAAGGGAGCACATTGTGCAGGACCTGCTTCTCCATTGTGAGGACTTTGGCTTAGTATTATTATTGTTAGACCTTAGTTTTGGGGCAGTTTTAGGTTTCCAGAAAAACTGAGCAGAAAGTACTGAGAGTTCCTATATACCCTCCATTCACCCCTTCTTTCCCCTACTAACATCTTGCATTAGTGTGGTACACCTGTTACAATTGATGAGCCAATACTGATATGTTATTATTAATGAAAGTTCACATTCAGAGTTCACTCTGTGCTGTACATTCTTTGGGGTTTGGCACATTTATATGACACGTATCCACCCTTTAGAATCTAGTAGTTTCACTAGAACCTGCTGTGCTGTGCCTAGGTATCCCTCCCTCCCTTCAGCCCCTCTCAACTACTGATTTTTTTATTGTCTCAATAATATTGTCTTTTCCACAACGTCATAGAGTTGGAATCTTAGCGTGTAGCCTTTCCAGTTGGCTTCTTTAACTTAACAGTATGCACTTAAGGTTCCTCCATATTTTTTCATGGTTTGATAACTCTTTTCTTTTTATTGCTGAATAATCCCATTGTGTGATATGCCACTGTCTCTTTATCCATTCACCTATTGAAGCACATCTTGGTTCCAAGTGTTGGCAACTACGAATAAAGCTGTTATAAACAAACGTGCAGGTTTTTGTGTGGATATATGTTTCTGACTCATTTGAATAAATACAGAGTAGCACAATTGCTGGATTCTATAAAACTATGTTTAATTTTGTAAGAGGCCGCCAAACTGCCTTCTCAAGTGGCTGCACCATTTTGCATTCCCACCAGCAAAGAATGCAAGTTCCTGTTGCTCCACATCCTCATCAGCCTTTGGTGTTGTCAGTGTCCTGGATTTTGGTTATTCTAATAGGTTTGTAGTGGTATCCCATTGTATTACTTTGCATTTCCCTGATGATGTATGATGTTAAACATCTTTCATATGCTTACTTGCCATTTGTGTATCATTTTTGGTGTTTTATCTGTTCATATCCCATTTTAAAAATTGGGTTTTTTTCCTTACTGAGTATTAAGAGTTCTTCGTATCTATAGAATACACGTCCTTGACTGGATGTGTGCTTTACAAATATCTCCTCCCAGTCTGTGGCTTTTTTCTCATTCTCTCAAGGATTTTGTCTTTTCATCTGAGTGAAATGGGGAGCTTTTAAGGGTTTTGAGCAGAGGAGTGACATTATAGGCAGATTACAAATAAATAAGTATTGAACAACATAAAATTCCTGCATACACATTTAGTGACTTGTCTTTAAGTAATGAAGGTCAGATTTTCTAAGTGGTTTCTTAAAAATTTATTTCCCTAGTACAGACTGCTACACACTTTGTTCACAGCTATGGCCCTCTTTATTTCAGCCCATACTCTCTTGATACTTGAGTTTTGAGTGACAATGATCTTTTTATCTTTTTATTACTCACAGATAATATGAAAGTCCCACCTGGCCCCGAGTTCTTCATGCCAGAGGCTTTTACAGCCCACAGTGTCCTAGGCCAGTGTTGCTCCCACCCTCTCGCCTCGCTCTAGGGCAGGGCCCAGGTGCTGCTTATAGAGAGATACGCTTGACCGAGGCATCCCCAGGCTCCCTGCGAGGGTGTTTTCCTCTGTTGAATGGCTCCTTTTGCTTCATCATCTCACCAAATGAGCTGGCCCTCCTTGCATGCCTCAAATCCCCTGCAAGTTCACATGTGGATTAAAACAGACGTTTTTCCTGGGTGGTCACGTCCAGCCCTATCTCACTTGGCTCTGAGGCTTTAACTTGCCGTAAATGCAGCTTCTTGGGCAATTTAAGAACCAAAGACAGATTCCTTAGCCACAGGGATGGGAACAAAGCCAGGGCACTACTCCAGAGCTTCCCCCGCTGTCCCCTGGTTTCGCTGTGTGTGGAGTTGGATGGCAGGAGGATACCTCAGGAGCACATGTGAAGTGGCGTGGCAGCTGCAAAACCCTTGGAGACATCTGAGAACACAAATGTGAACAATGAAAAACCATCAGAGACTGCAGGGACAGGAGTTGACATTCCCACCTGAAGAATTGTCTTGCTCAAAGGTAGGATGTTGGGTTGTCGGGAGGCAGAGAGCAGATATGTGGGTCTGCATCCCAGTCAGGAGACTGCATGGGTTCACAGAGCGGACATAACTCTGCCTCTCTTAGAAGATTCTGAGCCCTGCTTGCCCACGCTGTGACACCAGTGTACACAGCAGGCACCCACTTTGGATTTATTAGCACCTTTCTGCCAGAGGCCACAGGCCTTCTCCATAGGCGTCTTCAGCAGTGGACAGTAAGATCACCAACCATTCTGAAATACTTTCACTGGGAGAGGAAATAGATGCCAAAGGATCAGAAACCATACAGAAATGAAGAAAGAAGAAAGTAATCAGTGGCTCAGATTTACCAAATGCCGTGCCATGATTTATGGACTGTTTTCATTAGGTCACAAGCATGAGGATGAAACAAAAAAAGGATGATTATTCCATGTGGATAGGTGAAAACTTTAAAGGAAAATCTCTGACTACAACACTCAATTTGAGTTGTCTTATGAATCTGCACTGTTCTCAGTTTTCCTCCATTAAGATCCTTCAGAGGCACAAGAATGGCATGTGTGAAAGGAACGTAATGAGACTTCATGGTGGCTCATCCCAGCTGCATGTGCCTCCCTGGGTCTGCGTCACTGTGGAGAGTGACGTTCAGGTGTGGTAGGGCATGCGCTCTTGTCCAGGTCACTCTCACTTGACAATTAGATACAACTGCTATGCTTTCATCTGACATTGGGAAAACAAAATACAACTCAATGGAGAAATTTATTCTCGGTTATCTGATAAATGTTTTATCCCTAGTACTTTCTTATCCATTTTTGGCATTGGTATGAATTTGGGACCACTGCCACGAGCTCTGACGGATTTATCATGTGCTTTTGGAGTCCGTGGGAACTGAGCCTCAGGGGACATGAGTCAACTTAAGCTGTGCAGTCTTATTGGTCTCTCCTAGACATTCATGTCTCTGGCATATCTAATTTAGGCTGGGAACTGGAGATTTTGTGTATTTGTTTTTATTACTACCATTTATAAGTTGGCCAGTTCCATCCTAATGGAAAACATTTTGTTTTTCCCCAGATGACTGTAGCATTTCATCTAGGAGTTGGGTTTTGGAATATGTTGAAGAAAGAAAGCAAAAGAAAAATAAATATTATTAAAGGTTTAAATTTCTTTCAATAAACTACTTGTTTACTAGGCTACACATTTTTGGGGAGTAGCTTACCTGGTATCAGCAACAAAATCCTTGAAATTTCTGTCTGTTGCTTCATTGGTTTCCAATGGATTTGGAAGAAGAGTTGTCCAGTATGATGCCAAGTGAGCACCACTGACCTGTATTTTCACTCCACTTAACATCATTAACTGTGGAATGAGCATAGAGTGCTATGGCAGAACGTACTTCCTGATCAGAAGACAACTGCAATATAATTAGAATAAAGCAATGACTACCATGTAATTAAAAATTAGATGAACCATTAAATGCTAAGTAGACTTTTAGAAGGTGAAATCCTAAAGTTCTTAGGAACTGATAGCCAGGCTGGCTGAGGACTGTTTTGCACGGGGAAGGCACACTGGCCAGAAGGGAAGAAAAAGATAGTTCTGTTTTGTTAACGTATTTAATAATACTTGCACATGGTGCAAAATTCAAGGGGTCCACTAAGGAGACAGTGAAAAGCAAGTTTCCCCTGTTGCCCTGTCCTGCAGGCTCCATTCCGCCCCCCTGTGGGCAGCCCTTGTCAAGCGTCTGGCATATACTTGCAGAGATAACTCCATGCATTTCTAAACACCCACATGCATTTTCTTCTTGCCTTTTTCTTTTCTTTCTTTCCTTTCCTTTCCTTTCCTTTTCTCCTCTTCTTCTTCTTCTTCTTCTTCTTCTTCTTCTTCTTCTTCTTCTTCTTAACACAAAAGGTATATATCCACACTGTTCCCTATATCCCTGTAAGCCCCCGTAACTTAGAGATTGTATTATAACATATCAGGACATAAAGCTACCCCTTTTTAAAAGGCTGTGTGGTGGTGGTGGTGGAGATGCTGTAATTTGTTTAATCTGTCCTCTAAATCTGCAGTTGGTACCAGTCCTCGGCCTGTTAGGGACCAGGCTGCAGAGCTCGGCCTCAGCTCCCCCCTCTGAAGGGGGGGCGCACAGCAGGAGGTGAGTAGCAAAGCTTCATCTGTTCACATGTATTTCCAGCCGCTCCCCTCCCCATTGCTCGAATCACTGCCTGAGCTCCGCTCCAACCCCTCTACGCCCACGTCAGTGGAAGAATTGTCTTCCGTGAAACTGGTGGTCCCTGGTGCCACAAAGGTTGGGAACCGCTGCTCTAAATTGTTTCTTATCTTTTGCTATTTACACTGCGTTCTATTTTTAGTTGCCACAAGGAAGCTCTCCAGTGAGGGGCCCAGCAGAAAACAGATAGCTGACACACTAAACACAGGTGTTGAAGAGACTATTTAAGAAATGAGGGCAGGGGCCCATAAGAGATGTGGAAGCACCCTGCGGACTGATTGACTCCCCCGGCCTTAAGGGAAACATGAGGAAGCGGGGTTCCTGGAGCTGGTGAGAGCTGCAGTTACCAGAGAGGCTCCTGGTAGAGCTGGGATCTTCCTTCAGTAGAGGAGCACAGCCAGTGGTGTGCTAGTAAATGTGTAACAACTGGCTCTCTGGGGTGGGGACCCTAATCTGCAGTGTTTGCTGATTTCTGTGGTGTGAATACTTTCATCGTGGCTGATCTCAAGCTACCAGCATGATGGGGTGAGATACACACTGCCAGCTCCTGTGAGCCAGCTCCAGCACACAGGTGCAGCCCCCCTCCTATCAGCTGCTCACATGTTCTGCCGGGGCCTCCTATCGGCTGGACCCCTCCAGAAGCCAGAGGGCAAGGGAGCTGGCTGTTGTTTGGAGGTCAGCCTCCCAGAGCATGGAGAGGTTGGTGAAATGCATAGGACAGGTCATTTCACCTCCCTGAGTCCCTGTTTCCTCATCTGTGAAATACCAGAACTACCTCAGATGCTTTCTATGATGGTTTCCACAATAAGGTTCCTTCACGTACTCTGTGATGGGTGAATCTGGTGACCTAGCTGGCTTAAGTCACTTAGTGGACATTTGCTGACTGTTTAATGTGAGATGCCTGTGGGCCCCTGTAGTTGGGGAGCTTATGTCCAATGGGGGAGATAAGAAGTGCACAGGTAGGCCCAGCTATGGGGTAGGTGCTGCAGACAGAGCTGCAGGTGTGCAGAGGAGAAGGTGATCCTTTCTAGCTGGGGTGATGAGGCTGTTGATGGCAAAGATCTGGGGAGACCTTTGTTTGGTGGTTGGGAGTTTGAGTCATTTTCCTAGTGGAAGAAGAATAGGACATTTCTTGATTAACAGTTCAGTCTACATATACCACTAGTTGGCTAAGCATGGTCCTGGTACTGTCAGCATCTCCCAGGAACTTTTTAGAAATCCAAATTCTTGAGTTCCACCCCAGACATACTGAGTCTGTAATTCCAGGTGGTTCTGATGCATGTATATATTTGAGGAACACTGAGGTATACCGTCCCAGGTTCCCAAACCCTGCTGAAAATCAGAATCAGATGGTGACTTTCAAACACACACACACATACACACACACAGACATACACACACACATATGCACGTGCATACACATGCTAACACTAGGCTCCTGGGCTGTACTCTAGACCTGCTCAATCATAATCTCTGGGAAGCAGGATCCCTGCAGAGTTAAGTGTTTCCCAGATGTTATAAACTGTGACCTTTTTCTACTCTTGATTTTAATTGTTGAGGTAACATCAAACCTGTTTTTCCTTCTCAAGCAGTTTTGTACTCAAACCCTAAACACTTTCAAAGTCTCACTGAGGGAAGGCAGCAGCTGTCTTAGTTGGCATTTTGCTGTGACTGGGTAGGGTGGAGTTGATTGTTCCTGGCCTGGAGTAGGTGGGCAAGGAGGAAACTGAAGAGGCTGGAGAGGCCTCTGAAGTCTGACCTTACCATTGCTTGTGATTAATTTGTGACAAATTTTCACATCAGATACACCCTTTATCAAATATTAAGTACAAAAGCTGCATTTTGAAGGAAAAGGTTTTGAGACTGTCTCTGCCTCTGCCTGATTATAGTTTTTGATGGAAAAGCCTGTAGTTTATTATTATGGAGAATTTGGGACAGGATTCCTGGGAGGCGAACTGGGCAGAGTTGTTGGTCATTTGGGGCCTGAGTTCTTGGAATGCTTCTGGAGAGTACCTGGAGAAGGAGAGCTCTTCCTTTGAGTTGTGAAGGCTTTGGTGATGATAAATCAAGCTGCTACGAACATTCTTGTACATGGATTTCTATTGATGTCTGTTTTCATCTCTTTTGGGTAAATATGTAGGAGAGGAATTGTTGGGTGGACATATGTTTAACTTTGCAAGAAACTGCTAGTGATCCATGCATACCCTTTACACTCCCACCAGTCGTTCTGGGAGTTCCAGTTGCTTTACATCCTTGCCAACGTTTGATATTGTCAGCCCCTTCCTTTTGATCCACTCTGGAGGGTGTACAGTGTTATCTGTGGTGTTAATTTGCATTCCCCTGATGACTAATGAGTTGAACCCATTTTAATATGCTTATTGACCATTTGTATAGCATGGAGAGGGGACTTTTAACTATCTTGTATCCTAACATTCCAAATGTATTTTTTTCCACTTCAGTTTTACCCGTGATCTAAGTTGCCTTTGATTCACCATTCTTGAAAACACCATGAACTTCTAAACTGTCACATCTTTGAATATGAAGTTCTGTCTGCGTTTTCACCCTTCCAGGCCCAACTCAGTTGTCACCTTTTATGTTGGTTAAGCCTCTGGCCTCCCCATCTCTGCAGAATATGGGTTTCCCTCCACTGTACTTCCAAGGTCCTGAGCATACATCTGTGTGGCTGCACTTGCCATATTGTGTCCAAGTCTTCCCTGCCTCACTGAGGCCAGGGACCTTGTCTCACTCTTCTTTGCATTCACAATGCTTATGACATGATCTGCCTTGAAATCTAGGCCCAATATTGCTGAATTAATCCATCATCCATTTGACCCTCGTGGCAGTTCCGTGAGAAAGGCTGAGCGTAGCCTTGAATAAGAGAGTAGGGCATAGACCCAGAGGGGTCAAGTGACTTGTCCGAGGCCACAGAACCTGTTTGTTACAGAGCCAGGTACTACTTGCTATAAAGTTTTGACTCTCTGACGTTACAGTTTTCCAAACACGTATGTTGTTTTAGGTATGGTGTCCTTAGAACTAGATAGCTACATGTACCCATGTACATGTACAGGAATACTTCTCAAGGGATGTTCAGGCATGGGATACTTTTCAGGGAATCCACTCCCAGACCCTCAACCTGCATATGCACACACTTAAAACTGACTAGCCTTAGAAGTGTCTAAGGCCACGGAAGACAGGAAGCTGGGATGGTTATCCCATCTCCCCTTTCACTATGACCTTTCTCCCACTTCACACACAGGCAGCCCTTTCACCACTGGTTGTCTTCCTGAGGTGTGCTGCTGCAAGGTGGAAAACTTCCAGGCCATGGAGCAAAGGGACAATTAGAAATATACATGGTGTTGAGAATTCAATGACTTTAAATTTTTAATTTTTGACATCATATCTGGACTTTGGCTATATGACTCAGAAGGCTTCAAAGAATTAGTTACAGTCATAACAAAACTCCTTTAATTTCCATGTATTATTTTTCTGAACAAGGCTTCTCAGTGTTTATATAAAAAAACCCTAAGATAGGAAAACAAATTGATGCTGGACCATTCTCACTCTAGCAAAAAGTGATAATCACTCATGGGTACATTAACTAATTAAAAAAAAAAGCCCCATACATTCCATTAGGATATACATTTCCAAATAAAATTTTAGTTTTTATATTACTTAGAAAAAACTAAAATATATTGTTTTCATCATTTGTATACTCATAATAGTTGTGTGAACTCTATTCACACAGTTCAGAAGAAAAATCTTAATTTGATCCTTATGGCTTAACAATCTTAAATGTAGGGTCAATTCTCGTTATTTGTGGTAGTTATGTTCTATAAAGTTACCTTGAACACTTGACTTAGTGACAGGTGCAAGATTGCTCCTAAGGGAAATACAGGGTTAGGTTCTGGTCACATTTTGTCAACCAATCAATGTATAACCTTGTTTTATGTGTATTTTTGTTTGAAGACAGCTCATTTAATATACAATTTCTTATGAATAATTATATGCAATATTCCTTTATAACATTATTTCAACTACAGCATCATGTACTCTACCATGATTGTACTAGTTCAACTCTTTCAGTCACACATACACAGTACACACATACAGTACTCAGATAATAAACACATATAATACTGTGAACACATACTTTATCTATATAGTACAGTAATGCAAATACACAAAGTCCTGAAAAAAGCAGTAAGCAAAGATTAAGCATTTAAAGTTTTATAAAAGCTAACTGAAATCTTCTTGTGGATGGAGCTGCAGGACATATGGTGGTCAGCACACTGTGGCTTAACCTCTTGACCTTGGCTTGCCCCAGGAAAACCAAAGGAGAGGTTGGTAGAACTTATCCTACAAAAGAGGAAGACATCAATGAGGGTGCATGTTGTATTCTGGAAGATAAACCTTAGGAGTTTGTCTTTTGCAACTTGTTGATGGTGTTGGCAACTTCCCCTCTCAAAATGGCTTGAAAAATTGCTTTAACCTTGTCTGCCTGGCTTTTCGCCTCAAATCTTTCAGTGTCTCAGAATAAGGGACAAACGCGGTGGAAGTTAGGCGCCTAAATGTGAGGCTGCGTTCCAGCATAGGGTCACATTCTTCCATGTCATTGAAGATTTTTTCCAAGGCAGAATTCCATTCTGATATTTTGGCTGCTGTGAGAGGGACAATTCTTGGAGTCCTAGTGTGACTTTCATCACTGTCCTGACTTTCATCACTGACTCTGATGCCATGTTTTGCTATCTCATCCATGTCTTTTTTGGTGGGTTCTATTGCCTTTTCTGCCAAAATTTCCTCCACATCTTCTTCCTTCATGTTATTGAAACCTTCTCCACTTATTTGCTGTGCAATATGTATTATGTTGTTGACATTTTTCTTTATATTTTCTGTAACACCGTCAAAGCCTTCAAAATTTTTCACACAGTCTGGCCAAACATTTTCCCAACAGTTATTGATAGTGGCCTGCTTAATGCCGTCCCAGGCTGTGCCAATATAATCAATAACATTGCGTATAGTGACTGATTTCCAGTAGTCTATCATGGTGGTTTCCTCGTTCGCTTCAAGAGCCTCGCAAGCCTTACTATAAAGCTCCTTTATGTAGTATGCCTTGAAAGTTTTTATAATGCCCTGATTGAGGGGTTGGATGAGAGATGTAGTATTTGGGGGCATGAAAAGAACTTTTATGTTGGGGTGGGCATTTTCAAGTTCTTCATGGCAATGAACTGGGGCATTATCCAAAACTAATAAAACCCTGAAGGCAAGGTTTTTGCCCAGGAGATAGCGTTCAACTTCTGGGATGAAGCAGTGGTGGAACCAATCCCAGAATATTTCAGACACCATCCATGCATTTTTGTTCCACCTCCAATGGACTGGCATACAGTTCAGGTTTTTCCCTTTAAGTGCTTGTGGATTTTGGACTCTGTACACCATTAGGGGTTTGCACTTAAAGTCGCCCTTAGCATTGGTGCACAATAGCAAGGTTGCGTGATCTTTGAATGCTTTAAAGCCAGTGGCTTTGGAGGTCGTTTGCATTACATAGGTTCGTTTGCCAACATTCTTGTAAAACAAGCTAGTCTCATCAGCATTGAAAACCTGCTCTTCAACATAACCCTTTTCATGTATAACGCTTAGCAGGTATTTTTTAAATTCTTCTGCAGCCTCCTGATCTGCAGAACCTGCCTTGTCTGCAAGTTTAAAATTTTTCATGCTGTACCGCCTTTTGAAACATGCAAGCCAGCCCGCACTAGCTGAGAAAGGTTTAACATTTTCCTGGCCCTGGGTAACATGGCTGTAAATTTCTTTGGCTTTCAGCCTCACAACAATGCTGTCCACTATACTTTTTTTATTGGTAGTCATCTCATGAATCCACAAGTTTAGCTGTTTTTCCATCTTTTCCATAGCTTCATCACGCACTATAGATGTTACTTTAGCGCTTTCAGGAGCAGCCTCACGTACAGATCGGCGAATCTCCTCTTCCTTTTTCTGGATGTACCGTATTGTTGATTCATTAACATTGAATTCACGGCCAACAGCACTAAAACTCATGCCTGAACGAAGCTTATCTAACACACGTATTTTCTCTGTAAGACACATCACAGCCTTCTTGCGTTTAGAGACATTAGACAGAATTTCAGCTCTACGCTTGGGGGCCATTTAAAACAGTGAAATCACCACCCAAAAGCACAAACATTTGAAAAACATGGCACTAGATAGATCAAGAAAAGGACATTTGTTTACAGTATGAGTTTATATGGTCTTGTTCGAGCTCCGCTGGGAATATGTAGGCAAGGAGATTCAAGTTTTTTACCTCTGTGCACGTGTCCATAAATGAGTGAGAAAGTGCCACAATTATTGATTTTTGGGTTACACATAAATTTTAGCAAGTAGCTGAGTTCACAAATATAGAATCTGTAAATGATGACTGTTATTTATAGGGCTCTCTTGCCAAAAAAGATAGTGTGATCAGTAAGATTCTCAAGGATAAAAATAGATATTTGGATACAATTCTTTGGGGGAAGTAGAATGGAAATAAGTTAAAGGAAAAAAGAATTAATGTCTGACATCTGACTTGTACATAAATTTTTTAGATTCAGAATGGGTATAAATTTCTATTATATTTAGAGTCTATTGGGTAGATTTTTAAAAAAATGACATTAACAGTTTAATTTTGAAATGCCATTATCAGAGTATCAGAAATTACATCCTTTGCAACTATTTAAAATTATGAAGAAAAAACTTAGATGGTACATAATTTTTGAAAATTCTTTTAGGAGGAAGAGGAGCAAAATGGACCAGGGGGTAGCTTCGGTTTTGCTGTTCCACTGAAAAACAAATTTGTTTAATTTGGAGAACATATCAGCACTTTTCATTTCATCTCTTTTGGCATCTCCGAATACCCTGGTTTTGGTTTGTAATTTTAAAAGATTTGAACAATATAATATGAAACTACAGTATTTTTGAGACTGGCCTGATGGAATGTCACGATTTTCCCCTTACAGAAGGACAAAAATGCCTTTAATGTCCTCTAATGCTAGAGTACTAGATGATGTTTCAGTGTAAATGCCAACACTTAATCTCTTCATATACAATTCAGAACAGAAATTTTCTTAACCAGTTAAAATGATCCTTAGATTAAAAAACAAAACCATAGAGCTTTTCTGATGTCTCAGGCTTATCCTTAGATTTTTCTAGTTGTTGGTACTGTTCCTGGTTTCATTAAAGTTTCTTGCAATGGGTGAGGTCCAAACACTTTACGCGTGTAGCCGGTGGCCCTCGCAATTCTGTGTTGGACCAAAAGCACTAAGCAGTCTGCGTGCACCTCCTCTCCACTCTCCCATATGCCAGTTTCTTCTCAGCTGATTTTATTAGCTGTCATGTAACCGTCTCCTAATCATTCATGAGGCATATGGCCTCATTCGGGAAAAGAAAACATTGCACTTTAATCCCAACATACATAATTTATGTTGCTTAATTATTTTAAAGTCTTCACGTTAGAATAATAATTGCACTCCCCATGAACTTAGGCTAGAAAGGAGAGACACTAAGGTTCTCTCCCAACCCTTTTCGGGATGCTCAAGCCGCCAAGGAGTTCTCCGGTACCCCTCTGGGCAGGGCAGCGTCCACCTTGGCGAGGTTGAGGACCCGGCGCGGGGAGGTGGCGGCCGTGCGTGGGGGCCGACCGGTGCGTTGTGTCCGCGGGGGCGAAGTCAGGGACTGGGCGCTGGGAGGAGGCGGCAGCGCGCGGGGCCTGGCCTGGTGGGATGGGTCCGCGGGGCCGAGGTTGAGGCCCAAGATTGGGCGGGAGGAAGGGGCGGCCGCGCGTGGGGACCGACCGGGTGGGCTGCGTCCGCGGGGGCAAGACCGAGGCCCAAGACTCGGTCTCAGGAGAAGGCCGCGCCTGGCCAGTCGGTGGGCTGCATCCGCGGGGTCGAGGACCCAGGGCCTGCCGGAAAAGGCTGCACAAGTTCGCGGGGCGCGGTCTGAGGGCGTCACTTCCGGCGCCTGACCACTTCCGGGTGCGGGAAGGGGCAGAGATTGGTGCAGCAAGGGAGGAAGGAAAGAGGGTGAGGAGAAGCGGCGGCCAAGCGGCCGGCGCCGGGGACGGCGGGTTTGCTCCGGGCCGCCAGGGGCTGCTCGCCGGGTCGCCCGCTCTCCCTGTCGGGGCCGTCCGCCGGGGCCCGCGCTCGGCCTGGTCCGCGGCCTCCCGCCGCCGGCCCGCGGCGCTCAGCGCTTGTGCTCTGTGTTGCAGGTCTATCCGGAACCCCGGAGTGAGAGCGAGTGCCTGAGCAACATCCGCGAGTTCCTGCGCGGCTGCGGGGCGTCCCTGCGGCTGGAGGTGAGCGCGGCGGCGGGGCCGAGGGCGGGCCCGGGAGGGCGGTGGCGGGCTCGGGGTGGGTACAGGTCTCCAGCCGGGCCTCCTGCCCACTCTGCGCCCGGGTCTGACCGGGCCCGGCCGCTCCGGGGTCTGGGGTGTGCAGAGCGGGGCGTTGCGGGTCCAAGTAACGGCCCAGAGGAGGCGGCGCCAGGGCCGCCCCAGGGCAGGGTGGAGCCAGTGAATGGAACCTCAAACGTTGCCCTCGCTCAGGTGAGGAAGGGTGCTTTTAGCTTGTGGTGCCGGTGACACACATTTTAAAATCCGTTTGTCAGGGGTGTGAACCGAGGCACCTGCTTCATCCTGGACTCTGTTTTTACTGATTCCCGTAGCATTCTCGTCCAGGTCTGGGTCAGTCCTCAGAATCCTCAGCAGGTGATCAGGCAAAGCCGGGCCAGATGGGCCAAAAAAACCCCCTCCTGGCCTCACTCCTTTCTTTCTCTGCTTTTTTTTTTTTTTTTTTTTTTTTTTTTAAACCTCAGACTAGAAATTGGGTCGTTTTACTGGATCTCTAACACTTAATGTTTAGGTTAGAGAATTCATATTACCTGTATTTGGGATTTGTAGAACATGCTTTTGGGGAACATACCGGGCGGGGTGTCTTCCATTTTGCAGAATGTTTTGTCACCTTACTCAACGTTGTCTTTGCGGATTTTCACTGGCAGCTGTTTGAGAATGCCTCTCTTTCATTTTATTTTTCCATTCGGGATTTTTCTTATTCTTGGGGTAGTGCTTTAGATTCAGAAATCTTTCTTGGGAACTGCAGGCTGAAGTGGTTGCAGTTCTGTATTTAAATCTTGCCTTTTATGTTGCCACTTTACTACTCTTAGCCTCAGTTTCCTTATCTGCAAACTGAGACAAGTTATGCCAAGCTCCTTGATAACAGTACAGTTGGCCCTCCTTATGGTATCAGAGGGTTGTGCATCTGTGGATTCACCCAACCTCAAAAGGAAAATATTGGGGGAGGGAGAAATCAATAAAAACCAACAATACAACAATAAAAAATAACATAAATAAAAATGCAGTATAACAGCTACATAGTATTTGCTTTGTATTGGGTATTTATCAGTAATCTAGAGTTGATTTAAAGTATATGGGACTAAGCCATTTTATATAAGGAAGTTGAACATCAAGGGTTTTGGTATCCACAGGGATCCTGGAACCAATCCCCCCTGGATACCAAGGGACCACGGTATATGAAAGCATCTCTGGTAGAACCTGTTCTATTGGCATGACCCAATAGAAGTTTCCCTTCCTGAAGGATAGTCTCTTGCTATAGGTGTCTTGGGAAAAGAACTAGAAGCCATCAAACTGTAAGGGAAGATTATATGGAAAGCTTATTTAACTGAAATTAGACATGTAGGACGGGATAGAGATTAAATACCACTGTTTTTGTTAACGACTGTAAACATGAAGATACTTATTGTTGGTAGTATTTGATGTCTGTGAGGAAATAATTACAGGTAAATGAAAGTGCATTGGGGGAAAGTCCAACAAATTTAGGGCTCTTTAAAGGGGGTGGGAGAAAGACATTATTTCAATAAAGAGTAATGTCTTTCCCTTTGTTGTTATCAGCTTTGTCATTGTATCATCCAACCTCCTAATTTGGTTGTGATAATATGCTTTGCTAGTAGCAGTTTTTACTTTTTCCTGGCCTTTGTTGTGGGATTTTATTATCGTCTTTAAACTACTGAGTTTTGCTTATGTTATTACATTTTTGAATTTGCACGTTAAGATAATCTGACAACCATAGTGTAAAGAAAGTATTTAAAGAAAATATTGTTTCAAAGAAAGTTGAATGTTAAACTCATTTTTAGTTTTCCAGTTGATGTTTTGTATAGCAACTGTTTTTTTTTTTTATAATTTTAGTTTATTTACAGTTGCTCTAGAAGAGTTTGTTTACTAACAAATCCCAAGCATCTAGAACAGTGCTTGTCATATAGTAGGCCTTCAATAAATTTGTTACTAATTAAATGAGCTTGAAGCTATAGTTGATAGCAAGTATGTTTCCTTTTGAAGAAAAAAAATCAATTTTGACTTATTTTGTGCTAAAGAGTATATAATTTAAAATAGATGCAAATGTTAGCATTTTTCAACCTTAGTATAAGTCACACTTAAAACTCCTAATTACCTAGGAGATAAGAAAATTTTAAGAAAATAGCACACGAAAAACCTCATAAATTGTGCAGTCACTGTGATTTTTAGGAAGTTACCCTGAGAAAGGAACTCTGTGTCTAACTCTGGCTTCTAGCCTTGCAGTCTGTGGTGTGAAGGGACAGGGCTGTGTCCTGAAAGGCTTGCCCTGTGGACCACACTGCAGCAGTTTCCCAGTGTTTTTAAAGAGAATTGCTTAGGGAGTGGGGAAGGTAGGACCTCGTGCTTTTGAAATTTGTTCTAGCATTTACACATTTCATTTTCACAAAATTCCGAAAGGTGGTTGACTGATAAGAAACATTTTGAAATTACAAACATGAAACTTAAAACTGATACCTTAAATTGTAGATTAGCTTTTTCCTTGTACAGTTATAAATGTCAAGGAGCTTTATTCCAGAGATTAGTTTAGATTGAATTGTGTTTGTAGCAGACTGTTTTTGGTGCATATATATTTTTTTGTTTACTGCCAGTTTAAACTCTCCTAAAATTCCTTACAGGAAAAGAGAAACTGAACTTTATGGTTAATGTATCAGTTATTGTAATGCATACACATCTTAACTAGCTATAGAAAATCAGATACTATCCCCCAAAGCGTTCTAATTATGAAAGGAGTTTTATAAATTTTAAAGAAATATTGTGCAGTTTGCATTGTTAAAATTTGAGAAGCATTGTAGGTTTTAAGTTGTAAAACGTTTTTAAATTTGAGAAATTAAAAAAATTTTAAATTTGGACAATTTTGTGTTGGAAAGCAGTGCACACAGCTTAGATGATGACTTCTTCATATTCTTATAACTTTTTCTTTGCTCTTCAGCATGTGTATTTTTGAATCTTTTTTATTAGGACAAAAATAAACTGGGCATAGCAGTGCTAATTTCCCTCCATTGTATCTCAGAAACAACCAAAATAATAATTAATCATAACAAGAATGGGAATGATGATGATGATGTGTTTAGAATTTCATTTAGGGAGAAGTGACTTAGTGAGGGAAGCCAAGCAAGTGAGAGGACATTTTTTTGCACTTCATCAGAGAGATCAAGAGTAATTTCTGTTTTCCAATATTTTGCTCTGTTATTTCTGAATTCTAATTTAAGTGTTGCAGCTACTAGGGTTTGTGTATGTGCACACGCACTTGTGTTTTTTATTCCTTCAAAGTCACAATAAATTAGCTTCCAAGATTTTCCCATCCAATACAGTATTAGCTAATTAAGCATCTGACAACTGTTGAAGCAAGTGACACTAGGAAAAGCAGAGTTTGTGTTCCGAGGAAAAAGTCATCATACTTGTGACGTGTTTACCAACTTTTTATTTGAAGATCTAAAGTTAAGGATATAGTTGTTCAAATGGTACATCATTAAATTTAATTCCAAATTAATAACGTGTTTCTGGGATGTTAGCAACAAAATTATTATTTATTATATAGCTATGAATTTTGATGTAGTTCTGTTTGAAGGAAAAATGCTGTTCTCAGTATTTAGTTATATTCACAAATATTCAGAAATATATATATAATATGTATGGTTTTTATATATAAACTTTGAAAAGTTGACAAAAAAGATTAACTTCAGCATTATTATAAACTCTGGTATTTAAGTTTATTGAATTTTCCAGCTACTCTAAAGTCTAAATTATAATTATAAAGTGAGAACCATATTTGTCAGGTGCCATTCTCCTTCCCATAGACATTTTTCCCAGTTTCCTAGCATAATCTACCTGGGTGACAATCAGCCATTCTTGAAAGCAAAAGAGAATTCTTATGGATGACCAAAAAAGGATAATCCTGTCTGATAGTCTAATATTAATGAGACTTTTTTTTGCTTAAGAACTGACTGTGCACTCCCATACAATGTTAGCCTCATTGCTTTCAAAAGAAAAACAAAGCATTTCAGATGAAACTGGATGGACCTGTTCTCATAGTTGCCAAGAAGGAATAAAGCCAGTCTGTCAAGTGAAAGCAAACCACAACTCCTTTTCTCATAGGCTATTTCTGGAACAGGCATGTTTAACCTGATAGGAAAGGTAATCCTAATTCAATTGATCTTCCCAGCTTCTTGGCACGTCAGGTAATACTAAAATTATCCTCTGGTTTCAGAATCACTGTTCATTTATTTAACTTCTTCTGGAAAAGTGGAAATTGTCCAAAGTCCCAGGTGGTTCAGAGCAGAAATCTGCTCTTTTTCCATCCTCACCCTTGGAAATTTTTGGTTAGCTTTTTGGTCTCTCAGATCAGTAGAGCATGAAATGTAGCCCTGCTATTCACATAAAGCTTGTCTCACAATCCAGTTTCTTTTTATTTTGTTTAATGCATATATTTTATTTTTTAACTGACAAGTAGTTGCGTATATTTATGGGGCACAAGGTAATGGTACGGTACACGAATACATTGTGGAATGATTAAATTTAGCTAATTAACATATCTGTCACCTCACATATTATTTCTTTGTGGCGAGAACATTTAAAATCTGTTTTAATGATTTTGAAATGTATGTTACAATATTAACTATAGTCATCTTCTATACAATAGATCACTAAAACTTATTCCTCCTAACTGAAACTTTGCACCCTTTGACTAACATCTTACCTTTCCCTGTCTAACCCCTTGTGACCACCATTCTACTCTGCTTCTAGGAGTTCGACTTTTTTAGTTTCCACATTTAATATAAGTGAGATCATGTGGTATTTATCTTTCTGTGCCTGGCTTATTTCACTTAGCATAATGTCCTTCAGTTTCATCAATGTCGTTACAAATGACAGGATTTCCCTTTTTAAGTCTGAATAGTATTCTATTGTGTATATAATCTACATTTTCTTTATTCTTTCATCTGTTGATGGACACTTAGGTTGATTCCTTATCTTGGCTATTGTGCATAATGCTGCAGTGACTGTGGGAGTGCAGATGTATCTTCTACGTACTGACTTCAATTCCTTTGGGTATATACCCAGAAGTGGGATTGCTGGATCATATGGTAATTCTATTTTTAGTACTTTGAGGGACCTCCATACTGTTTTCCAAATAATTTACATTCCTACCGACAGTGTACAGGGTTTATTTTTCTCCGTACCCTCACCAGCACTTGTTACCTTTCATCTTTTTGATAGTAGCCATTCGGACAGGTGTGAAGTGATATGTCATCTCGATTTTAATTTGCTTTTCCCTGATGATTAGTGATGTTGAGCATTGTTTCATCTTTCTATTGCCATTTATATGTTTTTTGACTATCCTTTTTTAATTTGGTTTTTTTCTTATTATTTGAATTTTTTATATATTTTGGATATTAGCCGCTTATCAGAGATCTGGTTTGCAAATATTTTCTTCCAGTCTGTGGGTTGTCTCTTCACTCTGTTGGTTGTTTTCTTTGCCATGGAGGAGCTTTTTAGTTTGATGAAATCTCATTTGTCTTTGCCTTTGTTGCCTGTGCTTTTGGCATCATATTCAAGAAATTGCCAGACCAATGTGGTGGAGCTTTCCCCGTTTTCTTCTACTGGTTTATAGTTTCAGGCTTATGTTTAAATCTTTAGTTCATTTTGAGTTGATTTTTGTATATGGTGTAAAGGCCCAGTTTAATTCTTCTGCACATAGATACCCAGTTTTCCCAGCACCATTTATTGAAGACCGTCCTTTCCCCTTGTCTGTTCTTTATCACAGATTAATTGACTGTAAATATGTGAATTTAATTCTGAGCTCTCTATTCTGGTCTGTTAGTCTGTGTGCCTGCTTTCAAGCCAGTTCCATTCCGTTTTGGTTACTGCAGCTTGGTATAATATATTTTGAAATTAGGTAGTGTGATGCCTCTAGCTTTGCTCTTTTTGCTCAGAATTGCTTTGGCTATTTGGGGGTTTATGTAGTTACATATGTGTGAATTTTAGGATTGTTTTTTCTGTTCCTGTGAAGAATGCCATTGGAATTTTGGTAGGGATTGCATTGGATCTGTAGATCACTTTGGGTAGTATGGACATTTTAACAATACAGATTGAGCATCCCAAATCTGAAAATCCTAAATCTGAAATGCTCTAGAATCTGAAACTTGGTGAGTGCCAGCATGACACTCGAAAGAAATGTTTATTGGAACATTTTGGATTTTTGGATTTGGGATGCTCAACCAGTAGGTATAAAGTACATATTCCAAAATCTGAAATCCAAAACACTTCTGGTCCCAAGCATTTCGGGTGATATACTCAACCCGTATCACTTCTTAAGAACGTATATGTGATGTTAAGTGGCAAAAAGCAGGCTTGTGGTGTGGTTGCTGAACGGTTAGCTTGGCATACTCACTCTGGTAATTGTGATTTTGATTTTCAGCAAACTTTTCCTGTCTTGACTCTTAGCTGCCTACGAATATGAAGTGTCTGCTTCAGGGAGGCAACGTAGTATAGTGACCTGAACCCCTCTGCTGGGTTGCTGTCCCATGCTGCTACCATGTCACTAGCTCTGCCATCTGCACATTGGAAATAATAGTAATAATTGCCCTTTGTATTTGTTGTGAGGTTTCAGTGAGTTAACGTAAAGCACTTGGAACGGTGTCTGCAAGTTCGAGGTGCCAAATAGATATTAGCTGTTATTATTATAGCCATCATCATCATTCTTTTTTGTAGTTCGAGCCATGTTGTATATTTTTTTAAATCTTTACTAAGTAATCCACATTCATTATATAAAGTTCCGGAAATAGAGTATGTAAGAAGAAAATGAAAAATTGTATAATGCTAATGCTACTCTCTAGAGATAACCATTGTTAAAATTAGTAGTATTTCTTTTTTGGTCTTTTTTTTCCCATTGCAGATATATAAATATACTTTAAAAATGTCCATGACATCATAGTATGCATAATGTTTTGTAACATGCTTTAACTTGGTATGGTGTGACTTTTTCCATGTTAAATATTTGTCTGCTACTTTCATAGCTGCCTCTTAGTGGTAGAAATCCCCATTTTTGGATATAGAGGTGATTTCTAAGTTTCCACTGTTGTAAACAGTGGACTGTGTGATGGACATTTCTGTATAAAACTCTTCACCCTTGATTGTCTTTGTGGGATGGATTCCCTGATGTAGCACTGCCAGGTCAAAGGTGAGGACTTTAAAGGCTTTGGACACCTACTGCCACACTGTCTCCAGAGAAGTTCTGTCACTTTGCCTTGCCAGTGGCACTATATGAAAGTAGTCCTTCCCTATCTGTCTGTGACTGCCTTGTACGTGTTGTATGTAAGGAAGATGGAAACCTCGTGGGTATAGATTTTGGCTTTTTTTCTTGTATCTTGCTCAGTGCCCACATTTCTGGGTTCACTGTAAACTAAAGTAAATGTGAGTGAGGCACTCAGGATTTCTTGCATTGAACTTTGAAGAATGGTGTGACAGAAAAGCTGCTAGAATAGAAAATAAAAGTCGAAAACCCCAGAAGTTTGCAGTGCTACCTTCCAGCTGTTGCACAAGTAACCTGGTGAAGTGCTGAGCAGGACATTCTGGGGCCGCTTCCATGTAAGCCGTAAGTCTGGCTATAAGCGCATCTGGAGACTGTTTGCAAAGGTGAGAGGCCTGGGTTTTCTGTGTGTGTGAGTGATGAGATTTTCATTTTCTCTCTTTAAAGTTGGGAGAATTCGAAAGGAGTTCAGGTGGGCTTTCCAGCCTTGTAAATGAGCTGGGTGATTTAGTGAGTTAGAGGTTTTGGAAAAGAAATCACCTTTCCTGTTTGTGAAACACTCATCTTCCTTGTGTATTTCTGAAGGATACCTTCTTTTATTTATTATGCTGCTTTGTCTAATGCTCAATTCTCTTCACAGTTTTTTAGCTGAGTTATGACTGGCTATGTTATGATTTTGCCCAAAAGAATATTTAAAAATACTCTTCCAAAAATTAAAACATTAGGGACACTCATACACTGCTGGTGGGACTGCACATTAGTACACCCTCTGTGGAAAGTAATATGGAGATACCTCAAAGAGCTACAAGTAGAACTACCATTTGATCCAGCAGTCCTATTACTGGGCATCCACCCAAAAGAACAAAAGACATTCTATAAAAAAGACATCTGCATTAGAATGTTAACAGCAGCACAATTCACAATTGGAAAGATGTGGAAACAACCCAAGTGCTCATCAATACATGAGTGGATTAATAAAATGTGTTATATGTATACCAACCATGGCGTTCTACTCAGCCACAAAAAACAGTGGTGATCTAGCACCTCTTGTATTATCCTGGATAGAGCTGGAACTCATTCTACTAAGTGAAGTATCACAAGAATGGAAAAACAAGCATCACATGTACTCACCATCAAATTGATTTTAACTGATCAACACTTAAGTACACATACAGTAATAACATTTATTGTGTGTTGGGCAGATGGGAGGGGGGCCATATTAGGAATACTCTTGTGCAGTTTGCCTCTTTCTACTAAGAATGTGGCACCTTGCATGGAGCTGCCATTGTGGTAGACACATACAGGAGCCAGACAGATGCATGAGACACATTCCAGAATGAAAGGTCCCAAGTGACAGAATGCCAGAACCACTGCTTCCTCAAGGGAAACTTGCACAATAAAAGTGAGATGGTGTGTGTGAGCACTCTTGGGAAGGAGTGGTGTGGAGTTTGGGTAGGGTGACAGGGTGACTATCTAGCTTCAGTAGGGTTCCTTCCTTGGCAGAGTGATCTCTTTCTGATCAATTTGTCTCTTGAGGGTTCGGGCACCAGGAGTCTGAGGAGGGTCCTTCTCACCAAGGTTCCTTCTGTCATCCAGGTCATAAGGAAACCATTTGGGTTGAGATGGCCAGGGTGATGGAGATGGAAGGTGCCAGCCTTCCCTGTGTCTGTCTCTGCGCCTGCTGCAGTCTTATCCACCTGGTCTCTGTGCTGGGTGACAGCTGTGGCGGCCTCATTGGGGTGAGGTTAGGGAGTAGGGGTCCCCTCAGCCACCCAGCAGCTGCTGCCATCCAAGGCTCAGACAATCCCGCCTCCTGCGGATTTTGTCAGACTGTTCATGCTGCCTTCGTGATGAACGTGAGTGGAGAATTGACTTTTTTCCCTCCATGTCCTACGTTCTCAGAATGTCCTAAGAATGGAGGTGGCAAGAACATTTCAAGTAGAAGACTTAGAATGTTAATAGGGAAATATGAGGGTTTCCATGTAAAGGTAGATAAAATAAGAATTGTTAAGGTTCAGTCTTGAAAAATAGTGATCAAAAAGGGTATCCTTATACATTATAAAAATTTGATGGTTGCGAACAGAAGTTCAGTAAATTGTCCATCCCCACCTCCGGTATCAAATCACAGAATCTCAAAACTTGGGTTTAATCTTTTGAAGCTTGAGAGATGGGAAACTGACCGAAGGAAGTATTAAAAACGTAAAAATGGCATACTTCTGTAGTCTTGTTGTGTTAACTCCCAAGAATGTGGTGCTGTGTTGAAAGAATAGGTTCCTTAATGACTGATGTCCAGTGAGATATTTGTGGACGCCGGGGATGTGTGATGATGAAAGGAAGGGGGATGGTGCGGAGCTCCTCCAGTGTGTTCTTTGGTGCCTGTGCCAGAGACGGTGCAGAGACAATAGCTTATTATGGAGAATGTGAAGCAGACCTCATCATTTCTTTTCAAATCAGTAGTTCTGAACTTAGGGGAGCTCAGTGATTAGGGAAGGTGGTGTAGGTAAGAATAATGATGACAATAATGGATGCTTACCTTGGGGATGTGTCAGGCACTGCTGTATCCATTTACTGTGTACTAATTTATTTAATCCTCACAAAAGTAGCTTCACATTCGAGAAGTCTCATTGTTTGTTTGTTTTTTTTTTTTTTTTGAGACAGAGTCTCACTTTGTTGCCCAGGCTAGAGTGCCATGGCGTCAGCCTAGCTCACAACAACCTCAAACTCCTGGGCTCAAGCGATCCTCCTGCCTCAGCCTCCCGAGTAGCTGGGACTACAGGCATGCGCCACTATGCCCGGCTAATTTTTCTATATATATATTTTTAGTCGTCCATATAATTTCTTTCTATTTTTAGTAGAGACGGGGTCTCGCTCTTGCTCAGGCTGGTCTTGAACTCCTGACCTTGAGCGATCCACCCGCCTCGGCCTCCCAGAGTGCTAGGATTACAGGCGTGAGCCACCGCGCCCGGCCGAGAAGTCTCATTGTTTGCGAGAGAAGCAAGTCATGTTAGGAGTAACTTTTAGAGGTAGTTACTGCCACAGAGGCCCTTTCTGGTCCTGGTGCTGGTAATGAGTATGCTGCTAACGCTACAGGGGACCTTGTTTTTGAGACATTATGGGAAGATTTTTTTTGAGAAATTCATATTTTGGAGTCATCCTTCTCAATTGTAAAATAATATTTATGCTATTAAGTCAATAAATATTTAATGAGTACTTCCATTTGTGGGACAATGGTCTAATAGCTGCAGGTAGCTTGGTGAATTGAGGTGGGGGCGTGGTTCCTGCTCTTACGGAGCTTATGTTCTAGTTGGAGGAAACAGCTAAACAAAGGGATCCATGCATGGACAAATGAAAACATCTTGTCTGGCAGTTGTAAAATATCTTCGGTGAGGTGAAAGAGTGGATACTTACTTAGATAGGGTAAGTCAGGGAAGGCCTCTGTGAGGAGGTGACTTTAGGATTTGCTCTCACAGCCAACATAATAAAAGTATTGGCTGGTCTGAGAAAGACCAAACAGAGATGTCAACATTGCTTTTTTGTTTACTTGAATGCTTTCTTCCTCTGAACTGGAATTTATCTTAGTTTTATGTCTGGCCATAGGGAACCTGGGTGAGAATTGGTCATTTTTTTACCTGTGCAATCGATTACCTTGCGCAAGGCTGACAAGGTCTTCTGGCCGCGACTCGATGCTGTATGGCAGGGGAAAGCATTCCATGGCACATTTAGGCCAGGTCCACCTTCTCAGTAGAGGGTTTGTTGTTGGGAGATGATGGTGGTGGTCATACCGAGGGTCTGGCTGCTGCCTGTCCTTTGTTTTAGTGGCAGTTCCCTGCAAGCAGTGTCTGGCTGCTTCGTGTCTGGCTGCTTCGTGTCTGAGTCAAAAATGGGAAACCTGCTTGTTGCGTAACTGGGGCAAGGAGTTTGATTTGGGAGTTAGTTTATGGTAGATAAATGAATACTTGCCCTCAGTCTTTTCTGTTTTAAATATTAAAAACAGCAGTGGTAATCCTTAATGTTTTAAAACTTTTTATCTTTGTATTGATTGTACCCATAAAGAAAACGCACGCTTACTAAATACACATTATAAAATAGGGAAACTGAGAGTTTTATGTGCACTGGATTTTTTTTTTTTTTAGTTTTACCATCTTGAAATTTGTCAAATAAGGACTTCAACAAAGATGAAATAACTGGCTTTTACCTTAAGCTTAAGTCTACTGATGCACTCTTGTGTGACTTTTGTTCAGGGTCTGTATAACCAGATGAAATTACCTGTGGTATTCACAGTGGCCCCGGTAGGTTTTTGTCAGAACATTTTGTTTGTGACGAGAAGGCTAGGTTATTTTAAACTGTGTGGGTTGGTACCGTTTTTAACATGAAGGTGTAAGGTATCTGGGCTTTGGTTTTAGCCAGAGCTAGCCTGGGGAGCTATGTATGAGTGCAGTGATATAGGCACCTGTGGAGGGGTGGCACAGCTGGGTGGGGCTCTTTGGGGACTCTGAAAGCAAAAACAATAGAAAAAGTGGAAAGCATTAAAAATGTCTCATTTTTGATTATAGAAGTACACTTCAATATTGCTACAGATTATATACCTAAATATTCCTTCTCTTCACTCTTTTAATTTGGGAAGTTGGTTCATAGTGTATGTGTTTCAGTTTTTAATGATTGAATAACCATCAATATGATGTTTAATATCAGTCTGGTGAATGTTTTTCTAATTGGGAAAGGCTTTTAAAGGATGATACAAAAAGCCATAGAGGAAGAGATAAGCTGCTGTGGGTCTGAATGTTTGTGTCCTTCCAAAATTCATATGTCAAACTTGCAACCTGAAGGGTGACAGTATTAGAAGGCGGGGCCTTTGGGAGGTGATTAAACTCATGAAATGGGGTTAGTGCCCTTAGAAAAGAGACGCCAGAGAGATCCCTCACCTTTCTGCCAGGTGAGGGTATAAGGAGAAGGTGGATGTCTGTGAGGAAGCAGCCCTCACCAGACATTGGATCTGCCAGCACCTTGGTCTTGGGCTTCCAGCCTCCAGAACTGTGAGAAATACATTTCTGTTGTTTATAAGCTACCCAGTTTATAATATTTTGTTAATAGCAGCTCGAAGGGACTAAGACAGTGGCAAGGAGCATAAGCAAGTGGTGCACTAAGAAAAGATATTTATAACCTTGGTGAGGGGCTGATATCCTAAATATATAAATAGCTCTTGCAAATCAATAAGAAATACTACAACAAAATAAATTCATTTCTATAAATGGAAGTACTAATCATTCTTGGGGGAAGAGGGTCTTCTTCACATAGTCTCTGTGGAAATGTGGTCCTGGAATTGTATATTCTGTTAAAATCCCCTGAAGTCAAGCAATTCTCTAGTTCCTAATTGTGTGGTTCAGTTCTCCCAGGCTACAGGGAAGTTTATTTGACCTCATATCACAGAGTCACCTCCTCTGACTGCACCTGGTCTTGACATTTTTGTGGGACCATTTTCTCAAAGGCACCTCAGGCTATAATAAAATTTGCATTTGAAAATCCAGCCTTTTTTTCTTTGCAATAGATTTGAACCATCATTTGCACACTTACTGAAAGCACTCTGCAGACTGTTAGTGACAGAAAGAGGGGTTACGGTGCTGCAGAGCAGGGCTTGATACACTATTCTGTAAAAAGCCAGATGGTGACTGTCTTAGGTGCTGGGGCAGACCTCTTTTGCACTTATTCTGCGATTGTCCTGTGACAGCAGCCAGAAATGGCTTATACAACTAGACATAGCTGTTTTTCAGTTAAACTTTACTTTTTTCATTGATTGATTGACTGACAGGGTCTTGCTATGTTGCTCAGTCTGGTCCTGAACTCCTGGCCTCAGGTGATCCTTGGCCTTCCAAAGTGCTAAGATGATAGATGTAAGACACCACGTCTGGCCAGTTAAACTTTATGCTACTTTTTTCTTCCGATTATATGAGATGTATATGTATTTGGGTTGAGCATCCCGAATCTGAAAATCCAAAATTTAGTATACTTCTGGTCCTATGCGTTTCAGATAAGGGATACTTAACCTGTTTATGGAAATGAAAACTGCAGAGAAGTATATGAAAAAAAAAATCACTCCACTAGTACCATTAATAAGTTAATATATTGGCATATTTCCTTCCAGTAACTTTCAGTGCTGCACACTCACACCCACACCTTTTTTCCCTTTGTTTTCACAAAGTTGGGGTCAGAGTACACATAGATCTTGCCAGTTACTTCCCTGGAATGTCTTGAGGTGCATCACATGCTACCTGAGAGCAGAGGGCCAGTCCCAGTGGAGCAGGGCAGCCTGGGTGGGGTGACCTGCATGGGTGGTCTGTTCGGCTTCTGGTGAGGTGGAACTTGCCTTTTATACTTTGCCCCCTTTTAAAAGCCTCCTGTCACTTTTATATCTTTGTCTTTACAGAGTAGCAGGGTCAGATTGGGGAAATCAGGGAATTTGACAAGTTCTGGGCCTCTCCGTCTCGCTTTGGAGGATGCTCCTCCTGTGTGCCTCCCTTTGTGGCGTCAGCTGGAGACACTGTACTGTAGGCTCAGCCCCAGTGTAGTCCGAGCTGCTGGGGTCACAGTGTTCCCTGGTGGGGGATGGAGCCTGAGAAGTTTATCCATGGACTGCTTTCCCAGGGTTTGGCAATTTGCCAAGTGCATTTGGGGTATGCTCTTGCGGTCCCCTTTAAGCCAGTTTGTGTTTGATTCTGAGGGAGTGTGGGGACCACCTCCTACACGCAAGTCGCAAGTCGAGGAGCATGCTCTCGGGGAGGCGGCTCCCTCCCTGCACGTCTCTACATGTGGTCCTGGAGTGTAGGGGGCCAGAGAGTGAGGAGGTGGGGCCCACATGGCAGGTATGTCCTGTGGGTGCTGTTTAGGTTTTCCAGGCTACGTAACTGCTTATGGTGGCATGTGCATTGACTGGGTCAAGATTGTGTAGTGTTACTTTGTGACAGAAAATTTACTTATGGCTTAATTGTCCAGACAAGTTGGTCTTAATATCATGTCTGGCATTAATAATTCATAAGGTAAATTTCCCTACTTGGTCTAGCATCCCAACCCTGCCTCTGGAAGAGAAACGAAGCACCTGAAGTAAATAAGGTGAAATCGTAGCTTATGCCAATATAAAAGGTTTGTTTTAAAAAGGGAGTGGTATTTGATGGTGTTTAAAATCTAAGGTAGTATTTTATACAGACTGCTGAAGATTTTTTGGAATGGGGATAATAAAAATTGGGTACTGTTTTATTTCTCAGAGCTTATACTATAACATCATTTACTGATTTTCACATTTAACCACACTTTTAAAATGTCGAGCATGTAGTACTGATAAAATTCCTCTGTTGGTGTTCTTGTTTGGTATTAGCATCTGTGTCTCTTCCTGATTCTAGAAAAGGCTTGATTCATCCCCTGTGGACGTTGACAAAGATTTCTGCCCACCAGGGAGGGAGGCCCCGTGTGGTCCCCTGACACCCCCCACTGGGGATGGGAGGCCTGGTTTTGTCTCCTGTCATCCCTCACCAGGGAGGGGAGGCTTCATGTGGTCCCTGGACACCTTCTGCCTGCCACTTTTTCGCTCTTCCTTTCCCTCCCGTGCTCTTGCCCTTGTATTTTTTGACTCCTGGGGCCTGCGAGGAGCTGGGAGGTGCCCTCATTGTCCAGTGGGAGGGGCGTGGTTCACTTCAGTTCCCCCTAGTGCTTTTGCCAGCTGGTCGTCTCAGGGTGGACGCCTGTGGTCCACTCTGCCTCAGCTTTGTGAAGCACGCCCTTCACCCCGCCATTTACCCACATAAAAGTCCCAGCCTTTGCCAGCTGGCGGCATCTCTGCACTGGGGGTGATGAGCAGAAAGCTCCTGGAAAGCACCAGCGGGTGTGCGGGGAGGGGCCAGGTGTGCAGGGAAGAGAGCTTGCTAATAGTCATGGGTTGGTTTTGTCCAGCACATGCCCCATTGCGTGTCTGGCAGAATTGAAAGGCTCTGTCTGTTGTGTGTGTTTTCGGGGGTCTTTCTCTCCTTTGCTTTCGTTCTTTGCTGGGAGCATAGTGCAGCGTGCCTTAGACTCCTTCCTGTTGTAGGCTTGATTAAATTACATTTCCGTCTCTTACAGGGTAGACCTGCCTTTGTGAGTGTGGCCATTCACCCTTCACTGCCGTAACTTCTGGTTGGCTTCTCTAGACAGTATTTCTTGGTGGTGAACTGCTTCTTTTTGTTCCTAATAGTTCACTGACATAAGCACTAGGGAACTGATTGCATAATTCAGCAACTGCTTACTGAGTGCCCATAGTGTGTCAGGCACTTTTAGTAGCTTTGGATATGCGACCCACAGGCAAGTGGTTGGGAATATGCAGAGAAGAAGCAAGGTGACAGATGGGAGAATTCTTAATGACGGCGGAGCTGTGATGAGGACAGTGGTGAGAGGGTGGCCAGGGAGTGAGAGAGGTTGGGAGAGTGGCAGGTGCCCTTTGAGATCGGAAACCTGGGAGCAGCTCTCTGGGGACCTTTCACCTGAGTGGTACCCTGGGAAGGCAGGAGTGCCCAGGCAGGATGGCCGGCACATAGGCTCGGAGTGGAGTGCAGCTCTGCATCTTAGGGCCAGGCCGCTGGGCCCACGTGTTGCCTGGGGGTGGGTCGTGACCTGTTAGCACATTTGCCGCTGCTGCCAGTGCCTGTACTGGTGCTGCTCTGTGTCAGGCACTTGCAAGGTGCTTGACACATGCCGCTTCATTGAGCCCTCACACGGCCCTGTGAGGGGGTACTGTCCATGCCTCTTTATGGCTGAGGAAACTGAGGCACGGTGGTCGAGTCCTTGTGGAGGCCACACAGGTAGTCTGTCACCTGCACTGCGCTCTTCTCAGGACTCTGAGCTCCCCTCTGTGGGGACAAACTCCTTAGAGATTTTAAGTTCCCGATCTGTTTACGCTTAAAAGAATACGAGTATTGCTGCTGCGTAAAGAATGAGCTGTGGATGCGCATTAATGCTTTCTGTTGTAAACTTGCTGTTTTTGAGGTCCACAGGGCAGTTTCTGTTTCTTGCCACTTCTGTGTGGCACTTCCCTTTCTGATGTTGAAAAGGGTGATCTGGTGTGACAGGCCAGGCCTTGGGGTTCATGCTAACTTCCCCCCATTCTCTCCTCTTTTTATGTGTTGGCACCTTGGGGGTGGCCCAATGTCCTGCCACCTGTCACTGCTTGAACAGGGCCCTTGGGAGGGTTGCCATTAGGCAGGGGTCTCTATCAGGAACCTAACCAAGGTGAGCAGGACCCCCGTAACGGGACCTTTCCTCCTTCATCTCTGAAAGCTTTTGGGCTTTCAGTTCTATTTGTGTGAAACTATTTGAGATGTCCCTAAATAGTATTTGTTAATTGGCTTGTTTTACAAATATGTGGCATGTGTGCTAGGTGCAGTTCTAGTGGCTTCACATATATTAACTCATTTAAACTTTATGCCAGCTCTTCAGGTGGGAAATGGAGACACTGGAAGATAGCACAACTAGTGCGTGGTGGAGCCGGCTGTGAGCTGCGCTGTGTCCGCTATGTGGGGCCCTTTCTGACACACTTCCGGACTCGGTGCCAGGACCACCCTCCCTTCTATGTCCATGGGCCTCATCTCCGCCGCCACTGCTTGTTTTTGTTTCTGGCTGGTGTTTTCCACTGGCCTCCGACTATCTGTGGTACTTGCAGCAGGGCCACTGTTGTATACCTGTCTCCTTTACCTGATGGTTAGCTTTTTGAGGGCAGGCTTGGTGTTTCACTGAATAGGCAGTAAGTAGATATTTGTTGAATTGGTAAAAACCCATAGAGTGCCTCATCTGGGGACTGTGGGGTGCCCTGTCCAGAACAGTTGGTGAAGGGACTCAGTATGTCTGCAGCAGCCCATCTGTTCTCTCTCACAGCTTAGCCTTTTCTGACCCCCACCATTCAAACCTTTATTCACTACTTAAACTTGTATGTTTTATTCATTCTGTCAGGGCCTTCAGAAACTGATGTAGCTGAAATGTAATGAGCAAGTAGCCTTTTTATTTATCTTCATGTCAAGTAGCTTATGCAAGTGCCGCCATTTTGTCACCTTGGTGCAGCTGTTCAGTTTGAGAGCGTGGTGCTGCCCGGTCTCTGCTGGCTGTCCTGGGTGGCTCGCTGTCGACTGCTCTGGCTCCTGGTTCTTGCCACTGGCTTGCCTTTGGTGGAACTTGGTGGAAGGCACCTGGGGTCCTGCAGGCCCCATGTCTCTGTTTTTCTGGGAAGATTCTTAGACTTATTTACTACTCTAGAGTTTCTGGGTTGGAAAGGGCCTCTAGTCTGTTTAGAAAACTATACTTAACAAATTTTGATAGCTCTAGTACAAGAGAAGAAGTGAGAAGGCCCTGGAGGACAGCAGCAGGCACAGTACATACTGTGTGGCCTCTTGCCCTTGCCTTCAGTGGCCTGTATGGGTGCAGTGCACCCCGAAAATGTCCAGAGCTTGTTCAGATTCCTATACAGGATCAGGACATTTCCTCAGTCCCCACTATGGGGACCTTGAGGAATCTTGGAAGGGTGGCACATGCATATTGAAGAAATGCACATGTGCTTTTGTATTGTCATCTTTTGTCCCTCTGCCCTAGCAGGAGCCTAGATTCTTTCTCCTGTTGCAAAGCTCAGGTGAGGGTGTCTGACAGAGATGCGCCATCAGTGGGTAGGATGTGTGCTGCGTGCAGTTGGAGTCCAAGAGCAGGTCTGTGCTCACTGAGAAGGTGAGGAGGTCTCCCCTGCCCCTAGTCTGTGCTAGGTCCTCCAGAGCTGTGCAGGTGAGTGTGCAGGTTCCCACGATGCTGCGCAGCAGTCACATTGGGCAGTAGGCAGTGCCGGCTTGTCTGGACTCACCTCACTGACCACACCTGTGCCTGGGAGTGTTGCTGGGAAGGCCTCTCACTGGCACCAGGCCGTCATTGGCCCAGGTTGGGTAAGGGATATGTTTTTCTGTGTATGAAATATACACTGTCTTAAATATATTAGGTCAGGTGCATTTTTTCAACTTGCTATTGAACAAGCACGTTTGGTGTTGGACAAATGGGAAAAACGCTTTATAGAGGGTATGTTTTTATTTTCCAGTAAGTCCTTGTGAGAAAATTACACAGTCAGCCATGACCGATGAGTGGGAACAGTGTGTACAACTTGAACTTGCAGGAAGGTGTGGTCTTGAGAGTCCTGAAGTAGCATACATGCCTGTTCCTTTGTCCATGAAAAACTCTGCAGTCTCCCAGTGTCTTGCCTTTTGACCACATTGCCCTCTTTTCACTGCCTGTTTCCCACCTTTACTAGACTTAGGTCTAGTAAAACAGATTTCTTTGATTACCTGTTGGTCATGACTTTTATATTTTCATTTAAAAATAAGTCAAGAAAATCCCAGATGACCCTGTAGGAAGGGGAAGCCCCCTGCCTCTTTTCCTGGACAGGTACTTGCCCCGAGGCATTCTGAGTTCCGGGAGTTCCTTTATGTCTTGGGAACCAGTGAGAGGACGAGTTCCCAGTGAAAATTAAAAAACAAAACAAAACAAAAAAAAAACTGAGTCCTTTTCAGACCATATTTAGATGTCCAATCTGCATTTAATATGTTTTAAAAAATAACTTCTTACCCGGAAAATGTATTTCCAACTAAATTTATATTAGTTTGAATTGTGTGTTTTCTCTGATAGTTTAGAGAAACTATCTGGTCCTTAAGTTTAGAAGTGATATAATATTAATTCCTACTGCCATTAATATTTTTCTACTTCATTCTGAGGCGAATGGAATGTTTATTCTTGCCTTTTAGGGAAGGCTTTTAGGTTAGATTGGGTAGAATCCACTTGGATTTCAGAGTGTGGGAGCTTTTTTGAAAAAAACAAACCAAAACAAAAAACAGCTTCCAGGGTCTCCCTGGAGAGTTTCTGATTTAATTAGTTTGGTATTTAACGCTGACCAGCTGGGCCCTTTAAACTAGGGTTTGGTGAAGAGCATGAGCGGTCAGCTGGGAGAGGGAGCCACTGACATTCCCATGCCATAGAAGAGCCCGGAAATCCTGCTAGCTTCAGAAAGACAAAGAGGAAAGTACACTTTTGTCCAGCCTTCTCCCTGCAAAACTAGGCCAGCCCAGTTGTGCTGGGAGGTTGAGGGTAAAATTAGTGTGGCAACACTTGAGGTCTTTAAGAAATGGTGGAGTGCTTGTTTATGGGAAAGGCCTGTGGGCGATGAGTGAAATGCTTTTGTTCTTCTTGAAAGAGAGGCCAGGGGTAGTGAGGGGATGCCGGAGAGAGCCTCTCGGTCAGCTATGCCCTTCTGAAAGTTTAAAACTAACAGAAAGATTGGAAGACTAGTGTAGTAGTAAACACCCGTGAGCCTTTCTTGTAGATCAGTAGCACTTTGTGAGTTCAAACACACCTATTTATACCTTATTTTGCTGACCATTTAAACCACATTGTAGACCTCATGAGCCTTACCTCTGAACACTTCAGCACATATATCTTAAAAGAAAGAACATTCTCCTACCTAACCATGTGCTGTTACCACACCCAAGAAATTTAACATTGTTTTAATAATACTATCTCATATGTAAAATCCACATTCACATTCTGCAATGGTCTCACAGTGACGTGTATAGCTTTGCTTTTTTTTAAATGTAGGATCTGAACAAGGATTGTACATTATGTTTGGTTTGTCACGTCTCCTTAGTTTCCTTTAATTAGAATTGTTCCTCTGCCTTTATCACTTATGACTTTGACATTTTTTAGGACTCTGGGCTTGTTATCCTGTAGAGTACCCTACAATCTGGACATGATTTGATTCAGGTTAAATGTTTTTGGCAAGAATTCTACATAGGTAATGTTCTGTACTTCCCATTGCGTCATATCAGAAGGCACTACGTTGCTGATGGTGCTAAATTTTATCACTGGATTAGAGTGATGTCCACCAGCTCTCTCTGTTGTTAGGGTACCTTTTTTCCCTTTGTGCTTAGTAAGTAATCTCTGGTTGATGCTTCAGAACTTGTGTCTATTTGGCCACCAGACCTTTCACTTGATGCTCTAGCATCCACTGGTGATGGATCCTTGCCTGAGTGATGTACTATTATATTTCAGTGGTTGCCAGATGGCCTTTTGACTTGAGGCTGCCCCTGGGACCTCAAGCTCTGGTTAGTAAGGGACATCTGTGAAGAGAGGTGGTGATGGGCATCTAAGCTAGAAAGTTGTGTGCATTTTGGGATGTGGAAGAAGAGACCTTTACTTTCAGGAATTTGAAGATTATATGGGATCATTGTGAACTTAGCCATTTACTTCTGAGCTCTGTATTACTTCTTTTTTTTTTTTTGAGACAGAGTCTCACTCTGTTACCCGGGCTAGAGTGCAGTGGCATCACCCTAGCTCACAGCAACCTCAAACTCCTGGGCTCAAGCAATCCTTCTGCCTCAGCTTCCCAAGTAGCTGGGACTACAGGCATGTGCCACCATGCCCGGCTAATTTTTTCTATATATATATTTTTGTCTGTCTGTAATAATTTCTTTCTATTTTTAGTAGCGACGGGGAGTCTTGGTCTTGCTCTTGCTCAGGCTGGTCTTGAACTCCTGAGCTGAAACAATCCGCCTGCTTTGGTCTCCCATAGTGCTAGGATTACAGGCGTGAGCCACCACGCCTGGCCTCTGTATTACTTCTTTATAAGCTTTTTATTATCAAGCAAAAGATTACTCAAATATTAAAGTTGCCGACGATTCATCTGTTGCAGTTTATTTTCCAGGTAATAAATCCCTCATGATGCTGAATAGCTTTAATTGAGTTATACACCATACCCCGGGCTCAGAACAAGTCTTGAACTGAATTTTATCCATGAGGACTTGAGTAGTGAATAGAAAAAAAAAATTAATTGACAAGGAGGGAACAAATAAAGATAGACATTTTCCATATGAGAAGAAATGGTGGAAATACAGAAGAGGTAGAAATGTAATAAAAGTTACAAAAACACAAACCAGCAGGTTAGTGTTATAGTAATAGTTGCTTCCTGAGTGTCTCCTCAGTACCAGAAGCACCACAGGCAATGTTGTGGGGTAGATGCAGTTGTCACGTGACACGGAGGAGAAACTGAGATGTAGAGAGCCCAATGTGTGACATTGACTAAGTGGCACACTTAGTTGGTGTTTGAGTGCAGGTTTATGGAGATTCCAAAACTTGTAAATTGGCAATTAAAGATCAGCTCTAACAAGGGAATGGGAGCAGCAGTTGGTGGAAGGTAATAGATACTTGGGGATTTTATCTTTACAGGGGACTATGTACAGTAGTGTTCATAATGTTCTGCATTTTGAATTTTTAATAAGTGTGTTCACATAGATGATGTGCATAATCTGCACCATGCAGTTGGAAGGAAATGTAAGACTTAAGGTGTATAATTGCAAAGATGTTAGTTTTTAACTCTTTTTTGGAGTTACTTACACAATGATTGGGGTGTAGTATATAACTTAAAGCCATTCAGAATAGTGAGGGATTTATTACCTGGAAAATAAACTGCAGCAGGTGAATCGTCGGCAACTTTAATGTTTGAGTAAATGCTCCCCTGCAGTTGCTAATTGTTCATCTTTTAGTGGTGAATGTATTAAAAATTCAAACTGTACAATAGCTTCGTGGATTCTGTGTGTGCTGGTTATACTGTAAAATGCATTTTTTATTAGAGATCATGGTCACAAATTTGAACATTGATCAGATGGAGGTGTTAGAACGACTGGGACAAGACAGCTTCGTGATTGCAACAAGTTTCCAGTTGTCCCAATTTCAAATTTTACATTCCTTTTCTAAGAGAAGACCTGGAAACTTACCTTCTTCCTGTTTTATAGTATTTTATTGAACTCTTGGTTTAGCCTGGCCCCTGGAAGAGGTGAAGGTCATTTCATGAGGCTTTGAGCATTCTTAGGAAGAGGTGGGATGAAATCATGACACCCTGTGACCGGAGCATTTCTTGGATAGATTGTGTTCTAAAAAGTTAATAAGGGAGCATAGTTTGGATTTCATTGAGAGTGGAGAACTTGAAGTATTTCCCCAGGTGATGTTGATCAGTTTGCACACAATTATGAGATTTAGTGAGCAGTGTGCCCTGACCCGAGGGAATATACAGGTGGACAGAGTATCTCTGCCCTGAAGCATCGTAGAGCATGGAGTGAAAGTGAAAAAACAAACCTGTGTGGTCAAAATGCACGGCTGCAGCTGTGAGTACTGCCGGAGTGGGACAGCTAACATGGGATTGGGGCTTAGGGAGGGGAAGCAGCACTTAACAGGTGGAGAAATGAAAGAAACCTTAGGTAGGAGATGGGACAAACGTCTGTGTGGGTAAAGGCTGTTACTGCCTCTCAAGTTGCTTTGTTGAATCGCACCAACAAAATGTCTGGATTTCATGAACTGTCCTAAATGGAAATTAAAGGGACAACTGAACTAACTGCCTGCAGCATTCTAGTCCTAACTACTAGGGGATGTGATAACTTGACCCTGATACATGTAGAGGAAAAACATTTGGTAGAAGGAGCTGGATAGTAGCAATGGAAAATTGGGGCTGTTGAAGGTAGGAGCGGGTGTGGCTAAAAGGAGAGAACACAGCAGGCGGCTGTCGTGTGGTTGATTATGCTGTAGACCGCCCAGCCAGGCACTGTCCCGAGTGCTTCTGCCCTAGCACTTACCCCCAAACTGGGACGGGGAGCTGTGATAGAGGGATGCTGCCTGGCTTTCTGCACTTAGCGAGACATTTGTTGAAGAGACTGTTCTGTTAAAAGTTGAGCGTGTTGTCTGCCAAATCTCTTACCTTCATGACTTTAATCTTAAATAATGTAGGAAAGAAAAGGGAAGAACTGTTAGTACAGTCTGATCTATGGAGAGGGATTACTTGGGCAGCAGGAGAAACAGGACCGTTGGGGGAGAATTTCAGTGTTATCTTGGAGATGTAATGGCTGTGAAGGGAATGGTCAACTGAGGTAGATGTGTGCCTGAGCAGCTCAGAAAGCAATTTTATTTATTTATTTATTTGGGAAATAAAAAAATTCAAAATTTGTTTTCCAACAGCACCAGCAGGTATAACTGCAGAGGTTTCTCCATAGGTCATACGTTCACTAAGCATTATCAGCTCAACAGCTAGATGCCACTGGTGTGTTCTCTGTAACAGTAGCCATGTCACAGTGTAAATAGGTACTGTTGCAGTGTTCACGTACAGTTTTACAAGGAAAGGCACAACTAGGCCAAAAAAACCTTTTGGACCCTAAAGTCAGATGCAGTAACTAAAAGACAAAACTTTGGGTAAGAGTCTTCATCTACATTTTTTTTTTTTTTTTTTGAATTTTCATTTCAGTAAGGGCCTTCCACATTAGAGGGGAGGGTCTTTCTTTCTCCCTCTTCCTCAAACTGTTAGAACAGTGTTTCATTGTTTGCTCAATGTTGTTAAATGTACAAAAGATTAAAAATAGGAATCACAAAAACATTTTGAACATTCAGCTCTTCCCAGGAATACATCAATTCTTAAGTTTAAAACAGGGCCTGGGAATACTTCAGCAGTCATAAAATAGGAAAATGGACACTACAGCTACAAAAATAAAAAGTGAGGTAGATAAATTAACGCTTTCACACCCAGAACTTGCCTGTTCCAGCTTTGTTGCCTTCGTATAATGCTCACGAAAAAAAATTTTATAATTACTTGGTATAAGTCAGGCTAAGGAAAAATTTCAAAACTCAGTGTGTGAACCTGTGATAGGAAATACACCCTTCTATGAGTTTCTTCTCTGGAACAAACATTCTGGTGGTCAGGAGGACGGAGGTTTCTGGGAAGTGGGCAGTACCTCGGCCCTCAGGGCCCCAACGGAATGTGTTTAAATGAGCAGCAGCACACACATTGACTCCCTAAGGACTAAAATAAGTCCATTTGAGGGCTTTCTACTGACGGTTCTAACGTCGAAGGAATTTTGTTATTCTACATTCTTAATTTTTTTTTTTTTGAAGTACAATCGTCCCTGGGTATACACAGGGGATTGGTGCCAGGACCCCCAAGTATACCAAAATCTGTGCATACTCAAGTTCAGCGGTCGTTACTGTGAAACCTGAATATGTGCAAAGTTAGCCATCTGTACACATGGGTTTGGGATTCTGAGAACGCTGTATTCTCATTGGCATAGTGTATTTTCCATCCATGTTTGATAGAAAAAAGCTATATACAGGTGGACTCATGCAGTTCAATCCTGTGTTGTTCATGGATCAACTGTACATTCAAAAAACAAAACAAAAAGTTGAGGACAGGGTTAGGGGCATATAAGACATGTCCCTAAAGAGATGATAGGCCCTGTCCATTTACCCACATAATTACCGTGGAGTATACAGTACCCCTCCCTCCAGTTAGGCTAAGTGGTTGACTTTTCCACTGTGGTTCAGTAAGTTCCAAATGTTTCACCTTGAAATAGGTGACAGTCTTTGGAAGTAGTCACTTCTGGGTGTACATAGTTTCTGTGTATACAGTTTGTTGCAAATAACAAAGCTACTTTTAGGACCACATTCTTTCAAAAAAAAAATTTTAATCTGTATTTGTTTTGGTATGAATTTTTAAAAATTTTTTCTTTCTTTTTTTGCCAAATAGCATAGCGACAGTCGAGATTGTAGGACTGAGAATGTGGTGACAACTATAAACATCATTTGCATATCAGTAAGAGAAAAAACAGGAGGAAAAGATGGACTCTTTAAGAAAACAGAGAAAGCACAGATACTAAAGATTGCGCTGTGTCTGCACTCCTCCTCCCACGCAAGTTCCCCTTTAGCTTACTGATCGAGGGTGGTGTTTCCTTCCATAAAATCAGGGAACTGGTGTTTGGGAGCGCTGTCAGTAGCACCGGTTTTTGCATGTCGGCACTGATACCTGCTTGGGAGCCAGCTGTCTGGGACATGGTGGCATTGTTCACAGTGGAATTGGGGACCTGGAGGGTGGGAGCATTGCTGCTCTGGATCACAGATCTCCAGCCAGACTGAGGTTGAGATTGATGCACTGGCTCCACACGGCAGGGTCGACATTCACCAAAGGGCTCCGATGTCTTTGGGAAACATTTCTGAGACTTTCTTTCCATCTGGACCTGACAGCTGTGGTCTTCTCGATGGCCAGCTTCCTGTCATGGTGTGCCTCATTGTCATTTGCCCCTGTGCCATGCAGTGGACCATCAAACTGCCTTTGGTGGTAAAAGCTTGCCCACACATGTGGCACCCAGAAGGCTTCTCTCTGGTGTGAGTCCTCTCATGAATCTGAAGAACACTAGAGGAAGAGTTCACCTTACAGGATTTTTTGAGTTTACCATGGTGCTGAAGCGATACATACTCAGTAGAAACTGTACTTCAAGGACCCATACAACCATTGTGGTTTTTTACTTTCAGTATAGTATTTGGTAAATTACATGAGATATTCAATGCTTTATTATAAAACAGGCTTTATTGTAAAATGGCCCAACTGCAGGCTAATATAAGTGTTCTGAACATGTTTAAGGTAGGGCAGACTAAGCTATGACATTCAGTAGGTTATATGTATTGAATACATTTTTAACATAGGATATTTTCAATTTACAATGGGCTTATTGGGATGTAACCCCATTGTAAGTCAAGGAACACCTGTATAGCCCTGTAAGGTAGAACCAAGGCCAATAAACAGTTAAGAGTTAGAGGTGGACAGAGTGCTTGCAGTCATGTTATAGGCACATTATGTCATTGTGTTCATGCTGGCAAGCTTTCTTAAATGGTGCTTATTTTGAAATACATACCCAGTGGGCATATACTGGGAATTAGAAATTAAATGGAGAAGGGCAGACCGATGCAGCATTTAGGTGGAAGTATTGGCACCTCCGATTTTTTTTTTAAGCAGAAACATTCTCAGTGAAAACATTTGGTCAGAAGCTTATTTTTTCTGACTTTCTTTCTGAAGCTGTCTGGTGAGTGTTTTGATTCTATCTGGGTCTTTTCATGGTGTCTACCCTCAAGTCTCCAACACCACCTACTGCTCTGTCTTTTCTGTCACTCAGACTTCCTTTGAACTTTTTGTGTTGTCTAGTGAAAGTTACATTTGCGTGGCATTGGATCCTTTACAAGGTACTTGTACTTCCCCATCGTACTATCTAATTTTGTTATGAGCCCCTGTGGATTTTACCCATAAATCCTCTTCTAATTCATGTCTTCTTGTTCCCATTACAGCTTCCTTAGTTTAGATCTAAGGAAGGGGGTTTAGTACACTTGTCCTGCCTTCCACCTCCCCTACAGCCCCTTCTGAAGCCCAGTTTTTGCTAACTGGACTGTTTTGTGATTTTTAATTTTTCAGTAGTTACCTTTATAATTGTAAATAATATATCAGAAACATGTATTTCTTGGCTTATCATCTTAGATTTCCCTCCTATATGAAAGATGAGGACTCTGACTCCACGAGGCCTGCCGGGGAGGCTGAGGGAGTGCTCTGTCATGGCCAGGGAGGGGGTGGGCAGCAGGCTCCTCACTTGGCCTTTGCTGGTGGGGGTGGTGGGACTGCAGTTTTTTCCCTTGGTGCTAGATTGGGTAGAGTGATTGTTGTTGAAGTATTCTGTCCAACTAGACTGTCCCTGTCCTGGTCCTTTGGCTAGAGAGGGAGGCTTTTCTTAGGGCTGTTTTTGTCTGTGCTCCTTGGTGTTTCTGGGTTGCCAGTTTCTTTAGCACCCAGTCTGGGGCACTGGAAGCAAAAAGAAAACCCAGAGAACCCACTGGCATGTTGCTTCTCAGGTCCTGAAGCCCTTAGCCATTGTCTTCTGCTCTCTGAAATTCTGAGTGTTTTTTTTCTATGCAGCATCTAGGGCTTTTAGCTGCACTTAACTGGAGAGATGGGGAAATGCATGTTTTCTATCTCATCGGGAGCCCAGGTCAGTTCTTCCCTGTGCTGTGCTGATGTTTTCTGTTGGGTGCGGCCTTGACCTTGGTTATCCTGTTTATGAATAAAGGCCTGGCTGATTGTCACCGTAGCTGAGGTGACTGTACAGCCCTGTGGGTGGGAGATTGGTCCCAACGGCTTTGCTCTAGGGCTGTGCCTGGGAGAACTGGATGGAAAGGCTCTGGAAGGATCTCCATGGGCAGAGCTGAGGGAGAGACCTCTGCTCCTGGTTTCCCACATCATATCCCAGAAGGGGCACAGTCCGGGCTGGGGTGGAGCTCGCAGAGGAGCTCACTGTTGAGCAGACTTGCCTTTCTCGTTCTTCCTCTCGGTGTCAGTTGGCCTAGCAGTGCCTCAAGTTCATCTCATGCTAGAATCTGGTGCAGATAGCTTTTCCCTTATATAGTGGTCTTGGCTTCCTCTCCAAAAGGAAGAGGTTGTCGTGGTGTGATTCCCTGTGGAGTGTGGTGAGTCCCCCTCTGGTGCTGGGTGACTCTCCCTGCTGCTGCTCTGAATGCTATTAGGTCACTCAGGGTCCATCTGCATCCTGTCCTCCAGAATTTCCTCAGACCTTCTTTAAATGGCTCGTGGCCTCTCGCTTCTTTTTAGCACTGTAGTACATTCCTTGTTTATTATTCTGTTTTAGACCTTTTCCTTTCCGTCATTTTAGGGACACCTTGGGAGGGATGGGAGGTAAGTATGTGTTTGCAGTCTTTCTCAGAGCTCGAGTTTTGTAGCTCCTTCTCTGTGTTTTAAAGTCATTGCCTTTATAGACCTAAGTGCTGTCGCCTCACTCACCGTTGGCCTGAGCAGTGTCGTGCTTCTGCCCACATCCTCCAGTAGGTTTGCTTTCTGGCTGCTCTTCCCAGCGCACATTGCTAGCAATTGAAGACAGAAGTCGAGGGATCGCGTGAAGGCTGTATAGGATGCTGCGTGTGTGCCGTGGGTTGTGTCTGAGACCACCTGTCCTCCCGTGGGTGCGGCCCAGCCTGTCCTCTGGCGCCCATGGCTCCCCTGGCCACCCGCTCCACGAGTCCCTCCCCTAGCTGGCTGGCAGTAAGACATCGTGGGCACAGCCAGGCTGGTGGGCTCAGATCTTGGTTTTGCTTTTGTAACCTTTGTCATGCTGCCTTTTGGAGGCTCATTTTTCTTGTCTATGAGATAAAATTGTAATGCCATCTGCTTGCTGTGAGGTGCTGGCTGTGCAGCAGCCAGTGTGTCACACAGTGGTCTTCAGCGGGTAGGCCTTGTCCTCCGCTTGCCCTGCCTGGCCGTGCTGCAAATTGCTTGGCTGTGGCTGCCTGAGCTGGGGAAGGAGGCATGGTGGCACTGTGCAGAGAGCCTCGTCCTGCCTCCCTCCCTATGCCGCACTCCTGCTCCCCTCTCTGCCTGCTCCTTCTGCCCCGTCCTGGAAACTCCCTAAGATATTTGGCTATTTCTTTTTGGAATATGTGTTCCCCAGTCCTAGTGTTTGTGTGTTGATACAGTGGAATACACAAAATTGAATAATATTTGATTTTCATTTTAAACTGACATAAATTGTTTGGGGGCATGTTGGATGAAAGTGATATAATTGATAGAATCCGTCGTCAAACTTTAATTTTATCCCTGGGGTGTAGGAGTAGGTGGAATTAAGTACAAAATCTACAGAAGCCGAGAAAGTGAAAATTCAGTGCTGGATTTCTGTTGTTCACATATCCCCAACAATATGGACCATTTGCATTAAATTTAAATAGCACCACTTATTTAAGATTCGTTTTTTTACTCTTGTTCTAAAATCACCAATTTCCTTTGACAATGTGATAGGACAAAATTATATTTTTAAACTTTGCAAACCACACTCCAGAACTGTTCCAAAAGTAACAATTTCTTGTGTCAAAAATAGCTTACTCATAAACCCATTGGGGGAGCTGAGCTGTCTTGCGGCATTTAGACTATTAAAGCTTCAGTGGTGAGTTGAGAGAGTCCTCCTCTTTGGTCGGTCTTGCATTGCAGGGGTCTCTCCATTAGTGTTGATGCGGCGGAAAGTGAGGAGAAAGAAAAAGAAGACTGTTTCTTCTCCCCGTTTCCTGGTATTTTCATGTTGGCTCTACGCAGAGGTATAACAGCTGGTGACATCATTTAGGTGTGGGTCATTCTGCTTTTGCTTTTATATCAGTCTTGCAAGGCCAGTTGTGGCTGGAGATGTCTGAGTTTGGCCTGGCCTCATTCCTGTGTTTGTTGGTGAGGGTGTCTGGGAGGAGGTGTGTGGGCAAGCAGTCGTGATAAAGTAGAGATAATTACAAGGAGCCATTCTATGTGGGATCACCCTTGTTCGAGTTGGTTTGGCCGTGGTGCTGGGGTAATGCCAGCCAGCTCCAGGGGTGTCTGAACCTTTGTGCTGGATGTTACATGTTTACATGTGGGTTTGCCCAGTACTGGCACATTACTGTGGGCTTCTCCTTTCCCTGCTCTGTCTGCTGGGCCCCAAGAACATGGGATGTAGGCGGGATGTATTGAGGGTGGGGCCCCAGGTGGTGATGTTGCCTTCTAAGGGAGACCATTCCTGAAACTGCAGCCTACACTGAGGAGGACAGAGTAAAGAGCTGGAGAAAGCTTCCTGTTTGTGAGCTTGTGGCTCTTGCTGTTCTTGACTTGTTAGTTCTGTGAAACCAGTAATTTCTTGTTTAAGCCAATTTGAGTTGGGTTTACTTGCTGAAATGGAAAAATTAGGATCTTCACTATGTGATGTATAACATGGTATATTTTGTGATGTAAAATTGGCTGGGCTGTTTTTATTATATGGAAGATGTTCCTGATCTATACAGCTTGTGAATTCAGAAGCCAAGGTGAGGCAGACTTACTCACACTGCATGGGGGGGGGGGGGCTTGCATATCTCACTGATGTTTACACATCCTCCTGCTACCTTGAGGGACCCTGTCCCATTTCCTTGTCAAGTTGTGTCAGCACTCTGCAGAATGGCTGTAATGTCTGACATAGCCAACACGAAGGTGTGGTGCCTCAATTTGAAGAGGAAAACACAGGATTCCAGTAGCGGGTAGATCCCCTGGTGGTTTTAAGGTGACGTCTTTGCTAATCCTCCCTTCTACACATGGAGCCTTGTTCTCTTTCCCTTGAGTATGGGCTGGACTGGTTACGCTAACAAATAGAATGAATGGAATGTGATGTACGTGACTTCTGAGGCTAGGCCATACAGTTTCTGACATTGCAGGCTCTAGCTTGCTTCCTACTTGCGCTCTGGGATCACTCACCCTGGGGGGCCATTGGCCATCCCTGAGGCCTCCTGCCCACAGCCATGCAACTGAGCTGTCTTGTTAGCACGTCCTCGGCCCCAGGGAGGTCTCAGGCTGCCAGGTGCCAGCAGCTGAAGCTGACTTCCTGACGAGAGACCCTGAGGCACGTGTACCCAGCTTAGCTGCTCCCGAGTGCCTGCACACAGAAGCTACGAGATAACTTGTTTGTTTAAGCCACTGAGTCTCAGAGCAAGATGTCTGTGAAGATGGATGACTAGTGCAGGTGCATAGAAGTTAAGGTGGAGCCACGGCATGTGCCGTCCCTGCCGGCTGCCTTCCATCGTTTCCACTGCCTGCGTTCTTCCATCAGCCCAGGCCGAATGGAGTCTGCTGTGAAAGAATGTGCTCCTTTAGGGCTGACTTGCAGACATTTGTGTGTTCTTTTTCTTGGAGATTTCTGTAAAATAGCAGCCGTTAGCAGTTATGTGGATCCTGTGCTTAGAATTTGGAAAGGAAAGAAAAACCCTGTTTACTGCAGTCGCCTTATTCTGAATAACAGGTGGTTGTCTGTCTTAGCCAGCTAAGAGTTACTAACTTTTACCATGTAGTGTTAAAATAGCCTTACTCTAAATGACCTAACTGCTTCATTTAATGAGTTTTGGGGTTTTTTTTTTTTTTAATTTTTTGAAGATGTACTACCTCTCCTTTAAGAATAAGTTCTGTTAGGGGTGAATATAGAATAATGGGTGGAAAGCCACTTTTTGCTAGGTGATGCTGTGTTAGTACACAGCTCCCACATCTCAGTGCCTTACAACCCCAAAGGTTTATTGTTCCAGTGTTTTGTTAGCTGCAGATAAGGTGTCACTCTGCTCCAAGTGTCTTCTTTATTCCAGGATCCACGCCGATGGGGCAGCTCCATTTTTGGCCTTGCCTTTCTCATTTAAAGGAAAAGAATAGGAAATTGGTTGAAACACCCAAAGCCTCATCATGCCTCTGCTTAGGACCAGTGTGATGATTTCTGCTGAGAGCTGGTGTCTGTGTCTTCTAGTCACCTCTCATTGTCCAGAGCAAGTCGTGGCCAGGCCTGGATCACTCTAATGGCCTCAGCCTGCCAGATAGATGCTGGTGACTCATGGAGCCCCATCTTCCTCATGTACAAGTCTGCCCTCCTTATGTCAGATGTTAGTTCAGGAACCAAACTTGATAATAAATTTGGCTACTGCAACGTAACCATAGAATAAGGAGCATGCCAAAATAGAGTTCATTTAGAGGAATGGCAAAAGTTAAGGCTGAGAGTTGAGTATGGGTCAGATAGTAAAGGCTTTGTTGATCAGTTTCAGCACTTTCAGTGACGAGTGACTGACGATGTCTTCTGTGGGGTTGGGGGCCAAGGAGTGATCACTTTGGGCCTGGAGGCTGGACAGTGGGAGAGGAACAACTGCAGCGGCTCTGGATATGGGGACTGCTGCCTGGTGTGGATGGTGGCCTCATCTCTACATTTGTACGGACACATCCTCTTCCTTTTGTCTGCTCTGAAGCCCACATCTCCACTGAGCACACACAGTTGTCAGCTTCTCAGTGAAACCCTTGCTGACTGGTGGTGTGGGTGCTTGCTTTCTGCTACCAGCCTGCGAACTCCTTGAGGCCAAGGACTAGGCCTTCCTGCCACTCAAGCACAGTATAGTGCTGTCATTGCGGCCTTTAGCCTCTTCTAAGGACTAGTCTCAGCTTGTGTGCTACTTTCCTGTCTTTGTGTGTCTGTAGAGAGGTGTACCTCTCCTGCCTCCCAGGTGGAAAGGGGGTCCTGACAAGCTTTGTGGGGATTATTCTCTGGAGAGAGCCCTGGTGCTTTCCTTGCTGTGGCTGGTCCACCAGAGTCTTTCATCTCTCTCCTGTCATCTCCATACTCGAGCATCCTTTCTCTATACTCCTGCACAACCAAGTGTAGGAGATGCAGCTGCAGGATCGAGTAATGCCTCACTCACCTTTTGTGAAGTTTTAACTTTTATTTTCCCATTTTTTCTCTTTCCATCCTTAGCCAGCTTCTGAACTTCCCACCCGTCATCTTCTTCCCCCCGCCCCCCGCCCCCCGGCTCCCCTTGTTTTCTCTTCTGCGAGCTCTCTTGACCCTTGCTCAAAGTCAGTTTTCTTTCTTTCTTTCTTTTTTTTTTAAGCAGTACAGAGTTAAGCAGTACAGTACTCAGAAAAGCCTGCGAGTTTTATAGCTGGAAGTGACTTTGGAGGTTAGCTAATTCAGCTTCTCTTCTGTCCCAGATGAGGGATGTGACACTCACAGCTAGACAGAGATTTGTCCAACAAGCAGGTGCCAGCTGCTTAGTGATGGGTTGGCTCTAGTAGGTTCCATGCTCTTGGACTGCTGTTGTCCATGGGACTGCAGATTTTACGGCGTCTTCTGTGTTGTTCTTGTGTTTGGAACCCTGTTTTTCATTTTCCGTCAAGTTTGCTGTCAAATTGTATCTCCTGTAGGAAGATATCCAAGACTAGCCAATTTTTTTTTTAATTAAAAAAATACCAGCCCAAATGAAAACAGCCTAGATTGTTCCTTAGTATCTTTTGGTATTGGCTGGATCAGGGATGCGCTCTCTTTTATGAAGATATAATAATTTTAGCCCTCTCTCTGGATTATATGACTCCATGTTTTTCCTCCAACAAAGGAATAGAATTTATATGCTTATGAGAGAAACTGGAGGAAAAGTCAAGCCCATGCTTGATTTGAGAGTTCCTTGTGAGCACTAAGTTGAATTTTACAGGCGAGGCCCTGTTGGTGACAACAGCATGTGCCCCACCTTGAATTTAGTAATGCTTTGGAAGAAAAAATATTTGTGCTGATACTAAGATTGTAGCAGTCCTTGCTTTGATAGATCCAAGGAGAATGATACAGTCTTGGCTGGAATCTTTTCCCTGATAAAGGAAGTTGTTACTTTTGGGATGATTTTGTCATGTCTGTATTTGAGTATTTCTTTTAAAACATCTTTACTTGTAACTGTACTTGTTGAATACTCTTTCATCAACTGGAACTTTTAGAATATTTTTTTCTTTCCATTAAAAACAGTTCAGTTTTCTGCTTTTCTCTGGGTGAGGTGGTAGAGAAGGCCAGGGTCTTCAGTTTACACAGTGGTGGTTCTTGGTGGCTATATGGCCCTATCAGAGTTCATTCCAGCAGGCTGCAGGCATCTGGGAGCTCCATCTTCAGTGTGCAGGAAGTGGGGGGGGGAGTCTTGCAGACCCCTAGTTGGGTGCCTGAGACTTAGACTGGAGCTGTGTGTGGGAGGCCCACATGCTGCCCTGTGTCAAAGTGCAGCCTCGTTGGCCTGCTGCCTGCCTGGCAGATACGCTCCCCCACATAGGAGAGGCAGGGCTTTCTGCACCCAGCCTGAGATTTACTTTTCTTCCCTCCAGTTGCCAGGAGGCCCAGGTGACCCCATCAGGACCTTTGGAAAGGATGCTGGTGGTGCATCTAGGCAGCACCCTTAGCACGTTAGCATGGCGGGTGGTCTCTGTCTGCTCTGTAGGTGCCCTGCAGCCCAGCCTGCCTGAAGACTCTTGTCTTCCTGACACTTCTTTCAAGGGCAGTGTGGTTTGATTTTGTGACTATGCATTGTTCGCACTATGTTAAAAATGAGCTTAGTCAAGATTGCTGTGATTCCCACCCTGAGAGTTTACAGTGTAAAGGGCATTGGGTGGTGGTTCCATGTTGGGGGACAGTGTGGGGAGTGACAGTTCTGTGTCAGTGGCCCAGAGAACTCAGGGGAGATGGGGAAGGACAGTGAGGGCCCAGCACAGCTCTCTAGAGCCCCACTCGAGCTCCAAATATGGACCAGCAGGCTGTACTCCTATTGTGAATTTGGGGGTGGTAAGGGCAGTCCAGGCTCTCGACCGAAAGATGAAGTCGGTCATTATGTGCATATTGGGACAGGGGTTTGTGTCCAAAACAGCTGCTTCAAGGCCGGAGCTTCTGGATGGAAGCCTCAGCATTTTGGTGGAGTAAGGCACTCTCCTAGGGGTGAGAGGTTGCTGTGTTGATCCCGTTAGCTGTAGAAGTCATGCACATGTGCTGTGTTTGCGGTGCATGGGTGTGCAAACATATGGTCCATTCTTGCACAGTGGCTGAGAGATGTGTGAGGTCAGGCGAGACCACTGGGCTAGGAATGGGGCATCTCCTGGGACCCGTAGGCACAGCTTAATCTGTTCCTGATCACCCTAGTCACAGAGGAAGCTGCTGCACTGATGGAGCCATCTTTCCATTGAGAACTGTTAGCATTTGAAAGAATGGCCTTAGCAGGAAGGAAACTTCTTTTGTTTCCTTCCTCTTGCTTGGAACAGCCTCCCCCCACTTGGCCAATTCCTACTCATCTTCCAGGACTCACTGCTCCTGAGGCTGTGCTGGCCACCTGCTTCCCTGGGGCCCCGTGCTGTCTCTCTGCCATTCCAACTGAGCTGGAAGGCTGTAACCTCCTTACATCTGGCTTTATATCCCGAAAGCCTAACTTTTTTTTTTTTGATACAGAGTCTCACTCTGTTGCCCAGGCTAGAGTGCCGTGGCATCAGCCTAGCTCACAGCAACCTCAAACTCCTGGACTCAAGCAATCCTCCTGCCTCAGCCTCCCGAGTAGCTGGGAGTACAGGCATGCACCACCATGCCTGGCTGATTTTTTCTATATATATATTTTAGTTGTCCATATAATTTCTTTCTATTTTTTTAGTAGAGGTGGGGTCTCGCTTTTGCTCAGGCTGGTCTCGAACTCCTCCACCTGCCTTAGCCTCCCAGAGTGCTAGGATTACAGGCGTGAGCCACTGTGCCCAGCCAGCCTAACTTCCTTTAAAACTCATTTTATATTTTTGAATATGCTGTCATATTTTTATTTGTGATACATTCATCATGACATCCTACTGCAAATATTTCAAAATGCATCTTTCCAAAAGTAAGTCCATCTTCTGATGTAGCAGGATAGTATCCTCATACCTGACAATTTTAGTAATGATTCCTCAACATTATCTAATACTTTGCCTGTATTCACATTTTTCCAGTTGTTCCTAAATGTCCTTTGTAGATGGTTTATCCAAAACAGGGTCCAGCCCAGTGCCACTCATTGCACTTGGTGGTTTTGTTATTTAAATCTCTTTTAATTGAGAACAGCCTTGTTTTCTGTGGCCCAGATCTGTGGGTGGGACTTAGTGTCTGGCTTTCATAGCTGCTCGTTCTGTGAAGACACAATAAGGAGAACCGGAATGAGATTCTGAAAACATTTTTTCATGCTCTGGTCAGGGTAGGGATTACCCGTAGTTATTAATGATGCTCAAAGGTCAATCAAGAAGTGATGCCCTTAGTCCTCATGGATGCCATGGCCTTCTAGGCCCAGAACCAGATTCTCGGGCTTATTGGTCTGGCTGGTCTGTCTGCCAGTGGGCGTCAGGTCTCCCTCTCTCACCTGGTCCCTGTGGTCCAGATCCTCTCTTCTATGCTCATGGCCTCTGACCGCTGCAGATACCTTTCTCTGATAGTTTCCTTCTGTCTCACTTCTTTCTTCTATAGTCTGTAACCTTCTGCTAGCCTTCTCTGTTTATTTTAAACAAATTGTGTGATATATGGCCTGTGTATTTCATTTCTAGAAGGCAAGATACTTTTCCTAAACAATACCAGGTGCAGTTCAGGTTCCTAAGAAGCAGTTTCTGTAAAGCTGTGCAAAAGACATGGAATCTAACAGATGTACTTTAATTTTTTATTAACAAGATTAACAATCAAGAATCTCAGTCTTAGTCATTTAGAAGAGAGTTGAAAAAGCCATTGTACTTTTGGGTTTCATTTTTATCTCTAAAATGAGAGGGTTGACCTGTAAGGACATAGATGATTTTTCTCTCTGTTTAGCAAAATTGAGAGCTTTTTTTTCTCTTGTTGATTATTTTGTATTTTAAAAACTAAGAGTTTTCCTTGGCAGAATGTGGTTATCGTGGGCCAGTTTTTAGAGGGGACCTTGGGGACATGGTGCCCTTTACTTTTGGAAGGTGTGAGGCATTTGTGGGTCTGCTTCCTGTGTCACACTGTCCTCACTGACTTGTTCCTGCGTCACGTAGAGAGGGTTGCAGGCACAGAACAGTAGGGGGACGGCGGCGGGGCTATGAGACAGTGGGAAGAGCTCACCCTCAGGGACTCTGCTCAACTCCCAGGACCATGCTGCCCGCTGCCTCCTGCCCCCAGCGGCCATTCTGTGTTGCTTCGGCCTTACCTGCCTCCCCTTGCAAGGGGCAGCAGGAACATTTTAGAAAGTTCTTTTGTATCTTACTTTGAATGCTCTGGATTTCTTTTATCCCTGGCTTCTATGTGGTTTGGTATTTGTTGTATTTCATTATGTGGTATTGTTTGTATTGAAAGTAAAATATGAAAAATAAGCTATAAATAGTAAGTTTAATATTATGAGCTTTTTAGTAGAAAACTATTAGGGTAATTTTATTTTGGGACTGTGAGAATATTCTATTGCACATTTAATTCACTTAAATGTAAAACTAAGGCTGAGTGTAATACACTTTCCCAAGTGGATAGATTCTAAAATGTATCAGGTGTTGAGTGTTCTCTGTGTCCGTGTGGCCACCCTCTCTCACAGCACAGAGCTAGTATGGGCGTGTTCACAGGCAGTGGGAAGTGTGTATGTGCTGGCGCTGAGCCTGCTGCCGGGCAGGACTCAACAGTGACAGGGAGGCACTTCTCACCCTGTGCTGTACACTAGACTTGTGTGGATGGGCTTAAAATTCTGGTTTTTGGATCCCTCCCTTAGAGATTCTGAGACGTGGCTTGAGTATTTTGCCCAGGTAAAGTCTCCCAGGAGGTCCCAACGTGCAGCTCATACTGAAAACCACTGCTCCAGGTGCCACCTGAAGTAGGGTTTGGGGACAGTGGATGGTGGTGCTTCCTTCCCTCCTCTCGCTCTTGCTAAGAGTAGAAATCTGCTGATTTTCAGAATGCCCAGCATTTCAGGCTGGAAAGTAGGCCGAGTCCTTTTGAAACTGCATTTATCTCCTCTGAAGCACCAAGTAGCCCTGGGGAACAATTTAATGTGTTAAATGTTACAGTAATTATTTTTTGGAGAGACATTGCTATAAAAGTTCTGAGACTTTCCTCTTATTCCCATAGTATAAACTTTCTTTGTATTAAGATTTTTCTGTTTTTGCTTTGATTCCTATTTCAGGAAATAGTCTGCTATCTTTCTCTGGAGAAGTACTTCAGTCAAAACATTTTATTAGCTTAGAATGTGCATTTTCCCCTCTCAGTGGCAAGCATTTATCTCATCGCGTTGTTGAGTTTCCTGTCTAGAAATGTGGGGGGTGTGTATTCACTTAACTTCTGATGTCATATTGAAGCCCCATTGGTGGGCACTATCAGCCAATCAGATGCTTCCTGGTATCCAAGTAAGAAAGATATATAGGTCTGGAATAACAGGAAACTTCATGTTTTCAACATCCTGTTATTCTGGGTTTTGCGACTTACCGCGTCGCCACAATGAAGGTTAGTAGAAACTTATATATATATTTCTTTTTGGAGAATACCATTTAATTCCAACCTCTAGAATTAGATCTTTAGAGCTTAAAGACATTCGGATCACCTACTTAAATATTTCACAGTTAAGGGAAGTTTTATATTTTGCATAAAGGAAGCTTTGTATATTAATGTTAATACTTTTATTGTTTTTTAAATGCAGCTTAACTCATTTTTATCATTCAAAGATGTAGATGGATATGTCACCCTAGATAATGCTCTCATTTGAGTTGGAATTTCTTTTTAAATAATATTTATTACAACAAATGATTTAAATTCTGTGTTAAAGATGGTTCTAAAGACTGTTCTAAGGAGTATTTTTTACAGGAAGGATCTTGCTTCATGAAATCATTTACGTTTTGTACTTTATATTAGAAGTGGCGTCAATAAACATGTAGAATGCTCACATGTATTCACATCTTTTTAAGTTTTATGTTTTCATTTAATATTTTCTTGTGAACTTTTAGAAAGTAAATTGTAATTTTTAGCTCCTTTCTTGACTCTCAGTGATTTGGTGATTTTCCTTCTTGAGGTAGTTTTTCAACTTCTGGATTTTTTTTTTGTTTGTTTGTTTGTGTTTAAATATATCTCATGACTATTTTTACTCATTAGTTCAAAAATTCTAGGCAGAAGACCATTAAGTAGAGGTGACTTTTGAATAATACACGGGACTTACTCAGATTTGGAATCATTTTATGTGGCATCTCTTGATGTGAACTTCACTCACAGTAACATTAACCACCCACAGAGTGAGTGGTTGGATGGTTTGGTGCATTTATCCATTCATACCTATGAGTTTTTCTGTGCGCTCACATCCTACTAGGTGTTGGGAAATGTACAGTCTGCCTTTGTATGTCTTTCAGTCTAGGGAGGCGTACAGACATCAGCCAGTGAAGTATTGTGATAAATGTTCTGGGAGAGCCTAGTGGGACCTGAGCAGGTCTGGAGGGGGCAGCAAGGCTGAACATGGTTCTGTCAGGAAGTGAGATGAGTAAGCCTTAGCCAGGAAGCGGGTGGGGGCTGGGAGCAGGAAGAGAAGGAGAAGGGAGTTCCTGGCAGCCTCTGGTGAGAGGAGCACAGGATGAGGGCAGAGGTGACAGAACTGGAGAGAAGCAGGGCCCTTGTCCTCTGATACTCATTCCTGGGGTGACCTCAGAAAAAATAGGTTAACATGATAGACATTTTGGTATCTAAATACGACTTTCTGTTATTTGCGCTTCTGAAAGAAATGTTTTCCCAATGTTTCTGGGACAGAGTTGTGGATGATTTGACTATTAATTTTATTTTTGCTTGAAGTTATTTGGTGATCAGAGCTAACCTATATGTAGTCTTAAGACAGTATCTGAGATGAGAGCTGTGTGTGTTTTGGCACATCTGTGTGTGTGCTGTCATGTATTGAGGCAAGCTAGTGCACTCTTGCCAGGATGGGTGGTGTGTCTGACGCTGGCATGGTCCTGGGTCTCTAGATATCCCAGTCTGGAGGGGATGTGGTCTCAGATGGGCCTGGTCTTGGCCTCAGCTCTGTGCTAGAGGTGGCTGCTCCATCTTCACCCTGCTCCTCTTCTGGGATCTGTTTCTCCTGCTTTCTTTCCTTTTACTCTCATATCCGTTGTGCTCCTGGATGGCTATGTTTTTCTTTTGCTGTAGTTAGCTTTGGAATCGACTGTCAGGTTGCCTTCTTTTCTGTGACTAGGAGAGAACATCTGTAGTCTGCCTTGTGCTGTGGCTGCTGCATTAATCTAAGGGTCGCAAAACCACCACTGAGATTTCCTAGCACCAGCAGCACTCATCTGTGACAGAGCTCACACCCCAGGGTGTGAAGTTGGGGTGGGGCAGGGCTGGGGCCCAGTGATTGACTGCGCCTGAGAAGGGGACTTCTGATTGGACTCCTTACCCCAGGACCTGGGAGCTGAACTCACTTGTCTTACTCTCGAGGGTGGTGCCGCCTCTTTATGATTTCAGACAGAATGTCCTCACTTTGCAGGGAGAGCTTACTTCATCCTGCACCCAACATAAGACTCTACTAATTTTGCTTGTTTAATTTTTCCTTTCAGACTTTTGATGCAAATGATTTGTACCAGGGGCAGAATTTTAACAAGGTCCTCAGTTCCTTAGTGACTCTAAATAAAGTGACAGCAGGTAAGACTCTTTTTTTGTTGAACTTGAGGGAGTGGGAAGAAAAAAGGGCAGAAACCACTGGTTTTCTGTTAGCAAGGTCAAATGAACATTATTGACTATAAAAAATAAGCTTCTAAAAAAATAAACAAACAAAAAATAGGCTTCTGTTGCATTATGTTTTTGATTGTTCCTTTTGCTGTGATTTTTTTCTTCCTTACTAGAACAGAATCTTCCTCTTCAGGTCCTCCAGTGACTATCAGGTGTTTTCCTGTCTGCGGGTGGGGAGGTTTCTCACCTGAAGTACAGCAGAGGAAAAATGTTAGTCAGTATAGGAAGGCTGGTGGGCTGTCTTGGAGCCAACAGCACTTTTCTCTGGGTTTTTATGGGTTCGAGTTGCCTAAAGCTCTTATCTAGTGAGCAGTGTTTCTGATCAGTGGCTATGACAAGGGTGTGGCCAGTGGATTGGCATCCACAGCGAACCCCTACGTGCCTAGGCATGTGGTTCCCGTGGTTTAGTCCCAGTTGTTCCTGAAGTGGAGAGGAGGTAGGGACACGGTGTGCCCCTCTCGTGGGCTCTCAGACCATGGGGAAGACAGGAATCGTCTGTATGAGGTCCCAGAGAGAAGGCCCACACCTTCCCTTGAGCCCTGAGGACTTACGTCTTGGATCACCATGTGGCTCAAACAAGAGGGCACTTGAGTTGATCTTTTATTTAAAGTAACTTTTTTTTTTAAATTATCTTTACAGATTTTAAGTTTCAGGTTTGTGGGGGAAAGTGAGATGTCCCTTTCGTGTAGAAACCTCTCAAGTTTAATTTGTTAAGGTTTCTTCTCAGTCTCATCTAGCCCTTCAGACAGGGTGTACTTACCTCCCTACATGTAGAGGAAGGGCTGGAGTTGTGAGCCCTTTGGGCTAAAGTTCCTGTCTCTGGGAGGCGTCCTCTGGTGCAGGGACCTTCCTTGACACCACCTCCCTGCACACGCCTGCTGTGACCCCTGTCTGGGAGCCGGCCCGCTGCTGGTGCCCTGGGTGAGGAGTACTGGCTCCCACCGCTGGGAGCAGGCGGAGACCCCAGGCAGAGGTTTGATGCAGTCGCATTTTCATAGCTTGACTGCTGAAATTTAAAGTTGCACGTTCTTACGGCTGTTCATATGAAAGCATCTAGGAGACGAATATTTAAAGGGCAGAAATATGAAGATGAATATGAATAATTAAAATTGTTACATCATTTAATGATGTTTTGCAAATGACTGGCGTTTTATAAAGGCGATGAATTAGACAATAAAGCTGCCTTCTCTAGCCCTACATTATAAAAATGTGAATAAACAGATAATAAGGAAGAAAACTATTATAGTTATGGATGGTGCAGAAAGGGAAATATGCTTAGAGTAGATTACACTGGAATGTAGTACAAGAAATGCTGTTGTGAGAGCATGCACAGAGGGTGGCATGCTTGCGTTTCCTCGCCGTGTGGGTGTCTGCCTGCAAGCTGCTTGTATTCATCTATGCCTCCAAGTTTTGAGTGATGAATCAGCTAATCAATACAGGTCTCTGTGGCAGACAGGGACAAGAATGGCACAGATAAATAAGAGCTACAAGTCATCCCTAATGTGGCCCTCTGCTCTGCTGAGTATTTCTCCAGAGGGTGCTTGATTTTGAGCTTCACCATAGGTGCTTTCTCCGCCTGCAGTTTAAGCAGAGAAGCTAACAGGAGAAGGCTTTAATCCATACACTCAGTCCCATGGTCCTGAGTAGTCAGGGATTGAAATACTGTGATTTACAAGTAAATAGTAGCCGTGGAAGGGGGGGCAGTAGCTCTTGGGCATATGTCACCATCCATTGGTCTTTTTTTTTTTTAACCTCCACCTGTGAAAAGTATTTCTCATATATTCTTGATATCATTGGCTGTGCATTGGATGTAATATAAGTGGCATTGTTCTTTACAAAGACCAATAGCTTTTAAACACCATGAGTGACCCCTCTCACAATGAAATTTTGCTTTTCTGTTTGTTGGCTGCTTGTTCTTGCTCTTGTTTTAGGAGTCATTGTGATGGAAATGACCATTCCTTCTTAGGTTTCTATTTTACCTGGTTGACTTCAACAACCGTAAGACTGACTGCTGCCAGAGTTGCTGTCGGCATTCTTGGGAAAATCCTGTGCTTATCTTCCCTCTGCTACTGTCACTTAAAGAAAACCATGTGTGTTCCAAGGCACTTATTAATAGATACATTTAACTGGACAGAAGACAGCCTGGCAATGGGGATGTCCTCAGGATTCGTTAAGGCCAGGGCCAGCAGAACACTGCAGGGCAACGCAGGTGGCTCCTGTGGGCAGCATCTGCAGGCAGTGTCCTTCGTAGCTGGTTTTGGGCTCGGGGTTGTGTAAGGCCCTGTGTTCTCAAGTAGGATATGCTCTGTGGAGGCTCTTGCAGCCCTGAGCAGGACCTCGAAAGTGTAGGGTGCTGCGGGGGACCTGGGGGGATTCAAGACTGCTGGGATAGCAAGGTGGTTGTAGGACTCCCACGTGCTGCCGTCTGTGGACCCAGGTGGGGGGCCACACAGGAAGGACCTGGACTGAAGGGCGAGGACAGTGGGTCCCCTTGGTGCAGCCCTTGCTCAGCTCTGAGCCAGCTGTGCCACGAAGCACTATAGACCTGAGGTTGCTGCATCCTAAGTGTATCAAGAGCACTTGGAAATCTGAATTTTTCTGTGATATCTTCAGACTTTTAGATGTTGGCATTTAATTCAAAATTTTATAAGATACGATGTAAGCCAATCCAAATAGATCTGCCAGAAAAATAGGACCTGGAGACTATCAGGTTAGGGGCGCTTTCACAGAAGGCTCCTGTGAGCTGTAGGACATTGCTGAGTATCTTGGAACAGCAGTTTCTTTAGAAAACTTTTCCACAGTCTAACTTTTGGTTTTTGTTTTTTAAAAAAATCGACCACTTCTAAGAATGGGGTTGCTATCATTTACTTGTTGGTTGGCCTAAGTGGAGTGTCTTACCATGAAGGGAGTCAGAGAATGGAAATAAGCCTTTTAATGTCTGTTTCCTTCGATCTCTCAACAGCTTCATGAGGTGAGTAGAGCCTGTGCTGCCTTAACTTTGAGGAAATAATCCTCAGAAGGTTCTCTCTGGCTGAAAAATACACAAGGATTTTTCTATTGGTTTTGAATAAGAGTCTTTTCTTTTCATTGCAAAATAATTCGTGTTGCTTACTGCGTGACATAGTCTTGGAAAAGTGGACATATGATGGGGTTGTATTGGAGAGTGAGTACTTGTTCTCTGCTATGTAATCAAATTCGAGAGGCTGGTTTTTTTCCAGATAAAGGGAAAGTATTAAAAACAGTTATAAAACATTTTAAACACTTTGAAAAATCATACTAGAGAAGAACAGATTAGTAGTTATCTCCAGATAATTTCTGGAAAGGTAATCTCGGAAATGAATGCAAGTTATTTATGTAGCAGACAAAGAATTTGTTCTTTGTTTACTGCATAAATAGCCTGCTTCGTTGTGGTCTCTTGGTGTGTCCCTCCTTGCTGCCCTAATTTTAAAGTCTAGCGTGTGGTGCAAGTGCATAGGATCAGGTGTTTTAGCTCTCTCTGTGTGTGTGACCTTTTCAGACATTGGACTGGGAAGTGATTCTGTATGTGCTCGGCCCTCATCTCATCGAATAAAGTCTTTTGACTCCCTGGGATCACAGCCTTTACACAGTCGGACTTCAAAATTGTTCCAGGGCCAGTATCGAAGTTTGGTAAGTTTGAGAGATTTTGTCATTTAAATTCAAATCTGTTTGGGGGATATGAGTGAATATAGATGTATCTGGAAGGGTACATACGCCTCTATTAACAGAGCATTAAACAGCCAGAAGATGGTTTGACTTTCCCGCCATTGTTCCTGTAATCTGATTTGGCATTTGCTCGTTACCGAACTACTGAATTTCAGATATTATGCTTGATGAGTACTTTTGAAAAACTTGTTAATTATCAAGACTCATGACTCTGCTTGTCCAGAAAGATGTATGCTTTAAAATACTACCCTGGTCACTTGTATTATCTGCTGTGCACAAATGTACAGAAATATATATGTAAAGGTACTTACTTGCACAAAGAGGAGATGGTTAAAACAAAAGAATCCAATGGTAGCTTTTTTCTCTTCATGAAAGTGTGGGTTAGGGTGCTTACTAAGCCAGGATGTAGTTTACAAAGAAGGAAATTGCTCATAACTTGTTGTGACTTGGGGAAAGAAACTTAGATGAACAGTCATCCTGGAACGTGAAGAAAGATCCATTTTTAAATGCTCAGGACACAGGTTGTGAGGAAAAAACACCAAATGTAACAGTGAAGTTGAGAGTGAAGAAAGAGTTGGGGAACGGCTACATACAGGACCAACTGGAGTGTGCCTGGGAGGAGGCCTTCCCGGCAGAGCTCCTGGCCGCTGGCCACCATCGCAGTGCACGCTCCCTCTCGAGCCAGAGGCTGGTTGGCAGTTATTTTGATGAGATGCCAGAGACATGACTTCTGTTTCATGCAACATCTTTGTAAATTTTTTAATGTTAGAAACATAAAGTGATTGTGCAATGTGAGTCTAAAGAAAACTTGATTTTTTGTAGAGTTTTTAGTGGACCATGGCTTTTCCTCTGCTTTAACACAGAAAGGAATATTGCTAAGTAAGCTAATGGTAATCGTTGAGAAATAAAAGTTAATTTTGATAGAGTTGTATTTTGCAGAGGGAAACACATTTGGGTATAGTTCACAAAGCAGTGTTGAAAACTGAAAGATGAGAAAGGAATATAATTTTTTTGTATTCCTGAGCTTTTTGAATTCAAGCTAACTCTCGTTGCTGTGTTTCCTTGGGTGTGCGTCTGTGTGCAGTGCCACCTGTGCCAAGTGGCCTGACCCTGCCCAGCCTGTTCTCTGCTTTGCGTGGACCTGACTCCTGTGGTCCTCACAGCAACCCTGTGAGGTCTAGCAATGGCCATTGCCTCTGCCACGTAGGAGTTTAGTGCTAGAGGAATTTTGTGGAGTACCTTTGGGAACATTATGATTCCAAATTAAGGGGAAATATACAAAGCACTTTAAACAGATTTTAAATTAGCCTTATATAAAATACATGCGGAAAACATAAGACAAATCAGTATGCTTTGGGTAAAGAAGTATTTGCTGTCTCGCCTATTCACTCGTGGCAATTTCCATCTGATTTTTTTTCTTTTTGAGTAAAGGAGAACTCAATTATAAATGTATAATTTTAAGTAAAATAAACTTAAATGTAATGTTGATAATGAGTGTTACTGAGATCATAATAAGTATAGGATTTTTCATTAGCTAGAGAAATTTTAAGTTGCACTAAAAGTAAAAAGACTTCGGCCCTCTGACCTGTGTGAAGTCTTTCGTGGCTGTGATTGGTCTCTTGATTGGCTGCCAGTGAGCTGACTTCTCCTTTATGAAACATGGCAAGACCGTTCTTACCATGCTGGGAGAGAACAACTGTTTCTTTGCCATTAGATTTTTCAGTTTTTAGTTTAATAATGGTACTTTGAGATAGCTTTCTTGGATTAAAAATTTATAATAAAACAAGAATGGCAAAATGCTTATTTAAAGCTAAGTGGTGGGCACAAAAAGGGCCATCTATCATTCTCTACTTTTGCACGTGTTTGAAGGTTTCCATGATGACAAGTTAAGCTAAAAGGGCAATTTGTAGTTTCTGGAACGTCAGTTTTGTGATCTTACTAAAATAAAGCTTAGCTTTGAAATTGTGTAAGACACTCCGATCCCTCAAAAAGGATCAGTATTTTAAGGGTACTCTTTTAAATTCCTTTGCTCACACGTTGCTTATTCATCACTGGCATTTCTTTCAGTTTAAGAATGTCTCACCTGACCACCACCTTGGTCACTAGTTGTTCTCATAATCTTTTTAATTTGAAACTGGCACCACGCTGCTCCAGGACAGATTTCCTGCCTTGGGATAGAGGCAGATTTGAGCAGTTTTGATGTTTTGTTTATTGCTTTGCACTGAAAGGAGGTTTTGACTTCTGCATTTGGGTGTCTCTCCGTTGTTCCCTGATTATTCCTTTCTGTGGGAGATTTCTTCTTACTCGCTTTCAGATGCCCTTAGCTATTAATAAATTGAGCTCTTTATCCCACTCTGCTCTGTGATATCCCTGTTACCCACAGAAAGAAAATCGGTACTTAAGAGTGTGGCAGACCAGGCTGTAGATGTGGGTATATAGTTTTTCTCATAGATAAAGTTTGATTTCATACTTTTTTATTCAAAAGAACTTTCACTGATACTCCTGGAATTTCTGGTATCACTGCCATGTCCACAAGTCTTCTATCTGTTGACTGCTAAGTATGAGGTGAGCTCCTCGCGTTCTCAGAGTTTGGGGATAGTGTTTGTGAGGTGGTTGTAGGGAAAGTATTTGTGAGGTAGTTGCTTCTGCCGTCCTTCATTTCTGGGAGAAGTGACTAGATCGCTTAAAGCGTTTCCTGTCCCTGGGATCTCCTACCACCTCCAGGGGCCAGGGGCCTGGACTGCTGGTATCATCCCCATGCTGGAAAGTAGCCTTGCTTTGGTACCAGTTCACAAAGTATATTTCCAAAGCATGGAAGAAATTATATCAAAAATTTTTTTGTTAAATCTTTTTAATTCCCTTGTTCAATAAACATGGAAAATACTGTGCGTCTTTAATATGCCATATTTTATCAATTTGAAGACCTTTTTCTTTTAAACATTTGAACACATCTGAAAGTAGCATGTGTCTTACGGTTGATGGTATGCCATAATTTAATTGACAGTACTTGGTAGAATGTAAAATAATGGGGCATGTCTAATTTCTGGCATCTTCTGTTGGATGAAATACATTATGAGGAAACTGAAGCTTAGAGAAGATAGGTATTTACACAAGATCAGGGTACTGGGAAATATTAATAGTAAACATTGGAGGAGGAATTGGGTCTTTCACTTCTTGACAAGCTTTTCTTCTTCTATAAATGAAATTGTAGGCATAGGTACTTGTAGAGAACTGAGGAGAAGGTGGAGTTTGTGTGAAGGTGGCACTCTAGGATGTCCCAGTTTAGAATTGTTAGGATAATTTCAGAACAGTGGGTAAAATAAAGTACTTGATAAAGTTGAATATGAAAGATATTGGTGGGTGGTGGTTTAGCTGTAGAAATTGAGAGTCCCTTAAGAAGGAACTTGGTGGGTATAGATTACTGCCTGGTGAGGGTCACTTTTCCCCTTTGGGCTAGGGCAGGGGGAGGAATTGTCTTCAGTCCCCTTCACTTACTAACTTTTATTGACATGCAATGTATGTGTAAGAAAGTGCATGTGCTGTATGCATACAGCTTGATGAGATTTTACAAAGCCAGCGTTCCCATGTGAGCAGGACCCAGAGGAAGAGACAGAACATAGCCAGCCCCTGGACTGCTTAGTTGGGTTTGCTTTTCCCGAGGACATGTGCTATCCTGATTGCTAATAGTAAAGATGAGTTCCACTTGTTTCTGTATTTTATATAAATGGGATTCTACAGCATATACTTTTTTTACAACTGACTTCTTTTGCTCAGCCCGTAGTGATTTAGGCTGTCATGGACTGTCATGTTGAACCAGATGAGCTGCAGTTTCAGGAGAGCTTTTTAAAAAAGGGAAAGGGAAAAAGACCCCATGATAATAAAATAGTGATTAAACACAGCTTCCCGTGACACTAATGACAGTGGATGGAGCCCTCCTTCCTCAGCCCCTGTGAGGTTAGGCTGAATTGGTGCTCTAGAGTGTGCATCCTTTTGCCCTGTCTCGGCCCCTTACCCTCAGAGAGTACCCCTTGGGGCATGTGCTCGTTAAACAGTATGTCTTTAGAGCAATATCATGACTGAAGAAACCTATATATTCTCCAATATAGTAACTGCTAAAGAATGGAAATCTGTTGAATTGGGAAATTTCATAGGGCTCTGGAATGGCTCCCTGGCCTCTGTACCTTTCTTCTGTTCCCCTCCCTTAGCCGCTATCCTTTCCTTGCTCTGGGAGGTTTTGTTGATGAAAATGTATGAGAAGTCAGGGGTACTTCCCCCACTTGTACCTTGAATTCAGAGAGCCACCTGCCTGTTCATCGTGTCCTCAGTTCCCTCGTGCCTACTTCAGGCTAGTGTTGTGCCCATGGGGCTGGATGGAGGGGTATCACCTTAGGGAGGGGCCTCCCTTGCATGCTTGTCCCTTTGCTCTCCATGGTTGTAATGTTGGAATTTATCACCAGGATGGGCCAGCTTGTCCAGATGACTTTGGATTAGTTACAGAAAGGAAAAGTGGTGAAGATCATAGTAGAGAGCTGTTGAGTGGTGATAATAGTTTGCAAAAAGAGAAAAATGATACAGCATAGTGAGCTCGGGTAGTGCTTTACCTCACAAGAGAAAGAAAAACGTGACACTTCTAGATTTGCGCTTCAGTTGCAGTGGCAAACTTTACCCTGTACCTCAACAGTCAGAGTCGCCCTGAGCAGCGTGCCGAGCTGATGGTGGCCACCTGGAGCTTTCGTTCCAGACACTGAAGAGAGATTTCGTCATTAAATCTTAAACATGTGTGAAATATTTAACTTAATTTGTAATTAATATTCATCTGTAAACACATTTATTTATTTATTTATTTATTTTTGAGACAGAGTCACTCTGTTGCCCGGGCTAGAGTGAGTGCCGTGGCGTCAGTCTAGCTCACAGCAACCTCAAACTCCTGGGCTTAAGCGATCCTGCTGCCTCAGCCTCCCGAGTAGCTGGGACTACAGGCATGCGCCACCATGCCCGGCTAATTTTTTGTATATATATATTTTAGTTGTCCATATAATTTCTTTCTATTTTTAGTAGAGACGGGGTCTCACTCTTGCTCAGGCTGGTCTCGAACTCCTGACCTCGAGCGATCCACCCGCCTCGGCCTCCCAGAGAGCTAGGATTACAGGCGTGAGCCACCGCGCCCGGCCAACACATTTAAATAGATAAGTATTATGTATTTGGGAGTAACGTTGTCAGCTTCTCCTTATTGAGGATCTGCAGTAGCCCCATTACTGGTGCTTTTTCTTCTTCTTTAGTTATTTACACATGCCTATAGTTTAGAATCAAGTAATTTCCTGCTATTAGGAGATAAAACAATGAAGACAAGCACTTTTGATTTTTTTCCATTGATTCTTTCTAGGTATTTGCGTGTGTGTCTCTAAATGCCTCTTCTTCTTCTTCTTTTTTTTTTTTTTTTTTTTGCTTAATTTGGAGTGTGATCAGTGTGGGCCCGCAGTGGAGCAGGGGCTGCAGGGGCTAGCGCTCTTCCCTCCCCAGGCCCTGCCTTCCAGTGCCACTTTCCCCATGGCCAGTTTCCACCATGTCTTTCGTTAGATCAAGGTTTAAGATCACAGTATTTTGACTAGGTAAAGAATACTCATAGCAGAGCCATGTATTTTTATACACACACACACACACACACACACACTCTCACACACATACTATGTGTCTTCCTCCTTTCCTAATATTTGGTTTTCTGGAATTAGTACTTATCATTTATTTACTTTTCTGTAAACAACTTTTGTAGGTTGCAGACCTGGTCTTTTGCCTATTTCTAAGAATCTCAATACATTCAAACATTTTAGGTATTTTTTTTACTTTCATCTTCCCGAGGATGCCCTTGAAGCCTTGTGACCTACTTTAAACTCTCTTGGTTGCGATCCAGGCTCTCACACAGCTGCTGTCTATGAGATTCCTTCCTCCTCACCTCTGACCTGTGTAGGTCTCCTTTGCCTCTTTTTTCACGTCTTCGTTTTTATCTTCATTAATCCCCTTATTTTGTAGGAGCACATTTTTCTCTAACTCCTTGAGGCAGGGTGCATGGGAGGTAAATCTGTTGAGAACTGGAATTTATGCAGATGTCTATTTTATCATAATATTTAGATTTTTTGTGTATTCAGTTTTCAGAAGTTTAATTATGATATGACTTGGTCTGAATTTCTTTAAGTTTATACTATTTGAAGTTCGCTCAGGTTCCTGAATCAGTATACTTATGTCTTTTGCTCAGTTTGGGGCATTTTCAACCATTTCTTGTGCTGCTTTTTAGTCCTGCCCTGCTTCTCAAATTCTGCTTCAGAAGCTGTTGATAGAGTGGTAGATCTTTCATTACTTCTTTCAAGTCCCTGGGGTTCTGCTTACTTTTTTCAGTCTGCTTTCTCTATGTTGTTGAGTTTGTGTAAATTTTACAGGTTCTATTTTTTTTTTTTTTTTTGAGGTTTTTGATTTTTCTTTTTGTTGGTTTCTAGAGAATTTGTAATTGTTTCTTGACGGCTTTTTGTGATGGCTACTTGAAAAAAACGCTTTTCAGTGATTTCCATGTCTGCTTCATTTCATTTTGTTATTGGCATTAGTTGATTGTCTTTCTTCATTCAAGTTGTGATTTTCCTGTTTATTGGATGAGGAATGTTTTTGATTTATTCCAGACACTTGGAAGAGTGCTGGACCCTGCTTCAGTCTCTGTCTTATCAGGCTGTAGCACAGTTATGGCTGCTGTTAGGTATTAGTTGGCTTTGGTCCCAGTGACTGCTTAATTTTCAAGGCCTTGTGGTGGTGTCTGCTCATCTTCATCCACCTGGTGTGGACCTAGTTCCTGCTGGGATTTGGCTGCTGCTGCCATGGGGCCTGCTGTTGCTGGATGGGGGGAAGTGATGATGGGCCTGCTCTTGGAGGAGGGTGTGTCTGTCAAATTCTGGGCCTGGGTCCTCCCTGTGGCTGGGTGGAGGTGGGAGATGCTGGGCTGCCCTTCTCCTCACTCCTGTGGCCAGCAAGGGCAGGCTTCTCCTGGGATTTCTTTTGGTCTGCTCCTTTCAGCAGCTTTGGGGTGCCAGCCTTCCCAAAGCCCAGTACAGGGTAGGCAGAAATCAAAAGGAAACCGTAGCCTGGTCTGCCTTCCTCTTCCCACCTCTGAGAGATCTGGAAATATGCTCAGTCTCTGAGAAAAATACAAATTAAAATATGGGGCACCATTTCTTCCCCTCAGTTTAGCAAAAATAAATAATCTTTGGCAATATCTAGTGTTGGTGAAAATCTGATGAAATCAGAACTCTTAGATAGTGTTGGTGGGAATGTTGCTGGGTGTACATTTGTAGAACCTTTTTGGAGGGCAATTTAGAAATACATATGAAAATTTAAAAATGTTATCTTCTGTGTTTTCTAACCTGAATTTAACGTATAGACTTATTTACAGGTATGTTCAAAGATAAATATACAAATATTTTTAATGCAGCCTTGTTTTGCAAAACAAGAAAAATACTGTACATGGCATATGAAAAAATACTGGAAGTAACCTGAAAATTCATTAATGGAGAGCTGATTCAATAATTAATGGTATAGTCATACAGTGTAATATTATGCAGTTATTTAAATAAGTATAAGTACTGCTGGAAAAATGACCACAATGTATTAACTTTTTGTAACTTGTAGAGAAGTATGTATCATATAATTCCATATAAATGTATGTGAAAGTGTGTGTGTGTGTTTATATGGGCATAACAGTGCAGAGCAAGACCTTTTAAAGAGTCAGGAGGATGTCCTCTTGGGGCTGGCACGGGGTGGGAGGTCACAGTGCACTGGGAGAGGAACTGCGAGATTATTGTAAACATGGCTCTGCTGCTCTACATTGTGTAACTTTTCTCCCATCCCTTCCCCTCTTTTAGGACATGACGGATCATAGCAACAATCAACTGGTAGTGAGAGCGAAGTTTAACTTCCAGCAGACCAATGAGGATGAGCTCTCCTTTGCAAAGGGGGACGTCATTCATGTCACCCGAGTGGAGGAGGGAGGCTGGTGGGAGGGCACACATGGTGGCCGGACAGGCTGGTTCCCCAGCAACTACGTGCGTGAGATCAAGGCCAGCGGTAAGTGGCCAGGCCTGGCCTGTGGGTGGAATGACTGGATGAGGAGGAGCAGAAAGAAAGAGAGGAGCTCAGCATAGTTTGTTCTCTAGTTGAACTTGTGTAGACCACCTGGCCTTAGGATAAAGTTCTCTGATGAAGGGCATTGATTTTTACCTTACTCCCACATTGGGGTGCTGGGGTCAGGGTGTTTTCTTCCATGGGAACATTTTCCAGGTGCAAAGAGAAACATCTCAAGTCTGTTAGTTTTTATTGTTGCAGTTATACTTTTATATTGAAATAAAATTTATCCTTTTTTAGGACTAGCGTTGGAACTTGAAGTTTGCAATATGCAGGTTGTATTTAATTTTTATTACTAGGCGTACTTTTGCCAATCACGTCTAGTTAAGTAATTTTCTTTGTACTAGTAATAGTATTTTAAAGTGCACCACTTTCATTATATTTCCTGCAGTTGTTTAACATTGTTTTTACTGACTTTTTAAAAATGATCATGTCAGAAGGAGAACAGCAGTCTTTGGCATGCTTTTATTGCTGCTTAGCTGTCATTCACATTGTGGAATTGAAAGTTCTCTCAGAGGCTTGCAGTTTGTGACTTACTGTCACGAGGGTATGGCTGTGAAAATTCTATAAAGCTGGTGATTTGAATGCCCAGCAGATGTTCTCTGTATTTACAGAATAATAGACTATTACAGCAAATATATGTTATAAGATATATACTCTCCATTTCCCCAAACACAAGTGTTACTCAACCATTCCTCATTCCATGAATCAGCCTCATTTATTGAGAAGAAACTCTGCAAAGACTGCTGGTTTTATAAATGTAACTATATAGTTCTTGCCTTTAAGGAGCTTACAGTGGATTTATTTATTTATTTGTTTGAATTTGGTTTATATTGACCTTGGTTGGAGGTGCTCTTAGGAGATGGAAAAGTAAGATGCAATTTCAAAAATAGTGTCATAAAGGGGAAGGGCCTGGGTGTGTGGGGGGGGGGGTGTTGAGATTTGTTAAATGAATCTCATAACTTTACTTGCATGTTGCTCCATATTTGAAAGATACTATTGTGTAATACAGTTTCTCTGATTGTCCTGGGGGAAAAGAGCAATTTTATAGAGAATAACAGATAAATAGGGAAGTGTGGAAAAAGCGTGTTGTAAAACCATAGCTCTGCCTTGGGGCTTGGGTGAGTTAGCCTCAGAGCCACAGGTGTTTGAGACGTGAAATGAGGATGATGATTCCTCACCTGTTGAGGTATTGTGAGGGTTAAGTTGTTAAGGTTTGTATGGCATGCATGTTCTAGGGTGCCTGGCACAGAGTAGGAGCTCACTGAATGTTAATTGCTGCTATTTTATTTTTTAAGGTAGCAGGAAAAAAATTTATAAATGTGACTATGACAATTTTGATATAAAAATATTTTCTCACCAGGGACATCAAAGAATGAATAAGGTGGCAGGCAGCCCTTTTTTGTAAAGTTCTTTGGTATTAGACTGTTTAGGAATAATACACACTTGTTCTCTCTTTTTTTAATTGTATATAAACATATATGTATAGAATATACAGTTGACCATCTTGACTTTTTTTTTTGAGACAGAGTCTTGCTCTGTTGCCCGGGCTAGAGTGAGTGCCGTGGCATCAGCCTAGCTCACAGCAACCTCAAACTCCTGGGCTTAAGCAATCCTACTGCCCAGCTGGAACTACAGGCACGTGCCACCATGCCCGGCTAATTTTTTTCTATATATATTTTTAGTTGGCCAGATCATTTCTTTCTATTTTTAGTAGAGACGGGGTCTCGCTCTTGCTCAGGCTGGTCTCGAACTCCTGACCTCGAGCGATCCACCCGTCTCGGCCTCCCAGAGGGCTAGGATTACAGGCGTGAGCCACCGCGCCCAGCCATCTTAACCATTTTTAAGTGTACAGTTCAGTGGCATTAAGTATATTCACATTATTGTGTAACCCTCACCATCATCTATCTCCAGAATTTTTTCATCTTCCCAAACTGAAATCTGTCCCCATTAAACACTAACTCCGCATTCACCTCTCTAGCCCCTGGGAGTTCTACTCTGTCTCTATGAATTTGGCTACTCTGGGGATCTCATACAAGTGGAATCATACAGTACTCTTCCTTTTGTGACTGGCTTATTTCACTTAACATATGTGCTCAAGGTTCATCTATGTTGTAGCATGTAACAGAGTCATTAATACCTTCTTTTTTAAGGCTGGGTAATATTCCATTGTACGTATATACTGCATTTTGTTTATTCATCGGTGGATGGAAACTCGGGTTGCTTGCGCCTCTTGGGTATTATGAATAATGCTACTAAGAACATGGTTGTATAAGTATCTGTTCAAGTCTTTTTATTTCTTTTCAGTATATACCCAGAAATAGAATTGCTGGATCAGATGGTAGTTGTATATTTAATTTGTGAGGAAGCGTCATCCTGTTTTCCATAGTGACTGCCCCATTTCACATTCCCACCAGCAGTGCACAAGAGTTCTGTTCTCTCCACATCCCTACCAGCTTGTTTTCTGTGTTTTTGGTAATAGCCATCCTGCTGAGTGTGAGGTGGTATCTCATTCTTGCTATACGTTTTGTGGTTGCCAATAATGATAATAAAAAGCAGTATTTTTATTATAATAAAATCAACTTAGGCAAGATTTTTTTTGTCTGCTTATTATGTTCTGGCTACTGTATAAGGTGCTTTTTGTTCATGACGTCAGTTCTCACCATAACCCTCAAAGACAAGTATTGCTGGGATATTAAGAGGGTAGGGTACAAATAAATGACATCCTTTAACATGTGGAGAGCCAGCTGAGAGCGTGACACAGCTGTCAGGCTGAGGGGATATAGGTGTCAGTTTTACAAATGCTGCCATGAGGAAATACAGTTCAGTCTGTGACTCAGTCGGGCAGCCTGGCGTTGCCCTGCTTGAGCTTGCCTGGAGACCTGAGGCTGGGGCAGGCTGAATTCAGGCTCCCGGCTCTCCTCTATTCTGGGCCCCACCAGTTAGAGAATTCCTTCTCCTAGGGACTAGTGAGAGCAACTCTGGGCTGAAAGGCCAGAAGTGGCTCCAGTGGACCTTCCAGGAGGACCCTTGAGCCAGGGCAGAGGAAGGATGACATCGTTTCTTACCTTTGCCAGGGGAGGGGTGAGTGGAGCAGATCATTAGGCCCGGAGCCTGGACCTGATGGGCACCTTTGTTAAGGCTGGTCTTTCGTAGCAGTCATGTGGCTTGCTTTATATTTTCTTATGTGAATACTCATTTAAATGTGAATTTTGGTCTGATTTTGAATCACCATATTAAAAGAGCAGCTGAATGAATTTTTACTTTTCAGGTATTTCTCTTTGTGGATTTTTCAGAGTTAACCCAGCATAAGGAAATGATACTGAAAAGATAGGGTTTGTGGATCTCAAAATCCTCTTCAGGTGACTTCTGGGAGTGAGTTTCACGTATTTTTGAGTATCTTCAATGTTGTCTTTTGGTAGTAGTTCATCTTACAGCAGCTATTACCTTTTTCAAGTCCACAGGAAGTCGTGGCATGGAGTGTGGGCCTGAGAGCCAGCAGTGGCAGAGGAGGCTCTGAGAAGGACCGGTGTTACATGTTTAGAAATGTGGACCCTCACTGTGTTCTACCTAGAATTCCCATTTTTGTATCCTCTGTATTTCTGAGTATGTGTGTGTATGACCAGCTTACATGTGTGCATGTGATGGATGCATTGTTATCAGAGAGCTCTTTGCAGGGGCCACACTGAATCTAGAGTTTTAGTACCAAACTGAGACCTAGGAAGCTTTGTTTGGAATATTTTTTCTTTTTTTCTCGTTCATTATTTAAAATACAAGAAATGCCATATTTGCTCACATTGGTGATTCCTTATGCTAAATTTTCTTATCTGACGATTGAACCAAGGGAATAACCTCATTAGGGAATAACTTCCCATCCTTGGTGTTCACTAATTATATGAGTACATTGTATGGAAAGTTATGCAGGTCTGATTTTAAATGTGGGCATTTAAGACAGGTGCAAAACCACATTTTTTACAGTGTCATGTCGTAGTTAATAATAAAACTCTAGGTTCACTACAGTGTCATATCGTAGTTAATAAAACTCTAGGTTCACCGTTACAGCTCAGTGCTGCAGCGCCCCCTTCTCCACAGCTTCCCTTTCTGCTCAGTTACCTGCAGCCAACCTCACACCTAAAACAGGTAAGTACAGTATGATAAGATATTTTGAGAGAGAGACCACATTCACGTGACTTTTATTACAGTGTTTTGTTACAATTGTTCTATTATTATTGTTCATCTATTACTATGCCTAATTTGTAAACTAAACTTTATCATAGGTGTATGTGGGTAGGAAAACACAGTACTATCTGAGTTTTTGACATCCACTGGGGTTCTTGGAACACATCCCCTGTGGATGAAGGAGGCCTGCTGTAATGACATTTTTACCAGTAGCTTACCTGACTTTCTGATTTTAGGTTTTCCTTTCTGAAGAATATATTTAAATAAGGCTTGTAAATGATAGTGTAATAAGTGCTTAATTTTCTGAAATCAAAATTGTGCCAGGTTCCAAACTTAACAGACTTCTCTAACTGGTAGTCATGTTAGGATCATTTCTTTGTGAAATAAAAACACTGGCTTCCTTTAAATTGAACATTTTCTTATGTGTTATGTTTTTATTCTTATTGAATAAACAGAAACTGAGGTCTGCCTGTAAATGACGATATTTTTTAGGCTGCCTTTGTCCAGATAAATTCTCAAGGTTGTGAAGTGAATCTCTTCTACTTCCCTGGGAAGTATAAACAGCCACTGGTTGCGTGCCCTCTTGCGGTCGCAGAGGGAAGTGCTCTTGTCAGGCTTCACCATTGTGTATTTGTGCTTTTCACCTGTGTTATGGTTTCTAGCTTGAAATAGTCCCTCTTTGGAGACAAGTACCTTCCAAGATTCTGTATAAGGATTTTGCTAATGTTTGCATCAAAAGGCACTGTTATTTTTTAGTATATACAATCTTAATGGAAGGTACACAATTGTTACTTAGCATTTATTTTCTGTGTACCTTTTTTTTTGATGTAAAACCCATGGATTTCTGCTGCATTTTATGCACACAGATACATACGTGTTTTACACACACACCCTCCCCACAACCAGAACTTCCTAGATTCCAGGGAGAAGGCAAGAGAGAGAGAAGCAGCAAGGTTCTGGGAGTGCATGGTGCTGGTGGTTGCTGTGGTAAGAGAAGGCGAAGGCACTCCGTTGTACGTGCGCAGCATGGTGGGGCACAGGCAGACGGCGAGGGGATACCACCAAGGGCTGAACTGGGCGGACGTGGGCAGAAGTTGCATTCTGTGTCCTTATAAGTCCGGTTTTCTGTGTATGCGTATATGCTCTCCAGGTTTCTTTTAGATGATTATTCCTAATGTGCTGACTTTAATTCTCCCATTTCTGAACAGCTCATTATCTGTTGCACAGTAAAGACATTTCTCCTAAATGTTATTTTAGGAGCTGGTCAGCTTGAGATGATGACTTATAACCTCTGGCAGTGATGTGAGAACTTAAATGGGTTTATCATTTGCTGGTACACAAATCTTTAATGATTGATACTACTACTTCTTAAGTTTGTCACTTTTTAATATTTTCTTGTTTATTTTTGACATCAAAAAGCAACCACATGCAACTGAATTTTGGAGGCTGCTGTTAGCTATGAAAGAACAGTGTTTCATATAAATATGATCTGTGCAGGGAAAGGGACAAAGGTTACATAGAACCTTGTTTTCCTTTGTATCACTGGAAATAAGCCTGTGCTGTAGCTTGTACTCTTCCGTGTGAATTGGGTGCGGGCAGGTGCCCATCTGTGCATGTGTGTGTGCATTCGAGTGGTGCTAAGTTTTCAAAAGCACCCAGGATAAGGCTGTACTAGAGGGTGGGTATCTCAGCACTGTTTCTTCCAGATACAAATTTTTTAGAGGGAAGAGCATGAATTGAGAAGATATGGGCCTATGACGCAGGTGTAGTGAACTATGCACGAAGGAGACTGGGATTAGGTGGCTTTGAACTTTGTATAGAATGTAGAAGTGAATATTCTTCCGATTAACATGTGAAGTGTATACTCATCCAAACATCAATGTTGTGGTATGTGGGAGGTGGTTCTTTGATTGTGGCCATCTCCCAGTGACACCTCCCTTAGATCAGCTGGCTTGTAGTAGTTTGGGGTAGGGTGGTTAGTCTTCCAGTATTAGAGGTTTTCTTTTAAAAAAGTTTTATTTTTATTCATGCTAAAGTAGGTAGTGCAAGCATGTGACAAAGCAGGCAGGACAGAGGAACTTGTGTGTGAAGAGCACTCTCCAGCCTCAAGGAAAGCCTTGGGTGGGTTGCTCCCCTCCTAGATAGCTGCCTCACAGCTCCTGCAGTGTGGAGACGTCTCTGCTTTGCTTTATCAGCTTATCTCATTTTATTAGCTTCATTCCATTGTGTTTTTTACAAATTGAAGGTTTGTCCCAACCCTGCATTGAGCAAGTCTACCAGTGCTGGTTTTCCAACATGTACTCCCTTCATGTCTGTGTCACAGTTTGGTAATTCTCACAATATTTCCACCTTTTTCATTATCATATCTGTTATGGTGACCTATGATCCAGAGATCTTTGATGTTACTATTCCAGTTGTTTTGGGGCACCACAAACTGCCCGTATAAGATGGTGAACTTAATTGATAAATGTTGCATGTGTTCTGACTGCTCCACTAACTGTTCCTGTCTCTCTCCCTCTCTTTGGGTCTCTCTATTCCCTGAGCCACAACAATACTGAAATTAGGCCAGTTAATAACCCTGCAATGGCCTCTGTGTGTTCAAGTGAAAGGATGATTTGCACATCTCTGACTTTAAATCAAAAACTAGAAATAAGTAAGTTTGGTGAGGAAGGTATTACAGAAGAAAAAGTTGGAAGCTAGGAGAGGTTGGTTCATGACGTTTAAGGAAAGAAGCTGTCTCCATAACAAAAGTGCAAGGTGAAGCAGCAAGTGGTGATATAGAAGCTGTAGCAAGTGATCTGGAAGATCATTGATGAAAGTGGCTACACTAAGCAACAGATTTTCAATATAGACAAAGCAGCCTTCTGTTGTAAGAAGAAGCCATCTAGGACTTTGATAACTAGAGAGGAGAAGTCAATGCCTGGCTTCAAAGCTTCAAAGGACAGACTGACTTTCTTGGTAGGGACTAATACAATTGGTGAATTTAAATTGAAGTAATGCTCATTGACCATTCTGAAAATCCTAGGGCCTTTAAAAATTGTGCTAAATCTATTCTGCTTGTGCAGTATAAATGGAACAACAAAGCCTGGATGCTAACACATCTGTTTACAGCATGGTTTACTGAATATTTTAAGACTACTGTTGAGACCTACTGCTCAGAAAAAAAAAAGATTCCTTTCAAAATATTATTGCTTATTGACAGTGTACCTGGTCACCCAAGAGCTCTGATGGAGATGTACAAGGAGATTAATGCTGTTTTCATGCCTGCCAATACAACATCATTCTGCAGCCATGGATCAAGTAGTAATTTCAACTTTCAGGTCTTAGTAATACATTTTATAAGGCTGTAGCTGGCATGGATGTGGACAAAGTCAATTGAAAACTTTCTATAAAGGATTCACCATTCTAGATGCCATTAAAAACATTAGTGATTTATGGTAGGTGATCAGAATATAAACAGGAACAGGAGTTTGGAAGAAGTTGATTCCAGCCCTCATGGATGACTTTCAGAGTTTTAAGACTTCGATGGAGGCCAGGTGCAGTGGCTCACGCCTGTAATCCCAGCACTTTGGGAGGCTGAGGTGGGAGGATCACTTGAGGCCAGGAGTTGGAGACCAGCCTGGGCAGTGTGGCAAGAACCCTGTCTCACAAAAAATTAGCTGGGTGTGGTGATGCACACCTGTACTCCCAGCTACTCAGGAGGGTGAGGCAGGAGGATTGCTTGAGCCTAGTAGTTTGAGATTACAGTGAGCTATGGTGATGCCACTGTACTACAGCCTGTCTGACAGAGCGAGACTCTGTCTCTAAAAACACAAACAAACAAAAAACCCACTTCAGTGGAGGAAGTAACTGCAGACGTGGTAGAAGTATTAAATGCCAAGAGAATTAGAAGTGGAACCTGAAGATGTGACTGAATTGCTGCAATCTCAGGATAAAACTTCTGTGAATGAGGTGTTGCTTCTTATGATGAACAAAGAAAGTGGTTTCTTTAGATGGAATCTACTCCTGGTGGAAGATGTTGTGATAATGGTTGAAATCACAACAAAGGATTTAGAATATTGATATACTTGGTAAAGCAGCAGCAGGATTTGAGAGGATTGATTTCAATTTTGAAAGACATTCTACTGTGGGTAAAATGCTATCCAACAGCATGGCGTGCTACAGAGAAATCTTTCAAGGAAGAGTTAGCCAATGTGGCAGACTTCATTATTGTCGTAGTTCATTAGATTGGCGCAAAAATAATTGCGGTTTCAGACCATGAATTTTAAATCATAACTAGGCTCAAACACATCCTTATTAGTCAAAATAGGAACGATTACAATCAACACATTTTTGCCAACAAGGAATAAGTTTGTTTATTCCTGTAGTGTAAAAATCTGTGCTTTGGGATTCGATGAACCCTTGAAACACATTTTCTGCATCCTGCTGGTTGTGGAAGCGTTTTCCTTGCAAAAAGTTGTCAAGATGCTTGAAGAAGTGGTAGTCAAGAAGTCAGGTGAATATGGCAGATGAGGCAAAACTTCATAGCCCAATTTGTTCAACTTTTGAAGTTTTGGTTGTGCAACCTACGATCGGATGTTGTTGTGGAAAAGAACTGGGCCCTTTCTGTTGACCAATGCCAGCTGCAGGCATTGCAGTTTTCAGTGCATCTCATTGATTTGCTGAGCATATTTTTTAGATGTAATGGTTTCCCTGGGATTCAGAAAGCTATAGTGGATCAGACTGGCAGCAGACCATCAAACAGTGACCAATGACCTTTTTTTGGTGCAGGTTTGGCTTTGGGAAGTGCTTTGGAGATTCTCCTCAGTCCAGCCACTGAGTTGGTCATCACCAGTTGTCATATAAAATCCACTTTTCATTGCACATCAAAATCCAATTGAGAAATGGTTCATTGATGCATACAGTAAGAGAAGATGACACTTCAAAACAATGATTTTTTTTGATTTTCCATCAGCTCATGAGGCACCCACTTATCCAGCTTTTTCACCTTTCCAGTTTACTTCAAAAGCTTAGTGACCATAGAATGGTCGACGTTGAGTTCTTCAGCAACTTTTCGTGTAGTTTTAAGAGGATCAGCTTTGGTGATTGCTCTCAGTTGGTGGTTGTCAACTTCCAATGGCTGACCACTGCACTCTTCATCTTCAAGACTCTAATCTCCTTTGCAAAACTTCTTGAACTACCACTGCACTGTATGTTTGTTAGCAGTTCCTGGGCCAAATGTGTTGCTGATGTTGTGAGTGTCTCTGCTGCTTTATGACCCATTTTGAACTCAAATAAGAAAATCGCTCGAATTTGCTTTTTGTCTAACATCATTTCCATAGGCTAAAATATAAAATAAAGAGCAAGTAATAAGTCACTAGCAGGAAAACATAAAGCGAGAAATGTGCATTAAGATGATGTATAACATAACCACATTTATTTAAGAATGTATTCCAATATCCAATGGCAAATTTCAGCAATGCTAAAACCAAAATTTCTTTTGCACTAACCTAGTAAGAAGTTGCCACAGCCACCCCAGCCATCAGCAGCGACCACCCTGATCAGTCTGTAGCCATCAACAGTAAGGCAAGACCCTCTACCTGCAAAGATTGTGACTCACTGAAGACTTAGATGATCGTTAGTATTTTTTAGCAATAAAGTATTTCAAGGTGTGTACATTTTTTTAGACATAATGCTATTGCACTTACTAGACTACAGTATAATGTAAATATAATTTTTATATATAGTGGGAAACCAAAAAGAGTGTGCAGCTCTCTTTATTGTGATTATCTGGAACCAAACCTGCGGTGTCTCTGAGGTATGCCTGTATACTCTTTAGATCAGTGGTCCTAGACCTTTTTGACACCAGGGACCATTTTCATGGAAGCCAGTTTTTCCACAGACTGGGGAGAGGGGATGGTTTCTGGATGGTTCAAGCACATTACATTTATTGTGTACTTTATTTCTATTACTATTATATTGTAATATATAATGAAATAATTATACAACTCACCATAGGTTGGGAACTCCTGCATTAGATGATCCCTTTTGACTCCACATCTTCTCTTTCCCTCTTTCTTTCTTCAAAGCTGTTTATATTATTTTGTTCTTCTGTTGGTTCCGTTTATTGGCAGTGCTATATAATATACTTCAGTCTTATTTTGTATTTCAGTAACATTTGGTGGGTATCTCCTGGTGCCCCGTTTTGTAACATGAAGATTTACCTTGAGCCTCTTCTCTGCCCTTCTGCATTCTGGCTTTGATCAGCTACATTTTTCATATTGATTGTCAAGGTTGTTAACAATTGCATTTGGTCCTAAAACCACAACCAACATCCAGTCAGTAAATGTTTACTTGAGTGACCACTGTCGTGGGAACTAAGAAATTCAGCAGTGGGAACACCGGCCAGGTTTCTACCCATAAACTGTGAAGCTTCTCTGAGGTGGCCTGTATAGCACATGAAGTTAAGGGGAAGGGGTCATCCTCCGTGCTCTCTGCTGCATCCAGAAAAAGGCAGGGGTTGGGGGGAGCACTTTGATAGCATGAAAGTGACTTAGAGGCACAACAGCCAGATGCACTGTGTAGACTTTGGTTCCTGATTCAAATAAGCCAACTACAAAAAGGCATTGTGGCCGACAAGGAGATTTGCATGTAGACTAGACAGTAGATAACATTAAGGCATTATTATTAATGTTGTCAGGTGTGATAATGGCCTAATGTTTGGGTTTTAATTTCAAAACAAAAAAGGTTCCTGTGGCAAGATGGACACTGAAGTATTGATACGTAAAGTGACATGGTTCTGGGAATTACTAGTAGTGCTTCTAGAAGAGCATGGGGAGGAATATTATAAGAGCAGCCACAGGTTGATGACTGTTGAAGCTCAGTATGAGTGTATATATGGTTGTTTTCTCTATTTTTATATATATTTATACATTTTTGTAATAAAGTTTAGGGGAAAAAACAGTGATGGCACAATTACAACATTTCCAGACAAAGATCAAGTGTTTAGTATAATCTTAGCAAATCATCACTATAAAGATATTCAATAAGGCTGCTGAACCCTGACAGGAAAGGGGCACAAGATTCAGGAGACCTGGGGTCGAGGATGCTGGTGAGCACACTGCCAGAGGGAGTTAGGATGAGCATTGTTTTGGGGGCCAGCACTGGTCTGAATGAAGCAGGCAGTGGTGATTAACCCAGGCATTGTTGGGTCGCTTGCACACATGGCAGATGGAGGGGTAGCCACGGCCGGGTGACTTTCAGTCAAGTAGAAGAGGGAAATAAAGACAAAACTCTTTATTACAAAACTCTTATTACTCTGAAAAGAGGCAGAAAAAAGCCTTATGGTAGTTGAATCACTTGAAATTGCCAGTGTTTGACGTCCTTTGTCTCGGGCAGACAGGAGAGGGGCATTATGTAATACATAAATCTCAGCTGGGCGCGGTGGCTCACGCCTGTAATCCTAGCACTCTGGGAGGCCGAGGCCGGTGGATCGTTTGAGCTCAGGAGTTTGAGACCAGCCTGAGCAATAGTGAGACCCGTCTCTACTAAAAATAGAAGGAAATTAGCTGGACAACTAAAAATATATAAAAAAATTAGCCGGGCATGGTGGCACATGCCTGTAGTCCCAGCTACTCGGGAGGCTCAGGCAGGAGGATCACTTGAGCCCAGGAGTTTGAGGTTGCTGTGAGCTAGGTTCACCCCACGGCACTCTAGCCTGGGCAACAGAGTGAGACTCTGTCTCAAAAAAAAAAAAAAAAGTAAATCTCCAAACTGGCACCTGCTTTTGCCCAAGGACTCAAGATTTCTTTAGTTCTGGAAAGTATCTTGTCCAGAAAAAGTGTTGGCTTTTGCTCATTCCCTTTATTTTTTCCTGAAAATCCTGTTAAATGTCTTACTTTGCCCACGGTGGCTTTTGCTATTTTTCATGGTTTTTTGTTTCTTTGTTTTGCTTTGTTAAATTAATTTTGAGCCCATTTCTCCAGTCTTCCTTTTAGTTCATGAATTTCCTCCTTGGATGTTAACCTGCCTGTGGAGATTTTCGTTTTAGTTGCTGTATTATTTATTCCTGGAAATTTTGCTTCATTCTTTTTCAGATGTTTTTAATTTTCATAGTGCCTTTATAATTCATTGTGGTCTTAATTTCTTATCTTTCCTGTCATTTTAAACGTAGAACGGATTCTGTCATCTTTGATTATCTTATTTCTACTGTTGGGGTATGTGTTTCTTTATATGTTGCATCTACTTACACTGTTTTGGAGGTTCTTAGCTACAGATAAGAGAGTGAGAAGGAAAGTGTGTTAGCAAGAATAGATTGGTTTTCCACTTTGTATATCTTACAGTTTAGAAACAATTTGTTTCCCACGAAGTTCTGTTTTTCATCCCATGGGCAGAGAGAATTCCTTCAACTAGCAATGGCATCTGTTTTGTTCTTTATTTTCAACCATTTGGAAAAACTTCACAGTGAGGCATTAAAGGGAAATGTATGTAAAACAGCTCCATAGGAGAGGGGAATCCAAGGTTAAAGATAGTGAGTTTTGTTTTGGGCATTTTGGGCTTCTGTTGCTGAGAACATACTGGGGATATTGAATAGGCAGTTGGTGTTGGGAACCTGAAGCCTGGAGTGTTCGGGGTTGGAGGTACTGTTTTGGGAAGTACTGCCTGAAGCCCTGGGACTGTGAGATTGTGGATGGGGGCAGCATGGGGAGAGAAGAGAGGAGGGCCAAGGACAGAGATTGTGGACAGTTGCCACTCAGGTCCTCTCAGCTTACACACTGGAAGGAGGGTTGTGTTCTGCTCAGTAACAATGACTCTCACACAGCATGGTTCTTGCAGAGGAGGCAGGGCTTGAGGGGGATGGGTGTGAACCAAGTCCCCTAGGAAATGCTCATCAGACTTTCCTGGGAAAGAATGTGGAAGAAGCCTCTTTCTTCCCTTTGTCCCCACAAGCCTTGATTTGACACCGTGCCCCTATGTATAGCCCTGGAGAGGCAGTGATAGATACATATTCATCTGCCCACCTCATAGAACCAATGGTAGACAGCCACACATACACCCTGTAGAACCAACGGTAGACACACACACAGCCCATCCATACCACCTATGACACACACACCCCATTCATAGAACCTATGATAGACACCCCCCCCATCCATAGAACCTATGATAGATGCGCGCACAC